>NC_142462.1:47225067-47850067 GCF_049115385.1 Moschus berezovskii
TTTTCTTATAAAGAATGGAAACCCACACAGAACAATAATAGAAAAATCTTAAAACATATCAATTTGAAGTCAAAATACAGGAGGTACAGACATTCTTATGCAGAAAACATAACACATTTCCTCTTTCTCTCTTTAGGGCTATAGAGATTTTCCTTTTCTCACACTCTCAGCTAGTTAATACCATTCACTTAACAACACTATAGTTTTCCTGCCCAATGAATATTTTCTCATCCCCATAATTCAACTTGCAACTTATCTTCCTTTGTCAAAACCAAACTAACAATATTCATCACCATTCAACTTCAGACTCCACCATCAATGTATTTAAAACTCTTGGAAAAGTTTCACCTGTAGTTTGATGAGTTTCTTTGAGCCAGGTGCTCAACCACAGGCCAAGGGGCTACAGCCAAGAAAAACTGTGCTACAAATCTAACCACCGAGACTTATTCTGGGTAGTAATGAAAAAAAACATACATGCTATAGTGGGCATGGACTCCTTATTCATCAGCCACTGAACATCTGAAAGATGAATAACCATACATATCAGGCTTGTATGAATGAATGTGGAGTGGTTTATATTTAGTTAAAATACAATTCCAGACACAGAATTCCTGCAACAGATTCTGCAGAAATAAAAATGGTGAAAATTCAATCTAAAAATCAGAGTAAGAGTTTTATAAATTTGTTTGCTTATGTAAAAGGACATAAAATAGTTGTGTAAAATCACATGAATGCTATAAAATTCTAAGATATCAGTTTTTCTTTGAGGTATCTTTTGTAATATATTTTATTTTATCTGGAAAAACCTATCCTGATATAAACCTAGCAAGAATAAATATAATTATAGATAAATCTGTGCATAACAATTATTTCTTATCTGGAGGTAACAATAATTTCCCAAAGCTACAAATTAAATATGAATAATAGCTGTCATTTTGATCAATTTTTCATTAATCATTATAAACACCACCATAATTACTTCAGTTCCACAGAAGCAGCACAAACTTTAAGAATTAAGTCCATTTTTTTTTTCTGTAAAAGTTTTTACCACAAAAACTAGAATAGATTCAGCTGTTGGCTCCAAAGTGACTGCATGTGAATTATGTAAGCAAGAGTTTTGAAGGGAATAATCCATGGTATAATTCTGACTGTCTCATAATGTAGGAATTCTGACAGCTGTGTCAGAATTTTGTTTCAGAATTCCTAGATCATTTGTGTTAAAATATATTTACACATAAATATATATTCTTTCCAAATAATAGTTCATAGATTAAAATGCATATGAATGAAATATTATTGGAGCTATATACTCAAAAGTTAATACTTTGTGAAATATTTATAATGAAAACAATTTATGGCTTCATTTCACTCACGAAAATGAACTTGTTTCAGAAAACACCATATTGAGTTATTTAAATGGAGGAAATGATCACTGACTGATGAAGTTCTTAAAATTTAAGAAGATAAAAAAGAAAAAAGTAATCTACTTTCTATTTTTATTACACTTAAGAGTTCTGGGCTCTTGGGCTTCCCTTGTGGCTCAGTTGGTAAAGAATCTGCTTGAAATGCAGGAGACCTGAGTTCGATCTCTTGGTTGGGAAGATCCCCTGAAGAAGAGAATGGGTACCCAGTCCAGTATTCTGGTCTGGAAAATTCCATGGACTGTATGGTCTGTGGGGTTACGAAGAGTTGGACATGACTGAGCAACTGTCACTTTCACTATAGAGTTCTGAAGAGTTTAAATATATATATATATAATGTTTTAATACACTGAAAAATTAATTTCTATGAATTCACTCATCTACTCCACAAGTATTTATTGGCACTATACTGATGCCAAATATTATGCTAATGCTACACAGTTCAGTGAGCATGTGATGAAAAGATGATGGAAACACAAAGCTCATGTTTGGCATACATACTAGGTCACTTTCTGTTTGTTACGTTATTTTGGAGACTTACGTCAGAGTCTACTGCCATTCAGAGAAAGTCACTTGAATTAGCTTCCAATTATTTTTAAATTATATGTTATGAACTTGCAAGTATCAAAAATTTAAAAAACAAAATAAGAAAGTTAAAATTTTCAGGTTACTTTCAAATAAATAAATGAGTCTTGAAACCAAATGAGTTATATACTTACATTCTTCTAGTCTTTCAACAAAGGAGAAATTTCTTTCTTTTCACTCTTCTTGCTCAAGTAAAATTCTGCTATTCCTGCAAAATATAGTTCATTCAACATCCTGACTATTCAAGTCTATATTGATCTTTATTTTTCAGAATTCTTAGATCAGTTGTGTTGAAATATATTTACATATTTTTCTTCATTTTCCTTTGTTACTCTAGTCTTGTTTCCTTCATTAAAATCTTCTCAATATTATTAAGTTGTTGCTTTGATTTACACATAATTTTTTCATGTTTAACTGGTGTCTGATTTAATGACCTGGGAGTGACTTGTCTAATGTCCCCAAGTGAGATATGTAATAACATAAAAAAAGCCAAGTTCAGCTTACATAAGTGGTTTTTAAGGTTTCTTTTTTCTTTTTGCCAACTCTAAGAAAGCAACAAATGTTCCTAGCAACCCTGTATACACAGACATTTACACATAAATATTAATGGGAATGTAAATTTGTGTAGTCACTATGGAAAAGAGTATGGTGATTCCTCAAAAATATTTTTAAAATATTAAAAATTACTAAATATTAAACTATATTATCCATCAAGATATGAAATCAACCTAAGTATCCATCAACAGATGAATGAATAATATGTGATACACACACACACACACACACCCAGGAATACTACTCAGCCATGAAAAGTAACAAAATCTTGCCAGTGTGTGACAAAATGAATGAGTCTAGAGGTAATTATGTTAAGTGAAATAAGTCAGATAGAGAAAGACAAACATTGTATGATTTCATTTATATGTGGAATCTAAAAAACAAATGAACAATCATAACGAAACAGAAAACAGAGTCAAAGATAGACAGAACAAACTATGGTTGCCAGAGGGAAGGTCAAGGGAGGGAGAGGATAGATGATGGAGATTAGGAGGTACAAACTTCCAGTTACAAAATAAATGAGTCAAAGTTACGAAAAGTACATATTCTTCATTCATCTATTCATTGACTATATTGTGGAGAATATAGTCAATAGTTTTGTAGTATCTTTGATGGCAGATGGTAAATAGGCTTATTATAGTGATCATTTTGAAATGTATAGAAATACCGAATAGCTATGTTGTATACCAGGAACTAATATGATTTTGTAGGTCTACCATACTTCAAAAACAAACAAATAAAATTACAGAAAAAGAAATCAGAGTTGAGGTTACTAAAGGCAGGGATTGGAGGGAATGGGAATTGGATGAAGGTACTCAAAAGGTACAATCTTCCAGTTGTGAGATAAATAAGTACTAGGTGTGTATTCTACAACATGACTATAATTAACATGCTCTGTATTATAGACGAAAGTTGGTAAGTAAATCCTAAGTGTTCTCATCACAGGCAATTTTTTTCTATTTATTTAATTTTGTATCTATATGAGATGATAGATGTTCACTAAATTTATTGTGGTTAAAATTTAATGGTGTATGAAAGCAAAATTATAATACCATATACCCTAAATTTACACAGTGTTGTATGGCAATTATATCTCAATAAAACTAGAAAAAATATAAAACTGGAATAAAAGGTGTTTATAATAATACTTACCCTAACTATACGTAGTACAATTTGATACTGTCTGTTCTGTTTATTTTAAAAAATCTCAATCACAAAATTTACATTTATTTCATGAGTCACTAATGGATTTATCAGACTCCAAATTTAAAAACACTGCATGAACTAGTTCTCAGTCTGTCAGATCACATTATGGCTGCATCAGTGCAAAAAACATCAGTTGAATTTTGTTGTGATTTTTCTCTCAGTGTTATTCCAAAGTATTATTGTTGGCATTTTGGGAAGGATAGTCCTTTATTACATGGAAGTCTCCTTTGCATCCTGAGATAATAAACACTAGAAGTACCCATCAACTGAGTGAGTGAGGCATTCACTGAGTCACGTCCAACTCTTTGTGACCCCAGACTGTAGCCTGCCAGCCTTCGCTGTCCATGGAATTTCCCAGGCTAGAGCTGGTTGCCATTTCCTTCTCCAGGAGATCTTTAAAACCAGTGTCTCCTGCATTGCAAGCAGCTTCTTTACCACTGAGCCACCTGGGAGTCCATCAGCTACTAACCAAAACCACCCCCACCCATTTCTAAGGTTTGGAAAGAAGCAGTGCTCTGTTGCCCCTAGTTGAGAACTCCCGAAACAAATGCTGCGTATGAAATTCAGTTAACTTATTAATATATGTTATATATGTAAAAACAAGGCAATAATATTGGGGAATACATTATAAGGGAGTAATTATAACAATCAAATAAAGACTAAATCAATTAATCCATTATTTATTGATAAATAGTTGTGTTCAAGAGCCCATAAAACTGTTTGATCTTCACTTTCAACAACTGAGGAAAATTTGGATCTCAGATCAGTCACTGAACTAACTCTTACATTCCTCATCTATAGTGTAAGTATAGCATCAAATTAATAGTGTTATTAAGAAAATTACATAAGTAATCTATGTGCTAGTGCCTGACCCATAGTAGGTGCTCAATATATTTATCTTTATAGAATGAGATTGGAGAAGGAAATGGCAACCCACTCCAGTGTTCTTGCCTGGAGAATCCCAGGGACGGGGGAGCCTGGTGGGCTTCCGTCTATGGGGTCACATAGAGTCGGACACGACTGAAGTGACTTAGCAGCAGCAGAATGAGATAAAGAAGAAAAAAGTAAATGCATGAAAAAATATGTAATCAATGCTGCTAGGTTGAACAGTCTCTAGAGTAACAAGTGGTGTCAGTATTCAAAGCATCTTACCTCGTACAGTAGCTGTAATGTGAGGGAGACAAAATGAATTATTTTGAAAAATTATTTGCCAAAAATATGTGGAAAGGACTACTTTATTTTCTTTGTTTACTGTTAAAGATTATGGTTAGGCAAAGTGCCTTGTCTGCCTCTTTCATCAGAAGTTGATTCAAATGAGTATTACCATCAAAAAGTATAATAGCCATAAATTAGCATTTTGACATCAGAAAAATTAAGAAAATAATAATCAACTTTTTAAGAAAACTATTTGGAACTATTTCTTTCTTTCTAAAAAATGTTTTATAAAACTCAAGTTCAAACACATGTGATATGAACATATGATTTAGTTAAATAAAAACATAACCTCAAATATAAATTGCATAAAATTAATTACATGTCTGGCTGTAAACAAAAAAATGCAGTGAAGTGTGTTTCAGAAGAAATTATTTTCCATAATTTCAAATGATCTATAGCTATTTTTTAACCCCTCTGAAATTTGTAGACTGCTAAACTGTTTGTATGTTAGAAGCACACCATCTTATTGACTTATTTAGGATGTCTCTAGTAAATATAATCAGTAATAGAAAACGATAAAAAAAACATAGTCCAAAATATCTCCAAAATTACTATCTAAACATTTTCTTAATAAACAAATATTTGTAAAATTCCTAATAATGATCAAAACTTTTGAATCAATGAACTCTGTCATTATGGATTTTTTACTGCATTACTTTGTTGAATAAAATATTTCCAAGCACTTCTATTATTTCAAACATTTTTTTTTCCTCTCTGAACAGTCTTTAAATGTTTTGTACTTTACTTGGATATTAAAGGTATATGGGTTACACCAACAAAGAATACTTTCTTGACTCAAAATTTAGTATTTTATTTTCAGGAGATTAACAAGGTCTATGTTTAAGAAAGTATTTTGAATACTGGTAAATTGAGATTATCAGATAAAATCGTTCCCAATAAGATATTACTTTTACTCCTCTGGAAGAATTTTTCCACTGATCTATCATTTTTAATCACATCAGTGTTCTACTGATTACAGATAACTCAATATAGCTTCAAACTATTTGTTCTTAATGTATTGTAAAAACAGATCATTCTCTATTCCATGTGAGGAATGTCAGAACCAGACATTGCGAGTGGTTTCACAAACCTCAACCTTCAGGTCAGGTTTCAAGGCCTCTCGGATAAAGGACAGATTTCAATGGGTCTTAACGAGTTTTTTTCAAAAAGTAAATAAACACTTACCTCTCATTTGTGAAGATATTTCATTCTAATGCTATACAATCATTAAAAAGCAAAAACATAAACCACCAACAACAAACTAAGCAAATCATTTGTCCTTAGAAACTCTATAAATGATTTATACTAAGCCAAAAAAAAAAATACCTACATATTTTTTCTTTTCTATTTAACACATACAAAATTTTGCGTGGAATAAATGAAATGCTCATAATTGCTTAACATATAATAGAAATGGACACATTTTACAAAATACAAAGATAAGTTAGAGTATCATTGAAAATGTATCCAGGTACTTACATCTTCAGCAGATAAAAAAACAGCAAATATATGTATATATACATTTAAACACTACATATTTTTCATTAATTTTTTTAATTTAACTTTTTCTAGAATGAGAGTACAGGTGTCTTATAGAATTTGCAGGTTGTCTCCAAACACATCCAGGGTAAGTGGAACGGTGGCAGAAAGAATGACAAGTCAGTGGGGTAGTATAAAGGTCAGAGTACTTGGGTCAGGCAAAATGATCCCACTTGGGAGGGGAAAGCTGATCTAGTGCTTCTGGGAGACACAATGATATATTAATATGTCCCTATAGTACCCTGCTATAATTGTCAGAACCATTTGAAAGAGCCTCCAGGGACATTTTTGCTTTATCTTCCTACGGTCTGGACACATTTTCTGAATCCTCTCTTCTTTCTTATCTTAATTAAATGGAGAAGTGCTGCGGAAAGTCTGAGCGAATGGAAAGATATACTTATGTCAGAGCAAATCGAGTGAATCTACCTATACCTCTGATAAATAAAAGCACGAGCAGCAGATACTTTACACATATGGTTGCAGCCACACATTTTATCTCTCCTTTCATCTACCCAGGGATCTGGAGGATTGAGTTTGTACAATTTCCAGGCAAGGGGATTTTTGTCTTGAAATTGTGAAAAAAACTGCTAGTTTTAATTTATGTTTGTTAACACCTACTTCTGAAAAAGGTAATGTTTTCAAGGTCTTAAACAAGGTAGGAGACAGGATAACACATTCTTTTGAATCTCAACAAAATTCTGGTTCATAGTTAATGGAAGAGAACTGAACTTGCTAAGGCTCAAAAATAATTTGCCAAGCAAAATTCTTTTTTTTGTACCTCAAATACATCATAGAACATCATCCTTTCAAGGGAATCTCAAAACTTTAAAAGAACTACAATTTCTTTCCAGTGCATAAAAGACTATAAAATGAGTTATTTCTTTTATAGCATAAGGACCTGGGGAAAGTGTATGCTAATCAAACCTCAGATGAAAATTACTGGAACAGAATCATTCAAAATACTCTGTCTTCAGAGATTGCAAACTCTGCTTTCTTATTTTACCTTTTCATTACTCCATTAACAGATGCTCCCTGCCCATGCTTCACAGACACCTGTGAATCAACATGAGAAACTTTCTTTTGTATTTTTACCTTGATGAAGAACCCTCCTATGCACTCTGTTGCTCAGTCACTCAGCCGTGTCCAACTCATTGGGACCCCGTGGACTGCAGCACACCAGGCTGCCCTGTCCTTCACTGTCTCCTGGAGTTTACTCAAACTCATGTCCATTGAATCAATGATGCCATCCAACCGTCTAATCCTCTATCATCCCATTCTCCTCCTGCCTTCAAACTTTCCCAGTATCAGGGTCTTTTCCAATGAGTCAGCTCTCCATATCAGGTGGCCAAAATATTGGAACTTCAGCTTCAGCATTAGTCCATACAATGAATATTCAGAGTTGATTTCCTTGAGGATTTACTTGTCTGATCTCCTTGCTGCCCAAGGGACTCTCAAGAGTCTTCTCTGACACCATAGTTAGAAAGCATCAGTTCTTCTATGCTCAGTCTTCTTTTTGGTCCAACTCTCACATCCATACATGACTATCGGAAAAACCATAGCTTTGACTAGACAGGCCTTTGTTGGCAAAGTGATATTGTTAGGGGAAGCACACGGATTGAAACCGCCCACCCTAGCCAGGCACCATAGTAACCATTTGCATGAGTTGGTTTACGACAGGAGATCCTGATAAGGAATACAGAACTAATAAGCCACCACCAACTGGAAGAGTTCAGGAAAGGTCGAAAGGAGACACCGCGTGTCCGTCCACTTCCCAGAATCCCTCTCGTTAGCATCCACCTTGGCTGAGCAATGCATGCGCCACCATGAAAGGCCCTGACTTAAAATGATTGACCAAAGACCACCTGGAAACTAATCCCATCACCATAAAACCTGAGACTGCAAGCCACGCGGCAGAGCAGTTCTCCTGGGTTCCCTTACCCTACTGCTCTCCACCTGGGTGCCCTTTCCCAGTAAAATCTCTTGCCTTGTCAGCACATGTATCTCCTCAGACAGCTCATTTCTGAGTGTTAGACAAGAGCCCAGTTTCGGGACCTGGAAGGGGTCCCCCTTCCTGCAACAAATGGTGACTCTGGTGGGACTCTTCTTCACTGAGACTGACATCCTGACCACTCGGGGTACTCAGGGGCCAGCTTGCCTGCCAATGGACCAGACCCAGTGGCTGCAACTGGGACCCTTTTGTCCCTGGTCTCCTCCTGACGTGGATAACTGGCCAGAGTGCCCCAATCAGTAAGGAACAAGAGACTTTATTGACCTCTCTCCCCTTCCTTCTCTCTTTCCTCTTCTTAACCCTTCCTATCCTTCCCCGTTTTTCTAGCCCTCTGGTCCTGGACACAGGAATCTGGTCGAAGGGCCTCAGCCTGAGCTGAGGATTGGAGACTGATCACCTCCCCTTGGCAGAGAACTCAAATTCCGGTTCTGTTCTGGTCTGGTAGGGCCGAGTTCCAATCCTCCCTTCTCTGGAGGCCCAGGGTAAAGTCCCATAACGCCTGGGTATCTCCAGGTGGCAGGAGATGTCGGTAAGGCCACCCCTTTCGCCCCCCTCTTTCTCCTCTTCCCCCTTCTTCTTTCAACCTGGCTTCCTTTCCTCCCTTTGAAATGTTTGAAGACCTGAGATATTTTCATTTACTCTGTTAGTACTTGGATTTAAAGTTCTGTGTTTTATAGGAGGTTCTGAGAGACTGTACTCTTGTATCTAAGAGAGTGTCTGATGAGGACTGCCAGGTTTATATTTATGTTTTAACTCTGTGTTCTGTGTTGTGATTTTTGATGGCCAATTTGCTTTGTCTGGCTACCATTTGGTTTAGACCTGCTGCCATTTTGTTAGAACTTGATTTTCTTTCCCTGTGCCTTGAGACCAGGGCTCTGGCTCTGTTCTCAGGAACACTTATCTAGACCATCTCTAACCCCTGAGACTGAGGAAAAATGGGAAAAAGCCTTTAAAAGTTTTATTTATTCCAACTGTTTTTTATAAACTAGTAAATTTTATATTGCAATATCTAATTCATGACTAAAAACTTAGAAAATGAAGCTAGATCTTGCACTGTGTCTGTCTAAATATGTCTTGGTATGTCTTTGTCTCTGGGTAATATTTTTGAGGTTAATTTGTAAATGAACTCTATTTAATTAGCTTAAAGAAAGGTAAGCACTTACAAATCAAATAATTCTGAATTAAACAACAAATTCCAGGTTCATGTGAACTGGGAAATATTCAGTATTAAATACCTGACATTAATGTTTGTTTATTGATCTATCTAATATAGACATGTCTTAGAGTAATTAACATTAAGTAGAATATTTTCATTGTACCTAGATTTAATATAAGTTAAATATTATCATATCAGTTACAAGTTTGTCAACAAGGACATCACCTCGAGTGAAGAAACTTCTAAAAAAAATGTAAATGAGATATGAGCTTTCAGATAAGCTCTATTAAGAATAATTATTCTTTAGGAATATCTGTCTAAAATAGTCTCTCCAGATTGGCATAACTTGAATTTCTAATGGGTGTGCTAAGTGTTAGAAGTCTATTGAATAGTTAGGTCATTTCCAAATAAAATAAGGTTTTGAAACATTTACTACTAACACTAATTTCCTTTTTCAGAGAAACAAAGAGAATTGGGACTATAAGTGAACAATGTTTGGTGCCATCCTAAAATGTTCTAAGAAAGCAAGGGTTTTAGAAATTATCACTGGTATTTATGCTCACCAATCTATAAAATGCTAATATACAAGTTAGTTCTTGGTTGCTAAAGGAAAGTAGGAAGTATGTTTTCAGTAAAAAAAAAAAAAAAAAAGTATGAAAAATACTAAAAAGAGTTATTCATGATCAGGATTTTCTAAAATTGGATTGCAATTAGTTAGAGAAATGGATTTGTTAGGAATGACACAGCCATAAGAAAACCGGTTAGAGTCAATTAGGTCCAAGATGGCAGAGCTGACTTTCATTTGACCTTGAGCCTTGGTATTTATGCCCATTGTGACATATCAACAAGCTAAATGATACACCCATCAACTAAATCTGACCAAATGTTCTAAACCCTTTAAATTGACCTTTTCGATAAAACTTCCTAAATCAAATTCTTTTGAAGTACTTTTGACCTCTAGCTAACTTTGGGGTGCTTCAGAGGACCCCTGAAACATCCCAAAGAGAGATATTAAACTGTGTTTATTTGGTTGGTTAAATTACATGAAAAAGATTATCAAATGAGCAATAAATCCACTTATGTTATAATGTATGGTAAAATTACTAATACAGATATCCTAGAAATTATATGGAATTCTTAACATTCTGATATGTCCTGGTATTCTAATGGAAAACCTGATGACTTCACAAACGTTAACAAAATGACTGAATGAACCAGCGAATATGCTTATAACTTTTATGGTTTCTGTCTGAAAAATTACCAGTTTGAATCTTATGTTTTCCGGTAGTAGGGAAAACCTTCCTCTCAAACTAATTATTACAGTACTTTGGTAAAATTATATATTATAAACAAAACATTATATTTTCCCTCTGACTCCTCCAGAAATTGGAAACTCTTAGGTTTCCAGTAAGTTTAGAATGAATTAGGGAGGTTATCTCACTAACAGGTACAAAAATCTCAGGAAATTTTTGAGACTTTAAAAAGGAAATAATTCACTTAGATTTGTTAGGCAAAATCTGTGATAAGCCTTTGGTGTGAGTTTCCCAGTCCTGTTTTATTTTAAAAGTTCAGTCTGAGACTCTATAAATGTTTTAGCAAAATAAAAAGTCTATGTCAATTATGGTTATATACATCATCAGATCAAAACTAGTGAGAACAGACCTATTTTGCAAACAAACCATTCTTAATTTGGTTATATTTGATAAAAATGAGGGTAATTTTAGGAAGAAAAGGATGTTTCAGTAAATGTTAAATCCCAGTTTGTTAATGGAGGTGTGCATGTAGTAAGACTCATTTCTTGGACAGTTCTTTGCTGTTATGTGATATTAATGTAAAATTTAATTGAATTCTTAAAGAACACCCAAAGTTTCTTTCTGAAGCTTATCTCAGTAATCTATCTTTGGATGAAGATCAGATGCCTCATGACCTGCAACCAGGACTGGAAGAAGACATAATTTAAGGGACTGTCTCCAACCTGGATGGAAGGACTTTTTTATCAGGAGAAATTACACTACACCAGGATGAGAAGATGACGACATCAGAGGTAGACAGCTTGCCCAAGACGGTGGACCTGATTCGTATGATCATTTATAATGTTTTCTTGACTTCTTAGAACTTTGCATACAAATCAAATGCTTTTCTATCATAGGCCTGATCCTATGCTAGTTTTAGAAATCAATCCAATTGTTGGGTTTGTGGCCAATTACCTGTGTCTAGTTCTGGGTTACCTTGGTAAATTTCTCTACTACAAGACTCTAACTGGTTGACCCTGAAAAAATTTACTTAAAAAAAATTATAGTCATATTCAAGTCATTGTGATATTACTAGATGAGATCCCCTCACCAGGCCAATTAATAATGCCTGTTCTGACTCTGGCCATAAATTTGAGCTTTTTTCTATTACTCAAGCTCAATCAGAGTGACAAGAAAAGTTTCAACAAAGGAGGAAAAAAATCTCCTACAATTATGAGATGGATTTATATAGATAACACCAGGCTATGGTAATTTAGGTTTAAAGTCTCCTCTGTGTTGGAAACAATTAAATAATATGGGGTTGCAGAGAGTCGGACATGACTGAGTGACTGAACTGAACTGAAGGATAATCAGTCTAGTAACACTAGAAAACTGGGCTATGTGCCTTATAGATGGTGGTGCCAATATATAATTTCCCTGAAAGATAAAGATTCTACAGAGTAGACTAAGTCAGATGACCTGAGATATACTGGGCTACATCTAATGGAAGCTCTTAAGTCTTACTTGTGGCTTTACTAATACTGCTGTCTATGTTATTTGTATTTTACCTGTTTTACAAAATTGCTGTTTCTTACACTGCCAAATGTGTGTCTGAGGCCTCTAATAAAATAATATATAGTCCCATATGAGATTGATGACGGTAATAGTGTAACTCTAAATATGGGAAGAAGCAACACAAGGAAATATTTTCCTGGACCAAGAGGCTAGTAAGACAGGTGGTCCAGAGAATTCTGGATACTGTTTTATGGCCTAGTCCAGTAACAGCACATTGAGTGGCATATCAACAAAATCTTTGCCAAACCTGAGAATGGACATTCTCAGCACCAAAGGATAAAATGGTCATGAAATGCCCCCCTCAAAATCATGGTCAAGTTCATGAGCAAAAAGGGGCTCTGCTAACTGAAAACTGATGCTTGCCATCTACGTCTACAAAGATTAAATCATGGCCACTGCAACTGCTGACTTTCAACGTCCCTGAAAGGAGTTCAGGGTGAAAATCAGGAATGAAGTACTCTGTGCTCTGGGAAAAACTGGCAGAACAGGCCTTCAGATAGATCTTTTCAGGAGAAGATTTTATGAGTTCCAATTCTTGCATCTTCTCATATCTAGAGAAACTGACGTCATTAATGGTGACATCAGCTTTGGCTATTAAGGAAAATTTTACAATTAAAAGTCAAAACAGAGTAGCTATGGTTCAGACATCCTGGGAAATAACAAGGTGATACTATGGATGTAATTTCAGATTAGACGTTGTATTGCTAAACACTTGAGTTTTCTGAGTCGTGTCAGGCTTGGATGCCACCATTCTCAAAACAAGTCTGCTGGAAGCTAATAATTGTAACTTTACTTTTTATAAAACTAGGCAACTGGCTACCTGGCTACAAGTCTCCCTGAAGTGCCAGGTCCAGACTGGGTTTCAGGCCTATTCTTCTAAAAAGAAATGAGATTTATTTTATCTATTGAAATTCCAGTTATCCCTCCTCCAGCTACTTCTAATTGGGTCTGTATTGGAGGGACTGATGCTAAAGCTGAAGCTGCAATACTTTGGCCACCTCATGCAACAAGTTGACTCACTGGAAAAGACTCTGATGCTGGGAAAGGTTGGGGGCGGGAGGAGAAGGGGACGACAGAGAATGAGATGGCTGGATGGCATCACCGACTCTGTGGACATGAGTTTGAGTGTACTCCGGGAGTTGGTGATGGACAGGGAGGCCTGGCGTGCTGTGATTCATGGGGTCGCGGAGAGTCGGACACGACTGAGCGACTGAACTGAACTGAACTGAACTGAACAACAAAATGGCAGACCAAGGGATTGAGATTTTAATCAAACAAGGCTCAGATCTAGGACTTGGAAATTAGGAATGCTTCCAATTCAGTGTCTCTTCTCCAAGCTGAGCCAGTCCTATGCCCCATTTTGACAGGAAGTTATCACTGTCATAGTTGCCCAGTTCCCTAAATTAAAACTGAACAGGACTCTGTGGGGCTCTGGAGTACAGATCTGTTCTGTGTTCTCCACTTCTTGTCTGTAGGATATAGGCTTCATTCAGTACTCTTGCTTAGAAAATCCCATGGATGGAGGAGCCTGGTAGGCTGCAGTCCGTGGGGTCGCTAAGGGTCGGACATGACTGAGCGACTTCACTTTCACATATTGAAGAAGGAAATGGAAACCCACTCCAGTGTTTTTGCCTGGAGAATTCCAGGGACGGGGAAGCCTGGTGGGCTTCCGTCTGTGGGATCACAGAGAGTCGGACACGACTGAAGTGACTTAGCAGCAGCAGCAGCAGCAGCATCCTTGACCTTCCCTGCGTTCTAAAGGGTGGATTCAAACAATTGCTAATCAGGGAAGGGAGGGGATTCAGAAACAGGAGAAACAATCAAAGGTTGGTACAGCCTCCAGACAGAGTCGTGGTTACTACTCACAGAAATATGCATAACAATGTCTTTGAGTTCTACAGAACTGGAGCCCCCACCCACGTGGAGGATTGTAACTTCAGACTGAACACAAGATTCCTGGAGCACAGCTCTGTTGCCTCACCACCAACCAATCAAAAAGGTCAAAAACCCTGTAACCCTCACCCCAAATGTTGCCTTCTGTTTCCAGGCACCAGAGATGACCATCTTGTTAGGTCTGCTGTTTAGCCACTGTCTATTTCATCTCTGAGAGAGGTCAACAGTTTGAAACCAAATTGCTGTTATTACAAGGGTGAATGCTGGATTCAGGCAAAAAATACCTTGACTTAGATCAGGCAGAGAAAGACTTCTGCTCTACTAGGCAGGCCTACGCCCATGCACAGCAGGAAGAACTTATAGAAGAAAGAGACCTCTGCCCCAATTCCCAAGAAGTATCTTGAGTATGAAATCATAATCACAGGAAACTAGCTGATCTAATCACATGGACCACAGCCGAATGTGGTCCCCTGGAGAAGGGAATGGCAAACCACTTCAGTATACTTGCCTTGAGAACCCCATGAACAGTAACAAAGGGCAAAATGATAGGATACTGAATGAGGAATTCCCCAGGTCAGTAGGTGCCCAGTATGCTACTGGAGCTCAGTGGAGAAATAACTATAGAAGGAATAAAGGGATGGAGCAAAAGCAAAACCAATACCCAGTTGTGGTTGTAACCAATGATAGAAACAAGGTCCGGTGCTGTAAAGAGCAATATTGCATAGGAACCTGGAATGTTAGGTCCATGAATCAAGGCAAATTGGAAGTGGTCAAACAGGAGATGGCAAGAGTGAACGTCGACATTCTAGGAATCAGTGAATTAAAATGGACTGGAATGGGTGAATTTAACTCGGATGACCATTATATCTACTACTGTGGGCAGGAATCCCTTAGAAGAAATGGAGTAGCCATCATGGTCAACAAAAGAGTCCGAAATGCAGTACTTGGATGCAATCTTAAAAATGACAGGATGATTTCTGTTCGTTTCCAAGGCAAACCATGCAATATTACAGTAATCCAGGCCTATGCCCCAACCAGTAATGCTGAAGAAGCCGAAGTTAATCGGTTCTATGAAGACCTACAAGACCTTTTAGAACTAACACCAAAAAGATGTCCTTTTCATTATAGGGGACTGGAATGCAAAAGTAGGAAGTCAAGAAACACCTGGAGTAACTGGCAAATTTGGCCTTGGAACACGGAATGAAGCAGGGCAAAGGCTAATAGAGTTTTGTCAAGAGAATGCACTGGTCATAGCAAACACCCTCTTCCAACAACACAAGAGAAGACTCTACACATGCACATCACCAGATGGTCAACACCGAAATCAGATTGATTATATTCTTTGCAACCAAAGATGGAGAAGCTGTATACAGTTAGCGAAAACAAGACCAGGAGCTGACTGTGGCTCAGATCATGAACTCCTTATTGCGAAGTTCAGACTTAAATTGAAGAAAGTAGGGAAAACCACTAGACCATTCAGATATGACCTCAATCAAATCCCTTATGATTATGCAGTGGAAGTGAGAAATAGATTTAAGGGACTAGATCTGATTGATAGAGTGCCTGATGAACTCTGGACGGAGGTTCGTGACATTGTACAGGAGACAGGGACCAAGACCATCCCCATGGAAAAGAAATGCAAAAGAGCGAAATGGCTGTCTGAGGAGGCCTTACAAATAGCTGTAAAAAGAAGAGAGGTGAAAAGCAAAGGAGAAAAGGAAAGATATAAGCATCTGAATGCAGAGTTCCAAAGAATAGCAAGGAGAGATAAGAAAGCCTTCTTCAGTGATCAATGCAAAGAAATAGAGGAAAACAACAGAATAGGAAAAACAAGAGACCTCTTCAAGAAAATTAGAGATTCCAAGGGAACTTTTCATGCAAAGATGGGCTCGATAAAGGACAGAAATGGTATGGACCTAACAGAAGCAGAAGATGTTAAGAAGAGGTGGCAGGAATACACAGAAGAACTGTACAAAAAAAATCTTCATGACCAAGATAGTCACGATAATGTGATCACTGACCTAGAGCCAGACATCTTGGAATGTGAAGTCAAGTGGGCCTTAGAAAGCATCACTACGAACAAAGCTAGTGGAGGTGATGGAATTCCAGTGGAGCTATTTCAAGTCTTGAAAGATGATGCTGTGAAAGTGCTGCACTCAATATGCCAGCAGATTTGGAAAACTCAGCAGTGGCCACAGGACTGGAAGAGGTCAGTCTTCATTCCAATCCCAAAGAAAGGCAATGCCAAAGAATGCTCAAACTACCGCACAATTGCACTCATCTCACACACTAGTAAAGTCATGCTCAAAATTCTCCAAGCCAGGCTTCAGCAGTATGTAAACCGTGAACTCCCAGATGTTCAAGCAGGTTTTAGAAAAGGCAGAGGCACCAGAGATCAAATTGCCAACATCCGCTGGATCATGGAGAAAGCAAGAGAGTTCCAGAAAAACATCTATTTCTGCTTCATTGACTATGCCAAAGCCTTTGACTGTGTGGATCACAATAAATTGTGGAACATTCTGAAAGAGATGGGAATCCCAAACCACCTGACCTGCCTCTTGAGAAACCTGTATGCAGGTCAGGAAGCAACAGTTAGAACCGGTCATGGAACAACAGACTGGTTCCAAATAGGAAAAGGTGTACGTCAAGGTTGTATATTGTCACCTTGCTTATTTAACTTCTATGCAGAGTACATCATGAGGAACGCTGGGCTGGAAGAAGCACAAGCTGGAATCAAGATTGCTGGGAGAAATATCAATAACCTCAGATATGCAGATGACACTACCCTTATGGCAGAAAGTGAAGAGGAACTCAGAAGCCTCTTGATGAAAGTGAAAGAGGAGAGTGAAAAGGTTGGCTTGAAGCTCAACATTCAGAAAACAAAGATCATGGCATCTGGTCCCATCACTTCATGGGAAATAGATGGGAAAACAGTGGAAACAGTGTCAGACTTTATTTTTTTGGGCTCCAAAATCACTGCAGATGCTGATTGCAGCCATGAAATTAAAAGACGCTTGCTCCTTGGAAGGAAAGTTATGACCGACCTTGATAGTATATTAAAAAGCAGAGACATTACTTTGCCAACCAAGGTCCGTCTAGTCAAGGCAATGGTTTTTCCCGTGGTTATGTATGGATGTGAGAGTTGGACTGTGAAGAAAGCTGATCGCCGAAGAATCGATGCTTTTGAACTGTGGTGTTGGAGAAGACTCTTGAGAGTCCCTTATACTGCAAGGAGATCCAACCAGTCCATTCTAAAGGAGATCAATCCTGGATGTTCATTGGAGGGACTGATGCTAAAGCTGAAACTCCAATACTTTGGCCACCTCATGAGACGAGCTGACTCACTGGAAAAGACTCTGATGCTGGGAAAGGTTGGGGGCGGGAGGAGAAGGGGACGACGGAGAATGAGATGGCTGGATGGCATCACCGACTCTGGACATGAGTTTGAGTGTACTCCGGGAGTTGGTGATGGACAGGGAGGCCTGGCGTGCTGTGATTCATGGGGTCGCGGAGAGTCGGACACGACTGAGCGACTGAACTGACTGATCTTGAGTATGAAGTCTCTCAGGGGGGAGTTGTTAGGGGAAGCACACTGATTGAAACTGCTCACCATAGTAACCATTTGGATGAGTTGGTTTATGACAGGAGATCCTGATAAGGAATACAGAACTAATAAGCCACCACCGATCACAAGGACGACAGCTTTGTCTAACTCATTGAAATTAAGCCATGCCATGTGGGGCCACCCAAGATGGGCAGGTCATGGTGGAGAGGTCTGACAGAATGTGGTCCACTGGAGAAGGGAATGGCAAACCACTTCAGTATACTTGCCTTGAGCACCCCTTGAACAGTATCAAAAGGCAAAATGATAGGATGCTGAATGAGGAATTCCCCAGGTCGGTAGGTGCCCAGTATGCTACTGGAGATCAGTGGAGAAATAACTCCAGAAAGAATGAAGGGATGGAGCCAAAGCAAAACCAATACCCAGTTGTGGATGTGACTGGTGATAGAAGCAAGGTCCGATGCTGTAAAGAGCAATATTGCATGGGAACCTGGAATGTTAGGTCCATGAATCAAGGCAAATTGGAAGTGGTCAAACAGGACATGACAAGAGTGAACGTCGACATTCTAGGAATCAGTGAACTAAAATGGACTGAAATGGGTGAATTTAACTCAGATGACCATTATATCTACTACTGTGGGCAGGAATCCCTTAGAAGAAATGGAGTAGCCATCATGGTCAACAAAAGAGTCCGAAATGCAGTACTTGGATGCAATCTTAAAAACGACAGAATGATTTCTGTTCGTTTCCAAGGCAAACCATTCAATACTACAGTAATCCAAGGCTATGCCCCAACCAGTAATGCTAAAGAAGCCGAAGCTGAATGGTTCTATGAAGACCTACAAGACCTTTTAGAACTAACACCCAAAAAAGATGCCCTTTTCATTATAGGGGACTGAAATGCAAAAGTAGGAAGTCAAGAGACACCTGGAGTAACAGGCAAATTTGACCTTAGAGCATGGAATGAAGCAGGGCAAAAGCTAATAGAGATTTGCCAAGAGAATGCACTGGTCATAGAAAACACCCTCTTCCAACAACATAAAATAACACTCTACACAGGGACATCACCAGATGGTCAACACCAAAATCATATTGATTATATTCTTTGCAGCCAAAGATGGAGACGCTCTATACAGTTAGCAAAAACAAGACCAGGAGCTGACTGTGGCTCAGATCATGAACTCCTTATTTATTGCCAAATTCAGACTTAAATTGAAGAAAGTAGGGTAAACCACTAGACCATTCAGATATGACCTAAATCAAATCCCTTATGATTATACAGTGGAAGTGAGAAATAGATTTAAGGGACTAGATCTGATTGATAGAGTGCCTGATGAACTATGGACAGAGGTTCGTGACACTGTACAGGAGACAGGGACCAAGATCATCCCCACGGAAAAGAAATGCAAAAAAGCAAAATGGCTGTGTGAGAAGGCCTTACAAATAGCTGTGAAAACAAGAGACTCGAAAAGCAAAGGAGAAAAGGAAAGATATAAGCATCTGAATGCAGAGTTCCAAAGAATAGCAAGGAGAGATAAGAAAGCTTTCCTCAGTGATCAATGCAAAGAAATAGAGGAAAACAACAGAATAGGAAAGACAAGAGATCTCTTCAAGAAAATTAAGGATACCAAGGGAACATTTCATGCAAAGATGGGTTCGATAAAGGACAGAAATGGTATGGACCTAACAGAAGCAAAAGATATTAAGAAGAGGTGGCAAGAATAAACAGAAGAACTGTACAAAAAAGATCTTCACGACCCAGATAATCATGATGGTGTGATCACTCACCTAGAGACAGACATCTTGGAATGTGAAGTCAAGTGGGCCTTAGGATGCATCACTACGAACAAAGCTAATGGAGGGGATGGAATTACAGTTGAGCTATTTCAAATCCTGAAAGATGATGCTGTGAAAGTGCTGCACTCAATATGCCAGCAAATTTGGAAAACTCAGCAGTGGCCACAGGACTGGAAAAGGTAACTCTTTATTTCAATCCCAAAGAAAGGCAATGCCAAAGAATGCTCAAACTACCGCACAATTGCACTCATCTCACACGCTAGTAAAGTCATGCTCAAAATTCTCCAAGCCATGCTTCAGCAACACATGAATCGTAAACTTCCAGATGTTCAAGATGGTTTTAGAAAAGGCAGAGGCACCAGAGATCAAATTGCTAACATCCGCTGGATCATGGAAAAAGCAAGAGAGTTCCAGAGAAACATCTCTTTCTGTCTCATTGACTATGCCAAAGCCTTTGACTGTGTGGATCGCAATAAACTGTGGAACATTCTGAAAGAGATGGGAATACCAGACCACCTGACCTGCCTCTTGAGAAACCTGTATGCAGGTCAGGAAGCAACAGTTAGAACTGGACATGGAACAACAGACTGGTTCCAAATAGGAAAAGGAGTATGTCAAGGTTGTATATTGTCACCTTGCTTATTTAACTTCTATGCAGAGTACATCATGAGGAACGCTGGACTGGAAGAAGCACAAGCTGGAATCAAGATTGCTGGGAGAAATATCAATAACCTCAGATATGCAGATGACGCCACCCTTATGGCAGAAAGTGAAGAGGAACTCAAAAAGCCGTTTGATGAAAGTGAACGAGGAGAGTGAAAACGTTGGCTTGAAGCTCAACATTCAGAAAACAAAGATCATGGCATCTGGTCCCATCACTTCATGGGAAATAGATGGATGAACAGTGGAAACAGTGTCAGACTTTATTTTTGGGGGGGCTCCAAAATCACTGCAGATGCTGATTGCAGCCAGGAAATTAAAAGACGCTTACTCCTTGGAAGGAAAGTTATGACCAACCTAGATAGCATATTAAAAAGCAGAGACATTACTTTGCTAACCAAGGCCCATCTAGTCAAGGCTATGGTTTTCCCAGTGGTCATGTATGGATGTGAGAGTTGGACTGTGAAGAAAGCTGATTGCCAAAGAATTGACCTGTGGTGCTGGAGAAGACTCTTGAGCATCCCTTGGACTGCAAGGAGATCCAACCAGTCCATTCTAGAGGAGATCAATCCTGGGTGTTCATTTGAAGGACTGATGCTAATGTTGAAACTCCAATACTTTGGCCACCTCATGCGACGAGTTGACTCACTGGAAAAGACTCTGATGGTGGGAGGGATTTGGGGCAGGAGGAGACTGGGACGACAGCGAATGAGATGGCTGGATGGCATCACCGACTCGATGGACATGTGTTTGAGCAAACCTCGGGAGTTGGTGATGGACAGGGAGGCCTGGCGTGCTGTGATTCATGAGGTTGCAAAGAATCAGACACGACTGAGAGACTGAACTGAACCAGAAAAGTTTGGGAAGGGTGGAAAGGAGACACCGCGTGTCCATCCACTTCCCAGAACCCCTCTCACTAGCATCCATCTTGGCTGAATGATGCATGTACCACCATTATAGACCCTGACTTAGAATGATTGGCCAAATATCACCTGGAAACTAATCCCATCACCATAAAACCGGAGAATGCGAGCCACGCGGCAGAGCAGTTCTCCTGGGTTCCCTTACCCTACTGCTCTCCACCCGGGTGCCCTTTTCCAATAAAATCTCTTGCTTTGTCAGTATGTGTGTCTCCTCGGACAATTCATATCCGAGTGTTAGACAAGAGCCCGGTTTTGGGCCCTGGAAGAGGTCCCCCTTCCTGTAACAATATCTCTGCTTTTTAATATGCTGTCTCGGTTTGTCACAGCTTTTCTTCCGAGGAGCAAGCACCTTTTAAATTCATGGCTACAGTCAATGTCTGCAGTGATTTTGAAGCCCAAGGAAATAAAGTCTGTCACTGTTTCCATTTTTCCCCATCTATTTGCAATGACGTGATGGGACTGGATGCCATGATATTAATTTTTTGAATGCTGAATTTTAAGACAGATTTTTCCCATGCAAAACTGAATTTCATCCTGAATCCTTGATTTTATTAATATTCCATACCTATAATGTTTCTAGGTTTTTTGGTTTCAACCTCCAAAATATTTCTGGAATATATTTCTATGAAGCTGCTCAGAAATTACCTTACTTTAGGCTTCCAAGCCCCATCTTTTTACCTCTAAATAACTTAAAAACGTCACGTATTTCAAAGACTCACATTCAAAGTAATCCAATAGTTTCCCAAAGTTACACAGGAACAAAATTATTTAACGAGTCTATAAAATGCATATTCTCAGACTCTGCTTCTTACTTCACCTCTTGAGATTGTGACTGAGTAAAGTACAGGAATCTGCATTTTAAATAAGTGTCTAGATGATCCACTCTGGTGCTCTTACCTGGAAAATCCCATGGACTGAGAAGCCTGGTAGGCTGCAGTCCATGGGGTCTCTAAGAGTCGGAGGCGACTGAGCGACTTCACTATCACTTTTCACTTTCATGCATTGGAGAAGGAAATGGCAACCCAATCCAGTGTTCTTGCCTGGAGAATTCCAGGGACTGGGGAGCCTGGTGGGCTGCTGTCTATGGGGTCACACAGTCGGACACGACTGAAGCGACTTAGCAGCAGCAGCAGCAGATGATCCCAACACAAGAATAGACGTGAACCAAACAGAGTGAGAGTGTAGTAACTGCCCAAGAAGTCATGAATCTTAACTTAGAAATGCATGTGACTCTTTGGGAATTACAGAAAACTGTTTCCTCACTCCAGTACTCTGGCCACCTAATATGAAGAACTGACTCATTTGAAAAGACCCTGATGCTGGGAAAGATTGAAGGCAGGAGGAGGAGAAGGGGACGACAGAGGATGAGATGGTTGGATGGTATCACCAACTGGATGGGCATGAGTTTGAGCAAGCTCCAGCAGTTGGTGATAGACAGGGAAGCCTGGCTTGCTGCAGTCCATGGGGTCGCAAAAAGTCAGACATGACTGAGTGACTGAACTGAACTGTGTTTCCTCAAATGTAAGGAGCAGGAAATGAGCTTAAGAAAGTTATGCCGCTTTAGTTTAGGCCTGGTCAAAGAGAAATGAAATTCTCTTTGAATAATGAAATACAAAGGAGAATGATATTTATTTTTATAAATAATGAAAAAATAAAGGAGAGGAACAAAATAGCTCTCTGGCAGAAGAATAGTCTCCTTAAAGAAATCTCTGACCTCCAGAGTAAGAGGCCTTCACAATAAGCTCAGACAGGACATGGACTATTGACTGTTTTTTGACTCCTATTCTCTTTCAAGTGGGACTAATTTTGTATGGGTGTGGTTTTGTGGCCCTACTTTACCATCATTCATTGGGTGTATATGGATAGACAACCTGTCTTCTTAGTTTTAACTCTCAAGGCCAAAAGAAGCCACACAGAATCCCAATGGAGTCATTGCTGCTTATCAACTGTAGATTCTGGACTCTGAAATGCATTTATAAACTCAGTATTGCCTTTGATTGTTCCCTAAGAAAACCAATTTTCTTAAACAGATTTCTATCCACAGATCCCTTGAGAAACTTTGAACTCCAATTTTAGAATCACTAGAAAAGATAAAAAGGTTAGTTTAGAGAGCACCCAAACCTCTTTTCAAGCCTTATCTTCCTTATTGGTGCAAATATGCCCTGCGCTCTAACCAAGTTAAACTGCTTATTGTGGGCCCTGGGGTTTTACAGGCTATGTTTATGAGAATTCATGGTACCAGAGATTTTTTTTTTTTTTATCATTTAAGCATAACAGCAAAATTATCCAATAGATATTTGTGTTCACATACCTAAAGAAGGCTGAAGAATGAGACTTAGATTGCAGGCATTAACAAGGAAATTCTGGATGGCTCACCCATAAAAACTACTATTAATTCAATTGGTACAAATATTTAGACTGGTCCAAAGAACCCAGAAAAAAAGATTTTACAAAAAGTTTTCTGAGAAAAGATGTAAAAAATCCACAAGTATATATTTAAAGGAGAGAATTAAAGAAACAGAACTTGAGAAACTGGTATTCTTAGTCAAGTTAGAGAACAGACTTAGTGGGTCTTCAGAAATGGGAAATGGGAAAGAAAACAAGACAGGAAGTTTTGGTTATCTATACTACAGAGTCTGAGTTGCTGAATGTGAATATGCTAATATGGTTCAGAACAGGGCTGTATTACTGGGTGGACAATCTAGAGTAAAGATAAGTAAAGGTCAGGGTTATTGAGGAGATTCAGATGATGTGAACTTGAAGAGCTGCATTGATAGCCAATGTCAACTTGGAAATCATGAGAATGAGGTCAGTAGAAGTTGGTTGGAAGGTACATACATGAACAATCAACTGAAGTTATTCACAGAGACAGAAGTAAATTATGTGGTGTTGAATGCTAACAGTGATATAGACTCAAAATGTATAGCATCCAAATAAAAAATAAAAGGGAAACTTGATACTCTGGTTCAGAAGTAGTGCTGGGAAGGAAATAGCATGATATCTTAATTTAGACTTTCAAATGACTAGAAAAAAAGCCAATTAACTCATTTCAACCCTATTATCACAAAGTGAAGAACCTTTTATAGAGACATGATATAGTGGGTAGGGCAATAGGTATCTGGAATAAACCCAGTCATCATTATTGTGTCAATCATTGATCAAAGACATACGAAGTACTAAACTGACTCAACTATATCCTTTGATCTGTTACAGAAAAAATATTCTGGCATTTGTTAAATGATAAGGAAGACTTTATTCAAGATTACTGCTATAGGTGTCAAGATTACTGTAAAGAGGAAGAGAGTTGAAGCTCAACTCTAAGTACAGCAAGGACATCTGGAGATTTACAGCTATTGAACAGAGGCTGGGGAAGGTGATATCAGTGAATGGAAACTAACAGAAGACATCAAAGGTAGAGTGGATTTTTTCTCTGTTGTTGCTTTTGTTGAGGGTAGAAAGTCTATCTAAAATGACTTAGCAGGATTCTCGCTAAAACGGGGTAGGAGGGCTTGGGGACAAGGCCCAAAGAAAAAGTGTAGTCTGAAAAGGGGCTCAAAGGAGTCTGACTAATGTTTGGTAAGAATCTAGGTCAGAACTATAAGCATTATATGGTACCTATAATTTCAACTGGTATCTAGTTTGAAAGAAAGGGGTATAAACTACAAACTTCTCACAGTGTACGCATGATAATAACTTTAATGATGATTAATAAACATGCTTTTTCATTGAGCCTAATTTGATGTTTAGCAGTAGCTATTTTATTACTTGCACCATTTTATTGCTTTTTTTTAACCCCTCAACATAGGACAAAGTATAAAAACTTTCAGTTTTGTATTTGCTGTTAACAAGCTACTAAATGTGTGTTTCCCATATAACGAAGCTATGCTTGCTATTTGCTTGGAAAATCATAATAGTAATTTGTTCTTATGTTATTAAATTTATGTTCTAGATGGCCAATTTGAGGCAAGATTGGTGAATAATGTAAGCTTCATCCAAAAACCTAATTAAAATTAGCAATTCAAATTATTTTTGTGTTTTGTTGTTGTTAAATGTACTAATTTCTGAAATTTGTTCCTATTGACTCAGTGATTTGTTTCTTACAAACGCTAAACTAAAGCTTAAAATCTACACAAAGTAAATCGTCTGGGAAATGACAAAACTATTTTAAAGTGACTAATCTCATTTTCAAGGTACTAGCAAAATACAAAACAAGAAAAATTACATGAGCAATTCTCAGACTAAACTTCCTATATTTACATCACCTTAATAGGGATATACATCATACTTGAAATGAAAGTGTTATTAACATAGATGAAGCAAACCAGAAGCAGTTTTGTAACTCATTCTCATGATGTGGTGCTGTACATATTTAGATTGGCTTTTATGTTAGAAGACTAAGCCTTTAATCAATGTTAAAAAAAACTGTTTTGATTTTCTTAGGTAAAACTACAATTTAGCTTTAATTAAAATGCTAAATTATTTTAAATCCTAATCCTATGCATAAAAATTGAAAATCAGTAGATACTGACATAGCACCACAAATATATTTATAGTATGAAAACTGTGAATGTGTAAAACACTTTTACCTATCACCTATCTTTCAAATTAATGATTAATTTTATTTTCATAAGGACTTCTCAGAAAAGGAGAAAATCAATTGTATAGGTTCAGTTTAGTTGCCATGCATGTATTATGATTACTTACATCTTTATTCAGTAATTTGTGTTCAATATCCATTCATTAAGCAAATTAATGAATTAAGGTAGCTTTTCTAATTCCTTGAAACAGAGGACCTGGAAGTGAGAACTTCACTTTAAAACAAATTAACTCTTCAGTTCAGTTTATCACTCAGTCATGTCCAAATCTTTGTAACCCCATAAACCGCAAAACACCAGGCCTCCCTGTCCATCACCAACTCTCAGAGTTTACCCAAACTCATGTCCATTGAGTTGGTGATACCATCCAACCATCTCATCCTCTTGTCGTCCCCTTCCCCTCCTGCCCTCAATCATTCCCAGCATTAGGGTGTTTTCAAATCAGTCAGCCCTTCCCATCAAGTGGCCAAAGTATTGGAGTTTCAGTTTCAACATCAGTCCTTCCAATGAACACCTAGGACTGATCTCCTTAAGGATGGACTGGTTGGATCTCCTTGCAGTCCAAGGGACTCTCAAGAGTCTTCTCCAACACCACAGTTCAAAAGCATCAATTCTTTGGTGCTCAGCTGTCTTTATATTCCAATGCTCAAATCCATACATGACTACTGGAAAAACCATAGCCTTGAGTAGACAGACCTTTGTTGACAAAGTAATGTCTCTGCTTTTTAATATACTGTCTAGGATGGTCAAAACTTTCTTTTCAAGGAGTAAGCCTCTTTTAATTTCATGGCTGCAGTCATCATCTGCAGTGATTTTGGAGCCCAAAAATGAAAAATCAGCCACTGTTTCCCCATCTGGTTGCCATGAAGTGATGGGACTGGATGCCATGATCTTAGTTTTCTGAATGCTGAGTTTTAAGCCAATTTTTTCACTCTCCTCTTTCATTTTCATCAAGAGGCTCTTTAGCTCTTCTTCACTTTCTGCCAAAAGGGTGGTGTCTTCTGCATATCTGAGGTGGCTGATATTTCTTCTGGCAATCTTGATTCCAGCTTGTGCTTCTTCCAGCCCAGTGTTCCTCAAGATGTATTCTGCATATAAGTTAAATAAGCAGGGTGACAATATACAACCTTGATGGACTCCTTTTCCTATTTGGAACCAGTCTGTTCTACCATGTCTGGTTCTCACTGTTCCTTCCTGACCTGCATAAACATTTCTCAAGAAACAGGTGAGGTGGTCTTGTATTCCCATCTCTTTCAGAATTTTCCACAGTTTGTTGTGATTCACACAATCAACGGCATTGGCATAGTCAAAAAGGCAGAAGTAGGTGTTTTCTGGAACTCTATTATTTTTTTGATGATCCAGCGGATTTGATCTCTGGTTCCTCTGCTTTTACTAAATCCAGCTTGAACATCTGAAGGTTCATGATTCACGTACTGTTGAAGCCTGGCTTGGAGAATTTTGAGCATTACTTTACTAACGTGTGAGATGAGTGCAACTGTGAGGTAGTTTGAGCATTCTTTATCATTGCCTTTCTTTGGGATTGGAATGAAAACTGACCTTTTCCAGTCCTGTGGCCACCGCTGAGTTTTCCAAATTTGCTGGCATATTAGTGCAGCACTTTGACACCATCATCTTTCAGGATTTGAAATAGCTCAACTGGAATTCCATCACCTCCACTGGCTTTGTTCCTAGTGATGTTTCCTAAGGCCCACTTGACTTTGCATTCCAGGGATGTCGGGCTCTAGGTGAGTAATCACACCGTCGTAGTTATCTGGGTCATGAAGATCTTTTTTTGTATAGTTTTTCTGTGTTTCTTGCCACCTCTTCTTAGTATCTTCTGCTTGTTAGGTCCATACCATTTCTGTCCTTTATTGTGCCCATCTTTGCATGAAATGTTCCCTTAGTATCTCTAATATTCTTAAAGAACTCTCTAGTGTTTCCCAATTCATCATTTTTCTCTGTTTCTTTGCATTGATCTCTGAGGAAGGCTTTCTTATCTCTCCTTGCTATTCTTTGGAACTCTACATTCAAATGGGTATATATCTTTCCTTTTATCCTTTGCCTTTGCTTCTCTTCACAGCTATTTGGAAGTCCTCTTCAGACAACCATTTTCCCATTTTGCATTTCTTTTTCTTGGGAATGGTCTTGATCACTGCCTCCTGTACAATATCGCGAACCTCCATCCATAGTTTGCAGGCACTCTGTCTATCAGATCTAATCCCTTGAATATATTTGTTCACTTCCACTGTATTATTGTATGAGATTTGATTTATCTCTTACCTGAATGGTCTAGTGATTTTCCCTACTTGCTTCAATTTAAGTCTAAATTTGGCAATAAGGAGTTCATGATCTGAGGTATACTTTTATCCCCTCCCTTTTAAAACTCCCTCCCTTTTGAACCTCTCTTCCATCTTCCTCCCCATCCTATCCCTCTAGGTTGATACAGCTATCCTGTTTGAGTTTCCTGACAAATACGGCAAATTCACACTTGCTATCTATTTTACATATGGTGTATAAGTTTCCATGTTACTCTTTCCGTACATCTCACCCTCTCTTCCCCTCTCCCCATGCCCATAAGTCTATTCTCTATGTCTGTTTCTCTATTGCTGCCCTGTAAAAATTCCTCATTACCATTTTTCAAGATTATCTTTCTCTTTCTGACTCACTTCACTCTGTCTAATAGGTTCTAGGTTCATCCACCTCATCAGAACTGACTCAAATATATTCGTCTTTATGGCTGAGTAATATTCCATTGTGTATATATAAGACAGCTTTATCCATTCATCTGTCAGTGGACATCGAATTTGCCTCCATGTTCAAGCTATTGTAAATAGTGCTGTGGTGAACAATAAGATACATGTGTCTTTTTCAATTTTGGTTTCCTCAGGGTATATGCCTAGAAGTGGGATTGCTGGGTCACATGGTGGTTTTATTCCTAGTTTTTTAAGGAATCTCCATACCATCTTCCATAGTGGCTGTATCCATTTACATTCCCACCAACAGTGCAAGAGTGTTTCTCTTTCTCCACACCCTTTCCAGCATTTATTGTTTGTAGACTTTTTGGTGATGGCCATTCTGAATGGTGTGAGGTGATATCTCACTGTAGTTTTGATTTGCCTTTCCCTAATAATGAGTGATGTTGAGTATCTTTTCATGTGTTTCTAAGCGAATTGTATGTCTTCTTTTGAGAAATGTCTGTTTAGGTCTTTTTCCCACTTTTTGATTGGGTGGTTTGTTTTCTGATATTGAGTTGTATGAGCTGCTTGTGTATTTTGGAAATTAATCCTTTATCAGTTGTTTCATTTGTTATTATTTTCTCCCATTCTGAGGGTTGTCTTTTCACTGTGCTTAGAGTTTCCTTTGCTGTGCAAAAGCTTTTAAGTTTAATCAGTTCCAACTTGTTTACTTTTGCTTTTTATTTCCATTATTCTAGGAGGTGGGTCATAGAGGATCTTGCTTTGATATATGTTATCAAGTGTTCTGCCTATGTTTTCCTCTAAGAATTTTATAGTTTCCGGTCTTACATATAGGTCTTTAATCCACATTGAGTTAATCCTTCTGTATGGTGTTAGGAAGTGTTCTACTTTCATTCTTTTACATGTAGCTCTCCAGCTTTCCCAGCACCATTTATTGAAGAGGCTGTCTTCAATATCCCATTGTATATTCTTGCCTCCTTTGTCAAAAAAGAGGTACCCACAGGTGCATGGGTTTATTTCTGGGCTTTCTATCTTGTTCCATTGTTCTATATTTCTGTTTTATGTGCCAGTACCATACTGTCTTGAGGACTGTAGCTTTGTAGTATAACCTGAATACAGGAAGCTTGATTCCTCCAGCTCCATTCTTCTTTCTCAAGACTGCATTGGCTATTCGGGGTCTTTTGTGTTTCTATATGAATTGTGAAATTTTTTGTTCTAGTTCTGTGAAAAATTCCATTGGTTATTTGATAGGGATCACATTGAATCTGTAGATTGCATTTGGTAGTATAGTCATTTTCACAATATTGATTCTTCCTATCCAGGAATATGGAATCTTTCTCCATCTGTTTAAGTCAGCTTTGGTTTCTTTCATTAGTGTTTTATAATTTTCTGTGTACAGTTCTTTTGTCTCCTTAGGTAAGTTTATTCCTAGATATTTAATTCCTTTTGTTGCAATGGTGAATGGGATTGATTCCTTAATTGCTCTTTCTGATTTTTCATTGTTAGTATATAGAAATGCAAGTGATTTGTATGTATTGATTCTCTATCCTGAAATATTGCTAAATTCACTCATTAGCTCTAGTAATTTTCTGACACTATCTTTAGGGTTTTCTGTGTACAGTATCATGTCATCTGCAAACAGTGAGAGCTTTACCTCTCCCTTTCTAATCTGCATTCCTTTTATTTATTTTTCTTCTCTGATGATTGTAGCTAGGACTTCTAGAACTATCTTGAATAAGACTGGTGATAGTGGACACCCTTGTCTTGTTCCTGATCTTAGTGGAAATGCTTTCAGTTTATCACCATTGAGAATGATGTTGAGAATGTAGGCTTATCATTTATGGCCTTTACTATGTTGAGGTAGGTTCCTTCTGTGCCCATTTTTTGAAGAGTTTTAATCATAAATAGATATTGAATTTTTTCAAAGGCTTTTTCTGCATCTATTGAGATGATCATATGGTTTTTATCTTTCAATTTGTTAATACGGTGAGACTGACTAATTTGCATGTATTGAATAATCCTTGCATTCTTGGAATAAACCTAACTTGATCATGGTGTATGAGCTTTTTGATGTGTTGCTGAATTCTGTTTGCTAAAATTCTGTTGAGGATTTTTCCATCTATGTTCATCAGTGATATTGGCCTGGAGTTTTCTTTTTTTGTGTTGCCTTCGTCTGGTTTTGAAATCAGAGTAATGGTGGCCTTGTAGAGTGAGTTTGGAAGGGTTCCTTCCTCTGCAATTTATTGAAAGAGTTTTAGAAGGATAGGCATTAGCTCTTCTCTAAATGTTTGGTAGAACTCTCCTGTGAAGCCACCTGTTCCTGGGCTTTTGTTTTTTCAGAGATTTTTGATCACAGCTTCAATTTCATAGCTTGCAATTCAGTTGTTCATAATTTCTATTTCTTCCTGGTTCAGTTGTGGAAAATGAACTTTTCTAAGAATCTGTCCATTTCATCCAGGTTATTCATTTTATTACCATATAGCTGTTCATAATAGTCTCCTATAATCCTTTTTATTTCTGCATTATATGCTGTAACCTGTCCTTTTTCATTTCCAATTTTATTGATTTGATTCTTCTCTCTATTGTTCTTGATGAATATGGTGACAGGTTAGTGAATTTTGTTTATGTTCTCAAATAACCAGCTTTTAGTTTTATTAATCTTTACTATTGTTTCTTTCATTTCTTTTTCATTTATTTCTGCTCGAATCTTTATGATTTCTTTCCTTCTACTAATTTTTTTTTATTCTTATTTGTAGGTGATTTAGTTGTAAAGTTAGGTAGTCTATTTGATGTTTTTCTTGTTTCTTAAGGTAGGATTGTATATTGCTATAAACTTCCCTCTTAGAACTGCTTTTGCTGCATCCCATAGGTTTTGAGTTGTCATGTTTTCATTGTCATTTGTTTCCATGAATTTTTTGTTTTCCATTTTGATTTCTTCACTAAGCTGTTGGTTATTTAGAAATGTGTTGCTTAATCTCCATGTGTTTGTATTACAGTTTTTTTTTTTGTAATTGATATCTAGTTTCATAGTGTTGTTGTTGGAGAAGACACTTGATATCATTTCAATTTTCTTCAATTCATTGAGGTTCAATTTGTGACTCAAGATGTGGTCAATCCTGGAGAATGTTCCATGTGCACTTGAGGAGAAAGTGTACTCTTCTACATTTGGACGGAATGTCCTGAAGATATCTATGAGATCCATATCTTCTAAAGTATCGTTTAAGACCTGTGTTTCCTTATTAATTTTCTGCTTTGATGATCTGTCCATTGGTGTGGGTCGGGTGTTAAAGCCTCCTACTCTTATTGTGTTACTGTAAATTTCTCCTTTTATGTCTGTTAGAGTTTGTCTTATGTATTGAGGTGCTCCTATGTTGGGTGCATAGATATTTACAGTTGTTACATCTTCCTCTTGGATTGATCCCTTGATCATTATCTAGTGTCCTTCCTTATCCCTGTGATCTTCTTTATTTTAACATTTATTTTGTATGATATGAGGACTGCTATTCCAGTTTTCCTTTCCTTCCTGTTTGCATGGAATATATATTTCCATCCACTCACTTTCAGCCTATATGTGCCTTTAAGTATTAAGTGGCTTTTTTGTAGACAGCATATATATGGGTCTTGTTTTTGTACCCATACAGCCACTCTGTGTCTTTTGGTTGGAACGTTTAATCCATTTACATTTAAAGCAACTATTGATATATATGTTCCTATTGACATTTTCTTAATTGTTTGGGGTTAATTTTGTAGATCTTTTTTATTCTCTTGTATTTCTTGACTATATAAGTCCCTTTATCATTTGTTGTAAAGCTGGTTTGGTGGTACTGAATTCTCTTAACTTTTGCTTGTCTGAAAAGATTTTATTTCTCCATCAATTTTGAATGAGATCCTTGTCTGGTACAGTAATCTTGGTTGTATATTTTTTCCCTTTCTAAAACTAAAGCACAAACTGGACAACAAAGCTAGAGCAAGGTGCCATTTGGGGGATAAAGCAGTGAAAGTAAAACTAACAAATATGTTGAGATGAAAGGAAAGAATAGATATGCAAAGTTAAATAGAGGTAGATAAAGAAAATTTATATACATTAAAGATTAACTTTCAGTACTTTAAATATATCCTGCCATTCCCTTCTGGTCTGCAGAGCTTTTGCTGAAAGAACAGCTGTTAAGCAAATGGGCTTTCCCTTGTATGTTACTTGTTGCTTCTCCCTTGCTGCTTTTAATATTCTTTCTTTGTGTTTGGTCTTTGTTTTATTAGTATGTGTGTTGGCATGTTTCTCCTTGGGTTTATCCTGTATGGGACTCTTTGTACCTCTTGCAACTTTTCCATGTTGAGGAAGTTTCAACTATAATCTCTTCAAAATTTTTCTCATACCCTTTCTTTTTCTCTTCTTCTTTTGGGACCCCTATAATTTGAATGTTGGTGCATTTGATATTGTCCCAGAGGTCTGAGACTCTACTCAGTTCTTTTCATTGTTTTTACTTTTACTGCTCTTCAGAAGTTGTTTCCACTATTTTATCTTCCAGCTCACTGATTCGTTCTTCTGTTCAGACATTCTGCTGTTGATTCCTTCCAGAGTATTTTTAATTTCTGTAATTGTGCTGTTTGTCTCTGTATGCTTATTCTTTAATTCTTCTATGTCTTTGTTAATTGATTCTTGCATTTTGTCTATTTTGTTTTCAAAGTTTTTGATCACTTTTACTAACATTATTCTGAATTCTTTTTCAGGTAGTTTGCCTATTTCCTCTTCATTTATTTGGACTTCTGTGTTTCTTGTCTGTTCCTTCATTTGTATAGTATTTCTCTGCCTTTTCATTATTTTTTATAACTTTTTGTGTTTGAGGTCTCCTTTCCCCAGGCTTAAAGGTTGAATTCGTTCTTCCTTTTGGTTTCTGTGCTCCAAGTCTGGTCCAGTGGTTTCTGTAAGTTAGGGTGAGATTTGTGCTGAGTTTTTGTTTGTTTGTTTGGTTTTCCTCTGATGGGAAAGGCTGAATGAGGTGGTAATCCTGTCTGCTAATGACTGTATTTTTATTTTTGTTTTGTTTGTTGTTTAGATGAGGTGTCCTACACAGGGTGCTACTGGTGGTTGGTGATGCCAGGTCTTGTATTTAAGTGGTTTTCTTTGTGTGAGTTCTCACTATTTGATACTCCCTAGGGTTAGTTCTCTGATAGTCTAGGGTATTGGAGTCAGTGCTCCCACTCCAAAGGCTCAGGGCTTGATCTCTGGTCAGGAACTAAGATTCTACAAGTGGTTTTTAATGAGATTATGTGAGATTAAAACAAATATCCAAAAATGAGAAAATAAAGATGAACCCCACACAAATGGCAGTTACAAAATCAGGCAAATAATAATTAAAATAATGGAATATAAACATACATGCATACACCCATGAGCAAAGTTAAAAGAGTCCAACAAAAATAAAGTACGATAGATTGACCCAGCAAGCGAAAGAAATCAAAAATTATACTTACAAATTAAGAACAAAACTAACTAAAAAACAAACTGGAAAACAAAACTGAAGCAAGATGCCAAGTGGAGAATAAAGCAATGAAAACAAAACTAACAACTATGTTAAGAGGAAAGGAAAGAAAGAAAAGAAAGAAAAATAGATAGGCAAAGTTAAATAGAGATAGATGAAGAAGATTTATACACATAAAGATTAACTGCAAGGGGAAAAGAACAGTAGGAAATAAAAAACAAAGGAAGAAATGTAGAAAAAATATACTAGATTTAAAAAAATTAAAAGTTAAAATTATAAAAAAGAGGAAAAAAAAAACAGAAGAAAGAAAACAAAACACAAAAGGGTAACTCCACAGAACTGCAAAATCCCTATATAGATGCAGAGGTTTATAACAACAATAAAAAGTGTGACTGATGTACACATAAACATATTCAACCCTAAGCAAAATCAAACCGTCCGATAAAAATAAAGTACAATGGATTGACCAGGTGAACAAAGGAAACCAAAACTTATGTCTATAGCAATGAAAGTAAAACTAACAAATAGGTTGAGAGGAGAGGAAAGAAAGAAAAGAAAAAATAGATACGCAAAGTTAAATAGCGGTAGATAAAGAAAATTTATATACATTAAAGATTAACTTCAAGGGGAAAAGAACAGCAGGAAAAGGAAACAAAGGAATAAATATATAAAAAATAATGACAGGTTTAAAAATTAAAATTAATAAAAGATAAAAAAAAAAAAAAACTGGAATACTCTTCAGAACTGCAAAAGCCCAATGTAGAGGCAGGGGTTTATAACAACAATAAAAATATGACTGAGGAAAAATAAATGTTCAAAAGCTTAATTAGATTTCATAGTTCTAATAAAATTGACAACAACAACAGAGGTGGAAAAGAAGGAAAGAAAAAAAAATCCAAAAGAATCTACAGAAGTCAAAACATAAGAAGTACAAATGCTTTTCTTGCATCACTGCTGTCAGAGTCCTTTCCCTCACTGGGAGTCACAGTCCTCCTCACCTCTCTAGGACGCCCGCCAACACTGTGCTGACCACTGGACCTGCTGTGGGGGCAGCTGAGATTCTAATCTGGTCCTACTTCTGTGTGTTCTTGCCACCAATGTTCATATCAGAACTAGTGCATTTTCTTTAGTGGGCGCTCTCAATGACCATTTACATATTCCAAACTCAATCTGCTTAGTTGATCGTGTGGATTTAACCTGCAACTTGTACAGCTGGTGGGGAGGCTTGGGTCTTCTTCCTTAGCCACACTGCCCCTGTGTTTTAATTGTGGTTTTATTTCCACCTCTGCATGTGGGTCTTCCACTGGGGCTTGCTCCTGAGGCTGCCCTGGAAGGCAAACTTGGGTTTGCCCATGTGAAGGCCAGGTGTGGAGGTGGTGCAGCGGCTTGGGTCGTAGGGGTTCTGGCAGCAGCAGGTACTCTGGAGAGTTGGCAGCTAGGGCAGCTGGAAATATAGTGCTCTAGAAGGGAATGGCAACAATTATTGGCCACTATGATCCAGTATTCTTGCCTGGAGAATCCCCCTCCCTGACAGAGAAGCCTGGCAGGCCACAATCTACAGGATTGCAAACAGTCAGACACTGTGAAAGTGACCCTGTGCGCATAGACCAAGACTTTTTTTTGCCTGTGGCATCTCTGCCCCAGTGAGAGTTGAGTGTGAAAGTGGCACAGCTGCTTGGCTTGCAGGTCCCTGGCAGCAACAAGTGTGCAGGGACATGGACTGCCTCCGCCACAGGAGTTACGGACCTATCAGAGTCTTTTTTTGGGCCTCTGTAGCTGGCGCTCAGAAGGCCTCTTTGACCAGTCTTTCTCCATAGCTCCGCCCCTTCAGGCACTTAGAGGGCTCCCTTGCCTGGGGTACTTCTCTGTCATTCGGATTGCCAGGCACATAAAAGGCCCTGGGCCCCGCTCCCCCACCGCCCCTGCTGTCTGGGGTCCTACTCTGTAGATCGGCTCATCAGGCACTTAAAGGGGCACCTTGGGTGGGGTCCTGCTCTGTAGTTCAGTGTGTCAGGAGTTTGATGGGCCAGCTTCTGTATTGTTCAGCTGCCAACCCTGGTGTGTGGGGAAAGAGAGGCTATGTTGATGGCTCTACCCCTTACGTGTGACTCAGCAGTACTGCCTTGCTTCCAGGGCTGCACCACTTTCTTCCACAGGCATTTGTAACCACGGTCTCCTCCCTTATAACCCCTCAATCTGTCTCTCAGCAATCAACAGCCGCCCTCACTCTGGGATTGCTCCACAATCCCTAAACTCCAGCTCTCAGCTGCTACACCTTCCAGGGGACTTCCATCCCTGCCAGGGGTATGAATTTCTGTGGCAAGAGCTGTCTGATTGTCGTTCCATTTAGGCTTCCACAGATCAGCTGTTTCACTCTCAGCCTTAAATGTTTCTCCTCTGACTCAGACAATTGCCCCGATGGAGGGATCAGACCCTTGCTTCAGTTCCCCCACCTGCCGAGGGCAAGTCCAGTCCTACTAATACTCCTGTTTTTCCCCCTAGTCCCTTTGTCCTACAGAGTTTTGGCTTGTTCTGTATATTCTTTTCCACTGGTCAGGTTCTCCTGTCCGCTCTCAGCTGGTGTTTTGCATGCACTTCTGTGTCTTAAATGTTTCATATTCTCTGCATTTTCAAAGAATTTTTGGAAATATGAAATGGAATATGAAATGCATAGAATATGTCTTAGGACTTCCCTGGTGGCTCAGCCAGTAAAGCGTCTGCATACAATGTGAGAGACTAGGGTTCAATCCCTGGGTTGGGAAGATCTCCTGGAGAAGGAAATGGCAACCCATTCCAGTATTCTTGCCTGGAAAATCCCATGGGCGGAGAGGCCTTGTAGGCTACAGTCCATGGGGTTGCAAAGAGTTGGACGTGACCTAGTGACTTCACTTCACTTTCACTGTGTCTTAAGGTGTATTCCTGGTGTATCCATGGAGAGAGATGTACTCCATGTCCACCTACTCCTCAGCCATCTTGTTCTCCCATTTTGGTATTCTTGATTTACCTATATGTGTGGCACTTTGAATTCTCCCTGAACCATTCTTTGTAACATTTAACTCTGCCCCTTATTAACAAATGAGTTAAATCAAATATTTGGCATATGTTCATTTCCTATTTGTATGAGAGCATTGATTTTATTTTGCAAAACTGATAAGACCCAAATATAGTATTTATAGATGTAGTCAGTTACCCTTATGAATTTTCTTAAAAATGCCAAAGGCAATAATACTCAGCATAGTAAAGTTTCTTAAAAATCTACTTTATCTTTCTTATAGTCACATACACAAACATATACAGTAAGAAAGAGAGAAACAACTGTCATCACCTTCCAATTAATTCTTCATCCACTCTCCAAACTGTCCTCTCTTCATCCACTGCTTCTTGTCTCAGTCTTCTTTTGTGATTTTTTAGGTTATATTCCCTTATCTGTACTTTGCTGTTTATTTTAAACTTGGGTCTTTGTTTCTCACATACTACTACATCTCACTTTTTAACCATAATTTTTCACAATTTCTGAAGTTAATCTAGTAGACAATTCTACTAAGAAGGGATGCTATGCTTATCCACACATTAATTATTATACCCATTTCTGTCATATAGTTGACAAAAACTTTTTGGAAATGCATAGAATATGAAAGTAGCTTTAGTTTTATCTTACAGTGTCAAAGGCAGGGACACTCTAAGAGAGAACAAAAGGGCTTGTTATGGGAATTTAAAATCCAATGAGGTACATACAAGTCCTGCTCAAAATCTTTTTGATCACAGTAGGAGGTTTCAGACAACATCGACAGAAAAATTGTTAGTGTTGGTGAACAGAGGTTCACTCTTGGTGTGCATATACAATAACAGAGCAAGGTAGTACCTGCTTTCTTTCTTTTTTTTTTTTCTTTTCTGTAAATCCACTATCTTATGTTCCTACTGCTTACTTAATTATACTAAGTTACTCATCTCTCCGAAATTAGAAGTGCACTATTTTCATAAATAAAGTTTTGAAGTGTCCTATGCTCTATTCTGAATATATTCTTTCTAGTCAATTAATTCTCTTCCACAAGAAGTACATGTCAAGTCAAAGCAATACTTTTATTCTGAAAACATCTGCTCATGTAGACATTTAACTGATTGTACAGATATTACTTCTGTTGTAAACCTTCCACATCCCCCCGCCCTCTCCACCATGGTCTATTAGGCAATGTCTAGACAAGGAAGTTATTTTGTTCAGTTAGCTCTAGATGTTTGGAGTGCAAAATAATAATCTTCACAGAAGGAAAGAAAGTATAATATGTGAAGGAAAAGTCTCTAGTGAAGCTAAGCTAATCTTATTTGATAGCTAGTTTCTAGAATTTACTTCCTGAACTTGATGCTGCTTCTGTTTCTATAAATATGTTCTACCTGTGTATGTTTTAGCGATCTTCACATAGCCAAGGGCTGTGTTTAACAGTCATCAAGCAGAAACATAAATCTTTCTTTAGCATACGTTCCTGTGTGCAGTCACGTGCATCTGTATATCAGTGATGGGGTTAGAGGAAAGAGAACAGAGCAGATTTGTGTGTCCGGAAACAGACTAGTATAAATATGCATTGCTGTGTGGTTAACATTTTTGACATCAATGAGAACAAAATAATGTGACTTTTTCCTCTAAGATCTGTGAAATCACATGTGTCTGGGGAATACCGAATGAAGGAGAGCATGCTCCACTGAGACTCTCAAAAGTTAGATTTCCATTTTCCTTGAGTATCTTAAAAAAAACCTTGTTCTAATAATTTGAAAACACATCAATTGAACTCATTATTTTAATTTGCAGTATCCTTTAAAGGAGACATCTTGACTATGGGCTATCACACTTTGAATCTATTCTTACTATCTTGAGTTTTTGGTTATCTTTCTTAATGCTACACACACACCACATACCCCACATGAAATTCAGGTAACTCTAAGACAAATGTGCCATCCACTAGGAATCCTTCTGCAATCCACTGGGCTTAATGGCTTTATCATGCTAACTAAATACATCACATGTGCATTATATTTAGTAATGTAAGTGTCTTTCTGACCAGACTCTTAGCTACTTAAGTGCAAACACTGTGTATAATTTATGTTGATATATCAACCCTTTCTTGACCCTTCATCCTGTAATTGTGTAAATAAAATTTCACTACAATGCCTAAAGAACATTTAAAACTACTTTATCACATTTAAAATAATTCAAACTTTTGATATCTCCATTGTTGATTCACACCGTCAGTGATCTCCAAAACAGTACTTTTTCTCAAAGTACATCTCTATGAATCCATAACCAGCTTTCTCCAGAAATACATTTAAACTGTCTATATTGTTGAAGGAAAAAACAGAATGAATATATCTGGCAATATTCAAATTTAGAAACATAGTTTTAAACCCCAGATCCTATAGAAGAGCAGCCCTCTGTTTATGTAAAAGGAGACTGAGGTTGAACAGTGACTTTCACGGTATCATTGGCAAGTCATTTGTTGACGCTGTAGGAATTGTACCTGAAAAGAGCAGAGCACTTAAGAAAAGTGTAATTTATGCTGTTGATGTTTTTCCTTTTATTACTGTTCTTCATTTCCATGAATCTCTAGATTCCTTTCAAGATGGGAGAAGCAATCTTATTCTTTTTATAAATTTTTTTGGTGCCCTCCTCCACAACACCTAAGTAATCCTTTACACAGAGAAGATGCTCAATCTATACTATTGCTCTAAATTCCTCCTAATCTTTTTTCATAGCCTCTCATTTTGGTTTGCTCTTTTATCACCCTAAAGAGATAGGTTTTCTAGATCTAAACTCTAAGGTCAGTGGCCACCCTAGTCAAGTTATTTAGTATATCCTGTCATGCATAACTTCTAAAGGTACATACTTCTACTAAACTTGTATATATTATTGACTCAGAGGATCATGGTTCCTTTCACCAACACTAAAAGGAAATCAGAGATTGAACAAATGAATTAAGATACTACTATATTTACATAAAATAAAAATCAAAGTAATACTATACTAGTAAAATAAGAAAGGGACATTTTTACATGTTAAAGTATTTCTTTAAACAATCTCAGGATGTCCTTAAATTGATCCAGAAAATATATGCAAAAAATTAGTCAGATATTCTTGATACAGAATGTTATTATTAATTTATGGTAGTTCTATTCCTGTTTTATCTGTATAAACAGATTTTAAAAGTTAGTAATACATTCCTCTTATCAAAATAGGCACAGGACATTATAAATCAACTATACTTCAATAAGATAAATTAGGGAAAAAATAGGCATAGGACAAACTCATTTAAACAAATTGCTCATTTTAGACACCTCATTAATTAGAAATGTCATGTTTGATTATAAAAATTATGGATTTGTTGCTAAGGAAAAATTCCTCAAATCCATTGAGACTAAAATAAGAGTAAGTAGAACACACAGATTTTTATACTCACTTTAATACTTTTGTTGAAAAAAGTTGAAACCACAAGTAGTATAATTTGTGTGTGTGTGTGTGTACATGTGTTCCCCATCTTGTATAATTTTTAAATAGAGGAAAAAAATGTAAATAATTAATTCCAAACAAGGGAAGTGAAAATCTATGATATGAGGGAAAAGGATGGGAATAAATGAAAGGATTACAAAGTTCACTGGCAAAATACAATTTAAAGAGAGAGTGAAAACATAAAATTATGGAGGGATATAAAAATAGTATAGATACTAGAAGATACAAGAAAATTAAGATCAGAAGTCTATGCACCTAAAGTGTGGAGAAATGGAACACTTCTTGACAATCAGTGGGGATGTAAACTGATACAACCATTATGAAAAATGCACTCTTTTTCCAGTATAAGAAGCTGCAACATGAAGTACGTTCTATTATAAACGCATGTATTTTACTTATTTTTAAAAATTGTTTGTATTATAACTAGGGGAAATATATATCTTAGATAATAAACCTAAGATGTTAAATTAATGCTACTTAAAATAGTCACATTTAAAAATAACCTACAACTAAGCAGAACTGGCAATTAAGAAAATTATGAACATTTTTTAGAGTAGGAAGACTATTTATCAGATACCTTATATTTTTATATTAAAACTATATATTTTAATCATATTATTTTATATAGTCTTATACACAATTTTATTTGATGTTTGCAGCCAGAGAAGAACTTATTTGAACTCTAACCTATTTTTGAAAAATCCCAAAGAAAGACTAACAATATTTATTCTTAGACCTTTGGGAAACTAGAAATCAATGTTTGACATTATTCCTGCTTTCTATTAGAATGTCTAATATTTATCACAGGTAGTTACTGGGCAGATTATTAATGTATTTATGATAAAGCCATCAGCTTTTTACTAAAGATTTCATGAATGATATTTTGGGAATTGAGTCTCTTTTAAATGTAAATTTTTATAAATTTATCTAAACATTTTTCTCATAATGTAGAACTACAAAATGCTTTATTTTAATGGTAAATTATATATAAATGTGACTAGTATAGTCATATTTTTTCAGCAGGTAAAATATGCATTTGTCTTTCTTTTAAAATTATAATCAGCCTTTGCAAAAGAACAGTTATAAAAAGGGATAAGCAGATCATTTCTAGAGTGTTCTATCAGGAAAACACATTCTACTCAGCATTTCCCCATTATGTGACCCCTTAAATATTAATTTTGTAAAAATATTAATATTGAAACCATTAAATGAGGTAATTGTATTTTTAAAAAATTAAAATTGATAGTAATTATATTATGCCCTAGTCACAGTCAGTATCTAAAAATTTGTAATATTTTGAAGCTATAATTTGGGATAAAACATGTATATTCTGTAGAAACATTTACTTTCTCTTTTTACCTCTAAATAAAATGCAATGGCCCAATCCATTATTGTAGAATTTACAAATTGGTAAAAAAAAAGCACACGCATAGCCCTGACAGTTTTATTACCTATACAGCAGCTAAAGAATTATCCTTTCCAAATCAATAACCCCACCTAGGACAACTGTCCATTGTATTGCCTGTTAGCAGTGACAGTTATCTGAATAAAGAGAATTTTTTTTTCCTCTTCTATGACTTGATTCCCTTTTGAATAAATTAAAGTGAGTAGAACTACAGTAGCTGTCTTGTATAATATAGAGTCTATATCAAGCTGCACCTCAAAATATTCCCAGGTGATACAAGTGTAATTTTGTTAAATAGTACTGAATGACTCTATCTAGATACTGGTTTATCTAGGCCCTTGGGTATTCACTCAGTCTAAATCTTCAGTAATGTTTCTAAAACTTGTATAATGTGAGTCAAATAAATCCCCAGACAAGAACCAAAAGTCATGCATTTTATGACTAACAAAATGAGGTAAAGTTTGTTATTCATAAGCCTTGGGATAGATTCAAAAGCAGTAGCTGCTATTAACCAACATTTTAAACAGAAATAGGAAGGCCGAACATCTAGTGTTTGGGTCTCTTAGAAAACATATATTAGGCTTTTATTAATTTAAATCATTCCACACCTTTATCAAGTTGTTTTCACTGCACTTGTATTTCCATTAAAACAAAACAAGAAACTAACCCATAATCTTCCAAAAAAGCTAAAATAGTACGATTCAATGAAATGAAAGCTGTATTCAGTTCAGTTCAGTCTCTCAGTCATGTCCGACTCTCTGTCGTCCCCTTCTCCTCCTGCCCCCAATCCTTCCCAGCATCAGTCTTTTTCAGTGATGAGGTGGCCAAAGTATTGGAGTTTCAGCTTTAGCATCAGTCCTTCCAAAAGCTGTACTAGTATTCTCTAAATCTATAATGTATATACAATTCTAAGGTTGATAATATTTACACAGTGGCTTGGAATTTCTCTCAGAGACAAGCTCAGGGACAAATATCTGGTTGGAAAGTTAGTGAAGCTTGAAGATTCATTAGAACAAGTATACCACATTGTATGGTATTTTGAGGAGTGCTCTAAAGGAGAAGAACATAATTTCCATGCAAAATAACTTCCCCTTCAAAAGTAAAGCAATTATAGTCTAAACTTTTTTAACAAGGGGATGGAGAGGAGCCCAGGCAGGCGTGAGGCAGGGAGGAGACAAGCATACTTCACAGGTGAAAGCCAAGCCCCAAAGAGCTGGCAGGTGGGTCAGCCCTCCAAGACCTTTGAGATCTGTGGAATCTGGCTGATACACCTAGTCCAAAAGCCTGTCAGACTCAGGAGACTTTTACTTAACGTCTTTAGCACCTCATGGATGAAGCAGAAACAACTCTGCGTAAACTAGGTGGAGGAGCCCTGAAGATGAAGAAGAGGAAACTGCACAAGGGGCAGGAGGTCCACCCTACCTTGTCCCCGTCGCTGTGGCCCCCACGCTGCTGCACTCCTCAGCGCTGGCGGGACCAACATTCCTGGACTGACTGTGTCTATCAGATGCTGGCCACAGGCGAGGCTCTGTGAGTCCACTGGGTGCCCCGGGAAGATGTGGTGGAAAGTCAGCCTGCAGCCGGAGCTGTGATGTTTGGCCACCTCAACTGGCCTGGATGTTCTAAATGCAGGGGCAGTTATCGACAGTTTAGAAAAGAAACATCTGGAGGCTGAAGATGAACTGAATATGGAAGCAAGACCAGGACCCCAATTTCTTACAAGCACAGTGTTTCTCAGGAAATACCCCCTCGCCCTTGGGGAAATCAGCCATGGGCTTGCCTGTGCGTTTCCATTTGAGTGGAGTGACAGGGAGGGAAGCATTCAGTGCTTTAAATCGGCTTAAAATGCTACGTTTCATGATTGTGAACAACAAGGGGCATAAAAGAGTCAGTCGCAAAGACTTGGCAGGAATGCAGCCGATGGGTTTGTGATTATCTGAAGAGGCTGGAGCGCTTTCTTCAGCTCGGTGCCAAAGTTCCAAAGGGTGCACTGCTGTTCTCCCGGGCTGTGGGAACATGCCGCTGACCAAGATGGCAGAGATGGAAGCCTATGTCTTCTTAGCACTGGCTAGTCAGGAGTTTGTGGCGGTCAAGGGAGGCCTCAGCTCTGCGCATTTGTGCAGCCTCCTCAGGGAAGCCTGCCCCCGCCCCTGCCCCCGGGAGTCGTGTACATCGAGGAGACTGACTCCATGGGCAAGAGGCGCCCCAACACCAGGTCCGGCTTCTCCAACAAGGAAGACGAACGTACTCTGAACCACTCTCTGTGGAAATGGGTGGACCAGTCACAGCTCAGGCGTCCACCAACCAAACCAACACTTTTGACAATGCTGAGGCCAGGCCCACTGAACCAAGTCTTCATCCACCTTTCCACACCGTGGGAAAGGCAAGAGGTTTTCAAGCAGCGCCTGAAAAGACTGGCACTGACTGGGCCCTCTGTGTTCACCCGTAGCGTGTGTCAGCTTCAGTCCTGGCTCATCGTAGCGGAGTTCTGTTTGGAACCCTCGCGAGAAGTTCGCGGAAGATCTCGCGACCAAAACAGGTTTTCCCTCCAGTACCACACGCGGCGCAGTGTTGCCCGTGCCAGTCCACTGAGCACGAGGGTCTTCTCGGAGGATGGTGGGGACGTGGTTGCGCTCCAGCAGTTGGGCCACGCTCGGGTTGGCTGGCTGCTGGTACATACGGAGGCGGTGGTGAAAGGCTTCTCTGTACCAGAGACAAAAGCTGCTCTGGCCTTGGCCCTGCTGCTGGAGAGAAACCAGCCCGGCTTCACCAAGGAGCTGCTGAGAGACTGTGCATGGCCCTCGGCGGCCGCAGCTTGTCCAGGACCATCCCCTTCACAAGATCCCTTCCCAGCTGCAGGAGGCCCTAAGGAAGGTCACCTGCACCACCCACTCCACGGGGAAGCAGTTTGGTGGGGCACTGAGCTTCCAGCCCTTCTCCTTCCTGGAGGCACCTGAAAGCCTCACAGGTGTCGGTGCTTTTCAGCCAGGACCTCCAGCAGATAATGGGCCACGAAGCAAAAGTGCTGGATGCTGAGGCCTACAGATGCATAGAGAAAGCGCTCAGGGCTACTTGGATAGGCAGCAGGTGCTGGCAAACCCCAACTGGAAGAGGAAGTTATAAGGCATGAGGCCTCGGTGCCTGCCGCCACATGGGACTTAGAAAATGGTGCCTCTGAGATGGAGTGACACCTGAAGCAGAGAAACAAGATGTTGGCAGGGAGCCTGAGAAGGAAGAGCTGTTTTGGCCAACGTAGTTTGACCTCCATTATGGTGCCTATGGGGATGTGGTGTTTCCTTCCACTGGATCTGGTAAGTGAACTTCTTACTTAGCTGTACTTCAAATTTCTTTTCATTTGAGATTTGTACCTTGTTACTGAGTTTTGGCTGGTCTCTGGTGAAGGGCTTGAGATCCATTAATTGCTTTTCCTACCCCATGATTAGCAAATGTTTCTGCAGAGATTACAACAACCAAAACAAAACAGGGCTTTTAAATTACTGTTTGTGCTGGTCCTTCTTACCCATTAGGTTTCTCACACATCTCTCCACAAAATATTTTGAGGAGGAGAAAGATGTTCCTCCAGAGGGGAATACTCACACTGGACTGAGTTCCTAAGAATGTCCTAGTTTTCCTTACATGGGAATCTTCCTGAAAAGAACTCCCTGTGGCTAATACACTCATTACAACCCATCACTCCATTTTTGCCATGTGTTACAGTACTAAGAAAATTTCACACTTAAGAGTCCAGTTTAGACATCAGAATCTCTCATAAGGTCACTAGATATGGTTCCTCTCCTGTTAGTAAATGCATATGCTGCTTTTCACGTCTCCCCTTATATTAAAACTACTTACACAACTAATTCCTCATTGGACTATGAACTTCTAGAGGAGAAGTGACATGCATTTAACCCTTTTAATAAAAGAATTGAAGCCAGTGAAATAACAGAAAAGGAAATGGCTTTTTTTCCCTTTCCTCCTAACCAGTGCTTTAAAACATTTCTGATATTTCCTTCCTAGCCTTGCATAGAATCTTTTGATATAAATTTGAGTTGTAAGAACAAGTCTCATTTTAGAAATTGACACCTCTTGGTATTAAAAATTAAAGTGGACTAAAAAGTCCAGTCCACTTTAATTTAAAGCTTAAAACTCATAATGCAAAGCCTCTACCCACTTACCAATGTAGCTGTGATCTCACTTGGCTTGGAGACTGATAGTGGGAGGCAAACATGGTATTTTTCACTCTTTCCTCTCAACTTCTTACCCTTTATTTCTGTGTCTCATTTCCTTTTCCAGTGTATTTTGAGAGAAGATGAGAACATATCTTATCTGATTGGTTTTATTATCATCTGAGCATTCTGTGTATCAGGCCCTAAATGTGAATTCTTTTATTGGTTGTATTAATGGGTACTTCTGAGACTCCCATGGACCTCTGCATATGTCACGGTTCCATTCAGTTTCCCACCTCCTGGAAGTACTCTCTATAGAGTTACATTTCTGGACTCCTTTTCCCCAACACAGCTCCCTCTTGCATAGGGTGCTATCAGGATAGTTCGACCCTGGCTATTTGTACAGCATTTTTGCTAGGCCAATGGGTAGTCTGTATCCTTGCCAAATGTTGCTTACGAGGGTGCAGGGTACGTTTGCTGCATGACTTTCTCCTTACCTTGCCCTGTGGACCCAGATGATACTCAACACCAGATGTTTTGTTCATAAATATTCCCAAAGCTATGACAATGCATCCCAGACTTGCTCAAAATTATTTCAATATACTCTGGCCTAGTAGCCCCAGAGATAGCCTAATGAGTTTCTGCTGTTTAGAAAGCTTCCAGGAGTGGAGTCAGTAGCATGAAACCCTTCTGGAGCACTTCTTGTTTGTATTGCGATTGTAGATACAGGAAGAAAGGAAAACATCACAGCACTTTGCCTAAGCTGGTTACTCACAGCCTCTGTGAATTCTCTGTTCAAGTTTCTAGTCTTCTTTTATATATTACAGACATGGGTGAATTGTGTTTACTAATTTAGTAAGTCCAACTTGGATGTAAATAGAATCACTACTTAAAATGAAGAGGCTCTTACTTCTTCATTAAAAATACATATTATACACATATATAATTTACAAAAGGAGACTCAATCAAATTTATTTTATTAAAAATGGGAAATATTAACACAACCATATGAAAATAAGAACTATATCTCTTCATTTTAAAATTCTGTTTTGAAAAATTGCCAAGTATTTTAATCTACCCCATGGAAACTCGCTATATAATGGTTTGTTTTTTAATGTCCTAGAAATTTGGACTTAACACTTATCTGTATAATCCAATACAAATATATACTTTGTCTATTAAACTAATTTAACTAGAGCTTTATGAGGTAATGTTTTAAAAAGTAATAAGTTTTTATATCTATACCTTTATATATATTGTTGTTGTTGTTAAGTCTCTTAAGTCATGTCTGACTGAGACCCCATGGACTGCAGCACACCAGGCTTCTCTGTCTTTCACTATCTCCTGGAGTTGCTCAAACTTATGACCATTGAGTCAGTGATGCTATCTAACCATCTCATCCACTGCCTCCCACATCCCCTTTTGCCTTTAATTTTTCTCAGCATCAGGGTCTTTTCCAATGAGTTGGCTTTCACATCAGGTGACCAAGGTATTGGAGCTTCAACTTCAGCATCAGTCCTTCCAGTAAATACTCAGGGTTGATTTCCTTTAGGATGAACGGTTTGATTTCCCTGCAGTTCAAAGGACTCTAAAGAGTCTTCTGCAGCACCACAACTCAAAAGCATCAATTCTTTGGCACTCAGCCTTCTTTTTGGTCCAATTCTGACATCCATACATGATTACTGGAAAATCCATAGCTTTGACTATGTGGACCTTTGTTGGCAAAGTGGTATCTCTGCTTTTTAAAACACTGTCTAGTTTTGTCATAGCTTTGCTTGAGGGAGCAAGCATCTTTTAATTTTGTTTTCACTTTGGCCCCACCACTTCTTTCTTTCTGAATCTGTTAGTAGTTGCCCTCTGCTCTTCCCCAATAGCATGATGGACATCTTTTGACCTGGTGTGCTTATCATCTGGTTTCATATGTTTTTGCCTTTTCATACCATTCACAGGGTTCTTACAGCAAGAACACTGTAGTGGTGCCATTCCCTTTTCCAGAGGACCACATTTCGTCAGAACTCTTCACTATGACGCATCCATCTTGGGTGACCCTGCACAGCATTGCTCATAGCTTCATTAAGTTATGCAAACTCCTTAGCCATGACAAGGCTGTAATCCAAGAGATTTATTTATGCACACATGCATACATATATATCATTTGTAATCTATTTTATTGCAACTGAAAACCAATTTGGTTAATAGAAATTATCAGTTTGTTTTTTATAGGTAGGTTTTAAGTTTTTTTGTAAATCATATACATCTTATTTTTTAAAATAAAATACAACATGAGAATAATGATGTATAAGCTACATTAAATTGATTTCTTTTTTGAAACTTAATTAGCATTCTATAGATAACATGAGTAATACCATCCAAAGTACTGGCTTTAACAAATGTTACAATACAAAACTTTGGGACAGTTCCCCTTCCAAAAAAAAAAAAAGGTAGTTCACAGTACTTTCATTTTTAAAAAATTTTTATCTTTTGTCAGAGTTTCATTTTCTTTTTTAACTTTTTATTTTATATTAGGGTATAGTTGATTATCAATGTTGTGATAGTTTGAGGTGGACAACAAAGGGACTCAGCTATACTTATACATGCATGCATTCTCCCCCAAACTCACCTCCCATCCAGGCTGCCAAATAACATTGAGCAGAGTTCCCTGTGCTATATACAATAGGACCTTGTTGACTGTCCATTTTAAATATAGCAGTGTGTACATGTTGATCCCAAGCTCCCTAATTATGTCTTCCTCTCATTTTTACCCCTCAGTAACCATAGGCTATGACCACGAGAAAAACCATAGCCTTGACTAGACGTACCTTTGTTGGCAAAGTAATGTCTCTGCTTTTTAATATACTATCAAGGTTGGTCATAACTTTCCTTCCAAGGAGTAAGCGTCTTTTAATTTCATGGCTGCAGTCAGCATCTGCAGTGATTTTGGAGCCCCCAAAAATAAAGTCTGACACTGTTTCCACTGTTTTTCCATTTCCCATGAAGTGATGGGACCAGATGCCATGATCTTTGTTTTCTGAATGTTGAGCTTCAAGCCAACTTTTTCACTCTCCTCTTTCACTTTCATCAAGAGGCTTTTGGGTTCCTCTTCACTTTCTGCCATAAGGGTAGTGTCATCTGCATATCTGAGGTTATTGATATTTCTCCCAGCAATCTTGATTCTAGCTTGTGCTTCTTCCAGCCCAGCGTTCCTCATGATGTACTCTGCATATAAGTTAAATAAGCAAGGTGACAAAATACAGCCTTGACGTACTCCTTTTCCTGTTTGGAACCAGTCTGTTGTTCCATGCACAGTTCTGACTGTTGCTTCCTGACCTGCATACAGGTTTCTCAAGAGGCAGGTCAGGTGGTTTGGTATTCCCATCTCTTTCAGAATTTTCCACAGTTTATTGTGATCCACACATTCAAAGACTTTGGCATAGTCAGTGAAGCAGAAATAGATGTTTTTCTGGAACTCTCTTGCTTTCTCCATGATCCAGCAGATGTTGGCAATTTGATCTCTGGTGCCTCTGCCTTTTCTAAAAGAGAGTTGGACTGTGAAGAAAGCTGATTGCCGAAGAATTGATGCTTTTGAACTGTGGTGTTGGAGAAGACTCTTGAGAGTCCCTTGGACTGCAAGGAGATCCAACTAGTCCATTCTAAAGGAGATCAATCCTGGGTGTTCATTGGAAGGACTGATGCTAAAGCTGAAAGTGCAATACTTTGGCCACCTCATGCAACAAGTTGACTCACTGGAAAAGACTCTGATGCTGGGAAAGGTTGGGGGCAGGAGGAGAAGGGGACGACAGAGAATGAGATGGCTGGATGGCATCACCAACTCTGTGGACATGAGTTTGAGTGAACTCTGGGAGTTGGTGATGGACAGGGAGGCCTGGCGTGCTTTGATTCATGGGGTCGTGGAGAGTCGGACACGACTGAGCGACTGAACTGAACTGAACTGAACTGAACCATAGGCTCATTCTCTAAGTCTGTGAACATGTTTCTCTTTTGCAAATAAGTTCATTTATATCAGGTCTTTGTAGATTCCACATATGAGGAACATCAAGCTTCCCTGGTGGCTCAGCAGTAAAGAATCCCGACCTGCCAATTCAGAAAACTCAGTAGATTCAGGTCCCATCCTTGGGTTGGGAAGAACCCCGAAAGAAGGAAGTGACAACCCACTCCAGTATTCTTGCCTGGAAAATATGGACAGAGGAGCCTGGTGGTTGCATGGGGTTGCAAAGAGTTGGACATAATGACTAAACAGCAAGAATAAGGGATGTCATATGATATTTCTCCTTCTCTGTATGATTTACCTCATTTAATATGATAATCTCTAGAATCTCCATCTATGTTGGTGCAAATAGCATTGTTTCATTCTTTTTAATGGCTGAGTAACGTTCCATTGCATATATGCGCCATTTCTTCTGTGTCCATTCCTCTGTCTATAGACATTTAGGTTGCTTCCATGTCGTGACTGTTATAATAAACAGTGCTGCAATGAACATTGGGGTGCACGTATCCTTTTGGATCATGTTTTTCTCTGGGTATATGCCCAGTAGTAGAATTGCAGGGTCATATGGTAGCTCTGTTTTTAGTTTTTAAGGAAACTTTATAATGTTCTCCATAGTGACTGTATCAATTTACATTTCCACCAGCAGTGTGTAGAGGGTTCCCTTCTATCCATACCCTCTTCAGCATTTATTGTTTGCAGATTTTTTTTTGATGATAGCTATTTTTGACAGGTGTGAAGTGATATCTCATTGTATTTTTGATTTGCATTTCTCTAATAATTAGTGATGTTGAGCATCTTTTCATGTACCTCTTGGCCTTCTATTTATCTTCTTTGGAGAAGTGTCTATTTAGGCCTTCTGCCCATTTTTGTATTGGTTTCTTAGTTTTAATGAGATTAAGCCTCATGAACTGTTTGTAAATTTTGAAGACTCTTCCCTTATAAGTCTCATCATCACAATTATTTTTTCCCAATATGTGGTTGTCTTTTCAAGTGTTTTTTTTTTCCCACTGTTTTCTTTGTTGTGGAAAGCTTTTCAGTTTAAGTAGGTCACCTTTGTTTATTTTTGTTTTTATTTTCATGCTTCTGGGAGATGAAGTGAAAAAGATACTGCTATGATTTATCTCTGCCTCTGTTTTCCTCTAGGAGTTTTATAGTGTGCAGTCTCATATTTAGATGTCTAATCTATTTTGAGCTTATTTTTTATAGTGTTAAAGAATGATATAATTTCATTTTTTTTTTCACTTGTAGATGTCCAGTTTTCTGAGCACCATTTGTTGAAGAGACTGTCTTTCAAACATTGTATAGTCTTGCCTGCCTTGTTTCTGATTAATTGACTATAGGTACATGAGTTTATTTCTGGGCTTTCTATCCTGTTCCATTGATCTATATTTCTGTATTTGTGCCAGTACAATATTGTGTTGATGACTGTAGCTTGTAGGATAGTGTGAAGTTAGGGAACTTGATTCCTCCAGCTCCATTTTTCTTTGTCATTGCTTTGGCCATTTGGGGTCTTCTGTGTTTGCATACAAATTTTAGTGTTTTTCATTCTTGTTGTTGTTGTTCTAGTTCTTACAGTTCTCTTTTAATTGCATTTTAATCTATTTTCAGACCTGAGAAATGGAATCCTGTTGTTTTATCAGTAGATAACATTTAGGCTAAAACAACCAACATTTTATGTAAAGTTTTATTAAAATCTTACCTGTTTTTTCTTTTTTCATCATAAGACATTGAGGAAAAAAAAATTGTACATGTGAGAGATTTCTCATAAGAGAATTTAAATTCCCTTACTTATAGGCCTGGACTTCCCAGTTAGCACTAGTGATAAAGAACTCACCTGACAATGTAGGAAACATGAATGATGTGCTTTCAGTCCCTGGGTCGAGAGCATGGCAACCCAATCCAGTATTCCTGCCTGGAGAATTCCATGGACAAAGGAGCCTGGCGGGCTGTTGTCCATAGGCTTGCAAAGAGTCAGACACAACTGAACCTACTTAGCACACACTATAGGCCTAAAATGAAGTTTAACTATAAAGGTAGAATGTTTATTAAGCAGTCTACATCAGAAATATATATATCATTCAGTAATAAGTAGCTAAGATAGAACCGAATAAAATAAAACTTAAATATCTCTGTGAGGAGTGTGATTGATATCAAGGAAGCTACTCATATATTTGAAATAATCTATATAGTTAAACATCATCACCCCTTCCTAACAAACCTAAATTTATTCAGTGCTAAAAGGAAGTAGTTTATAAGTAGATAACCAACTTCTATCTAGAGTTATGCTCTGACACCACTCAAATGTAGGAAACTACTCTTCTTGGTCCATAGTACAGATTCTTATAATGGTATCAGACCATTCCTGACTTTTTAGTACAATGAAGTTGTGTTTTTTTAGGTTACTATAATTTAATTTTCTGAAATATTCTTTCATAGAAATTTACTACCAGACTCCTAAGGCTTTTTAAAAGGGAGCACAAACACCTAATTTAATGTATTATTTAATAGAATTAGAGGATGTGACAGTTTTTATATCACTGGAGAAAATATGATACACCCCCCTCTAATATGCTGGTTTCAGATATTTAATACTAGTCTGGCTACTCCTTAATACAAATATCACCAAAAACTTCATGTAAATTGTGGAAAGAGTATGAACTGTATAGCCGTATATCCTGACAGAGAGAGAGAGAAGGATTAGGGAGCTAGGAATAGGGGTCAAAGAAAAGGATGAACAGGACTGCCTCATGGATATTTGTAATCATTAGAGAAAACTTTTACTCCAGAAAGTTAATGATGCTAGAAATCAACTGCATCATTTTGTAAAGTTTGAAGACAAAATTGAAAAACAGCATTGTTATCCTCAAAAATGCCATTGTGTGGTTGTCTAGACGGGAAATAGCAAAGTCAAGAAGTAAAAGATTGGCCCTTCATCAAATGATAAATCCTTAAGAGCAAATTCCCAAATGATATCATTCTGTGATTGTATGTGTTTGGGCAAAGAATTCGGTCAAATGCTATATTGATCAATCAGGATGTCTGCCTCAGAGTAAAATGATTGAAATGAATCTATCACCACTTCTGGAAAACTTTGATTTATGTTCTTATAGGAGATAATTGCACTAAATATAGTAAGTTTTCTCAGGAATGGTAAATTAAATAAACATTGCTGCAATTTACATTTGTACAAGGTAAAAATAGGAGTTAACTCCTTACTCACCTTTGCAAAAAATAAATTTGCAGCTTTAAAATTGACCTCAATTATTTTGTAACTGTTGAGTGAAATGAAAAAACTTCATGGATTTCAGACATATCTTTATCTGTTACTTTGGAAAGTCACTTGAAACTCTCTGAGTCACTATTTTACTGTCTTTTAAACTATTTTAAGTAATACAGTGTTTATGTAATCCATTTTGAATGCTGTGTTTAACCTAAGTGTAAGGGATTGGTTTTATTTTACATTTATTTCAGTATAGGATTTGTAGTGGATCCACCTGAAGAAGTTCTTTGAATCAGCATTTCATGTGCCATCATTCATTCATTCTAAAACCTTTAGAGAAAATTGCTTTGGTAGAAGCACCTTTTAAATATAATCAATTATCCTTATATATTATTTATATTAATTGGTACCATGCGCATGACTCTTTCTGAGCCCTAATTTAGTTATGCCAATTGCTAAGCAACAGGCAATGGCAAGATACATCTATCATGAGAAAAGTTAAAAAAAAAAAAAAAAAGCACAGTACAGAATGAGGCAAAATACACACTGCAATGAAAAGTTCACACTTTTCCAAGTAAGATGTGTAGAATGTCACGATCAATCTGAAGATGAAAGAATAAAAATGAGGCCGTTCTTTAAATTGTGTAACCTTTATCATAAGAGTAGTAATTACTCCCAAATTAACGCAATTTTTAAAAATTCACTTTAAAATGGAGGAGGCTATTATTATTATTTTATATTTAGGTGAAAACTACATGTTTTAGCTTCTGAAGAAAACGGTGACAAAATTCTCACACCTTTGAGTGATTTTGGCCAATCGTTTATCTAACTTTCAAGTTGGTTTGACTGGAAGATAAAAACATTTTACTTATTTCACAAGAATTTACTGTGATTCTAAACACTGTTCTTCCTATTGTTTCCTATTAGGAAATGTTTGTTTTTAAACCATTTATTTATTTACATATGTATGTATGTATACATGTGTGGATGCTACTAGACTTTTCTAATATTACAGGTAAGCTCTTTTTGAAATAAGAAGTTAATCATGGTAGTAGACTAAGATGATATAAACTTTAGACTTCTTTCCTCCTCATCTCACCTTTCTTTTTTACCTCTGTTTTTGCTTTGCTTTATTTTTAAAGGCTAAAATAAATTTGACTTGTCATGGAAAAAATCAGAGCCAATGCCCAAATTATTAAAGAGATATTTGCCACAGGCTTTTGAGAAATCTTCTTTCATAAAACAGGCAGGTTTTCCTTAACAGAGTGACTATATAAGACAAAATAAATAAATAAATTATTAGCAAATAAATTATATGGAAATTGTTTTAGAGTAAGATGAAAGAATACTACTAAATCCTGAAGCATTAAGGATTATGTCAAGTTATTGTTCATATAGTGCTTACTTCTAATATTATCTTGGGCAGTGATGAAAGGAAAAAATAAGAGGAAGCTAAAGTATGCTTTTGACTCTCCTACAGTGTTTATCTTCGCCTCAAGTACATTTGTTCCTACATTTGGTAATAAGATTTCATTGTACTTAACCTGTTGCTTTATGTGACAGCATGACCTGTTGCAACTTGCAGTACTTTTTTCCTTGACATTTCATGTAAAGAAAGTATCAAGAAATTAGATTCCAAAGTAAAAACAAAATTATTTTCCTAGTTTTGGGTGACACTAGCAAATTAAAATCACAAAGAATGCAAGTGACTTCATAGACTGTTAGACCATTCAAGATAAAAAATGCTCACATATTAATAAGGAAATCTAATTTCTCAGTACATGGGCTTGGTCTCTATTCTATCTACCTTTAGACTTCTACACAGAGGGATTTAAATGAAAATTCTGTTGAGAATGGGAATTGTAAAATGAAATTTTAATATATATTTTTCATAAGTATATCCTGGCTTATAAAAACTATAGTACAGAGTTTAGTGTAACATCTGAGTGAGGAGATAGATCAAACAAGCAACCAAAGTTTAAAGAGTGGTTTAGCAGTCTTCTCAGTTTTCAAAGTAACTAAAATAGCACTAGCCTTTAAAAAAAAAAAAACAAATCATATCTGTAAATATAAATGTGACAGTCACTTCTTAGCAAGCTCCATGAACTGAACTGAAACTCTCAAGTTAATTTACATACTTAAACAGGATGAATCAGCTTGAGAGTTTACATAGTCAAAAATTAGTGACTTAGAAAATTAAAGTTAAAAATCAATTTAAGAAAACAAAAAGCAAATTCTAATTGAAATTATTTTCAGAACTTGACTTATGCATTCAATAAATATTTTCTGTAGGTTTGATGAATGAATTAAAGGATAAATAGATAAAGCAAGTCAAACAATAAAAATTGAAAATTCTTTGCTTATCTCAGAGAAACTTACAAAGATCAACCACATCTGTATAAGATGATTGACATTTTTTGCATGCTGTATAATAATTAAAAACTAAATCAACATTAAATATGGCAAGGTAGCCAGGAATTGAAAATGTACATAGTAAATTCTAAAAATTTAATGACTTCAAGTCACATATATGGGTTATATATAAAAATAAATGGAAGCAACTTGTTTGCCCTTGGAATTATGCTGTATTCTGCTTTAAAAAATAGCTTAGTAGTTAGTATTGAGAAATTATAAATAAAACAAAATAATTTTTAAAAATTAACCACAAACCTACAATCCTACCATTCTTTAGAAACAGCTTTCCCTAGCAAAAATTAAGCAAGATACTGTCAGTATTTTATATTTCACCGCTTTCCTTCATGCTTCCATGCTTCTAACAGCTGATTTGGGTTATTGTGGCTGGTCTTTGTGATAAGAGGTTCCCTCAAGATTTCAAAACTTAAAAGTGTTCCAAAACTTCAGCCCAAAAAGAGTAAACATTTTCATGACAAATGGTCTATTTCTAATTTAGACAAATAGCTATATTTTCTTCCTTATTATATAATTCTTCTTGAAGTTACATGCCATTATTCTAGGTGCATCACATTTTAATTTATCATTTCACTCTTTTTTTTTGAGCCATTTACTTTTTTTTTGTATTCCTCTTTTATTATTCTTATTTAATACAGAACAGACATACAATTAATTTGTTGAAAAGTTAGAACCCAGGCTTTCTGGCTTCAAGTCTCCCTATTTTTCTATATTAAGCTATTTACACTCTTTAGAATTTCAGATATCAGTATGAAATATTAGTCAATTTAATAAGCATGTATTGAGAATTATTTTTAAGGTAGATAATATTTCAAAAATAGAAAAAATAGCTTAAAAAGTACTTAGAAGTACAAAGATTTTATTTCATTTATAATGTGTACATTTCATGTCTTTTACCTTTGTTCCTATCAAATATATCATTCCATATATCTTTAATCTTTTATCATGTTGATAGAGACCATTAGCACTTGTCTGCAGATATTTCTTTCCAAGTTTGTCCGCATCTACTAATGAAACCAATTTGTAAAAAACAATAGAAAAGTTATTCCATGTCTGTTACTAATTTTTGATAAAGGCAATTGTGTGATTTTGAATAGAATTGTATTAATAAGTTAAAACATTATTCCTGTAAAAAAAAATCATCATGTAACACTTGCTACATTTATTCAACAAATGTGGAGTAGGTTACACTTATGACACATATTTAGAGTTTTTTCAACATCAACTTTGTCCAAAAGCTTACTATAATTTAAGTAAAAACATTTATTTTTACAACTTTAAAATATTATATAGGAGTAAAAAGAGACTATACTCAAACTAAGAAAATATCTGTGAAGAGAGTGAAATTAAATCAATATTGTATTTATTTCTAAATATCTAAAGATCTGAGATAATGAAGTCTAAAATGATTAATTTTATCATTTCTATCATAAATCTTGATATATTGCTGCTGGCTTGCTTCCTGACATTTTACAAAATACTTCTGAAAAGCATATACAGAAAGTGTCAAAATGATGTTGAGATTATATTGTTATAGTCTGAAAATTATTCTAAATATACTTTTTCAGACATAAATTGTGCTTATACTTGTATGGCATAGGCACATTCATGTATGTACACACATATACATGTATGTCATAAAAGTCAAAAAATGACTTAGATGGCAGAAGGAAAGAAACAGATATTAAGGATATGAACGACACGGGAAAGCTAACTTAAATCATAGACAATTTATTATGGAAAGTTAGTAACTGCCTGATCTGATACTTGTTTATCAATTGGAAAAATAAGGAAAACTACACTACCTAACATTTAAAAAAACAGCATTTAATACTTTCTAAAATTTCTTCATATACATTTGATATTCAAAACATCTTTATAGTTTAGAAGTAAATGTGTTTAATTTTTGTTGCATTACATGCAGAAAATTTTTGTTTCAAATATTAAGAGAAAAGAATATTCATTAACTCTTTAAAGTATTTGGGTCTATCAAATAGTATATCATTCAAAATGATATTACTTTATATTAAAAAATCTCATAAAAGAGGTTATTTTTCATTGTGTTAAAATATGCATTAAGACTGCTATTTAAGGTAAGACAACATGGTACATTCATCCTTTATTTTGAATGTTTAGGATTATTATGAATAATTAAGAGTGTGAAGAAATATTTTATTAAAAGTTTACCACTCTATTTCCCATTTAAAAAAGTTAAATGTTTCTCATTTATATCTTAGCATCCTTCACTTTCCACATTGGACAAAAACTCTTCCAAACAACTTTGTTTTTACCCATGTGATTCTGGGTATACTGTCTGCTGATAGCACCAAAATTTTGCAATTGTCCATTCCTTGCTGTTTCTGGAAGCAAACTCTAGTTTGGTTTTTAGTCTTAATCCAGAAGGTAGGAAAAGTTAAAAATAGAAATATCATTGAAAAAAAGATGATACCAACATATGGAACAAACACCAGTAGTTTGATTTTAAAACAAGTTTAATGTATATTTATTGTATCCCTTTTTATTTATTGTATCACATATTTATTGTATCACTGCTCTTTAATAAAAAATATGAATATTTGATATGCTTATGCTATTGGGTTGGTTACCCCCCTCCTTTATACATATATAAGCATATGTATCTATATAACCTTTCTATCTCAAACTAATAGGAATTTATTATTTTCCTATAGAAATATTTTTCTATCCTTCCTCTCTCTGCCTTTCTCCCTACTTTCCTTCCTTTCTCCTTCCCGCCCCCTTCTTTCTATTTCTTTTGTTCAGACTCCTTCCTTGTTGATAAATGTATTAATTTCATAAGCCCATTCACTGAAACATGTATTCTTGAAATGCAGCATGGCATAAATGGCTTTTTATTAACTATTAAGATTAGACAGTTATACTCTGTCACTAGTCAGGCACTTCCCTTTCAATTTATACTCTCTGAGTCTCAGTTTTTTCATCTTTAAATAATAATAATATCTTTGTTATTATATTATCTTTATACTCTCTAATGTTTGCTTATCTTTAAACAATAAAAAATATCTATGTTGTGGCCTTCCCAGGTGGCACAGTAGGAAAGAATCTGCCTGCCAATACAGGAGACTTAAGAGACCTAGGTTTGATCCCTGGGTTGGGAAGATCCCCTGGAGTAGCAAATGGCAAGCTACTCCAGTAATCTTGCCTGGGAAATCCCATGGACAGAGGAACCTGGAGGTCTACAGTCCATGTGATTGCAAAAAGTTGGACCAATAAGTGACACATATCTATGTTGTAACTTCACTGGGAAAATGAAAACTATTCTATGTAAAGTATCTCTATATATGTATATAGAGAGATAGATAGCTGTTAAAATTAGTTTAAAATTATTATAAAAGATAAAAAGTAGTTTAGAAAACACTTTCCTTTGTATGCGAAATACAGCTGGTTAAGGAGGATGATATGGTTGAATGACATCCCTGACTCAATGGACATGAGTTTCAGCAAACTCCAGGATATAGTGAAGGATAGGGAAACCTGGCATGCTGCAGTTCATGGGGCTGCAAAGAGTCAGAAATGATTTAGTAACTGAACAACAAGGATGAAATATAAAGTTATATATAAAATTTACACCTTGAGGAAAATCAATAAAAATATTCTACTCAATATATCTCTTAGCTATCTTATCAATATAACATTTTTGTTACTCTTCTTCTATCATAGCCCTTGGTTATGGAGTTTCTAAGCATATCAAACTCTATATCTCTAAGACCAAGCTTATTTCAAAGTATAGCTATGCTTGCTTATTGTACTTAACTTGAAGGAGTTAGATCTATCTTCAAGTTATACATCATTAAGAAAAAAAATATTCAAACTTATTTTAAAAAGCGCAGGAAATTCTTGACTTCCTGAAATATATGAACCAATGGTATGTGATATTGATTATTTTAGTAAAAGTAAGGGAGAATAAACATTTTTCACTTAGCATAATACAACAAAGTTGAATTCAGTCAAATAATTCAGCCTCTAGGTATTTCCATCCTTAAAGAATTATTGAAGGCTTTAATATCAAACATTCATGTCTAACTCTGGATCAAATTTTAACCTTCATCAGGCTTTCCTAGTCAACAGTTTATTTTTTCTTTCCTTTCATTCTTCTTATTTCCTTTTAATCCTGAAGGATATATCTAGCCCTTGCTCAGGGCAGGTGAGAAACCATTAGGTAGGTTAAGTGAGCATTTAGAAATCTGTTGAATCTTTACTTTGATCTTAAAGAGCAATGCAACAAAAACGTGTATGCTTCTTTGTATGTTACTAGGACATATATGGGGCTTCCCAGGTGGTTCAGTGGGAAAGAATCTACCTGCCAATGCAGGAGACATAGAAGACCCACGTTCGATACTTGGGAAGATCATCTGGAGAAGAAAGTGGAAACCTACTCCAGTATTCTTGCCTGGAAAATTTCATGGACAGAGAAACCTGGCAGACTACAGTCCATGAGGTTGCAAAGAGTTGGACACAAAGTGTGTGTGTGTAAACACACACACAACATAAATATATTTTTTCAAATCAGATTAGGCTATTATCCCCTATAGATAGTGGGGGGAGGGGTGGGTAGAAGTCAGACAAGTGACCTATCTAGATTCCATTCCCATCAGCTTTTATTTTTATACCTTATTTACTTTACTTTAGACTGTGTATGTGGCAGCTGTAGGTGGCTGGGGGAGAAGATCGAAACTTTTGGCAACCAAAATCTCTCTCACATTATAAAACCCCTAGACTATAACTTCTACCACAGTGAACCTTCTTTGGAAAAGAAATTCTGCATGTTCGCATTGTGTAGCTAGCAACAACTATTCTGGTACTGTTTGTTGTATCATAAAAAGGCATTCTTCATCATGTCAGAATTAAAATTTGTCTTTTTTTCTTATTAACTAATTTGGTGAGGCTGAACCATTTACAGTTTGTCAAGATTATTTCTCAGCCACTTTCTCATTTTTACAAAGACAAATGTGGAGTACTCCATATCTGCTGTCCTTTCCTCTTTAGCTGAAATATTTGCTGAAAAGATGAGAAAGGGGAGGCATAATTTAGACAACAACTTAAGAATGTTCAGTGTCCCCTTGTCTACAATTATATCTAAAAAAAATAATTTCAACTGGAAAAATAATACATTCCTATTAGTTTCAAATAGAAAGCGCATATGCATGTGTGTTAAGTCACTTCAGTCACTATTTGCACTTTTTCCCCATCTATTTGCCATGAGGTGATGGGACTGGATGCCATGATCTTAGTTTTCTGAAGGTTGTGTTTTAAGGCAGCTTTTTCAGTCTCCTTTTTCGCCCTCATCAAGAGGCTCTTTAGTTCCTCTTTGCTTTCTGCCATTAGAGTGGTATCATCTGCGTATATGAGATTGCTGATATTTCTCCCGGAAATCTTGATTTCAGCTTGTGACTTACTTATCCAGCCTGGCATTTCACATGATATACTCTACATATAAGTTAAATAAGCAGGGTGACAATATACAGCCTTGACATACTCCTTTCCCAGTATTGAACCAGTCTGTTGTTCCATGTCCAGTTCTGTTGCTTCTTGACCTGCATACAGGTTTCCTAGGAGGCAGGTAAGGTGGTCTGGTAGTCCCATCTCTTTAAGAATTTCCCAGTTTATTGTGATCCACACAGTCAAAGGCTTACCCATAGTCAATGAAGCAGATTTTTTTTTGGGGATTCCCTTGCTTTTCTATGATCCAGTGGATGTTGGCAATTTGATCTCCAGTTCCTCTGTCTTTTCTAAATCCAGCTTGTATGTATGGGTGATCAAAACCATCCCAAAGAAAAAGAAATGCAAAAAAGGCAAAATGGTTGATTGAAGAGGACTTACAGATAGCTGGGAAAAGAAGAGAAGTGAAAGGCAAAGGAGAAAGGGAAAGATATACCCAACTGAATGCAGAGTTCCAGAGAATAACAAGGAGAGATAAAAAATAGAATAATGCAAAGAAATAGAGGAAAACAAGAGAACAGGAAAGACTAGAGATCTCTTTAAGAAAATTGGAGATACCAAGGGAACATTTCATGTAAAGATGGGCACAAGAAAGGACAGAAACAGTAAGGACCTAACAGAAGCAGAAGACTCTAAATAAAAACAGGTGGCAAAATTAGACAGAAGAACTAGACTGAAAAGGTCTAACCACTATGGTGTGATCACTGACATACAGCCAGACATCCTGGAGTGTGAAATCAAGTGGGCCTTAGAAGGCATTACTGTGAACAAAACTATTGGAGGTAAGGGAATTTAAAATCCTGAAAGATCTTGCTGTGAAAGTGCTGTAGTCAATATGCCAGCAAATTTGGATGTCAGCAGTGGCCAGTCAGTTTTCATTCCAATCTCAAGGAAAGGTGATGCCAGAGAATGTTCAGACTAATGTACACTTGTGCTCATTTCACATGCTAGCAAGGTAATGCTCAAAATCCTTCAAGCTAGACTTCAGCAGTACATGAACCAAGATTTTTTTATGTCACTAGTAGAATTTATTTAACGCTTGGGTAATTGTTAGGCTGGATGTACTCTGAAGGTCTTTTTCAGTCCTGTGGTTGAATGATGATGACCTTCATCACATCATTTATTTTTATGTTCAGAAATAATGCAGTGTCAAGCAGTCCTATTTATAAATGTGAGGAAGATGCTATTTTAATTGAGTTTGAACAGATTGGGCTCACCAGTTCTGAAAGGTACCCTTATGTGTGTATCTGAATGTCCTGTTCACTCCCAGTCTTCCTAGAAACTACAGGCTCTTCAGAGCCATAGCTGGGGCTTAGAGATCTGTCTCTCTAATTGTTCAGAGGATCACTGGTGCATCTTAAATCTTTCTTTTTTAATGAATTTCTTTTCAGTTTCAGTGTTGAGATGTAATGCACAAAACTTTTGGGGGGAATATTATGTTTTCCTTTATAAAAATTATGACAGCTCAGCTAAAAAGGTGCTGAACAACTATAGCTTTCCTTATGTGGCCACAGAGCCATGGAAATAGAGAGCTTTACTTTGTCAGATATTTGTTTTATTTCTCAAACCTATAATTCAGAAGACAGTAAAGTTGATAACACATTATCGTTCAGGAAACTCATCCTAAATTAAGAGAATTGTGTTTTCATGTTCTGTGCAACCAAATAAAATAGACTACACTCACAAAATTCTACAATTTCAGTTCATTGCTAATACCAAAACCTTTCTCTTTGGAAATTCATCTATACTTTGTTTCCCAGGTTAACCTCTAAAATTTTATTCTTTAAATTTAAATGTTATTTTTACACTGAAAGTTTTTGTAAATTAAAGAGTGAATAAATGTTTCTTCCACATATGTTTGTCATAAATATTAAATATAATATATTCACCATCTGTTTAGGTAACTTAATACCAGTTAAATGACTGTAATGAACTTGACCTGTCATATTTTGTGACATGACAAAAATTTAAATTGAAATTTCAGTGGCACATTGGTTCTTTGCTTTGAATTCTGGCTTTACTCTAGTAATTCATACTGTTAATAAACTCTAGAAGTTTGCCTTCTTGGGTACATATTTTTTAAGGGCAAAATTCATGTATGCTCTCAATTTCTACCCTATACACCTTTTCTCCTGAAAATGGAAAGTACATTACCAAAAATTAGTCTGTGTGTCCTAGGTCACTTTAGTCATGTCCAACTCTGTGACTTTATGGACTGTAGCTTGCCAGGCTCCTCTGTCCGTGAGATTCTCCAGGCAAGAAAACTGGAGAAGGTGGTCATGCCCTCCTCCAAGGGATATTCCCAACCCAGGCATCAAAACTGTATCTCTTATGTCTCCTGCCTTGACAGGTAGATTCGGTACCACTAGCACCACCCAGGAAGCCCCAAAATTAGTAACATAAATAATAAATCAGATTGATAAAAATCTTAATTGCCTGGAAATAAAACTATACATTCCTAATGGCCTAATTTAAGTGAAGAATCTCAACTTTGAAGAGACTTAAACCCAACTTTTAGATACTCTTCAATAATTTGTTATTATTTATAATATTCCTATGAGGCCCATGAAATAGAAGTAAGCTTTTAGGAAATGAAGCAAAAAAATATGTCTTGCAGTCTAGGTGCTTACAGTTTAGCAAAAGCCAGATGATAGAAGAAATCATGGAAATGAATAAATCATGCTTTATGGCTTATAAAAATACTGATCCATAAAAAATAGTATTGGAAAAGATATTAGAAAGCACTTTTCATGGATATAACAAATATCCTAGAGTTTTTAAAAAGTTAAAGTCATGCTCAAAATTCTCCAAACCAGGCTTAAGCAATATGTGAACTGTGAACTTCCAGATGTTCAAGCAGGTTTTAGAAAAGCAGAGGCACCAGAGATCAAATTGCCAACATCCTCTGGATCACGGAGAAAGCAAGAGAGTTCCAGATAAACATCTATTTCTGCTTCATTGACTATGCCAAAGCTTTTGACTGTGTGGATCACAATAAACTGTGGAACATTCGAAAGAGATGGGAATCCCAGACCACCTGACCTGCCTGTTGAGAAACCTATATGCAGGTCAGGAAGCAACAGTTAGAACTGGACATGGAACAACGGACTGGTTCCAAATAGGAAAGGGAGTACGTCAAGGTTGTATATTGTCACCCTGCTTATTTAACTTCTATGCAGAGTTCATCATGAGGAACGTTGGGCTGGAAGAAGCACAAGCTGGAATCAGGATTGCTGGGAGAAATATCAATAACCTCAGATATGCAGATGACACCACCCTTATGGCAGAAAGTGAAGAGGAACTCAAAAGCCTCTTGATGAAAGTGAAAGAGGAGAGTGTAAAGGTTGGCTTGAAGCTCAACATTCAGAAAACAAAAATCACGGCATCTGGTCCCATCACTTCATGGGAAATAGATGGGGAAACAGTGGAAATAGTGTCAGATTTTATTTATGGGGGCTCCAAAATCACTGCGGATGCTGATTGCAGCCATGAAATTAAAAGACGCTTACTCCTTGGGAGGAAAGTTATGACCAACCTAGATAGCATATTAAAAAGCAGAGACATTACTTTGACAACCAAGGTCCATCTAGTCAAGGCTATGGTTTTTCCAGTGGTAGTGTATGGATGTGAGAGTTGAACTGTGAAGAAAGCTGATCGCCAAAGTATTGATGCTTTTGAACTGTTGTGCTGGAGAAGACTCTTGAGAGTCCCTTGGACTGCAAGGAGATCCAACCAGTCCATTCTAAAGGAGATCAATCCTGGGTGTTCATTGGAAGGACTGATGCTAAAGCTGAAACTGCAGTTCTTTGGCCACCTCATGCGAAGAGTTGACTCACTGGAAAAGACTCTGATGCTGGGAGGGATTGGGGGCAGGAGGAGAAGGGGACGACAGAGAATGAGATGGCTGGATGGCATCACCGACTCGATGGACATGAGTTTGAGTGAGCTTTGGGAGTTGGTGATGGACAGGGAGGCCTGGCGTGCTGTGGTTCATGGGGTCGCAAAGAGTCGGACACGACTGAGCAACTGAACTGAACTGAACTGAATATTTAGGGGATATTATTTATTTTCTATGTGCTAAAAATAATAATGTTTCTGTTTTCTTCAAAATGTCATGGCAAAGACAATTCCCACTATCCATATCAATTTACTTAAATGAAATTTCATATTAAAATGCACACAGGAAGAACAAGATGGCACAGGAGTCGGTGGACATGGAGTACATCTCTCTCCATGGATACATCAGTACACTTTCAGACACAGAAGTACATGCAAAACACCAGCTGAGAGTGGACAGAACGACCTTACCAATGGTAAAAATATATAGAACCACACAAAACTCAGTAGGACAAAGGAACAAGGGGAAAAACAGGAGTGTTACTAGGACTGGACCTGCCCTTGGCGGGTGGGAGAACTGAAGCAGGGGTCTGATCCCTACATTGGGGCAATTGTCTGAGTCAGAGGAGAAACATTTAAGGCTGGGAGTGAAACAGCTGATCTGTGGAAGCCTACATGGAATGAGAATCAGACAGTCCTTGCTGCAGCCATACATACCCCTAACAGGGACACAGGTCCCCTGGAAGTAGCAGCAGCTGAGAGCGGAAGTTTAGGGATTGTGGAGCAATCCCAGGGTAAAGACTGCTGTTGACTGCAGAGAGACAGATTGAGGGGATGTGAGGGAGGAGATCGTGGTGGGAAATGCCTGTGGAGGAAAGCCTGGCAGCCATGGAAGCAATGCGATACTGCTTGGTCACACGTAAGGGGTGGAGCCATCACCATAGCCTCCCTGTCCCCACATGCCTGCATCAGCAGCTGAACAATACAGAGGCTGGCTCAGCAAATGCATGACACACCGACTACAGAGCAGGACCCCAACCCAGGGTGCCCCTTTAAGTGCCTGAATGGGTGAAGCTACAAGAAAGACTGACCAAAGAGGCCTTCTGGTCACCAGCTACAAGAGGCTCAACAAAAGACTCTCATATCTGATAGGTCCACAACTCCTGTGGCAGAGTCAATCCGTGTCCCTGCACACTTGGTGCCACCAGGGTACCCACAAGCCACGCAACTGTTCCACCTTCACGCTCAACTCTCACTTGGGCAGAGATGCCACAGACAAAAAAATGTCTTGTGTCTATGCGCACAGTGTTGCTTCGGTAGTGTCTGACTCTTTGTGACTCTGTAGATGTGGCCTGCCAGGCTTCTCTGTCAGGGAGGGGGATTCTCCAGGCGAGAATACTGGAGCATATTGGTCAATACTGGTTGCCATACCCTTCTCAGTTCAGTTCAGTCGCTCAGTCATGTCCGACTCTTTGCGACCCCATGAATCACAGCACACCAGGCCTCCCTGTCCATCACCAACTCCCGGAGTTCACTCAAACTCATGTCCATCGAGTCGGCGATGCCATCCAGCCATCTCATTCTCTGTCGTCCCCGTCTCCTCCCGCCCCCAATCCCTCCCAGCATCAGAGTCTTTTCCAGTGAGTCAACTCATCGCATGAGGTGGCCAAAGAGCACTATATTTCTGGCTGCCCTAGCCACCAACTCTCCTGAGTACCAGGTTCTGCCAGAACCCCTGCGACCCAAGCAGCTGTACCACCTCCACACCTGGCCCTCACAGGGGCAAACCCAAGTCCTCAAGGGCAGCCTCAGGAGCAAGCCCCAGTGGATGACCCACATGCAGAGGTGGAAATAAAACCACAATTGAAACACAGGGGCAGTGTGGCTAAGGAAGAAGACCCAAAACCCTCCCACCAGCTATACAAGCTGCATGTTAAATCCACATGATCAACTAGGCAGACTCTGTCTCTATGGAATATATAAATGGTCATTGAGAGCGCCCACTGAAGAAAATGCACTAGTTCTGATATGAACATTGGCGGCAAGAACACACAGAAGTAGGACCAGATTAGAATCTCAGCTGCCCCCACAGCAGGTCCAGTGGTCAGCACAGTGTTGGCGGGCGTCCTAGAGAGGTGAGGAGGACTGTGACTCCCAGCGAGGGAAAGGACTCTGACAGCAGTGATGCAAGAAAAGCATTTGTACTTCTTATGTTTTGACTTCTTCTGTAGATTCTTTTGGAATTTTTTTCTTTTTCCTATTATTCCCCTTTCTATTGTTGTCATTGATTTTATTGGTACTATGAAATCTAATTAAGTTTTTGAACTTTTTTTTCCCTCAGTCACACTTTTTATTGTTATAAATCCCTGCCTCACCATTGGGATTTTGCAGTTCTAAGGAGTTTTCCTCTTTTTTTTTAATTTTAATTTTTCATGCCTATTATTTCTTTTTCTACATTTTTTCATTTGTTTGCTTTTCTTACTGTTGTTTTCCCCTTGCAGTTAACGTTTAATGTATGTAAATCTTTATCTACTTCTATTTAACTTTGTATATCTAGTCTTTCTTTTCTTTCTTAAATTTCCTCTCAACATATTTTTAGTTTTATTTTCATTGCTTTATTCCCCAGTTGGCCCCTTTCTTTACTTTTGTTTTTCAGCTTGTGCTTTAGTTAGTTTTGTTCTGATAGATATAATATTTGGTTTCATGTGTTCACCTGGTCAATCTATTGTACTTTATTTTTGTTGCACTGTTTTGATTTTGCTCAGGGGTGTGTATGTATATGTGTATATTCAGTCACACTTCTTATTGTTGTTATATACCTCTGCCTCTATATTGTGCGTTTGCGGTTCTGTGCAGTTTTCCTTGGTTTTCCCTATTTTCTTTTTTCTTCCTTTTTTTTTTTTTTCCTTTTCTCTTTTTTCACTAGACCATTCAGGTATGACCTAAATCAGATCCCTTATGATTATACAGTGGAAGTGAGAAATAGATTTAAGGGACTAGATCTGATAGACAGAGTGCCTGATGAACTATGGACACAGGTTCATTACATTGTATGGGAGACAGGGATCAAGACCATCTCCAAGAAAAATGAAAACAACAAAATGGCTCTCTGAGGAGGCCTTACAAATAGCTGTGAAAAGAAGAGAAGTGAAAAGCAAAGGAAAAAAGCAAAGATATACCCGTCTGAATGCACAGTTCCAAGGAATAGCAAGGAGAGATAAGAAAGCCTTGCTCAGTGATCAATGCAAAGAAATAGAGGGAAATAATAGAATTGGAAAGACTAGAGGTCTCTTCAAGAAAATTAGAGATACTAAGGGAACATTTCATGCAAATATGACCTCAATAAAGGACAGAAATGGTATAGACCTAACAAAAGCAGAAAATATTAAGAGGCGGCAAGAATACACAGAGGAACTGTACAAAAAAAGACCTTCATGACCCAGATAATCACGATGGTATGATCACTCACCTAGAGCCAGACATCCTGGAATATGAAGTCAAGTGAGCCTTAGGAAGGATCACTACAAACAAAGCTACCAGTCCATCCTAAAGGAAATCAGTCCTCAGTGTTCATTGGAAGAACTAATGTTGAAGCGGAAACTCCAGTACTTGGCCACCTGATGCAAAGAGCTGAATCATTTGAAAAGACCCTGACGCTGGGAAAGATTGAAGGCGGGAGAAGAAGGGGACGACAGAGGATGAGGTGGTTGGATGGCATCACTGACTCAATGGACATGAGTTTGGGTAAACTCCAGGAGTTGGTGATGGACAGGGAGGCCTGGCGTGCTGCAGGCCACAGGGTCACAAAGAGTCAGACAGGACTGAGCGACTGAACTGAACTTTCTCTTTTATAATTTTAAATTTTAATTTGCTAAACCTATTATATTTTTTTCTACATTTCTTTGTCTTTCCTAATGTTCTTTTCCCCTTGAAGTTAACCTTCAATGTATGTAAATCTTCATCTACCTGTATTTAACTTTGCATATCTACTCTTTCTTTCCTTTTCACTCAACATGTTTGTTAGTTTTGTTTTCATAGCTTCATTCCCCACTTGGCACCTTGCTTTAGTTTTGTTTTCCAGTTTGTGCTTTAGTTAGTTTTGTTCTTAACTCATAAATATAATTTTTTATTTCCTTTGTTCACTGGGTCAATGCACTTTATTTTTGTTGAGCTGTTTTCATTTTGCTTGTGGGTATATCTGTATATGTGTATATTCCATTATTATTGTTTGCCTTATTTTGTAACTGCCATTTGTATAAGGTTCTTCTTTCTTTTCTCCTTTTTTGGGTATTTGTTTTACTCTCACTTAATTTCATAAAAAAACCACTTGTGCTATCTTCATTCCTTACAAGAGATCAAGCCCTGAGCCTTTGGAGTGGGAGCACTGACTCCAAGACCCTAGACTACCAGAGAAATAACCCTAAGGAGTATCAAATAGTGAGAACTCACACAAAAGAAATCACTTGAATTCAAGACCCAGAATCAGCTTCTAGTTTTATTAATCTTTGCTATTGTTTCTTTCATTTCTTTCTGCTCAGATCTTTATGATTTCTTCCTTCTACTAATTTTTTTTTTTCTAAATTGTTGTTGTTTTTCTTTTTCCAGTTGTTTTAGGTGTAAAGTTAGGTTGTCTGCTGTTTTTCTAATTTCTTGAGGTAGGATTGTATTGCTATAGACTTCCTTCTTAGAACTGCTTTTGCTGCATGCATTTTCAGTTGTCATGTTTTCATTGTCATTTGTTTCCATGAATTTTTTGTTTTCCTTTTTTGATTTCTTCAGTAAGCTGTTGGTTATTTAGAAACTTGTTTAATCTCCATGTGCTTGTATTTACTACAGTTTTCTTTCTTATAATTGATATCTAGTCTCATAGTGTTGTGGTTGGAGAAGAAATCATAAAGATCCGAGCAGAAAGAAATGCAAGAAACAATAGCAAAGATTAATAAAACTAGAATCTGGTTCTTTGAGAAGATAAACAAAATTCACAAACCTTTACCCAGACTCATCAAGAACAAAGAGAGAAGAATCAAATCAACAAAATTACAAATGAAAAAGGAGAGGTTACAGCAGACAATGAAGGAGTACAAAGGATTATAAGAGAGTATTATGAATAACTATGGCAATAAAAATGCCTAACCTGCAAGAAATGGACAGATTCTTAGAAAAGTTCAATCTTCCAAGCCTGAACCAGGATGAAATAGAATTTATGAACAACCCAGTTACAAGCACTGAAATTGAAACTGTGATCAAAAATCTCCCAAAAAAACAAAAGCCCAGGGTGAGATGGCTTCACAGGAGAATTCTACCAAACATTTAGAGAAGAGAAAATGCCTATCTTTCTAAAACTCTTTCAATAAATTGCAGATGAAAAAACACTTCCAAACTCATTCTCTGAGGCTACCATCATCCTGATGCCAAAACCGGACAAAGACAGTGCAAAAAAAAAAAAGAAAAGAAAACTATAGGCCTATAATGATGAACATAGATGCAAAAACCCTCAACAGAATTTTAGCCAACAGAATTCAGCAACACGTCAAAAAGCTCAAACACCATGATAAAGTTGTGTTTATTCCAGGGATGTAAGAATTCTTCAATATACACAAATCAGTCAATGTGATACACCATATTAGCAAATTGAAAGACGAAAACCATATGATCATCTCAATAGATACAGAAAAAACCTTTGACAATTTCCAGCATCCATTTATGATTAAAACTCTTCAAAAAATGGGCATAGAAGGAACCTACATCAGCATAGTAAAGGCGATATATGATAACGTTATTCTCAATGGTGAAAAACTGAAAGCATTCCCCCCAAAATCAGGAACAAGACAAGGGTGTCCACTATCATCACTGTTATTCAACATAGCTCTGGAAGTCCTAGCTATAGCAATCAGCGAAGAAAAAGAAGAGGAATGCAGATTTGAAAGGAAGAAGTAAAGCTCTCACTGTTTGCAGATGACATGATACTGTACCCTAAAGATAGTGTCAGAAAATTACTAGAGCTAACCAGGGAATTTAACAAAATTGCAGGATACAAAATAAATATACAGAAATCACCTGCATTTCTACATATGAACAATGAAAAATCTGAAAGAGGAATTAAGGAATCAAACTCATTTACCAATGCAACAAAAAGAATTAAATATCTGGAAATAAACTTACGTAAGAGGACAAAAGAACTGTACACAGAAAATTATAAGACACTAATGAAGATAATCACGATGGCGTGATCACTCACCTGGAACCAGACATCTTGGAATGTGAAGTCAAGTGGGCCTTAGAGAGCATCACTATGAACAAAGCTAGTGGAGGTGATGGAATTCCATTTGAGCTATTTCAAATCCTGAGAGATGATGCTGTGAAAGTGCTGCACTCAATATGCCAGCAAATTTGGAAAACTCAGCAATGGCCACAGGACTGGAAAAGGTCAGTTTTCATTCCAATCCCAAAGAAAGGCAATGCCAAAGAATGCTCAGACTACCACACAATTGCACTCATCTCACACACTAGTAAAGTCATGCTCAAAATTCTCCAAGCCAGGCTTCAGCAATATGTCAACCGTGACTTCCAGATGGTCAAGCAGGTTTTAGAAAAGGAAGAGGCACCAGAGATCAAATTGCCAACATCCGCTGGATCATGGAGAAAGCAAGAGAGTTCCAGAAAAACATCTATTTCTGCTTCATTGACTATGCCAAAGCCTTTGACTGTGTGGATCACAAGAAACTGTGGAACATTCTGAAAGAGATGGGAATCCCAGACCACCTGACCTGCCTCTTGAGAAACCTGTATGCAGGTCAGGAAGCAACAGTTAGAACTGGACATGGAACAACAGACTGGTTCCAAATAGAAAAAGGTGTACGTCAAGGCTGTATATTGTCACCCTGCTTATTTAACTTATATGCAGAGTACATCATGAGGAACGCTGGGCTGGAAGAAGCACAAGCTGGAATCAAGATTGCCGGGAGAAATATCAATAACCTCAGATATGCAGATGAGACCACCCTTATGGCAGAAAGTGAAGAGGAACTCAAGAGCCTCTTGATGAAAATGAAAGAGGAGAGTGAAAAGGTTGGCTTGAAGCTTAACATTCAGAAAACAAAGATCATGGCATCTGGTCCAGGGGGGCTCCAAAATCACTGCAGATGCTGATTGCAGCCATGAAATTAAAAGACGCTTGCTCCTTGGAAGGAAAGTTATGACCAACCTAGATAGCATATTAAAAAGCAGAGACATTACTTTGCTAACCAAGGTCCGTCTAGTCAAGGCTATGGTTTTCCCAGTGGTCATGTATGGATGTGAGAGTTGGACTGTGAAGAAAGCTGATCGCTGAAGAATTGATGCTTTTGAACTGTGGTGCTGGAGAAGACTCTTGAGAGTCCCTTGGACTGAAAGGAGATCCATCCAGTCCATTCTAAAAGAGATCAATCCTGTGTGTTCATTGGAAGGACTGATGCTAAAGCTGAAACTCCAGTACTTTGGCCACCTCATGCAACGAGTTGACTTGCTGGAAAAGAGTCTGATGCTAGGAGGGATTGGGGGTAGGAGGAGACGGGGACGGCAGAGAATGAGATGGCTGGATGGCATTACCGACTCTCTGGACATGAGTTTGAGTGAACTCCGGGAGTTGGTGATGGACAGGGAGGCCTGGCGTGCTGTGGTTCATGGGGTCGCAAAGAGTCGGACACGACTGAGCAACTAAACTGAACTGAACTGAATGAAATCAACGTTGATATTAACAGATGAAGAGAAATTCCATGTTCCTTGGTAGGAAGAATCAATATTGTGAATATGACTATACTGCCAAATACAGTCTACAGATTCAATACAATCTCCATCAAAATACCAATGGCATTTTTCATAGAACTAGAACAAAAAATTTCACAATTCATATGCAAACACAAAAGACATTGAGTAGCCAAAGCAGCCTTGAAAAAGAATAATGGAGCTGGAGGAATCAAGCTTCCTGAATTCAGATTATACTACAAAGCTACAGTCCTCAAGACAGTATGGTATTGGCACAAAAACAGAAATATAGACCAATGGAAAAAGATTTAATTAAGCCCCGAAATAAACCCATGCACCTATGGGTACCTCTTTTTTGACAAAGGAGGCAAGAATATACAACGGGGAAAAGACAGCCTCTTCAATAAATGGTGCTGGGAAAACTGGACAGCTACATGTAAAAGAATTAATTTAGAACAGTTCCTAACACCATACACAAAGATAAAGTCAAAATGGATTAAATACCTAAACGTAAGACCAGAAACTATAAAATTCTTAGAGGAAAACATAGGCAGAATACTCACTGACTTAAATCAAAGCAAGATCTTCTATGACCCACCTCCTAGAGTAATGGAAATAAAAACAAAACCAAACAAGTGGGACCTGATTAAATGTAAAAGTTTTTGCACAATAAAAGAAACTAGAAGCAAGGTGAAAAGACAACCCTCAGAATGGGAGAAAATAATAGTAAAGGAAACAACTGATAAAGGATTAATTTCCAAAATATACAAGCAGCTCATACAACTCAATACCAGAAAAAAAAAAACACCCATTCAAAAAGTGGGGAAAAGACCTAAACAGACATTTCTCCAAAGAAGACATACAAGTGGCTAACATACAGATAAAGAGATGCTCAACATCAGTCATTATTAAAGAAATGTAAATCAAAACTACAATGAGATATCACCTCACACCATTCAGAATGGCCATCATCAAAAAGTCTACAAACAATAAATGCTGGAAAGGGTGTGGAGAAAAAAGGGAATGCTCTTGCACTGTTGGTGGGAATGTAAATGGATACAACCACTATGGAAGATGGTATGGAGATTCCTTAAAAAACTAGGAATAAAGCTACCATATGACCCAGCAATCCCACTCCTAGTCACATACCCTGAGGAAACTAAAACTGAAAGAGACACGTGTATCCCATTGTTCAGTGCAGCACAGTTTACAATCACTAGAACATGGAAGCAACCTAGATGTCCATCAAGAGATGAATGGATAAAGAAGTTGTTGTACATATATAGAGTGGAATATTACTCAGCCATAAAAATGAACACATTTGAGTCAGTTCTGATGAGGTGCATTAACTTAGAACCTATTACACAGAGTGAAGTGAGTCAGAAAGAGAAAGATAAATATCATATTTTAATGCATATATTCAGAGTCGATAAAAATATTTAGTTCAGTTCAGTCACTCAGTCGTGCCCGACTCTTTGGAACCCCATGAATCACAGCACGCCAAGCCTCCCTGTCCATCACCAACTCCCAGAGTTCACTCAAACTCATGTCCATCGAGTCGGTGATGCCATCCAGCCATCTCATTCTCTGTCGTCCCCTTCTCCTCCCACCCCCAAACTTTCCCAGCATCAGAGTCTTTTCCAGTGAGTCAACTTGTCGCATGAGGTGGCCAAAGTATTGCAGTTTCAGCTTTAGCATGAGTCCCTCCAATGAACACCCAGGATTGATCTCCTTTAGAATGGACTGGTTGGATCTCCTTGCAGTCCAAGGGACTCTCAAGAGTCTTCTCCAGCACCACAGTTCAAAAGCATCAATTCTTCGGCGATCAGCTTTCTTCACAGTACAACTCTCACATCCATACATGACCACTGGAAAAACCATAGCCTTGACTAGACGGACCTTGGTTGGCAAACTAATGTCTCTGCTTTTTAATATACTATCTACGTTGGTCATAACTTTCCTTCCAAGGAGTAAGCGTCTTTTAATTTCATGGCTGCAGTCAGAATCTGCAGTGATTTTGGAGCCCAAAAAAATAAAGTCTGTCACTGTCTCCACTGTTTTTCCATATATTTCCCATGAAGTGATGGGTCCAGATGCCGTGATCTTTGTTTTCTGAATATAGCTATATAACTATACAATTCTATTGTATTTTTTTCAAGGAGAGGGATACAATTATCACTGGGAAATTCACCCAGAGATTGCTTCTTTCTTTGTCCTGATTTTACTTTTCAATATTTGAAGTGTTTATTATTGTTTATTATTTTTTTTCCTCTTTTGCTGGACTGTAAAATTATTGAGTATGGGGATTAAGTTGTACTCATATTTCCATCCTTTCAGTAAGTCAAGTTTAAAATTTTCAGTTTTATCCTCATTTCTCAAACTGAAGAAGAGTCAAACAGGCCAACTGCTGACTACAGCTTAACAAAAGCCTTTCTTAGAAATAAGTTTAAAATGAAAGCAAACTTTTAAAATGAGAATATCTTCATCCCATTTATTGAATTTTATTGTCTACAACCTGGCAAGTATATATTGGATATGGAAACTCAAGTTACTAAGACAAGATTGTTTGAGTAAACAAATCTTATTTACTTAAACTTTATTTCACCTAAAAAATATTTGTCTTCAGGGGACCTAAAATACAGAACATAAGAATTTAGAATGTTACTATTGATGTGCTATTGGAATCTCTTAATCTTGAATCTCAAAGCAAAAGAAAAAAATTACTTTGCCAGTTCCTCTGACATGTTCTTTATCTTGAAACTATACCATAAATCATTAGTTATCAGAGTTAAGAATCAATTAATAGTACTTAAACAATAAATGTTTTATTCCTGTGTGATCACTCACCTAGAGCCAGACATCCTGGAGTGTGAAGTCAAGTAGGCCTTAAATGCATCACTACGAACAAAGCTAGTGGAGGTGATGGAATTCCAGCTGAGCTATTTCAAATCCTAAAAGACGATGCTGTGAAAATGCTGCACTCAATATGCCAGCAAATTTGGAAAACTCAGCAATGGCCACAGGACTGGAAAAGGTCAGTTTTCATTCCAATCCCAAAGAAAGGCAATGCCAAAGAATACTCAAACTACCGCACAATTGCACTCATCTCACACACTAGTAAAGTCATGCTCAAAATTCTCCAAGTCAGTCTTCAGCAATACGTGAACCGTGAACTTCCAGATGTTCAGGCTGCTTTTAGAAAAGGCAGAGTCACCAGAGATCAAATTGCCAACATCCTCTGGATCATGGAGAAAGCAAGAGAGTTCCAGAAAACCATCTATTTCTGCTTCATTGACTATGCCAAAGCCTTTGACTGTGTGGATCACAATAAACTGTGGAACATTCTGAAAGAGATGGGAATCCCAGACCACCTGACCTGCCTCTTGAGAAACCTATATGCAGGTCAGGAAGCAACAGTTAGAACTGGACATGGAACAACAGATTGGTTCCAAATAGAAAAGGGAGTACATCAAGGCTGTATATTGTCACCCTGCTTATTTAACTTATATGCAGAATACATCATGAGGAATGCTGGGCTGGAAGAAGCACAAGCTGGAATCAAGATTGCTGGGAGAAATATCAATGACCTCAGATATGCAGATGACACCACCCTTATGGCAGAAAATGAAGAGGAACTCAAAAGCGTCTTGATGAAAGTGAAAGAGGAGAGTGAAAAGGTTGGCTTGAAGCTTAACATTCAGAAAACAAAGATCATGGCATCTGGTCCCACCACTTCATGGGAAATAAATGGGGAAACAGTGGAAACAGTGTCAGACTTTATTTTGGGGGGGCTCCAAAATCACTGCGGATGCTGATTGCAGCCATGAAATTAAAAGACTCTTATTCCTTGGAAGGAAAGTTATGACCAGCCTAGATAGCATATTTAAAAGCAGAGACATTACTTTGCCAACCAAAGTCTGTCTAGTCAAGGCTATGGTTTTTCCAGTGGTCATGTATGGATGTGAGAGTTGTACTGTGAAGAAAGCTGATCGCCAAAGTATTGATGCTTTTGAACTGTGGTGCTGGAGAAGACTCTTGAGAGTCCCTTGGACTGCAAGGACATCCAACCAGTCTGTTCTAAAGGAGATCAGTCCTGGGTGTTCATTGGAAGAACTGATCCTGAAGCTGAAACTCAAATACTTTGGCCACCTCATGTGAAGAGTTGACTCACTAGAAAAGACTGATGCTGGGAGGGATTGGGGGCAGGAGGAGAAGCAGACGACAGAGAATGAGATGGCTGGATGGCATCACCGACTCTATGGACATGAGTTTGAGTGAGCTCCGGGAGTTGGTGATGGACAGGGAGGCCTGGCGTTCTGTGATTCATGGGGTTGCAAACAGTCAGGCACAACTGAGCAGCTGAACTGAACTGAACACATCTAGTAAAAATGCTAACTGTGAAGTGTCAGGGTTAAATTAGAATGATATTAATGTTTTCATTTATATTACAATCTTCAATACACTAACTGATTTAATATATCTCTTTCTTTTAGTGTTTATTTTTAGTTTTCTGGAGACTGTGTGCTCGTCTTCTGGAGTATAGAAAAATAAGATGTTTTCTTCCTTAGAGGGCTTCAGATCTTTAGATGTTGACTTATGAAAAGTGAAAACTGACTAAATCTAACAAGCTGTAAAATAAAAGTGCTAACAGAATGCCTCAGGAGCTCAGAAGACAGCAAAACAATATTGGCTTAAAATTGCTGTCATCAGTATCAGAGCTTAAATAAACAAAGTAACAAATAAATATAATTCGTACTTTCTTTGCATTGTAAGTCCTCTTTGCACTGCCTTATAACATAGAATGAATGCATGTGTTTATATTATCCCAATTAGTCTTAACTCCATAAAAGTTTTCCTCGAGATGTTATTATTCTGTTTGTAATATTTCAGAGGCATGTTTTCATGGTTAGATCATTTAATTTGGATTTTTTTGTAAAGAAGTTAAAGTCTTTAAAAATCTTTTTAAAAGATTCCTTTATCATTTATTGTTTGCAGCCAATTGGACACTTTAACTGCCCATCTGGTACTAGAATTTTTAAATCTGAAACTTGCTTTTAGTTTTTTTGTTATCACCCTGCCCTGCCATGTTAGACATCAGATTTTGTTCTCTTATCAAATGTAAGACTCTGCAGAGCAATACTTCTTGCTTATCTCATATATAAATTGTCTTATCTAATGTCTGCTGTTTTTAGGCTAGTGAGTCTAAATAGTGTACAAAATAATACTTCTACTAAAGTTATACTACTCTGATTTGTGTTTATTGTTACTAAGTGCACAGATGTGATCTTATTATCTGTGAATTTGTCATGACTTTAAAATCCATTTGGGGTATATAAAAATAAAATATTTTTGGCAACAAAGATATAATGTGCTCTTTTAAAAATTACTGTGGCCAGTTTGGGGAGTGGAGTAGAAATAGAGAGGGAGAAAGAAATAAAGAAATGTAAATACCTAGCTGTGGGCTGGTCCTTTTTCCTTCAATATTCTTTAATCTCACTTTATACCTTCTTCCAACTTGTGTCCTTATTGCCCTTCAACTAAGTGTCTTGTTCCCATTCTTATGAAAAATGGACTGTGAGTGGAATACTTTATCCCAGTTTCAAGATCCAAATACCTAGGAAAAATCCCAGACTTATATCTCTCTCTTTCTCTCACTTTGTATACCTAGTCACCAGGTCAGGGAAATTCTGCTTTCTTAACAGCGCTTCTGTCTTCTACTCTACTCCATATACAGGACCTGTCCTGTCCAGGGCAGTAACATCTCTCACTTGAGGCCATCAGAAAATTAACTGTACTACCTGCTCCAAGCTTGTTGTTCTCCACTCCAAGTCACATCAAATTACAAACTACAGATCTGATTTTATCATTCCTTTTAACGGTTCTCATTGCTCTTAGTAAAAGTAGGTAAAATGGTTTTCAAAACTTTCTCTTTTTCTTTCTCCATCCTCTAGAACCAACACCATTCCTTGTGCTGGATTGTGTTAATTCTAGGACCTAATATAAATTTTTGTTCCATCTCTCTACTATCACTTTGCTGGCACCCTTTCATGAGTTTAACCCTTATTTCATTATAAAGACACATTTTTGTTATGAGAAGTGTGTTTTGATTTTCCTAGAATGCTGATGCCAAAGAAAATTCCTCATCAATACTCCAGGATTGCAGAGGAAATTTTAGTGTGGCTATCTTGTGGATGAATCTGCATTATCTGTATATATACTGCCTAGAGCAGTAGTTCTCAATAGGGGAAGTTCAGACCTCAGAGAATGTTTTGGAAATTTATGGAGGTATCTTTTCCTTTCACAGCGATTAAGCAGCACCACTGCCAGGGGTAATAGACATCCTGCAAAATATGAACAAAACTACCAAAAATCATCCCATTTTGTTTGCAATTTGTAATAGTCATACAGTAGTTTGTGTACATTGAAAGCCTATTTATATTTAGTCAAGTGAAAACATCAGTTGCTTCAGTTCAGTTCAGTTCAGTCGTTCAGTCGTGTCCGACTCTTTGCAACCCCATGAATCACAGCACGCCAGGCCTCCCTGTCCATCACCAACTCCCGGAGTTCACTCAAATTCATGTCCATCGAGCTGGTGATGCCATCGAGCCATCTCATTCTCTGTCGTCCCCCTCTCCTCCCGCCCCCAATCCCTCCCAGCATCAGAGTCTTTTCCAGTGAGTCAAGTCATCGCATGAGGTGGCCAATGTATCGGAGTTTCAGTTTTAGCATCAGTCCTTCCAGTGAACACCCATGATTGATCTCCTCTAGAATGGACTGGTTTGATCACCTTGCAGTCCAAGGGACTCTCAAGAGTCTTCTCCAACACCACAGTTCAAAAGCATCAATTCTTCAGCGATCAGGTTTCTTCACAGTCCAACTCTCACATCCATACATGACCACGGGAAAAACCATAGCCTTGACTAGCTGGACCTTGGTTGCGACCAAGGTCTTCTTTGCGATCCCATGGACTGTAGCCTGCCAGGCTCCTCTGTGCATGGAATTCTCTAAAGCAAAAATACTGGAGTGGGTTGCCATTTCCTTCTCCAACCCAGGGATTGAACCCAGGTCTCCTGCATTGCTGACAGATTCTTGACCATCTGAGCCACCAGAGAAATTGATGGTTCTTTGAAACAAGAAATCAAAAGCAGGTTAATAAGGAGGATATAATAATGTAGATGCATGGATCTAAAACATTGTTTGCAAACAAAATAGTTGAGAAAGTTACCAATATGATGAAGTTCAATTCGGTCACAGAAGAGGAAGATGATGTGGTATGGGGAGAAATAATGAATTACTGGTCCCAGTTGTTCAACATGGTGAGTTAATGTGTAATGTTATCAGTCACTGAAACTTGGATTTTTGGGGAAAAGCTGACTTGATGTGTGGGGAGATGTTTATTGGGCACTCCAAAACATTAATATGGAGCTCTAGAAAGAATGAATCAAGAATAAGAATTTATTATTGGGAAAATTATCATCTAATTTTTGAATTTGATAATTGATATTTCATGAAATTATCTAGAAAGAGAACAGCTATAGAAATATGCTCGTTCAGAGAAAACAATATCAGCATTTTCTGTGAGCCATCTTCAAATTATCTATTGTATTAATTCATAAGATCCAGAGTAACATGAAATGTGGAGCCCTTGTTCATGGTGTATTAAAAGTTGTACTGTGGTGACAAAGATCATTAACTGTGAGGACCTTCTAAGCACAGGGTTCTATATAATTATATAGGTATCATGCCCATGAAGTCAGCTCTGTGCACAAGTGTTCATGTACTCAAAAATTTTTATATACTATAAGACAGTGGTTTTCAAACCTATGAAACTCAATATACTTTCTATGTGACAAATATATTCTCTTTACTACTCATAAATGAAATTATAGATAAAAATGATTTTATACTATATGTACACAGTTTAGAAATAATTACCATGATGTGTCAACTAAAATGAAAAATGAAAAAGAGTAATTTATAGTTTATGTATGTATTTAAATACATAAATGCATGTTTACAAGTATATTAGAATATATAATAAATTAATCATATGCTTACACTCCTTTTAGTAAGTTTAAAGAGCAGAAAGAGAAAGCCATTCCATAGGAAAGATATTGATGGTCAAGAGAGATGTGTAATAGGTGGAGGAACACTACAGGAAAAACAAGTGATAAGTTAAAATGGGACTTATTTACACATAGAAGATAAAAATCATCTCAGTTGAAACAGAGATATCACATCAAAAAATTGCTAGCTGTTAAAATGAGACAATAAAGTATCATTACAATCAAAATCTATCTTAGAAATGTAGTGTCAAAATAATCTCCTATCTTACAACATTTGATAGGATGGACTATCCTATATTAAGTATGTATTCCTATATATGCCCCATGCCCAAATATATATTTTGTCACCAGTGCCCAGAACTAAATTGAATAGCTTATATTTCATATATAAGTTGGAATAGGGAATGGATTGGAGAAAGAAATAGTAATACAGGGTATTTTGAAAATCTGTTGCTTGATGCACATACATTTAAGATTTTTTTGTTTTCATAGGGAATAGACACTTTCGAGGCATGGTACGGTGAGGCCTCCAGCACATGCATGCCCAAGATGTTAAAGTTACATATGTTAAAGTGCTGCAGTCAATATGCCAGCAAATTTGGAACACTCAGCAGTGGCCACAGGACTGGAAAAGGTCAGTTTTCATTCCAATCCCAGAGAAAGGCAATGCCAGAGAATCTTCAAACTACCGAAGCACAATTGCACTCATCTCACATGCTAGCAAAGTAATGCTCAAAATTCTCCAAGCCAGGCTTCAACAGTACATGATCTGTAAACTTTCAGTGTTGAAGCTAGATTTAGAAAGGCAGAGGAACCAGAAATCAGATTGCCAACATCCGTTGGATCATCGAAAAAGCAAGAGAGTTCCCGGAAACACATCTACTTCTGCTTTATTGACTATGCCAAAGCATTTGATTGTGTGGATCAAAATAAACTATGGAAAATTGTTAAGGGATGGGGATACCAGACCACTTGACCTTCCTCCTGAGAAATCTGTATGCAGGTCAAGAGGCAACAGTTAGAACTGGACATGGAAGAACCGACTGGTTCCAAATAGGAAAAGGAGTACATCGAGGCTGATATTGTCACCCTGCTTATTTAACTTATATGCAGAGTACATCATGAGGAACGCTGGGCTGGAAGAAGCACAAGCTGGAATCAAGATTGCCAGAAGAAATATCAATAACCTCAGATATGCAGATGACACCACCCTTACAGCAGAAAGTGAAGAGGAACCAAAGAGCCTCTTTATGAAAGTGAGAGGAGAATGAAAAAGTCGGTTTAAAGCTCAACATTCAGAAAACTAAGATAATGGCATCTGGTCCCATCACTTCATAGGAGATAGATGGGGAAACAATGGAAACAGTGTCAGACTTTATTTTGGGGGGCTCCAAAATCACTGCAGATGCTGATTACTGCCATGAAATTAAAAGACGCTTACTCCTTGGAAGAAAAGCTATGACCAACCTAGACAGCACATTAAAAAGCAGAGGCACAAAGGTCCGTCTAGTCAAGGCTATGGTTTTTCCCGTGGTCATGTATGGATGTGAGACGGACTGTTAAGAAAGCTGATCGCCGAAGAATTGATGGTTTTCAACTGTGGTGTTGGAGAAGACTCTTGAGAGTCCCTTGGACTGCAGGGACATACAACCAGTCAATACTAAAGGAAATCAGTCCTGAGTGTTCATTGGAAGGACTGATGCTGAAGCAGAAACTTCAACACTTTGGCCACTTGATGCAAAGAACTGACTCACTGCAAAAGACCCTGATGCTGGGAAAGATTGAGGGCAGGAGGCGAAAGGGATGACAGAAGACGAGATGGTTGGATGGCATTCCTGACTGGATGGACATGAGTTTGAACAAGTTTCGGGAGTTGGTGATAGACAGGGAGACCTGGTGTGCTGCAGTCCATGGGGTCACAAAGAGTCGGACACAACTGAGCGACTGGACTGAACTGAACTGAACTGAATTTAGGATATGTATGATATACCTCTAGGACTAGTTTCACATATCAGAATGCTGAAAAATTACAAATAATCCAATGATAAATTTATTTTCAGTATAAATTTTTTCAACTGAGCTATAATAATTGTTACAGAAATATTTTATGCAATACTACAAAGTATTTTTCAGTTCAGTTCAGTCACTCAGTTCAGTCCTGAATATTCATTGGAAGGACTGATGCTGAAGCTGAAACTCCAATACGCTCTCTTTACAAAATATTTTTAAATGATACTTATTGGAAAAAGTAGATGAGATCACTGAATTTAGTGTACTATTTTGTTTAATAATAATATTTTCCCTAAGTCTGATGAAAGTTGCTTCAAGTCTCCCCTGTTATACATCTGCCATAGATTATTCTGAGTTTACAGTTACAGTCCTACTGCATTGGATATCCGTTTTTACCCACTGGAAGATTTTAAGCATCCCTGGATCTGGCTCTAGCAGCTAATGGTTGTCCTTCGTACTCTCAACCTTTTCTTCAGGCATTTTTCTTCTAAGAATTTCCAGGATGCCTCTTAAAGAGCCTATTCTAAAAGTTCCATAGTTTTATGATTGATTATCAGAGAAGTGAGTTTTTCTATCACTCAGATGTTTAACACCAACAAATAAGTTTAAAAATCAGTCTGTGGACTGTCAAAGGGGCCAAACGGAGACCTGTGTGCTTAGTCACTCAGTCGTGTCCAGCTTTTGTGACGCCATGGACTGTAACTCGCCAGGCTTCTCTGTCCACAGATATGCTCCAGGGGAGAATACTGGAGTGGGTTGCCATGTTCTCCTGCAAGGAATCTTCCCAACCCAGGGATCGAACCAGGACTCCCACCTTGTCAGGGGGATTCTTTACCATCTGAGCCACCAGGGAAGCCCAAGAATACTGGAGTGGGTAGTCTATCCCTTCTCCATGGGATCTTCCTGACCCTGGAATCATACCAGGGTCTCCTGCATTGCAGGTGGATTCTTTACCAGCTGAGCTATCAGGGAAGCCCAACAAGCCATGAATATTGAAGAAGCAAATAAACAGGCAGTAAAGTCCCTTGAACTAAAGTAAGCTGGAACAGTCAGAGTTAGGGAATAGGTATTAGAACAGTGTTTTACCATTTAGTGATTTTTCTGTTTTTATCGAAAACTGAAAAGTCATAATAAAAGGAATGAATTAATTAATAGCCATTTCTTTACACTGGAAGAGGATAGAAAAAAATCATTTTGAGACCCAGAGTTTCTTATCAATGTTGGATGAGTTCCAACTTATGACTGTGATTATTTAATGATTTAATACTTTGAAATATACTTTGACAAGATCTTGATACACATACAGGAACATAGATCTTGAATTTTTTATGTACAATGTTAACCCTACAATGATTGGCATTAAGCAGAAAAAATATTGAGATAAATTATAGATTACACATCATAAACAGTCATCTAAATGTGCTCTCATTATAAAAATATGTTGTGTATCATAGACAATAGTTAAAATTCATCACTCTGGATATTTTAAGTCTGTAAACAGTGAATCAATGTCCATCATAATTAAATTTAATACCCTAAATAGTGTCTTTTCAATCCTCTAAAATATGGCCATCCAATAAATTTATTTCTATTACAAAGATTTTTTTTTAACTTTTGTTTCCTCAGTTAAGATTAATAATCTCAGAGATAAAGAAGAGAACAAACTGGACTAACTAACTTAAGATCAAATTTAGAATCTTCATAATTATTTTAGGGACTATAAGTTTACATAGACTAAATTCTTAAACAGGAAAAGGCAAAAAATGATCATCTCCTAATGCAACCATTTCCCTCTTTATGAATGTTAACATTTCTGTCTCTATAGTTATGATCAAATGAAAGGGAAGGAAGCAATTTTCAGAAAAAAAAAATTTGTGAGGAAGGAGTAGTTGAAAACAGGGCCAATAACTAATAGGCCCACAATGAGGTGTGTTAGTATAAAAATATAAAGAGTATCAGTTCAGTTCAGTTCAGTCGCTCAGTCGTGTCCGACTCTCCACGACCCCATGAATCACAGCACGCCAGGCCTCCCTGTCCATCACCAACTCCCGGAGTTCACTCAAACTCATGTCCACAGAGTCGGTGATGCCATCCAGCCATCTCATTCTCGGTCGTCCCCTTCTCCTCCCGCCCCCAGCCCTTCCCAGCATCAGAGTCTTTTCCAGTGAGTCAACTCGTCGCATGAGGTGGCCAAAGTATTGGAGTTTCAGCTTTAGCATCAGTCCTTCCAATGAACACCCAGGCTTGATCTCCTTTAGAATGGACTGGTTGGATCTCCTTGCAGTCCAAGGGACTCTCAAGAGTCTTCTCCAGCACCACAGTTCAAAAGCATCAATTCTTCGGCGATCAGCTTTCTTCACAGTCCAACTCTCACATCCATACATGACCACGGGAAAAACCATAGCCTTGACTAGACGGACCTTGGTTGGCAAAGTAATGTCTCTGCTTTTTAATATATTATCAAGGTTGATCATAACTTTCCTTCCAAGGAGTAAGCGTCTTTTAATTTCATGGCTGCAATCAGCATCTGCAGTGATTTTGGAGCCCCAAAAAATAAAGTCTGACACTGTTTCCACTGTTTTTCCATCTATTTCCCATGAAGTGATGGGACCAGATGCCATGATCTTTGTTTTCTGAATATTGAGCTTCAAGCCAACCTTTTCACTCTCCTCTTTCACTTTCATCAAGAGGCTAAGATAAGTATTTGTCTGCCAACTCTATATTTCAAAAACAATAGAAGAGTGGACCAATATCAGATTGGGACAATCTGGAAAAAGACCAAAAAAAAAAAATCTTATTTTCAGAGAACAAGTTAGGGACATTAGCTTATAAGTTTATTGGCAGAACTGAGAATAAAAACATAGCAAATAACATATCAATACAGACTAACTTAGGTAAATGTAATACAGCTTACCCTAGAACAGCATGTTTGAACTGTGCAGGTCTGCGTGTATGTGGGTTTCTCTCAGTAAATACATACTGTGTTACTGCATGACCTGCAGTTGGTTGAATGTGCAGATGAGGAACTATGGAAGCACAGGGCCCACAGTAAAGTTATACAGATTTTCGAGTGCTAGGAGGGTTGGCAACCCTAACCCCCACATTATTTAAAGTTTAACTAGATATATAAATGTAATTCCTGAAATCAAGATTAGAAGTATAGACAAATGAGTATAGTATTATAAATCAGCACCAAAATGTGAGAAAAATTCTGAGCTGGCATCTCAAGCTTGCAAGGAAAAGGACTGTAATCGATGGCCAGTGTCTTTTATAGGGGCTATTTTTTCATCATTCCAGATTTTAAAAGTATAAGATGTGTAAAAATTAGCTTAATAGTTTAAAAACAAAACAAAACTGAAAGCCAAACATACAAGCAAGAACAACTATAACAATAGAAATTATTTTAACCACAAGAATAGTGAATCTTAATAGTCTGCTAAGACTCACTAAATAAAATCTTGACTTTCATTAATAGAAACATAACCCCCGCATGTATTCCAATTGTTTCATTTGCACTTAGGCTGTTTCATTGTGTGCTTTATATTTGAAGAAAATAGAAATCTGAATGTAATGAATATCCTTTGTGAAATAGTTTTTGCCCTAGGGAAAATTATTTTTTTATTTCTACGATTTTACTATCAAGAACAGGGAAAATAAAATTTTTCAAAGTTCTGCATAATTAAGTATCTGGGTAGTCTACAGAAAAGTGATTTTGGATTTATTTGTGAGTTCTCAGCCTGAAAACCATCTCATTTCAATCTTCTTTCTCATTTAGACTGTCAGAATAGAATTTGAGGTTTATCTTCATGATGTCAAACCACTTTCCAGATTAGCAACTGTAAACTTCAGTGAATATATGCTAAGCTAATTTTTTGGCTGAAATTAGCCCATATTGGAATGAAACAGTTCACTTTTTCAAAACATTTCAATTCTATTTGAATTATTATATTAAGGATCAGTTTTGCTAATAAAGTGGGATCAAATCATCTTTAAAGTTGCACTTTTAAAGTCATTTATGATATTTCACTAGTTTTGAAGTTCATATTAAGCATCTTAAACCAAAACAATCTGGAAGATTAATTTTTTGTGGGGGAGGTCTTTGAAAGGACATCACAACTGGTTGACATATGAATTAGACCTCCTGGGCAATCAGAGGCCCATGACCCTCTTGCTTGTCCTTGAGATATGCACTCTGGTTGCCTTCCCTGCACTAAAAGCTGCCCAGGAACAGAGCTGTAAGAGAGTAATGTGGTGTTGAGGTTATCTGAACAGTATATATAACTGAGCCTGGTTAAGGCCTCTATATAAATTTTTAACATTATATTGGTGGACACTCAGGTTGCTCCCATATCTTAGCTATTATAAATAATGGTATTATGAACAATGGATGCACATATCTTTTCATTTAGTATTTTCATATTTTTTGGATGTATACCAAGGAGTGGAATAGGTGAGTCATAGCATAGTTGATTTTAATTTTGTTGAAGAACCTCCATATTGTTTTCCATAGTTCAGTCACTCAGTCATGTCCGACTCTTTGCAACCCCATGGATTGCAGCATGCCAGGCCTCCCTTTCCATCACCGACTCCCAGGGTTTACCCAAACTCATGTCCATTGAGTTGGTGATGCCATCCAAACATCTCATACTCTGTAATACCCTTCTGTTCCCACCTTCAATCTTTCCCAGCATCAGGGTCTTTTCCAATGAGTCAGTTCTTTGCATAAGGTGGCCAAAGTATTGTAGTTTCAGCTTCAACATCAGTCCTTCCAATGAGCACCCAAGACTGATCTCCTTTAGAATGGACTGGTAGGATCTCCTTTCAGTCCAAGGGACTCTCAAGAGTCTTCTCCAACACCACATTTCAAAAGCATCAATTTTTCGGTGCTCAGCTTTCTTTACAGTCCAACTCTCACATGCATACATGACTGCTGGAAAAACAATAGCCCTGACTAGATGAAATTTTGTTGGCAAAGTAATGTCTCTGATTTTTAATATGCTGTGTAGGTTGGTCAGAACTTTTCTTCCAAGGAGTGTCTTTTAATTTCATGGCTACAGTCACCATCTACAGTGATTTTGGACACCCCCCCCAAAAAAAATAGTCTGCCACTGTTTCCCCATCTATTTGCCATGAAGTGTAGGAGCCGAATGCCATGATCTTAGTTTTCTGAATTTTGAGCTATTGCCTTTCAATGGGATTGGAATGAAAACTGACCTTTTCCAGTCCTGTGGTCACTCACTGCTGGGTTTTCTATATTTGCTGGCGTATTGAGTTCAGCCCTTTCACAGCGTCATCTTTCAGGATTTGAAATAGTTCAACTGGAATTTCATCACCTCCACTAGCTTTGTTCATAGTGATGCCTTCTAAGGCCCACTTGACTTCATATTCCAGGATGTCTGGCTCTAGGTGAGTGATCACACCAACATGATTATCTGGATCATGAAGATCTTTTTTGTACAGTTCTTCTGTGTATTCTTGCCACCTCTTAATATCTTCTGCTTCTTTTAGGTCCATAGCATTTCTGTACTTTATTGAACCCATCTTTGCATGAGATGTTCCCTTGGTATCTCTAATTTTCTTGAAGAGATCTCTAGTCATTCCCATTCTATTGTTTTCCTCTGTTTCTTTGCACTGATCACTGAAGAAGGCTTTCTTATCTCTTGTTGCTATTCTTTGGAACTCTTCATTCAAATGGGTATATATTTCCTTTTCTCCTTTGTTTTTCACTTCTCTTCTTTTCACAGCTATTTTTAAGGCCTCCTCAGACAGCCATTTTGCTTTTTTGCATTTCTTTTTCTCGGGGATGGTGTTGCTCCCTGTGTCCTGTACAATGTCATGAACCTCCGTCCAGAGTTCATCAGGCACTCTGTCTATCAGATCTAGTCCCTTAAATCTATTTCTTAATTCCACTGTGTAATCGTAAGGGATTTGATTTAGGTCACACCTGAATGGTCTAGTGATTTTCCCTACTTTCTTCAGTTTAAGTCTGAATTTGGCAATAAGGAGTTCATGATCTGAGCCACAGTCAGCTCCCGGCCTTGTCTTTCCTGACTGTATAGAGCTTCTCCATCTTTGGCTGCAAAGAATATAATCAATCTGATTTTGCTATTGGCCATCTGGTGATGTCCATGTGTAGAATCTTCACTTGAGTTGTTGGAAGAGGGTGTTTGCTATGACCAGTGCATTCTCTTGGCAAAACTCTATTAACCTTTACCCTGCTTCATTCTGTACTCCAAGACCAAACTTGCCTGTTACTCAAGGTGATTCTTGACTTCTCACTTTTGCATTCCAGTCCTCTATAATGAAAAGGAGTTCCTTTTGGGTGTTAGTTCTAAAATCTCTTGTAGGTCTTCATGGAACCATTCAAATTCAGCTTCTTCAGCAGTTTTGATTGGGCATAGACTTGAATTACCGTGATATTGAATGGTTTCCCTTGGAAACAAACAGAGATTCTGTTGCTTTTGAGATTGCATCCAAGTACTGGATGGCATCACCAACTCGATGGACATGAGTTTGAGTGAACTCCGGGAGTTGGTGATGAACAGGGAGACCTGGTGTCCTGTGATTCATGGGGTCGCAAAGAGTCGGACACGACTGAGTGACTGAACTGACTGACTGAACTGACTGAATTTCAGACTCTTTTGTTGACTATGATGGCTACTCCATTTCTTCTAAGGGATTCTTGCCCACAGTAGTAGATATAATGGTCATCTGAGCTAAATTCACCCATTCAAGTCCATTTTAGTTTGCTGATTCCTAGGAGTAGCACCAATTTACATTCCCATTAACAGTGTAGGACTGTTTCCTTTTCCTCACATGTCCACTAATGTGTGTTATTTTTGGTCTTTTTGACGACAGTCATTCTGACAGGTGTGAGGGGATATCTTACTGTGGTTTTGAATATGTTTCTCTTATGATTAGTGATGTTGAGCAAATTTTTATATGCCTGATAGCCATCAGTATGTCTTTTTTTTGGGAAAATGTCTATTGAGTTCTTCTGCCTATTTTTTAATTGAGTTGTTTGGTTTTCGGTACTTGGTTTGTATGAGTTGTTTATATATTTTGGGTATTAATCACTTATCAGTCATATCATTTACAAATGTTTTCTTCATCAACAGATGATAATAAATATGTGGTGGTATATATGTGGTGGTACTATATATGTATATATATATATACACACATACATATATATATGTATATATTTAAAAATCAGCCATAAAAAAGAATGAAATTTTGGCATTTGTGACAATATGGTTGGATCAGGATAGTATTAGGCTAAGTGAAATAAGTCAGACAAAGGCAAGTACTATATGTTACAACTTATATGCCAAATCTAAAAAATGTAAAGAATGAGCATAGCAGAATAGAAACAGACTCACACATATAGAGAACAAACTAGTAGTTACCAGTGAGGAGAGGAAAGGGACGTGGGAGATAAAGGCTGAAGATTAAGTGGTATAAACTACTATGTATAAAATAAATATACACAGAAGAACTGTACAAAAAAGATCTTCATGATGAAGATAATCACGATGGTGTGATCACTCACCTGGAACCAGACATCTTGGAATGTGAACTCAAGTGGGCCTTAGAGAGCATCACGACGAACAAAGCTAGTGGAGGTGATGGTATTCCAATTGAGCTATTTCAAATCCTGAAAGATGATGCTGTGAAAGTGCTGCACTCAATATGCCGGCAAATTTGGTAAACTCAGCAGTGGCCACAGGACTGGAAAAGGTCAGTCTTCATTCCAATCCCAAAGAAGGGGAATGCCAAAGAATGCTCAAACTACCGCACAGTTGCACTCATCTCACATGCTAGTAAAGTCATGCTCAAAATTCTCCAAGCTAGGCTTCAGCAATATGTGAACCGTGAACTCCAAGATGTTCAAGCAGGTTTTAGAAAAGGCAGAGGCACCAGAGATCAAATTGCCAACATCTGCTGGATCATGGAGAAAGCAAGAGAGTTCCAGAAAAACATCTATTTCTGCTTCATTGACTATGCCAAAGCCTTTGACTGTGTGGATCACAAGAAACTGTGGAACATTCTGAAAGAGATGGGAATCCCAGACCACCTGACCTGCCTCTTGAGAAACCTGTATGCAGGTCAGGAAACAACAGTTAGAACTGAACGTGGAACAACAGACTGGTTCCAAATAGGAAAAGGAGTACGTCAAGGTTGTATATTGTCACCCTGCTTATTTAACTTATATGCAGAGTACATCATGAGGAACGCTGGGCTTGAAGAAGCACAAGCTGGAATCAAGATTGCCGGGAGAAATATCAATAACCTCAGATATGCAGATGACACCACCCTTATGGCAGAAATTGAAGAGGAACTCAAAGGTCTCTTGATGAAAGTGAAAGAGGAGAGTGAAAATGTTGGCTTGAAGCTCAACATTCAGAAAACGAAGATCATGTCATCTGATCCCATCACTTCATGGGAAATAGATGGGGAAACAGTGGAAACAGTGTCAGACTTTATTTTTTTGGGCTCCAAAATCACTGCAGATGCTGATTGTAGCCAGGAAATTAAAAGACACTTGCTCCTTGGAAGGAAAGTTATGACCAGCCTAGATAGCATATTGAAAAGCAGAGACATTACTTTGCCAACAAAGTTCTGTCTAGTCAAGGCTACGGTTTTTTCTGTGGCCATGTATGGATGTGAGAGTTGGACTGTGAAGAAAGCTGATTGTCGAACAATTGATGCTTTTGAACTGTGGTGCTGGAGAAGACTCTTGAGAGTCCCTTGGACTTCAAGGAGATCCAACCAGTCCATTCTAAAGGAGATCAATCCTGGCTGTTCATTGGAAGGACTTATGCTAAAGCTGAAACTCCAATACTTTGTCCACCTCATGCGAAGAGTTGACTCACTGGAAAAGACTCTGATGCCGGGAGGGATTGGGGGTAGGAGGAGACAGGAATGACAGAGAATGAGATGGCTGGATGGCATCACCGACTCAATGGACATCAGTTTGAGTGAACTCCGTGAGTTGGTGATGGACAGGGATGCCTTGTGTGCTGTGGTTCATGGGGTCGCAAAGAGTCGGACACGACTAAGCAACTGAACTTAACTGAACGATAAGGTTATACTGTACAGCATAGGAGATATAGCCAATATTTTATAATATCTTTAAAAGGAGTACAATATAACCCATAAAAATATTGACTCGATATGCTATAAACCTTAAACTGTTATATTGTAAATCAGTCATGATGTCATTGTAAAAACAAAAGATTCTGTTGGGAGAATTCAGAGATCCCTAGTGGTCTTGCAGTTGCACAAGACAAACTTCATATGTACATTCCCTTGCTTATTAAATTTGCCACCTACCAGTCTGGAGTGGTCTGACTCTTCAGTTTGCCCCTCCTGCCCTCCAGTTATGGCAATGGTTTCAGGTTACATCTGAGAAGCTCTCCAAGGAATTGCAAAGTAATATCTTTCTAGTTCAATTATACATTGAGTATATGACATGCAATATTTATATTCAGTCTTGAAATTCAATTTATCCAATTGAAGCAGTAATGTGTTTATTTATATTTTATTAACTAATCCCAGTATGCCAAGCAATAGGAATAAATATAATAGTAAGTCAGATTCCTCCTTTTGAGGAATTCATGGTTTTACAGAGCTGTTGCTTTGGGGAAAATATTTTTATATATAAGTGATCAATTGGACTTCATCTTTAAGATCTTTTCATTTTTAAATTTTAATAACTGCCACTACCTGCACAGACATCCAGAATTATTAGGTCATGGTTTGTCTCTCCCTTGAGTTTACCATTGTTTGCTTCACTATATCCATGGGTTCTCCACTGTTGTTGTATGTAACATTATCTTTATTTTCTATAATTGAAGGGTTGGGAGGTGAAATGGACCAAGTTGCATGTACACATTTTTCTACTGTGTTCACTTGTGAACTGTGTATATTCACAAAACATACACAGATTTGCATGTTGTGTGGTACATTGCCAAGCAACAACATCTTTCTCCCAGCATCTTAGGAATTAAAACACTAAGAAACATGGGCTCCAGATACACTGTAATCCATCTCTACTGCAAGAACTAATACAGCAAAAGTTGATATGTATTGTGTTAAAAACATTAATCTTTTTACAGTTTTATTTTAATAAGAAAATTTCAGGCTGGAAGAAAACTTAAAAGCATTAGCTGACATTTACAACCAACCAAGACAATGACTATTCTGATAGTCTTTAAATGCACTGTAGTATTGATTCCTCCAAGTTTGCTGAGTTGACTTTTGTGTGCCCTAAATGTCATATATCTTTATAAAAGGGATGTAGAGAGATTTAATTCATACATACAGAATAAGCATCAATGTATAAGCCAAGCAGAGATTGGAATGATAATGGCTACAAGGCAAGTAATATTCAATTCAGTCACTCAGTCGTGTCTGACTGTTTGCGACTCCATGGACTGCAGCACACCAAGCTTCCCAGTCCATCACCAACTCCCAGAGCTTACTCAAATTCATGTCGATCAAGTTGGTGACGCCATCCAACCATCTCATCCTCTGTCATCCCCTTCTCCTCCTGCCCTCAATCTTTCCCAGCATCAGGGTCTTTTACAATGAGTCAGTTCTTCTCATCAGGTGGCCAAAACATTAGTTTCTGCTTCAGCATCAGTCCTTCCAGTGACTGTTCAGGACTGATTTCCTTTAGGATTGACTGGTTGAATTTTCTTTCAGTCCAAGAGACTCTCAAGAGTCTATTACATCGCCACAGTTCAAACCATCAGTTCTTCGGTGCTCAGCTTTCTTTATAGTCAAACTCTCACATCCATACATGACTACTGAAAAAAGCATAGCTTTGACTAGATGGACCTTTGTTGGCAAAGTAAAGTCTCTGCTTTTTAATATGCTATCTAGGTGGGTCAGAACTTTTCTTCCAAGGAGCAAGAATTTCATGGCTGCAGTTATCATCAGCAATGACTTTGGAGCCCCCTTAAATAAAGTCTGTCACTGTTTCCACTGTTTCCCCATCTATTTGCTATGAAGTGATGGGACCGGATGCCATAATATTCATTTTTGGAGTGTTGAATTTTAAGAAACTTTTTCACTCTCCTCTTTCACTTTCATCAATAGACTCTTTAGTACTTCACATTCAGCCATAGCAGTCGTGTCATCTACACATCTGAAGTTATTGATATTTCTCCCAGCAGTCGTGATTCCAGCTTGTGCTTCATCCAGCCCGCCATTTCTTATGATTTAGTCTGCATATAAGTTAATTAGGCAGGGTGACAATATACAGCCTTGACGTACTCCTTTTCCTTTTTTTTTTTTTTTTGGACTACAGTCCTCTTTTATTTTTTTAAATTTTTGATTGGAGGCTAATTATTTTACAATATTATATTGGTTGGTTTTGCCATACATTGACATGAATCCACCCCCGGTATACATGAGTTCCCCTTCCTGAACTCCCCTCCCACCTCCCTCCCAGCCTTATCCTCCCTCTGGGTCATCCCCGTGCACCAGCCCCGAGCATCCTGTATCATGTATCGAACCTGGACTGATGATTCGTTTCACATATGATAATATACATGTTTCAATGCCATTATCCAAGATCATCCCACCCTCGCCCTCTCCCACAGAGTCCCAAAGACTGTTCTATACACCTGTGTCTCTTTTGCTGTCTCGTATACAGGGTTATCATTGCCATATTTCTAAATTCCATATATATGCATTAGTATTCTGTATTGGTGTTTTGCTTTCTGGCTTACTTCACTCTGTATAATAGGCTCCAGTTTCATCCACCTCATTAGAACTGATTCAAGTGCATTCTTTTTAATTGCTGAGTAATACTCCATAGTGTATATTACCAAAGCTTTCTTATCCATTCGTCTGCAGATGGACATCTAGGTTGCTTCCATGTCCTCACTATTATAAACAGTGCTGCAATGAACATTGGAGTACATGTGTCTCTTTCAATTCTGGTTTCCTCGGTGTGTATGCCCAGGAGTGCGATTGCTGGATCATATGGCAGTTCTATTTCCAGTTTTTTGAGGAATCTCCACACTGCTCTCCATAGTGGCTGTACTAGTTTGCATTCCCACCAACAGTGTAGGAGGGTTCCCTTCTCTCCACATCCTCTCCAGCATTTATTGCATGTAGACTTTTGGATAGCAGCCATTCTGACTGGTGTGAAATGGTATCTCATTGTGGTTTTGATTTGCATTTCTCTGATGATGAGGGATGTTGACCATTTTTTCATGTGTTTGTCAGCCATCTGTATGTCTTCTTTGGAGAAATGTCTGTTTAGTTCTTTGGCCCATTTTTTGATTGGGTCATTTATTTTTCTGGAGTTGAGCTGAAGGAGCTGCTTATGTATTTTGGAGATTAATTCTTTGTCAGCTGTTTCATTTGCTATTATTTTCTCCCATTCTGAAGGCTGTTTTTTCACCTTGCTTACGCACTTATGGACACCTCATCTTTGACAAAGGAGGGCAACAACATAAAATGGAAAAAAGACAGTATCTTTAACAAGTCCTGCTGGGAAAACTGGTCAATCACTTGTAAAAGAATGAAACTAGAACACTTCCTAACACCATACACAAAAATAAACTCAAAATGTATTAAAGATCTAAATGTAACACCAGAACTATAAAACTCTTAGAGGAGAACATAGGCAAAACACTCTCCGACATAAATCACATCAGGATCCTCCATGACCCACCTCCCAGAATATTGGAAATAAAAGCAAAAATAAACAAATGGGACCTAATTAAAATTAAAAGCTCCTTTTCCTTTTTGGAACCAGTCTGTTGTTCCATGTCCAGTTCTAACTGTTGCCTCTTGACCTGCATGCAGATTTCTCAGGAGGTTGGTAAGGTGGTCTGGTATTCCCATCTCTTTCAGAATTTTCCACAGTTTGTTATGATCCACTCAGTCAAAGGCTTTGGCACAGTCAATAAAGCAGAAGCAGATGTTTTTCTGGAACTCTCTTGCTTTTTTGATGATCCAGCAGATGTTGGCAATTTGATCTCTGGTTCCTCTGCCTTTTCTAAAACCAGCTTGAACATCTGCAATTTTACAGTTCATGTACTTTTGAAGCCTGGCTTGGTGAATTCGGGTCATTACTTTGCTAGCCTGTGAGATGAGGGCAATCGTGCAGTCGTTTGAAGATACTTTGGCATTGCCTTTCTTTGGGATTGGAATGAAAACTGACCTTTCCCAGTTTGGGGCCACTGCTGAGTTTTCCAAATTTGCTGGCATATTGAGTGCAGCACTTCTACAGCATCATCTTTTAGGTTTTGAAATAGTTCAACTGGAATTCCATCACCTCCACTAGCTTTGTTCATAGTGATGCTTCCTAAGGCCCACTTGACTTCACATTCCAAGATGTCTGGCTCTAGGTGAGTAATCACACCATCGTGGTTATCTGGGTCATTAAGGTCTTTTTTGTTTAGTTCTTTTGTATATTGTTTCCACCTCTTAATACCTTCTGCTTCTGATAGGTCCATACCATTTCTGCAAGTAATGTTGGTAGCCACCAAAACTTGAAAGAAGCCAGGAACGTATTCTCCCTCAGAACCTTTGTAGGGAGTTCCACCTGGCCAATGTCTTGATTGCAACTCAGTGACTCTGACTTTGGGCCTTTGGTCTCCAGAATTTTGAGAAATAGTTTTCTGTTACTTTTGGCCACCCAGTTTTGGTAATTTGTTACAGCAAACATATGAATTTAGTTCAGTTCAGTTCAGTCACTCAGTCGTGTCCGACTCTCCGCAACCCCATGAATCACAGCACGCCAGGCCTCCCTGTCCATCACCAACTCCTGGAGTTCATTCAAACTCATGTCCACAGAGTCAGTGATGCCATCCAGCCATCTAATTCTCGGTCGTCCCCTTCTCCTCCCGCTCCCAACCTTTCCCAGCATCAGAGTCTTTTCCAGTGAATCAACTCGTCTCATGAGGTGGCCAAAGTACATCAGAGTCTTTTCCAGTGAATCAACTCGTCGCATGAGGTGACCAAAGTATTGCAGTTTCAGCTTTAGCATCAGTCCCTCCAATGAACACCCAGGATCAATCTCCCTTAGAATGGACTGGTTGGATCTCCTTGTGGTACAAGGGACTCTCAAGAGTCTTCTCCAACACCACAGTTCAAAAGCATCAATTCTTCGGCGATCAGCTTTCTTCACAGTCCGACTCTCACATCCATACATGACCACAGGAAAAACCATAGCCTTGACTAGACGGACCTTTGTTGGCAAAGTAATGTCTCTGCTTTTTAAATACACTATATTTTTCTGCCTCATTGATTTTGGATGTAATCATATAATTTTCTTTGGCTGGTGTTGTACAAATCAGATGTTTATAGGTGTCATGCTGAAGCAGAAATTTTAAACTCATTCTTTAAGCAGTTCATATCATTCATATCATCCTTCATAACATATTCTCAAAACTCCTTCAGCCTAGGTTCCAAAAAAAGACACACATAGAGTCAATCCAAACAAAGCATGGTGAAGCACAGTAAAGCCCAGTCAAGTCAAGCCAAGCTTAGCCACACCTAGCAGAACTGCAGCTAACCTGTAGTTCTCGTACAATGTGAACAAAAATAAATGGTGTCAGAAAGTATTGATATTTTCAGGTTGGTTGATTTTTGGGGGTTACTTGTTAAGCCAAAAGTGAATGATAGTGTACATAGGGAATTGATGAATATTTTACCCACTCTTGTGCTTTTTTCTTTAGATTTTTAAATTACTATTGTTTTATTGTCTTTTAACTGCAAAGAAGTATTTCTTATAATTAAATATTGATTTTCTGTTCTCTAGGAAGATGATTATTCAGCATTCTCAGGTTAGTATGCACTTAGACACCTGAAGGGGATTAATAAAAATTCATTAGTCTTCCCCTCTTTATCACAAGTAATGTCAACTTTTTAAATGTTTCCTAATTCCAACAGTGTTCTATTTTTATGATATTCTGGGAAAGTAATATTCTTTTGGAAATGCACAGACTCATTTTTTGCATTTATGAACATAATCAGACAGCTTAGTTCATGTTCATTTTTTGGTCCAATTTTTACTGTTTTTCTTCAGCTCCCCACATTCAAATGCTGCCTCTTCCTCTTTTAAGTTGATTTTTATTGCAGTATAGTTGCTTTACAGTTTTGTGTTAGTTTCTTCTCTCCTGCAAAGTGAATCAGCTATGTTAAAATGTTAATCACTCAGTCATGTCCAAGTCTTTGTGACCCCAAGAACTGCAGCCCACCAGGCTCATCTGTCCATCAAATTCTCCAGGCAAGAATACTGAAGTGGGTAGCAGGAGATCTTCCCAACTCAGGGATCAAACTCAGGTCTCTTGCAGTACAGGTGGATTCTATACCATCTGAACCACCAGGGAAGCTATCTGTATCCACATACCCTATCTTTTTTGGATTTCTTTCCAATTTAGGTTACCACAGAGCCTTGAGTAGATTTCTCTGTGCTATATGATACATTCTAATTAGTTATCTATTTTATACATGGTAGTACTAGTAGTAAGAAACGTACCTGTCAGTGCTGGAGATGTAAGAGATATGAGTTCAATACCTGGGTCAGGAAGATACCCTGAAGGAGGGCACAGCAACCCACTCCAGTATTCTTACCCAGAGAATCTTCATGGACAGAGGAGCCTGGCAGGCTACAGTCCATAGGGTCACAAAGAGTCAGACACAACTGAAGTGACTAAGCACACATACTTATATATCAACCCCAAACTCTCAATTCATCCTACCCCCACTTACCCCATTGGTATCCATACCTTTGTTCTGTATGTGTGTGTCTCTATTTCTGCTTTGCAATAAGTTCATCTCTATAATTTTTCTAGATTCCACATATAAATGATACTGTACAATATTTGTTATTGTCTTTCTGACTTATTTAACTGTGTGTGACAATCTCTAAGCCCATCCATGTCTCTATAAATGGCACAATTTTGTTCCTTTTTATGGCTGAGTGATATTTCATTGTATGTATATACCACATACTTATCCATTCCACTGTGGATGGACATTTAGGTTACTTCTGTAACCTTGATATTGTAAATGGTGCTGCAGTGAACATTGGGGTGCATGGATCTTTTTGAATTGTGGCTTTATTCACGTATATGCCCAAGAACAAGATTCCTGGGCCATATGGTAATTCTGTCTTTGTTTCTTTAGGAACCTCCATACTGTTATCCATACTAGCTTTATCAGTTTACAGTCCTGCCAACAATGTGAGAGGGTCCTCTTTTCTCTACACACTCGTCAACATTTATTATTTGTGGTGTTTTTTTTTTAATGATTGCCATTCTTACTGGTATTAGGTAATACCTCATTGCAGTTTTGACTTGTTTTCTTTGATAATTAGTGTTGTTGAACATCTTTTCATGTGCCTCTTGGCTTTCTGTATGTCTTCTTTGGTGAAATGTCCATTTAGGTTTCCATCCATTTTTTGATTGGGTTGTTTTTTTGTTGCAGTTATTTTTTCTTTTATAGTGAGCTTTATGAGCTGTTTGTATATTTTGAAACTTAATTCAGTTGTTAGTTGTTTCATTTGTAAACATTTTTTCCAATTCTAAGGTTGTTTTTTTTTTTTACCTTGTTATGGTTTCCTTTCCCTTGAAAAAGCTTTTAAGTTTAATTTAGCCACATGTATTTATTTTTTATTTTATTTTCATTACTCTAGGAGGTGGGTCAAAAAAAGATATTGCTGAAATTTATGTCAGAGTGTTCTACCTATGTTTTCCTCTAAGAGTTTTATAGTAACCAGGCTTAGACTTAATTCTTTAATTCATTTTGAGTTTATTTTTGTGTATGGTGTTTGAGTGTTCTAATTTCATTCTTCTACATGTCGCTCTCCAGTTTTCCCAGTACCACTATTGGAAAGACTCTCTTTTCACCATACTGGAGTATTCTTGCCTCCTTTCTCTCAGGTGATTATAGGTGCATGGGTTTATCTCCAGGCTTTCTGCCCTATTCCACTGATCTGTATTTCTGTTTTTGTGCCAGTACCATACTGTCGTGATTACTGCATCTTTCCCTAGTAGTGGTGAAAGTGGATATCCCTGTCTTATTTTTGATCCTAGAGGAAATGCTTTCAGTTTTCACCATTGAAAATGATGTTTGCTGTGGTTTTGTCATATACAGCCTTTATTATGTTGAAGCAGTTTCTTATATTCTCACTTTTTAGAGATTTTTTTTTAAGTTATAAATAGATGTTAAATTTTGTGAAAATTTTTTCTTCATCTATTGAGTTGATCATATGGTTTTTATTCTTGAATTTCTTAATACTCTGTATCACAGTGATTGATTTGCACATATGGAAAAATTGTTACATCCCTGGGATAAATCCCACTTGATCGTGATATATAATCCTTTTAATGTGTTGTTGAATTCTGTTTGCTAGTATTTTGTTTAGGTTTTTTGTGTCTATCTTCATCAGTGATATTGGCATGTAACTGTCTTTTTTGTGACATTTTTAGTTTTGGTATCAGTGTGATATTGGCCTTGTAGAATGAACTTGGGAGTGTTCCTCCCTCTTCAGTTTTTTGGAAGAGTTTGAGAAGGATGTGTGTTAGCTCTTCTCTAAATGTTTGATAGAATTCACCTGTGAAGCCATCTGGTACTGGTCTGTGGGAGTTTTTAAATTACTTATTCAATTTCAGTACTGGTAATTGATCATATTGTGTATTTCTTCCTGGTCCAGTCATGAAAGTTTGCACCTTTCTAAGAATTTGTCCGCTTCTTGTTTGTTGTCCAGTTTACTTGACATATATTTATTTGCAGGCAGTAGTTTCTAATGATCCTTTGTGTTTCTGCAGTGTCAGTTGTAACTTCTCCTTTTTCATTTCTAATTTTGTTGATTTGAGCCCTCTCCGATTTTTCCTTGCTGAGTCTGGCAAAAGCTTTATCAACGTTGTTGATCTCAATGAAACGCTTTTAGTTTCATTGATCTTTGCTATTGTTTTCTTTGTTTCTTTTTTTTTTTTTTTTCTGTTCTGATTTTTATGAATTCTTTCCTTCTACAAATTTTGTTCTTCTTTCTCTAGGTGTTTTAGGCATAAGATTAGGTTGTTTACTTGGGATTTTTCTTGTTTCTTGACGTAGGGTTGTACTGTTGTAAACTTCCCCCTTAGAAGTACTTTTGCTGCATACTTAGGTTTTGAGTTGTTGTGTTTCATTCTCAATTTTTTCTAGGTATTTTTAAATTGTCTCAGTGATCCATTAGTTAGATTTTGTAGCATATTGTTTAGCCTCCATGTGTTTGTATTTTTACAGTTTTTTTCCCCTGTAATTAATTTCTAACTTCTTAGCTTTGTGGTTGGAAAAAAAATGCTTGATATATTCTTAGTTTTCTTAAATTTACCAAGGCTCGATTTGTACCCAAGTTGTGATCTATCCTGGAGAATGTTCCATTTGCACTTGAGAATAAAGTGTATTCTGCTGCTTTCAGATGAAATGCCACATAAATTAATTATATTGGATCTAATGTGTCACTTAAGGCTTGTATTTCCTTATTAATTTTCTATTTGGATGATCTATTCATTTGAATATGTGGATTGTTAAAGTCCCCCACTATTATTGTGTTCCTCTTAATTTACCCTTTAATGGATGTTAGCATTTGCTTTATGTATTGAGTTTCTTTTATATTGGGTGTGTAAATATTTTATTTTGTTCTTTAATCACTAAGTCATGTTAGACTCTTTTGTGACCCCATGGACTATAGCCTGTGAGGCTTCTTCTGTCCATGGGATTTCCCAGGCAAGTATGGAATAGGTTGCCATTTCCTTCTCCAGGTGATCTTCTCGACCCAGAGATCAAACCCACATCTCCTGCATTGGCAGGCAGATTCTTTACCAATGAGCCACCAGGGAAGCCCCATATAAATATTTACAATTGGTATATCTTCTTCTTGGATTGTTCCCTTGGTCATTATGTATTGTCCTTCCTTGTCTCTTATAATAGTCTTTACTTTAAAGTCAATTTTTTTCTGATATGTGTATCGCTACTACAGCTTTCTTTTGATTTCCATTTTCATGGAATATTATTTTCCATCCCTTCACTTTAATATGTATGTGTCCCCACAAATGAAGTAGGTCTCTTGTAGACAGTGTATATATGAGTCTTGCTTTTGGATATGTTTGGAGAGTGCATAATTTACTCAGTTCTGTCTTGCCACAACAAAGATTTGAAATGGAGGACCAGTGTTACACCTCAGTCACAGCTCAGAGTTTTATTCAGTAAACAAACAATAGGACACCCCAAGGTGTGAGGGTAGGCCAACCCCAAAGGAGAGGCCTCAACCAGTCTTGGCTCCCTCTTTTCATACTTTTTGTCTCCTTCCCCCCACAACAACCCCCCCACCAAGCCTGCACTATGCAAAGTAGGGCTAGAACCTGTCACCAATCAGGAAGGGGGCATTTCTGTTTTATCTGAGGTTCCCACTCTAGTCTGCAAATTTTTCCTTTGTTGCCTTTTTTTCAGGCTTTTTCCCTCTCTTTGTCTTTTTTTGCTGCTGCTGCTGCTGCTAAGTTGCGACAGTGATGTCCGACTCTTAGCAACCCCATGGACTATAACCTACCAGGCTCCTCCGTCCATGGGATTCTGCAGGCAAGAGAACTGGAGTGGGTTGCCATTGCCTCCTCCGTGTCTTCTTTTAGACACCTACATTTTGAACTCCTTTGTGTATTCTAAGTAACTAACATAAACTAACAAAATCACTGCAGATGCTGATTGCAGCCATGAAATTAAAAGACGCTTGCTCCTTGGAAGGAAAGTTATGACCAACCTCGATAGTATATTAAAAAGCAGAGACATTACCTTGCCAACCAAGGTCCGTCTAGTCAAGGCTATGGTTTTTTCTGTGGTCATGTATGGATGTGAGAGTTGGACTGTGAAGAAGGCTGATCACCGAAGAATTGATGCTTTTGAACTGTGGTGTTGGAGAAGACTCTTGAGAGTCCCTTATACTGCAAGGAGATCCAACCAGTCCATTCTAAAGGAGATCAATCCTGGGTGTTCATTGGAGGGACTGATGCTAAAGCTGAAACTCCAATACTTTGGCCACCTCATGCGACGAGTTGACTCACTGGAAAAGACTCTGATGCTGGGAAAGGTTGGGGGCGGGAGGGGAAGGGGACGACAGAGAATGAGATGGCTGGATGGCATCACCGACTCTGTGGACATGAGTTTGAGTGAACTCCGGGAGTTGGTGATGGACAGGGAGGCCTGGCGTGCTGTGATTCATGGGGTCGCGGAGAGTCGGACACGACTGAGCGACTGAACTGAACTGAACTGAACTGAACCAGTCTTTGTCTTTTAGTTGGAACATTTAATCCATTTATACTTAAAGTAAGTATTAATATGTTTGTATCTATTACCACTTTCTTAATTGTTTTGGATTTGTCTTTGTAGATCTTTTTCTTCTCTTTTGTTTCCTAACTTTAGAAGTTCTTTTAGCATTTGTTGTAAAGCTGGTTTGGTGGTGCTAAATTCTGTTAGCTTTTGCATGTCTGTAAAGCTTTTTTTCCTTCAAATCTGAATTAAGTCTCTGCTGTGTAGAGTAATCTTGGTTGTAGACTTCTCTATTTTCTCGCTTTAAATGTATCCTAACCGGGGCAGATTCATGTCAATGTATGGCAAAACCAACCAATATAATATTGTAAAAGAAAAAAAAAGAAATAATAAAATTAAATTTTAAAAAAATGTATTGTGCCACTCTCCTCTGGTTTGCAGAGTTTTGTTGAAAATTGCACAATAACTTTATGGGAACCCCCTTGTATGTTATTTGTTGCCTTTCCCTTGCTGCTTTAATATTTTTCTTTGTATTTATTTATTTTAGTTTGAGTAATATGTGTCTCTGCATGTTTCTTCTTGGGTTTATCCTGAATGGGGCTCTCTATACCTCCTGGACTTGGGTGGCCATTTCCTTTTCCATGTTAGGGAAGTTTTCAACTATAATCTCTTCAAATATTTTATCTGACCCTTTATCTTCCACTCATTCTTCTGGGACCCCTGTAATTTGAGTGTTGTTGCGTTTAATGTTGTCCCAGAGGTCTCTGAGACTGTCCTCTTTTCCTTACATCCTTTTATTTTTCTTTATTCTGTTCTGTGGCAGTTATTTCTGCCATTCTTTTTCCCAGCACAGTTATCCATTCTTCTGCCTCAGTTATTCTGCTATTGATTCCTTCTAGAGTTGCTTTTTTAATTTCAATTATTATGTTGTTCATCACTCTTTGTCCTTTAGTTCTTCTAGTTCCTTATGAAGCATTTCTTGTCTTTTCTTGACTCAGGTCCCCATTCTGTTTCCAAGATCTTGGAATCATCTTTACTATCATTACTCTAAATTATTTTTCAGGTAGATTGTCTGTTTTTCATTTATTTTGTCTTGTAGGTTTTTACCTTGCTACTTTATCTGCACAATATTTCTGTGTCATCTCATTTTGTCTAATTTTCTGTGTTTGTGGTCTCCTTTCTGCAGGCTCAGGATTATAGTTCTTATTTCTGGTGTCTGACCCCAGGTGGGTGAGGTTGGTCCAGGAGCTTGTTGGCTTCCTGCTGGGAGGGACTGGTGCCTGAACTTTGGTGGGTTTAGCTGAATCTTGTTCCTCTAATGGGCAGGGCCACGTCAGGTGGTGTGTTTTGGGTATAAATGAACTTGGTATGACTTCAGACAGCTGGTCTGCTGTGATCCTCTCTTGTTGGTTGTTTGGCATGAGGCATCCAGCACTGAAGTCCAGTTATGTGAAGATTGTCTTGCCTTTTTGGAAGCCTAAGATCTTCTGCCAGTGTTCAGTAGATGTTCTGTGAGAATTGTTCCACATACAGATGTATTTTTGATGTGTCTGTTGCTTAGAGACATGTTTAAATTTTCTGAAGCCCTTTCACAAGAAGATGCTGTCACAGCTCAGGTTTCCAAACCCCAAAACTAAGATAGCACCCCAGGGTTCATCCACCTGGCATTGTTGCCAAATCCTTTCTGTCATCCTCCACAGTACCACCATCCTGTCTTCCTAATGTCTGCTTTCTTTTCTATCAAAATTTGTTTTTCTACTCCTATGGTTAATTGCAAGAACACAATTCTATTTTTATTCTTAAATTTTCACAATAAAACCATTCATAATGTGTTGATGAATATGCCTTGTGAAATATATGCAAGTGATTCTTAGTGCATTGAACTAATTTTCCACTGCTTATATATGTATTTTGATACTTTAAAAGAGGGATTATAGGTAAGTGAGAACATTTTTAAAAATTATTGCAAAGGTTTATTGATTTCTATCCAAGGATCACCAGTTTCAGAAAGCTGAACAAGGAATTAGGGCTACCAAACAGGGTTGTGCAGTTTATCTCCTGGATATAAGAGTATCCAGCCAAAAGGGGAAACTGGTAGATGAAATTCAGCTTGCCTGCCGCTTAACAACCCCCTAAAACTTTACCGTTAGTTTACAGCCACATAGTAAGAGTAAGGGTATAATTTTCTATTTTGCACAGAGGGCAAAATGCCATCACCAAGCTGTGTGTCTGTGGACTGTATCCACCTTGAAAGAGATGCCACAGAGGACAGTTAAGCAAGACTTTGTAAGCTGGTTCAGACAGACTTTCCTCTGAATTCATTAGGTGGAATGTAGAAAACCAACAGTGCTGAATTGCTTGGTTGATTTAGAATAGCTGATATCTGACTTGTGCTTTATATTTCCTGCCAGGTGCAGGTATTCTGCACTCACACATACTCATTATAGAGTAACTTCATAGAAACCCGTTACTGAGTTTTGCTTCAGATGGAGGCAGAAACAGTAATTCTAGAATAATCTCTCAAGTCTTTCTAAAGTACACGTGGGTGAAGACATAAATGGGTCAGGGACATGGATCCATGAAACAAATGAAATCATAAGTCAAGTTATATCAGTGAGTATCTTTTATGATTAGGGAGAACTTGTGACTTTACCTTCCAGGTCCAATAGCAGCTCATGTGTACAGCATTCTTACCCATTCTTTGTCGTACACGAGAATCTTACGGTTTTGCTCAGGCTAAAGAAAGTGGGGGAGAAAATGTCTGATTTCAGTTCCTGCTGCTCACTGTCACCACAATTGCTCCTCATGGTTTTTTAGTCAAGCATTATTCTCTGGTCAGAGATTAGCTTACAGTGTCCCTCTTTACTAACTGCCTCAAGGACCTCGAGGCTAGAGCTCTCAGAGACGAACCTGCTCAATTCCGTTTCCAGCATTCTCAGGAACCTGTCAGTCAGTCAGTTCAGTTCAGTTGCTCAGTTGTGTCTGACTCTTTGCCACCCCATGAATCACAGCACACCAGGCCTCCCTGTCTATCACCAACTCTTAGAGTTTACTCAAACTCATGTCCGTTGAGTAGGTGACGCCATCCAGCCATCTCATTCTCTGTCATCCCCTTCTCCTCCTGCCCCCAATCCCTCCCAGCATCAGAGTCTTTTCCAGTGAGTCAGCTTGTCACATGAGGTGGCCAAAGTATTGCAGTTTCAGCTTTAGCATAAGTCCTTCCAATGAACACCCAGGACTGATCTCCTTTAGAACGGACTGGTTGGATCTCCTTGCAGTCCAAGGGATTCTCAAGAGTCTTCTCCAACACCACAGTTCAAAAGCATCAATTCTTCGGCGATCAGCTTTCTTCACAGTCCAACTCTCCCATCCATACATGACCACTGGAAAAACCATAGCCTTGACTAGACGGACCTTTGTTGGCAAAGTAATATCTCTGCTTTTTAATATACTATCTAGGTTGGTCATAACTTTCCTTCCAAGGAGTAAGCGTCTTTTAATTTCATGGCTGCAATCAGCATCTACAGTGATTTTGAAGCCCCCAAAAATGAAGTCTGGCACTGTTTCTACTGTTTCCCCATCTGTTTCCCATAGGGTGGCGTAGTTAATGCATGACCATCTCAGTAGCCACCAAGGATCAGGTAAGTCTCTTCCCTCCCTGAAGTTCAAACAAGGATTGTCCAATAGTTCAACTTCAAAAGCTTGTTCAGTCACTTAGTCATGTTCAACTTGTTGCGACCCCCTGGACTATATAGTACACCAGGCTTCTCTGTCCCTCACCATCTCCCAGAGTTTGTTCAAACTCGTCTATTGAGTCAGTGATGCCCTCCAACCATTGCATCCTGTCGTCCCCTTCTCCTCCTGCCCTCAATCTTTCCCAGCATCAGTGTCCTTTCCAGTGAGTCAGCTCTTTGCATCAGGTGACCAAAGTACTGGAACTTCAGCTTCAGCATCAGTCCTTCCAATGAATATTCAGCATTGATTTCCTTTAGAATGGACTGGTTTGATCGCCTTGCAGCCCAACGGATTCTCAAGAGTGTTCTCCAACACCACAATTCAAAAACATCAATTCTTTGGCATGCAGCTTTTTTTATTGTCAAACTCTCACATCCATATGTGACTACTGGAAAAACTATAGCTTTGACATTTGTAGGCAAAGTAATGTCTCTGCTTATTAATACACTGTCTAGGTTTGTTTTTCCAGGTTATGGTTTTCATAGCTTTTCTTCCAAGGAGCAAGTATCTTTTAATTTCATGTCTTCAGTCACTGTCCACAGTGATTTTGGAGGCCAAGAAAATAAAATCTGTCACTGTTTCCATTGTTTCCCCATCTAATCGCCATGAAGTGATGGGATTGGATGCAAAAGCTTACTTAGATATTCCAAGTTAGAGACCAGAAAAGAATGCCTTAAAGAAGCTCTTCCATGATTTAGCCACAATTTCCACCTAAGAGAGGAAAGTCCAGAACTCAAGTACATGGAGTCAGGTGTAACAAGTACATTTTAATTTTCTTTGCTGATAAGAAAACATTCAATCATAATCTCTATGTTAATAGTAATAATATTATGTAATACTATAATTATGTAATAATAATTAATAGTATTAAATAACAAAACTACTAAAGAATGGGTGAACAGAATACCACTTGAAGTAGGTTTTGCTAATGGTGTGTATATGTATGTTTGAGTTTGGAAAACACTGTGTCTATAATTGGGATTTTGAATTTTCTGAGTCTGTCAAACAAGTCCAGTTCTATGACACAACTCAGCATAAACTCCAAATTACATTTGAAAGCAACCACATGAGAATATACTAGGCATATTAATAAAATTATTAGCTTATTTTTATTCCTTTGCTATGCTAAGCCATGACAATTTATCTCACAGTTTCCACTTTGACATTGTAGAAGCTTAAAGTGAGTTCATAAGTTATCTAGAAAAAGGATATCTGAAGTGAAGAAATTTCAAACAAAACACTCATACTGAATTTCACTGGAATATGTGTTGATTTAATCACTGTGTTTTTTCTAAATTCAAAAATGTGTTCACTGAGTAAACCAGTGATGGAACCTTGAGTCAGGGAGCTAGCCAGACTGGGAGTGGCCAGGTTCTGGATATTAATAGATCCCTTGGGAGCTGATGTTGGCTACAGGTGGTCAGGACAGGTTTCACTGGCAGCAAGTACAAGGAAATTCAACAAGAAAAACCTGTTCTGTCAAAGAGATCCACACATGGTGACAGGCAGGATCTTGGAGAGTGAGGACAAAGATAATAGAAGTGTCAGATGATAGAAGGCTTTAGCAAACAGTTTTAGAAATGCAGATAAAATGTTGTCATGACTGTCAGAATAATAACAATTTATCATATATGCAAGGCAGTCTGAAATTATTGAGAAACAGTGAAGTTGATATGATTATTACCATTTTATAGATGAGGAAACTGAGGCTCAGGCAAGTCAAACAGCTTGCTTAATGCACTGAAGTAATCAGTAAATGACCTTATGCTTCTAACTTAATTGGATTCTTTGGAAGACAGTGAGTTGAAGAGTCAAATGGCCTGAGATAGGAGACATGAATTCAACTAATAGAATTTGTATAAAGCTATAAGATTATGGATGTGTTTATCACATATACCCAGTAAGGGAGAAATTTCATAAACCCCCAGACCCTTTCTACTAAACGTTTTTAAAAATTTTTCGTCTAAATATTCTCATTGGTCCTTTATTCTCTGGCCACAGAATCTCCATTATATATAAAGTTGACATCTTTGCTCATTAGAGCAGTCACTCAAATTACAAATATGAATAAGACTGACTCAAATTCTGCCTTTAAGTAGGTTATTTTCTGACAGGGTACCCCACACTAACTGCATTGAGAGATTTTCCTCAGCTCTTCCCTCCTCTCCCCTTTCTTCCAACAGAGTATTTTACTTTTAGACAAGCATATAGGCCCCTTCCGTTTTAGAGTCTTACTGTTACAGATGGAGTAGCAATCCTGGCCAAGTTAAACATACTGTGGAGTTCTTAAAGTCTGTATATTTTCTGAGTGTGTTTTTATAAGTTGCATGTGAGCATCTTACATACTGTTCTTATGGCAGCCTCTCCTCACTTCCTGGTCTGAGAGCAAATCAATGTATAATTGAAGAGTCAGGTTCATGAGTAGCACATTGACATCACTGAGAACGTCCAGCCCAGGTTTAGCAGGAAATAACCTTTCACACGGTCTCTATGCCCATCGACCCTACACACATTTCCTCACCCCAGTGGAAGAGACCAGCAGACAGCCTGCCTTGATGATGAAACGTGAATCTGTCCTTATTTGTTTTTATAGCATAGAATGATCTGAGGTGGGAATAAACGTTCAGGTAGAATATAAGCACCCTTCTAATGTGAAGGCTGAAGGGCTGGTGGAGCAGGGGGCTAGATTGGTCATTATATTTATGATCTCAGAGTTCTCCAGTGTATAGTCTTAGTTACTAAGGATTTTCTCCCAAATTAATATATGAAGTTTAAAAAATGCTCTTTGCTGATAGTCATTTATATTTTTAAATAAAATGTTTTAGAAAGCACATTTAAGGAAAGTTTTAAGGTGATACTTTTCTTTAGGTTTTAGTAAAAGCATGAGTCTTTACCAACCTTGATAGTATTAAAAAGCAGAGACATTACTTTGCCAACCAAGGTCCGTCTAGTCAAGGCAATGGTTTTTCCCGTGGTCATGTATGGATGTGAGAGTTGGACTGTGAAGAAGGCTGACCGCCGAAGAATCGATGCTTTTGAACTGTGGTGTTGGAGAAGACTCTTGAGAGTCCCTTATACTGCAAGGAGATCCAACCAGTCCATTCTAGAGGAGATCAATCCTGGATGTTCATTGGAGGGACTGATGCTAAAGCTGAAACTGCAATACTTTGGCCACCTCATGCGACGAGTTGACTCACTGGAAAAGACTCTGATGCTGGGAAAGGTTGGGGGCGGGAGGAGAAGTGGACGACGGAGAATGAGATGGCTGGATGGCATCACCGACTCTGTGGACATGAGTTTGAGTGAACTCCGGGAGTTGGTGATGGACAGGGAGGCCTGGCGTGCTGTGATTCATGGGGTCGCGGAGAGTCGGACACGACTGAGCGACTGAACTGAACTGAACTGACTGACTGAAAAGCATGAGTCTAATGACAGTACAAATGTATCTTTTTAAGCTTTTCAAAGAAAGAGTTACCTTTATTCCTATCTATTGATGTAACTATTCAGGTGTTGTCCCCCAGTTCAGTTCAGTCGCTCAGTCATGTCTGACTCTTTGTGACCCCATGAACCGCAGCACACCAGGCTTCCCTGTCCATCACCAACTCCTGGAGTTCACCCAAACCCATGTCCGTTGAGTTGGTGATGCCATCCAACCATCTCATCCTCTGTCATCCCCTTCTCCTCCTGTCCTCAATCTTTCCCAGCATCAGGATCTTTTCAAATGAGTCAGCTCTTTGCATCAGGTGGCCAAAGTATTAGAGTTTCAGCTTCAACATCAGTCCTTTCTATGAACACCCAGGACTGATCTCCTTTAGGATGGACTGGTTGGATCTCCTTTGTTGGCAAAGTAATGTCTCTGCTTTTTAATATGCTGTCTAGGTTGGTCATAACTTTCCTTCCAATAAGTAAGTTTCTTTTAATTTCATTTGAACACTGTTTAATTTTATTTGAATACTGTTATTTCTCATATTGTTTGTATTGTTGTAAACCATAAGGTTGTTTTTCTTTACATTTTTATAGTACTTAGTTATTTTGAAACTTTTCAGAATAAGCATTTCTAAACTCAGATTGATGAAATGGGTGAGTGTTATTAACAACTTAAGAAAATAAATTTTGAAAAACCTTATATTTTCATAGCATTGTAGACTTCAAACTCCCAAAACATTGTTTTCTGTTTAGAGCTTATAGTTCATTTTCTTTTGAGTAAAGTAACAAAGAAGATTGACATTTGTTTATATTTATTTGTGCTACATCATTTGTAACATTTGTGGATTAAAATTAGAATTTTTAGAAAATGCTGGCATCATATAGTAAACCAGTATCCAAAAGTGAGACGACTTGTTTTCATGAAATACTTTAACTTATTCACACATAAATAATATAAGCCTCACAACCACTGAGCTTTAGCATTGTTAAAAGATTTATACATGGACTGATATCACAACTGGAGTTCAAAGGCATATTTTTCTGAGTTTGTGCCTGTTTATTTCAACATAAGCATTTTTAAAGCTACCTACTTACAAGGCCCCAGAAACAAAATGATGTGAACATGATTGTGCTTGAGTGAAATAGAAGGGAGTGAGAAGAAAACAGTCATCCCATGGATTGAAGTGCCAATCATAGAATTTCCTGATGATGCAAAATCTCACATGACACATTATGCTTTGAAGGCATTAGAAGAGTATACTTTCTGCTTCTCTCACTGGGTTAAATTCTACTCCTTGAGTATTCCACTATGTTCCAGAGGACAAGAAATGCTATAGGATAGAAGTTAGTGAAGGACATAAGTGAACATTTTATCAAGAAAGATATGTTGTTGTTTAGTCGATCAGTCATGTCTGACTCTTTGTGACCCCATGAACTGCAACACACCAGGCTTCCCTGTCCTTCACTCTCCCCTGGGGTTGCTCAAACTCATGTCCATTGAGTTGGCGATGCTGTCCACCCATCTTATCCTCTGTTGCCCCTTCTGCTCCTGTCCTCAGTCTTTCCCAGCATCAGGGTCTTTTCCAATAAGTCAACTCTTTGCTTCAGGGAACCAAAGTATTGAAGCTTCAGTATCAGTCCTTCCAATGTATATTCAGGGCTGATTTCCTTTAAGATTGACTGTTTTGATCTTCTTGCTGTCCAAGAGACTGTCAAGAGTCTTCTCCAGCACCACTGTTGGAAAACATCAATTATTCAGTGCTCAGCCTTCTTTATAGTCCAACTCTCACATCCATACATGACTACTGGAAAAGCCATAGCTTTGACTATATGGACCTTTGTCAGCAAAGTGATGTTGCTGCTTTTTAATACTTTATCTAGGTTTGCAAGTGTCTTTTAATTTCATGGCTGTAGTCTCTATCCACAGTAATTTTGGAGCCCATGAAAATTAAGTCTATCTCTGTTTCCGTATTTTTTCCCATCTATTTGCTGTGAAGTAATGGAACCAGATGCTGTGATGGTTTTTAAATATATCAAGTGGTACTCAATCACACCCATAGTTAAGAAAACACAAAAGATAGTAATAATGAAGTGTCATTGTTTACTTATCAGATTGGGAATGCTAAAATTTTTCCAATGAAGTATTGATTATAATATAATGAAACCATATACAGTTTATACAACATCTTTGAAAAGAAAAAAAGATGGCTATATATATCAGAAGATTAAGAGCACTTCTGGGAAGCTATCCCATCATATATGAACACAAGCAAAATGATCTAAATAGAAAAATATGTATAATGATAAAAGATTAAATATATTTCTATTAATACAGGACTTGTTAAATAATTTGTGGTTCATATATGCGATGAAATATTACATGTATATATATATATATATATACACATATGTATATGGTGGATGTATATATTTTGGAAATTGTTAGGTGAAAAAAAGCAATGTGAAAATTAATTCTAAATGCATAGAACATTCTGGAAGCATATATAAGAATATTTAAAATATAATTTCCCACACGAAGGCAAGGAGACCAAAAGTCATTGATGATAGCTAGACATATAGACATGCTATTTTAATAAAACACAGCAACCAGTGCAAAAACAAAGAAATTCAAAACAAGCACATACTTATTGCTGTGGTAGCCAGGATTCTAAAATGGGTTCCTAGTAATTTTATTACTAGTGATATTTCATGTTAACTGATTGTTTTATAAATTTTTCAGTTGATTATATTGGATTTGGTCAAGGTACAATTATACAAGCAAAAAATAAAATGGGCTCCAAGATTTCTGCCTCCTGATGTATATACTTGCATAATTCCCAACCCAGGCAAGTGTAGGCAGGGCTTATTAGTATGATGGATTTCACTTCTGTAATTAGGTTACATTATATGATAAAGATGAAAGACTTTTGTAAATATAAAGTCCCTAAACAATTGACTTTTAGTTAATGAAAAGTGAGATTTCCTGGGGAAGTCTGATCTAATCAAGTGTGCCCTTTAAAAAAGAGTTTAGTGATCACAAGAATATTCCTCTGGCCTTGAAGAAGTAATCTGTATGTTGTGGGGGGTGGGGGGCCTATGTGACAGGACCTTGAAGCCAACTTTTATTTTCTGAGGGTGCTTCTGGCATGGCATCTTGATTGCAACCTTCTGAGACTCTGTGCAGAGGACCCAGTTAAGCTATTCTGGAGGTTAGGATAACAAATAAGAAGGAAATACATTTGTATTGTTTTGAGTTGCTAAATCTTTGGTAATTTTATATGTACTTATAAAAAAATTAAATGGAACTGAGCACTGTCTATGCGAGATGGCTGGATGGCATCACCGACTCGACGGACATGAGTTTGAGTGAACTCCGGGAGTTGGTGATGGACAGGGAGGCCTGGTGTGCTGTGATTCATGGGGTCGCAAAGAGTCGGACACGACTGAGCGACTGAACTGAACTGAACTGAACTGATGCCCCAACAAATATGTTTAAGCACAACATGGTCAAGTTTTTCTCTTATTACCAAATAAGGAGAATTGAATCCCATAAATTAAATTCTCACAATACAGCCCCCGTATGTGGGGATATAGTGACCATCAGGGCATTTGCCAAAATAGAAAATGGACAGTGGGAGAGCAACTTTGCCCTGCATATTTTAGTAGAGACTGATGAATTTAACCTCTCAGAGAACATCTGTATTTATATTTTCTGCTTATCTATTACTGCAGAGAATATATCCCTTCTAAAAAAGTCTGTCTTGATGGAGATGTAGTGAAAGGGACTGGTGTTAGTCTTACTTTAACAAAAGTCATGACCTGGGAAAATAAGGATTCCGTTCCGTTCCGTTCTGTCGCTCAGTCATGTCCGACTCTTTGCGACCCCGTGGACTGTAGCCTACCAGGCTTCTCCGTCCATGGGATTCTCCAGGCAAGAATACTGGAGTGGGTTACCGTTTCCTTCTCCAGGGGATCTTCCTGACCCAGGGATCGAACCCGGGTCTCCCGCATTGGAGGCAGACGCTTTAACCTCTGAGCCACCAGGGGATTACAATTAATCAATTACAATTGATTAAATTACAATTAATTATAAAATAAGGATTATAGGTGATAGCTACTATGAACAAGTAAAAATAGTGTAAGAATGAAACCACAGAATCGTGTTTCTGAAAATTATGTCTCCATCACCTGATACACTCGCAGAAGCATTGTTTTTCCAGCTTCAAAAAGCCCAGTCAGTATAATTAAGGTCTAGGATGAGACACCAGGACTAACAATTTTAACAAGAATGTCAGATGACTGATGCAGGGGTAAAGGACCAAAATTTTATCAGCACTGTGTAAGAACTACGGGTCTAATCCACTGGTAGCAATCTTTCAATGATAATGTACCCCGATAGAATGAGATAGAAAGAGAACTGACCTGAAAAAAGGCTGTAAGCCTAAGGGTGCTTTGGAAAAGGAAGTGTTGCCTAGTCTGAGCTCATACTGCTTAACACACAACAGGCCAATAAATCAAGAGACAAGTTATCGGGGCGAGAAAAAACGAGACTGTATTGGCACAGTCAACAGAGAAGATGGTGGATTAGTGGCCCAATTAACCATCCTGCCTGGGTTTGAATACTAGTTTCTTTTATAGAAGTGAGGGGTGGGGGGTGAGGGGTAAAGTCAAAAGGGTGATGAGTTACTGCAGATATTTCCTTGCCTGAGTGTTTGTCACTCAGTCATGTCCAACACTCTGTGAGAACATGGACTGTAGCTTGCCAAGCTCCTCTATCCGTGGAATTCTCCAGGCAAGAATAATGGAGTGAATTGCCATTTCCTTCTCCAGGGTCCTTATCTGAGGGGATATGCTAATTTCTTCTTTCCTGCAACCATTCATAGGTTGACCTAGTTAGGATGTTTCCCACAAGCCAAATAAAGGTACTAGCATGAGAGCCAGGGATTCCAAAGATGGACAATCCTGTATACTTTAAACTTGTATACTTTAAACTATAGGCAACATACGTTTAGTGATTAACCTGCAGAAAAAGTATTAAAATGCAAAGTTTAAAGGATTAATTTACCCAAAGGATTGAACTACCTAGAGCCTCTGTAATAGAAAAGAAACAAAATCCAATATGGAGTCAGACTTATTCTTTGAGGCTCTATGTAGTTCAATCCTTTGGGTAATTTAACTAACCTCTCTATAACCAAGGGACTTTTAGCCAGAAGATGTATGTAAAATTATACTCTCCCCTATATTTAAAGGTACTGTAAAGAACAAAATGCAGTTATGTATATGAAGAGCTTTAAAGGGCAAAGTTTTTTTTAACCAATATAAGATGTTATAACAAAATCATTTACTAATATCGAAATTCTTAAAAATGTGATTTATTTTTTCCCTGTGGCTTTGGTATTTTATGGTTAAATAACACTTATTTACATATAGAACTGTCATTTATCTTCATCAACAAAAATAATTTGCTTATTATTTATATGAAGGTCAGACCTGGAACTCTATGTGCCTAAAGAAATTGATTAATTACAGTAGTTACTAATGTTTTTTATGCGTTGTTCACATACACATGGCAAGAACAAAACAGGTGCTAAGCACACAAAGAAGTAGGTTTCCTTGGTGGCTCAAACTGTATAGAATCTGCCTGCAGTGCAAGAGACACAAGTTTGATCCCTGGGTCAGGAAGATCCCCTGGAGGAGGGAATAGCAACCCATCCCAGTATTCTTGCCTGGAGAATTCCATGGACTGAGGAGCCTGTTGCAGTCCCTGGGACCACAAAGAGTCAGACACAACTGAACAACTAACACTTTCACACAAAGAAGTGTCTTGGATTTTTCAGCAAAAGATTGCAACCTTAATGGCAAAAAGGGAAGGTGAATTCTAAGAGGGTGTGAATTAAAGGAGGATAAAGGGAGGAGGGAGGTGGGAGGGGGGTTCAGGAGGGGGAACTTATGTAAACCCGGGGCGAATTCATGTCAATGTATGGCGAAACCAACCAATATAATATTGTAAAATAATTTGCCTCCAATAAAAAATAAATTAATTACAAAAAAAAAAATAAAGGAAGACTTCACAGAGGAAATGGATATAAGCTAAGGTAAGGTATGTATTACCAAAGATATGTGTCTTGGGAGCTATGGGAATTTGTATCAGGATGCTTTTGATGGCAAAGAACAGAAGACTTATCTAAAAGTGGCTTAAATAATGTGAAAATTTGCATCTCTTATAACAAGATTGAAAGTTTAGTCCAGGGTTAATCTAGTGGCTTAAGGACATAATTAAGGATCTAAATTTCTTTTCCTTTTCTTCTCTGCCATTCTCAGAGTCAGTTTTTTCCCCCGAGTTTTTCCCCAAGAAGTGTGTAGAGTTACCACATCCTCCCAAAACTCTAACGGGTAGAAACATAGTGAAATTCCTATCTTGTCTCCTTGCTTTCAGACTGAGGGGAACTTCACTGGGAGCCTCCAGAACACAGTCCCTCTGGCTCAGAGACTCACATGCTTATGCTGAAAGTGACCACTGGCAAGAGAAGGGAGAAGAGAGAAATATTATGATGGGCGTAGACTAATCATGATTCATCCCTGGGAGCTGTGGAGGGGCCTATTGGCCCCTGCTCAATTTCTAGTATGTAAATACTGTATACAGGAAGCCAACAATTTAGTTGCTGTTTGTGTTTTGTTTTACAAGGGAAAGGGGATGAGGATGTCTATTGAAGACAAAAAGAAATTTCAGACAGTGTATAAATGAGTGGAACCATTAGTAGGCATGCATATTTAGGAAACTGCAATTCCATATAATAGGGTCATAGCAAACAAGACAAATGAGAAAGAATATGGATCATAGAATCTCACGTTTTCCCTACAGTGATCATTTTGGAAAGCTTACTGTGATTTTAGAAGCAAACTGACCAACAAGAGAACATTAAGTTCAGATGAAGGATTTTGCCCTAATGTCTGTTTCCAGAGGTATATAAGATATAAAATTAATTGGATTACTTACCAGTTATGTGATGGGAGGGGTAATTAACACCAATTTTAAGTAAAATTAATTTTTAAATGTACAATAAAAGGTAAAAAAAAATTCTGCCATGTAAAACTGACAAAATACTGATTTAATTAAGGGAAATAGTTTCAAAGATGGAAATGGATAAATGCATTTAAAGTTTGTCACACAAATAAGTCACACATTTCTAAAATTTACCACAGATGAATATAATTTTAAAATGCTCTTCTAAAACGATTGATTCTTTGTTAACCATCCTAACTTTAATGTCTTAGGTCAGAAATAGGTTACTTTTTTTCACCCCCCAAAAGTCTAGTCAACTTTCTAAAAAACACAACTTTAAAAAAAACATGTGAAAGTCGCTCAGACATGCCCAGCTCTTTGCAACCCCATGGACTATATAGCCTCTCAGACTCCTCTGTCCATGGGGATTCTCCAGGTAGAAATACAGGAGTGGGTTGTCATACCCTCCTCCAGGGGATCTTCCCAATTCAGGAATCGAACCCAGGTGTCCTGCATCGTAGTGAGATTCCTTACCCTCAGAGCCACAAAGGAAGCCGAAGAATACTGGAGTAGGTAACCTATCCCTTCTCCAGGGAATCTTCCCGTCCCAGGAATAGAACTGGGGTCTCCTGAGTTGCAGGTGGATTTTTTTACCAGCCAAGCTACCTGGGAAACCCTTAAAAATACATATAATAGTTAAAATTTTGGAGATTATCTTTTCAAGGTTGATTTGCATTAATATTGTTTTTCCAGATATCACAATAAAAGGTGGTTTTTACATTTTGGCAGTGTTGTTTTTTTTTTTTAATATGGAAGAGCATGTATGTGTTGTTCCCTGGGGTACCCATCAGGTCTTTAGAAAGCCTGGTCCCTCTTACGGGAATAGCATCACACTTGGAACTCAGCTGGCACTGGCAAGAATAAATCTGTAATCTGTATCTTTGTTACAGAGCTTTCTCTCTGTGAGACAAAGTGATCTGTTCAAGTATCAAATTCATGACCTTTGGCTTACTGGCAGCAAACTCCAACCAACTAGCAGCTGAGAGTAGAGTGGAGGAATTCCCTCATAAATGTCTGTTTTAGCTCGATCCAACAGAAAATACATTATAGCCTCCAGAGCTGGAACACACTCCTTGTGAGAGATCAGTTAAATCACAAGAACTGTTTTTGTGAAAATCTGCCTTTCTGAATTTTAGAAATAAAAATCCTTTCCACAGTTAAGCAAGCCAGCCAAGTAGGACCTACATGTGGAAATCTAGTCATTTATCATGGCAGTTATCTAAAGTGGTTTTATTTAAAGGTTCTTTGGTTTAAACCATTGCTATGGCCCCTTTTTTCTCTTCTTGAAATGTTAGAGAGAACTCACTTTTCATTCTTTGAGTTGTTGCAGATATTTTTAAAGCTACCTACTTAACAAGGCCTGGGATACAAAATGACCTGAACATGATTGTGCTTGGGTGAAATATGCTGAATTTTCTAAAAAGTTTAGTTCCTGTGTAAACATCATGGCAACTATTTAGATTATTCAAAACATAGTTCTGTATCAGATTCATTGACTCGGTGCTCTCTGAGATTACTGAAAGTGAGTATTTTGCAGGGAAAACGGGCTTCATTAACAATTCTGTTTTTTTTTTTTTTTTCAGACTTCTCTCCACCCCCCATGTAACATGGCACATTTATGAAACAGTTTTATCTAATTGTTTCTTGAGACCTCAGTATATCTAAAAGAAGCTAAACAGAAGAATCCTTAGACAACAGCTAAAAGTTTAGAAAGAGACAAAAAGATATTTGTATTAAATACCCAAGTGTAACAGCTTCTATATTTTTATCTCAAGAGTTTGCTAAAGTGACTCTTGGAGACCAACAATAGCTCAGCTGTTATCTCATATGTTTATAGTTACCATGTACAACACTGTGTATCATATAGCTCTTAACTTTGCTGAGAAACTGACATGACGAAAGAGAACCAATTATGCCTCTAACTTTAAATAATATTTCTAAAGGATTTACCCCCTCCCCGAAATAGAGACCTAAATTGTGTCAACTTATTAGCAACATCTAATTCTGTATATTCTACAGTAATTTAGTTTTACTTTCCCAACACAGATTGACCCATTTCCCCACCTTTGAATTAGAATATGTCTAATTGTCATGCTGACAGTAATAATACCTATATGTGTTATTCTTAAATTTTACCCTCTAATATGCAATGCAAAACCATTCAGTGCATATAAACAAAGTCCTTATTTTATGGCTATGCTATTTCTTTGTGCTATAAGAGGAGCCCTTGCTTTAAATAATAAAAAGAAACTTGGAAGTTTACATTAGTCCATTTCTGCTTCATTGATTATGCCAAAGCGTTTGACTGTGTGGATCACAATAGACTGTGGAACATTCTGAAAGAGATGGGAATACCAGACCACCTGACCTGCTTCTTGAGAAACGTGTATGCAGGTCAGGAAGCAACAGTTAGAACTGGACATGGAACAACAAACTGGTTCCAAGTAGGAAAAGGAGTACGTCAAGGTTGTATATTGTCACCCTGCTTATTTAACTTCTATGCAGAGTACATCATGAGGAACACTGGGCTGGAAGAAGCACAAGCTGGAATCAAGATTTCCGGAGGAAATATCAATAACCTCAGATATGCAGATGACACCACCCTTATGGCAGAAAGTGAAGAGGAACTAAAAAACCTCTTGTTGAAAGTGAAAGAGGAGAGTGAAAAGTTTGGCTTCAAGCTCAACATTCAGAAAACGAAGATCATGGCATCAGGTCCCATCACTTCATGGGAAATAGATGGGGAAACAGTGGAAACAGTGTCAGACTTTAATTTTTTGGGCTCCAAAATCACTGCGGATGCTGATTGCAGTCAGGAAACTAAAAGACGCTTACTCCTTGGAAGGAAAGTTATGACCAACCTAGATAGCATATTAAAAAGCAGAGACATTACTTTGCCAACAAAGGTCCGTCTATTCAAGGCTATGGTTGTTCCCGTGGTCATGTATGGATGTGAGAGTTGGACTGTGAAGAAAGCTGATCGCTGAAGAATTGATGCTTTTGAACTGTGGTGCTGGAGAAGACTTTTGAGAGTCCCTTGGCCTGCAAGGCTATCCAACCAGTCCATTCTAAAGGAGATCAGTCCTGGGTGTTCATTGGAAGGACTGATGCTAAAGCTGAAACTCCAATACTTTGGCCACCTCATGAGATGAGTTGACTCACTGGAAAAGAGTCTGATGCTAGGAGGGATTGGGGGTTGGAGGAGATGGGGACGACAGAGAATGAGATGGCCGGATGGCATCACCGAATTGATGGACATGAGTTTGAGTGAACTCTGGGGGTTGGTGATGGACAGGGAGGCCTGGCGTGCTGTGATTCGTGGGGTCACAAAAAGTCGGACACGACTGAGCGACTGAACTGAATTGATAGCTTTATAGAATACAATTTCACATTTTAGAACAATACAGCTCCTAAGTTGTAAAAATATATAAATATCATTTGAGAGCTACAAAATTTTAAGCTTTCTATTTTGATGTGTTTTGTTTATACTGTTTATAAGATCATTTCCATTTTGCCAGCTTTTATAATTAGATAAATTCTCTCTTTTCTCAAAGGTCTGATTTGAGGTTTAGAGGATAAGGTTTTATATATAAACTGAGATATAAAGATGCACAGAATTTATAATATTGCCTTAAAATTATTTTCACACTCAAGGAAACACAAAGAAGGATAGATGTTTGCAAACATAGTTTGGTGTCAGATGCAGTTTAAAGCCAGACTGTCACTGACTTAATTGGGGAAGATTATTTATCATCCCTGAGCATTGTTTCTCCATCTATAAATGAGAAAAAAAGTCTTACCTCACAACCTCTTAGATGTGCAAAATGGCAAAATGAGTTGTTGTTTGTTTTTTTTTTACAAAATAACGATTATGTAAATAGTATCAGATGGACTTAGCATCTATTAAGATGTGGTAACTCTATTTGCATGCACTATTGTACACAGGAAAAGTTTTAAACCTCAAAGTTATCCAGATCTAATGTTTAGATAGTTGGATGTTCTCAAGGATAATTATGTGATTGTTTATTCTTTAAGTAGGATTGCATCCATGTTCTGGGCTTCCCAGGTGGTGCTAGTGCTAAAGAACCCGCCTAAAAATGCAAGACACATAAGAGATATGAGTTTGATCCCTGGGTCAGAAAGATCCCCTGGAGGAGAGCATGACAACCCACTCCAGTATTCTTGCCTGGTGAATCCCGTTGACAGAGGAGCCTAGCTGGCTATTGTCCATGGAGTTGCAGAGTCAGACACGACTGAAGCGACTCAGCACGCATGCACACATCCATGTTTTCCAGTGATATTGGCCTATAATTTCATGTTTTGGTGGTGTCTTTGTTGGGTCTTGGTATCAGGGTGATGGTGATCTCACAGAATGAGTTTGGAAGTGTTCCTTCCTCTGCAGTTTTTGAAATAGTTTCAGAAGGATGGATGTTAACTCTTCTCTAAATGTTTGGTAGAATTCACCTGTGAAGCCATCAGGTCCTGGACTTTTGTTTGTTGGAAGTTTTTAAATTACTGATTCAATTTCAGTACTTGTAATTGATCTATTCATATTGTCTGTTGCTTCCTGGTTAAGTCATAGAAGAGTGTTCAGTTCAGTTCAGTTCAGTCTCTCAGTCGTGTCCGACTCTTTGCGACCCCATGAATCACAGCACGCCAGGCCTCCCTGTCCATCACCAACTCTCGGAGTTCACTCAAACTCATGTCCATCGAGTTGGTGTTCAATTAATAAGAATTTGTCCATTGCTTCTACATTGTCCATTTTATGTTACATAATTTGCTTATAATAGTCTCTTCTGATCCTTTTATTTCTGTCATTTTGGTTGTAACTTCTCCATTTTCATTTGTGATAGTATTGGCTTAGACCTTCTCCCTTTTCTTCTTCTCTACTTTCCTGGTGGTGATCTCACTTCACCAGAACAGGAGAGCTTAATATCAAAATGGATCTTATTTTTGGAAAACAATTACTTAGTTTTTGCCACTTGTGAAAACATGACTTAACACCACAGACATAACATTGGAAAAGAAGACATAGAAAAAGTGTATAGCCTACATAGTGTCACTTTTATGAGGTCAAAAACCAGCAAAACTAAGCTCTTAGTTATTGAAGTCAAAAGAGTGGTTATCTTTGTGGAGGGGGATTTTATTGAGTGGGAAGACCATAAGGGAGCCCTTCTTGGGACTAAAAGTGTGGTGGTTACACATACGTGTTCACAAGTAGGATTTTATTCAGCTATTGACTTTGAAGATGTGCACTTTAGTGTTGAATATGCTATACATTAAAATTTTTCAAAATTTATGTCAGTTTTTTGAAGCCTCTTCTAAAATATTATATGATTTCAACTTTTTCTTTATGACTACAGAATGAATTTTACTCATGACTGCATTTTCTGGGCCTATAAAATAGAATCATTTTCCTTGGAATTGCAAGAAAAATGATTGAGGTGTTGCAGAAAGTTAACAAAGCACTGTATAAATAACTGTTTAGTAATAAGGTAGATTTTTGCCACTTTTCCTTTTCTGTCCTACAGCTAGTTGTAACTTCTCCATTTTCATTTCTGATAGTATTCATTTATTAAAAGGATTCATTTATTAACTGGAGAATCTTATTATGTGACCATGAAGACAAGTAGGAAAAGCAGTTGATACTTGTTTCGCTGCTATCCAGAGAGGTGCTGTCAAACGAAACTTTCTGTGATGATAGAAATATTCTACGTTCATGTGATTCCTTCAGTATAGTAGCCACCAATCACACTGGCTGTTAGTACTTGAAATGTGGTTAGTGTGACTGGGAAATTTAATTTTATTTAATTATATTTAGTTTAAATTCCCATATATGTCTAGTAGCTACCATGTTAGCACCGTTTTAGAGCTTAAAAAATACTTTCATACAAGTTCTCATTTCTTAGAACAAAAATGCATGCATCATTTCCAGGTTACTAATGTTAAAACTAAAAGTAGAGGTAGCAAAGGGGTTTAAACAAGATCACACAGGCATTAAATGGCACAATTGGAACTGGAATTCTTTTCAAATATACCTCACAGTGTCTCTGGCTACCCCAGGTTGCTATCATCTCTATATTTCCTTTCCTGTCACTTATTACAAAAGTCTCTGTTTTTTTCTCTGGATTTGTGTCATACTGCTAATTTTTTGATATCAAGAAATATATTTCTGATATTTAACCTTCATATATATAGTGTATCAGGGCACATATAAAGATAATTGTAACTCCTTGTGGCAAGTCTGAATATGAATTGTTTCCTGAGATTAACAGTAGGTGAATCAGACAAGAGCAATCCTATAGTCATGATAAAACACCCAGTCAGTTCAGTTCAGTTCAGTCGCTCAGTCGTGTCTGACTCTTCGCGACCCCATGAATCACAGCACGCCAGGCCTCCCTGTCCATCACCAACTCCCGGAGTTCACTCAAACTCATGTCCACAGAGTCGGTGATGCCATCCAGCCATCTCATTCTCTCATCAAAATCCATTATTTAATTGAAAATTACTCTGAACACTTCTGCCACATCTTTAAGTAGCTGACTTTTGTTTGAAGCTTCCTCTGAAATGCCTGCCTTTTATGATTCTATAGGAAAAGTGCTCTTCCTGTAATTGATTTTTATACCTGTTTCAAAATTGTCTTATTCTGTCTTACATGATTTTCTATTGTGTATATATATGTATATATACATATGTGTGTGTGTGTACTATATTTTAGGTTAAAAAATATTATTTTGCAGTGCTTCCCAGCAATTTTAATGTATTTTGATTTCTACAAGAATTTTAAAAATCAAACTTTCTAAACTTCATTTATTTTTCATTAAAATTATACCCTCTTTGATCTTTACTTCTTAACTGATTTTACTAATTGCCATTTGTCCTGTAAGAAATTCCTGCCATCAGATGCTTTGCTACAAGAGAAAATCACATAATAAAAATGTTAATTTTTAATTTTATAAACATTAAAATGAAATATGATTACCATAAAGTATGGAACACATTTTAATGGTAATTGAAAACATCAGATTTAATATTACTTAGAAGAAAAAATATAATAATTTGTCATCCCTAAACTTCAAATGCTTTAATGGCTCTTAGAATGAATCTTAAACATCTGCATGAGTCACAAATCTCGTATCTTCAGAACATTGCTCATCTCTAGTATCATACCTTATTCTTGGTTGAATCCTTGGTTGAACTGTTATTTGTGCTTCCTGGAAGGGTTTGCTCTCAGTGCTTAGCATGGTTGATTTCTTATCTCAGCATAAGTATCACCTCTTCAGAAAGACAGTCCTTGACTGGCTAGTCTGAAGCAGTACTTACACTATCCCCTGTTCCCATGACTTCTTTTCTAATACATACATCAAACATTTCTCCAGTTTCATGTATAGTGGTTTCAGATTAGTAATAGAAATTAAGAGTTAAATTGATTTAACTGTGGTCACTGATGTAACTGAATATCAAGGTGGAAATCAACATCATTCAACTAGAGACTGATTGCTCGGTTTCTCTAAGATTCCATCTTGGCCTCATTAGGGATATGGCAGTGGCAGCACCAGCAATAGGAATCCCAACCATAGAAAGAAAGAAGCTTTTTTTTCCCCATTTTTCTTAAGAGTAAAGCAACTTTTTCCCTAGAAGTTAAACACAACTTTCCCCTCATATTTCATCAGCTATGACTGTGTTATATTACTATTCCTGAAATGACATAAAGTCGGGTGAATGCAAAAACTGCTTTAATTAGGTTTGGGTTGCTTAACCAACCACTTGCAAAGAAATGAAATTACTTTTAGAATTACTGTGTTCATACCTTTTACTGATTGAGACGTCAGCTTTCCCAGAAGTTTATGAGCTATATGAGAAAAGAGTAAACACCCTTGCCCTCCCCCCTAAAAAAAATCAGAGCAAATAGATGCTGAGGAAGCAAACAATTTGCATTACTACCCAATTTTCATTCTTCATATCACTCTAGCCATCTCAAATAATTTACTTATATGTTTTTAAATTGATTTTCTTTGTCTCCTCAAAAAGAATGCAAATCCATGAGAACAAGGATGTGGTATGTTTGGTTCACTGCTGTGTCCTCAGAGGTTAAGTTTGACATAAGGCATATAAATGAATACCTGTTGTAAAAAAAAAAAAGTCATTCCACCACTCCACTTGTTCTTTTTTCTAGTGAAATTCTACTCATTCTCTTTGCTTTAATTTTACAGAATAATTGTGTATTTAATCATCTGTGTCTTCCATGAGAATATAAACTCCAAGAAGGTGGACTTTCTTTCTGACTTGGTAAGTATTGAACATTATTTCTACAACACAACATATATTCTCTATATATTTGCTAAATAAAGGAATAAATTAAGGAAACACTATATATAGGTTGTTTGAAAGTGTCCTTTCTTTCAACTAATGTTACCCTTGGGGCAGAAAAAGTATAGACAGCATCAGTTTAAATATAGATATGGCAGCCCTGCTGTTATAGTCTAAGGTGGTAAAAGCCTATAGTCGCTGTAAATAATACATATAAGTTAAAAAATGTGCAACAAACAAGCAGACGATGTCAATACTGGTGTTCATAGTGTAAGAAAGTCTGGTTCCATCCCTGGTATCGGCACCTCCCACATGCGCTCAGCCTGGTCGTTAGACCGACTGTCGCTCCTCCTTGCCCGAATAAAGGTAACCTGTCTCCGTTGAGGTCGTCTTCCTTTCTTCATTGTCTCCTCTCGAACTATACCTTGCATTTCTGGTGCTGAAACCTAGGAGAGGGCGAGGCACTCGCCTCTCTCTCCCTCTCTCTCAATCTTTTCCTTTATCCCGGAATCTGGGAGCCTGGCCACCCGCCAAGCTTACTTTCTGCCAGGCCTCATAAGCTCCCTCTGGGGACGCCCTGCACCTTCGTAAGCAGTGCAAACCTTTTCCTAAGGTTTTATTGGTGACTCACGTACCCCCAGGCCTCCAGCTCTATCCCCCTCTTCTCTCTCTGACGACTTCTGGAACAGGGAACCCTTGCCATTCGACCGCTCCTCATCCAACATTCCACTCACTCCAGCCCCTAGATTAAGGTAAGATCTGGATAGTGTTCTAGAGGTACCCTAGAATACTGTTCTCTCTGGGTCCTGGGGATCCCCGGCATAAGGTCACTGTAAGCGACAGTGGGGGCGGTACAGAATTCTCTTCTCGTAACTCCTATTGTGACTACAGGTGACAACCCAAACTCACAATAGGAGCCTCTGCTTGCCTCCCAATCATGGGATCCAGCCAATCTATCCTAAAAGATTCCCCTCTGGCCTGCATCCTCAAAAATCTCAAACCACTCTTACTCACTGAACTAACTCAAAGCTAGCCGTTTGAAACGGCTCTGCATGAAGATCTGGCCTCAGTACTAATTGGGCAATCAAAACCACTGGCCTGAATTTGGCGCATTTGACTTTTACATCCTTCAAAATCTTACCAACTTCCTCAAACAGAATGGCAAGTGGTCAGAGGTCCCATATGCCCAAGCCTTTTGGGCCCTTTGGAGCAGGCCCTCCCAATGCAAGGCCTGCTCCACCCATGAGGTCCTTCTATACACCTTGCCTCCCAAACAAAAGGGCTCTTCTTCTTCAACTAACAACCAACCATGACCTTCCGCACCCCTGGAGTTCGACCCTGTGGACAAGCCCCCTCCCTACCAATCACACCATCAAACGCCCCCTTCCCCCTCACCGAACTCACATGCTGACTCCAAAACTTGTCCTGAGTCTCCCCCAACCCCGCTACCCCATCCCTCCAATTCCCCCTCCCCATTTCCTTCTCCCCCTGCCACGTGATCACGTACCCAACACGTACCCCTCTCACTTTTCCCCTGAGAGTGGTGGCAGAACCAGAGGGCCCCACCCAAGCCCTTGTGCCATTTTCATTGTCAGACATGAGCCAGATGGAAGAAAAGTTAGGGTCATTTTCTGAAAACCCTACCAAATACAGAAAAGAATTCCTGAGGCTTACCCAGGCCTAAAACCTCACATGGAGTGACGTATATTATATTCTAAATGCTACTCTCACTCCAGATGAAAAAAGACCGTATCTGGCAAGCGGCAAAAGCCCATACCGATCACTTATATAACCAAGACCGTGCTAACCCAGTTGCTGATGAGGCGGTGCCTCAGTTAGAACCCTACTGGACATACCAGCCTGGTGACCCAGGCATTAGGAGACTCAATCACATGATCATCTGCCTCTTAGAGAGCATGCAGAAAAATGCTCATATCCATGTCAACTGTAAAGTCAGGGAAGTCACCCAAGGGGTGGACAAAAATCCGACCTTATTCTTGGCCTGCCTCACCGAGGCTGTCCAGAAGTATACCAACCTAGATATCACCACCCCTGCTGGGTTACTCGACCTTCATGTTAAATTTAAGAGCCAGTCCATCCCTGACATTAGACGCAAGCTTCAACAACTAGAGAAGGGCCCCAAGACTATCCCCTCCCCACAAGGGACCTCATAGAAGTAGTCTTCAAGGTGTTCAATAATAGAGAAGAGGAGGCTAAGAGAGAAAAAGACCATGAGAGAAAAGCTAAATATGCCTTTTTGGTGGCAGCAATTAAGGGACGAGATTCAGCCCGGCCAAAGTCATCCCAGACCTGGGCTTAAGACTCTGCCCCCTGCCCCCGGACCCTGCTTCTGATGCAACCATCCAGGACACTAGGCGAAGGCATGCCCAAACCCACAGCACCCCTCAAAAGTGTGCCCGACCTGTGGCCAGTGGGGACACTGGAAGATGGATTGTCCCCAGGGGCACCAGGGTTAGGGTTGGGTGGAATATCCACAGGGACGTTTTGGTGCCCCTGGGGAGGTCCCCACATCTTCCCAGACTCCCAGCCCAACCCTACAAGAGTTGTTCCAATGACAGGACCTGGGTTCCAGCACCCTGGCCCCTGGCCCCTGGCCCAGACATAAGTTCGGAAGTCAGGATTGATGGGATAATGGCTGGGAGAAAGATCTCCTTCAAAGTAGACGCTGGAGCCACCTTCTATCTCTTAACCTCCTCTGGCCCAACCCAAAACTCAGAGATCACAATCAAGGGGGTCTCTGGATTCCCCCTGAATCCAAGAATCAGACTTCTATTACTCCGTCAATTTGGAAACTTGACCCTCATACACTCATTCTTCATAATGCCTTAGTGCCTCAGTGGTCTTTTTCTCTTCTAGGGAGAGATTTGTTATCCAAATTAGTGGTTTCTATTACCATAACCCCTCCTGATGCAGTCTCTATGTTCTGCATGCAGATGGCACCTGGACCATCCCTGTCCTCTACCCCTGACCTCCCCTTAGACCTACCCGCCATAGATCCCTGAGTCTGGGACACTGATCACCCACGCATAGTCAAACATCACCCCCCAGTCCACATCACCCTAAAAGACCCCTTGACTATAATCATCCAACAACAGTACTCTCTTACCTGGAGGCCCACAAGAGGCTTAAGCCTATCATTGGCCATCTTCTTCAAGCCTCCATCTTCATTCCTACCCATTCACCACACAACACCCCCATCCTGGCAGTAAGGAAGGGACCTTCTTCCTGGTATTAGACCTCAAATTTGCCTTCTTCATCAACCCCCTTCACCTCCTCTCCCAACCCCTCTTCGCCTTCACCTGGCAGGACCCCAAGACACATGTCCCCCAACAACTAACACGGACAGTTCTCCCCCAAGGATTCAGAGACAGCCCCCACTTTTTTGGACAGGCTTTATGAAAGGACCTACAGACACTCGACCTGGCCCCTAGTTACCTCCTCTAATATGTAGATGACCTCCTCCTTCGTAGCCCAACCCCAAAACTCTGCCTCCAACATACTGCCAAACTCCCTGGGACCCTGGGACCCTGGGACCCTGGGGTTATCGGGTATCCTGATCCAAGGCCCAAATAGCCCAGGCAGTAGTCACCTACCTGGGACTTTCCCTATCCCACCAACAAAGAACCATTCCTCCAGAAAGAATCCAGGCCTTAATTGACTGTCCTCCTCCAAAAACAAAACAGGAATTTCTGTCTCTCCTTGGCCTCCTAAACTTTTTCCCTATCTGGATCCCTAATGTTTCCCTCATTGCAAAGCCACTCTATAAGGCAACTAAAGGGTTCCTAGATGAACCCCTCCTCGCTAGCCTATCCTATTTGCCAGCTCACCCAGAGCTTTCCTCCAAGTGCCAACTCTCCACCTGCCAGATTACACCAGGCCATTTTTCTCTTTGGCCGTTCCAACCAAGGACAGGCCCTGGGGCTTCTATGCCAGAGACACCTGGGCTCCCATAGCCTATTTATCAAAACAACTTGACATAGTGACCAAGGGGTGGCCTCCCTATATACAAGCCATGGCTGCCATCACAGCCCTGGTACCTGAAGCAAGCAAATTCTCTAGGCATGCACCCTTAACAGTCTGTTCTCCACATACTGTCTGAGACCTACTATCACACCCAGCTTTTCTCTCCCTTCCCACTTCCAGGATACAGATTCTACATGCCTTTTTCCTCGATCCCCAACTCGATCCCCTTCTCTCCCTCTGCCCCCCTTAACCCTTTCAGTGTATTACCCACACCTTCTACAGCAGGCCTTCCCCTATATAACTGTAGTCTAACAGTGGATCTTACCCAAAATCCCTTACAACATTTGACAGATCAGCCAGTCTTAGACCCTAACACCCCATACTGGTTCATTGGCAGCTCTCAAAATCCCCACCCTTTGCAGCAAGATATGCCATCATCCAGGGAGACCTTCATCACAACCATGGGACACAGATAAGTGAGGGCTCACCTCTGCCACCTCGTGCCACCTCCCAACAGGCAGAACTAATAGTCCTCACTTGAGCTTTGACCCTGGCTAAAAATCTAAGAGTTAACATCTACACAGACTCCAAATACGCCTGTAACATCCTTCCTTCACTCAAACATCCTAATACAGAGGGAAACAGGGTTCCTCACCCAGAAGGGATCCCCCATTATTAATTCTGATATGATCCACAAACTTCTAGAGGCTTCATTTTTGCCAGAAAGAGCCACCATCCTCCACTGTAGGGGACATCAAAAGGGGAGTCTCATATCAACCTACAACAATACCGCAGACCAAAAAGCAAATAAGGTAGCCCTGTCCCATCCCTCCCTCCAGTCCCCTGTCATTTTTAGCCCTGACCCCATCCAACCCTCCCACCACCAGAGAAATTTTCTCCTATCTATACTCACTCTTCCATCCTTTGTCCAAGGTACTCCAACAGTTCATCCACAACCACTTCCCCATATTGACGGCTGGCCAAAAATATTTGGCTGACCTTTCCTGTTCCTGTCAGACATGTCAACAAACTAATCTCAATTCCAACCTTAAACCTACATCCTTTCCAACCCATCAAAAGCGAGGCAGTCTCCCAGCACAAGATTGGCAGATAGACTTTACTCATTGCCCCAGTTCGGAGAGTCAGATATCTCCTGGTCCTTGTAGACACATTTTCGGGATGGGTAGAAGCATGTCCCATCACAAACAAAAGAGCTCACACTGTGGCCCGGGTTCTTCTCACAGAAATCAAGCCCCTTATCTAAGCCCCTTTGAAGTTATGTTTGGAAGACCCATGGTCCCTCCCAGACTTCCCCCTAAACCTCCTTCCCTTCCAAACTCCCTACACTCCCCTCTGCTAGCAGAACTCCGCAGTGCCCTCTGGTAATATGTCAACCACAACTTGCCCACTCTTGACCCTCAAGCCCCCTCACCCCCTCTACAAATTGGGGACATGGTCTATCTCTCTGAAAATCCCCAGGGTGACCTAACCCCAAAGTGGCAGGGACTATTCAAAATCATCCTCCTTACCCCAACTGCAGCTAAGCTCAAAAAGGTTGCTTCCTGGGTACACCTCTCTCGCCTAAAAAGGGTTACCTCCAATTCTGCACTGCTCCCCTTAACGGACACCTATCAGGTCTCCCTCACAGGGCCCACCTCCTTAAAAGTCACCTAGCGACAACCTCTGTTGACCATCCAAGAAGACGCTGAATGACCTGGACACTCTTCAACCGACAACTGTGCCTGACCCCTCTACATCCTTATGAACATTCTTCCGTTTCAGATTCAAGCTACTACAAACTCGAGGCCTTCTGCCTCTTGCCTTGTTTGGCCTCTCCCCGTCTCTCTAGCCATAACTGCACTCTTAGCCTTAGCTCTTGCTATCGGCCTAACAGCTGTCTCCCCTCAGGACCGGTCACCCATCCTCCATCTCTTCATCAGTGCCACCTGTGTTATAGCAGTAAAGTTTACTCCTAGGATTCTATTTCCTCTGCACTGCCTAACTACCAGACCCACGACTCCCCTGCTCCTTATCCTTGCTACACTCCCTGGCCTTCTGGCTAGTTCCTGCCCCTGCGATGAAATTCATTCCTATGTCCATTCCTCATGTTATAACACGGCCCCTAAACCATGCACCATGAACATCGCAGCAGGAAAGTCCAAATCCCTACTCACTGTTAAAGTACAGAAGGCAGGGAGTGCCGTGAGCAACTGCTATAAGCCAAATGGAAAAGACATATGTTTCTATCCCACTAGCCCCTGGGTAGTGGGGAGGGGCACAAGATCAACAGTGTAAAAAGAACCAAGAACAGGTTATAAAAAACCTAATTTCCCAGTTATAGATGACCCCAAGTACTATAGATGCCTGGACCTCCTTTCCCAACTATGGCCTCTCCTAAATCCTCCCTTTGACAACCGACACATGACCCACCTACTTAACTCCCCCTTCCAATTCTTCCAACACACACAACACACATCCCAGTGCTGGATATGCATGTCACTGTCTCCATCAGCACACAAAGCAATCCCTTTACACTCCACGTGGTTGTCACAGGGCAACTATACCTCCCCTCTCCAACAAAACACCACACAACTCATTGGGCCAGTTTCTGACAATATCCTTCTTTCAGCCCCTTCAAACCTAACCTGTATCAACTACTCTAGCCCCAACTACACTGGTCTTACAAACTCCACTCCTTCTGTTCCACTTGGGCTCTCTGGAACAGCACAAATAATTGCCCCAACCCAGGAATCTTCATTCTCTGCAGGACCTACTCATGTTCAAGTCTTCCCCCTGACACTCCTGGACCTTGAATCTTGGTCTTCCTGACCCTGGGTCTAACAATCCTCAAAGAATAAGAGATACAACAGATAATCAACCCCCAAGTGGAACATTCCCACAGGAAAAAAACAAGCTATCAGGGCCCCCCCACCTGAATGGGACCAGCATAGCAGCAGCCCTGGGCACAGGGATTGGGGGCATCTCAACCTCAGCCCATTTCTACTACAAGCTATCCCAAGAGTCTAATGAGGATATGGAACAGGTGGTGGAATCCTTTGTTTCAGTCCAAACACAAATTAACTCATTAGCTTCTGTGGTACTACAAAACAGACGAGCCCTGGACCTTCTCACCACGGAAAAGGGAGGAACCTGCCTTTTCCTAGGAGAGGACTGCTGCTATTTTGTTAACAAAACATTCCAGGAAAGGGTCAAAGAACTTAGGGACAGAATCAAACGCCACAAAAAGAGTTATAAAATCTTTCCACTCCCCAAAGCCTGTTCCAACTGGCCCTCCCTTGCATTGCTCCCTTTCTTGGGACTATTAGTACTTATTATCTTACTCCTCTTATTTGGACCATGTTTCTTCAATCTCTTTCAAAGTTTTCTCCAAGACTGGATTTGGGCCATCTCTCAAGACCAGGTCAAGACCATTCTCCTTCTTGAGAGCCTCACCTCAACACTGGAAAAAGGGGACCCTGGGCCCTAGGACAGTCCTCCATTCCAGACCCAGAGCCATCGCCCCAACCCAGCAGGAAGTAGCCAGAGAGATATGTCTCCCTTTTCCCCATTTTTTTTTTTTTTTTTTTTATGATTTCAGGGTCTGGAATGAAGGAGTCCTCCAGCCTAGAAAAGAAAATAAAGACCTCAAAGGTCTCCGGCCTGAAAAAAGAAGATAATGACTTCAAGGGCCCATGCTGAACCACCAGACTTCAGGGATGACAAAACTGAATAAGTCCCACTCCGATACTCCAGGCAGATTGTATCAGCCCGGGACCCTCCACCCCTGGCCGGGGAACACCTGCCCCTGTTCATCCGCAAACTGCCATCTGAGCTAAAGATTACCCAGAACGCCCTGCCTGACTAAATCTTCCCCTATCTCTTCCGCAAAATCTTCCCTTAAATATGAAGCCTCCCTGATCCCGCACAAACTCAGCCTGGTTGTTAGACTGACTGTCGCCCCTTCTTGCCTGAATAAAGGTAACCTGTCTCCGTTGAAGTCATCTTCCTTTCTTCATTGCCTTGTCTCAAACTGTGCCTTACACATAGGATGATTGCTGAAGTCTGTCTGGGCCTAACTAAATAAAACTGATTATACACTCTGGCCCTGTGCCTTCAAACAAACAAACAACAAAAAACAGCTTTCAGTGCCCAGAAATAAAGAGGTCTTCAGATAACTGACACAAGAGTAAGTTTTTTTAATTTATGATGAGAGAGCTGTGACAGGAATCATAGTAATTGAAGTCCAAATTATCACAGCATTCATTCCTTGGGTTATATTATGATAAGTCAAGCATCCGAAGTATGCTTTGGTAAGTGTAAAAAAAGACAAAAAACCATCTACCTATGAACGTGTGTATGTATGTGTCTATATCTATCATCTATATTGTGTAGTTAAGACATATTAAAATTCTTTCCCATGATATAAATAACTGCCAATGAAGATGAAAGTCAGTTGATCAAAACAGTTTTAGCCAAAATAATTTGAGAAAACCTCTCACAGAGTTTGGCCAATTCAACCAAAATATTTAAATATTTAACTAAAATATTATAAAATTCTGCTTTAATATCCTCTTGCTTTCTGTTTTATTTTTTTCTTATGATCCTAAGCTTATATTTCACTTTATGCTCTTATGTATGAATACCACTTTTATGTCACAGATTTAACTACCAATTAGACTGTTTCTACAATTTGTTTCTACAACACCTTCCTTCTTAGAAAATTTGCATCACATTCACACTTTTTGTTTCTCTTAGTCATTTGGAGCAAGCTGGGTTTTCATTAAGTGTGAATTTTGTGTTTAAAACTTCTGTGCAAACTTTAAAATACACTTCATTTGAGCCCCAAAGAAGGAACAATGTGATATACTATTTCATTTTTTGTTCTACACTTTGTCAAGAAATTTACTCAAGCTTGGAATTTCATAAAGCTTTTGATGTCAACTCATGTTACCAACCACTTTTTCTATTGCTTTATTCAGCTGGACTCCTTGTTGACTAGGGCTTCTGACAACTGTGAAAACACTTTTTTGGTTTTGTTGAGTCATTTTAAAAGAGGTTGGTTAATTTTGCCTTGTAGTTCTTGGTATATTATAAGGTATCCTCAATATGTTATTGCTCTGGAAATACATATATTTTCATATAAGTGCATGTTGTTTTCTTTTTTAAAAATTTTTCTTTTTGATGGTCATCTTGATGTAATGAGAGAGGTTGACTTCATTTCTAAAGAAAGCAATGTGGTATAACCAAAATAATATTGACTGCACATAGGAGAGAGTTATGGATGTGTTTGTCATTGAACATTTTTCATGGAAACTTAAGATGTTCATATTTTACTTGAGGATAGGACATTTCTATTTTAAATAAGGTAATACCTTCTCAAATTTAACTAAAAAAAAATGTTACTAAATGTTTTTAAGTGAGTTTTTGTGTTTTTTTTTTTTTAAAAAAAAAACATTGGCAGGAGATGGCATGACTAGATATGTAACAGTTGGTACCAGCATATGGAAAACGGAATTTCCTTCATTCCTTTCTTATGCTTGATAGGAGCAAATTAGGATGGTCTTCAAAACTATAGCAGGATTAATCAGAACAATTAACTTATCCATGCTAGCCAGTGGTAATTACCTAGGTAAGGAAGCCTTATAGATTGATATCAGAACCTAGTACACACACACACCCCAAGGTGGACCAGGTCCTATAAACATATAATGCTCTTTGTAAGAGAACTGAGTCATTAGCCCTACTTAAAACTCAGTGTTAAAATATACTTATTTTTATCTGCATTTGCTGCATTGGCACATCACTGAGGAATGAATGATCCATTGTTGCTCTTGCTGCTGCCACATGGACACTGCTGCCACTAAGAGTGCCACTTCTTTCCCTTGTGTTTCATCAGTTTTAGACTTCTTGACACCACTGTCATCTCCATAATGATGAATGAAGAATACCCTTAAAATGTCACATTACTCTCCAGTCATCAAAGACAGGAAAAGCATATCAGGAGAAAGGTTAAAAGGGAGAAAGTAAATTTAAAAAGTTAAATGTAACCTGATAATCCAGCCAAACAAAACTGCGGGTACAAACTGTGGTCACAGTGACATTATTTCTAAACGTTGCTGCTGTTGCTGAGTCTCTTCAGTCGTGTCCGACTCTGTGCGACCCCATAGATGGCAGCCCACAAGGCTCCCCCGTCCCTGGGATTCTCCAGGCAAGAACATTCTCAACCCATTCTCCTGGAGTGGGTTGCCATTTCCTTCTCCAATGCATGAAAGTGAAGTCCCTCAGTCGTGTCCGACTCTTAGTAACCGCATGGACTGCAGCCTACTGGGCTCCTCTGTCCATGGGATTTTCCAGGCAAGAGTACTGGAGTGGGGCGCCACTGCCTTCTAGTTTGTCCTTTATAGCTGGATGACCTCATCATCCCCCTCCCAATTCTCCTCACTGTGTGTCATGTTCTTTCATCTGTAGTCCTTAGTTCTAAAACGTGAAGAGACCCCCCCCATTGCCATTGTATCAGTACCTCCTAGAAGGACTTTATTCTGCTGGTGCCTCAAAAACCGCAAATCACTCAAGGTGACAGTGACCATATGTTATGTTTTTAATTTTCTGTGTCATTCCTCAGATTGACTGCTAGAGATAGCTATAAACATGATACTGAGGAAAGTATGTTTAACCCCCACCCCTTTCTTTTTGCCTTAGAATTTGACAGATATCTACCAGGTCTAGCTATGCTCAGAGCAAGCAATTTAATTTACTTAGCATTCTTCCATCTCTGAAACATTTGTGTACTTGTCTCAATTGGAGCCTTCTCCTTAATGATGAAGAATACATCTTCTCTCCTTCTAGAGGCTCAGTGATGTGAAGGGTCACGGGACTCCTGTAGTCAGTTAGTATCTCATGACATATGGACTGAGATATTCATTTTTGCTTCAGTGCTTGCTTTACTGAGTAGAACCCAGCAATTAACAACTACTGCCACCCCTCCACCCCACGCAACTGTGTATTTGGCAAAAGGCATAATCAACAAACAGTTACCTACCACATCTGCCTCTCTATACCACATCTGCCACATCTCTCAGTTTCCCTCTGAACCACCACATACTTAGCAGCCAGGTCAGTACCTGAGACTTCTTAATAACTGCCACCCTCTATGAACAGCAGTTAAAGGTGGGAGAAGATTTCCTCTGCCTATATCCAGTCCCATCCTTTTTTCTCTGGCTTCTTTATGGCTTAGTTCAATATGGGAGGGAAGAATAGGAAGTCCCATTTGCCTCCACATTCAAGGCACAGTCTCCATATCAGTTTTACTCTTAATATGTTGGGTCTTATCTCATCCCTGTATCAATTTCTCAATTAGTTTACAATCTAAATAGTAGAAACACGTTCCTCCAAACTGCAGTACATTCTTTTTGTGAAACTGTTGATCTCTCTATCCCATCCTGTCTCTTCTCTACTATGAGGCCATATCCCATTTTAATTCATTTTCTAAGTAGAATAGTTTAAAACTTTTCTTTTTTTCTTATCAGAGTCTTTCACTGTAAATGTTTTATCAGTGTATTTTGCTAAACAAAGAAAAGCTCCCATCTGAAGAAAATTTTATTTCAACCATGACTATTTTATCTTTTCATTGTTAATGGATCTTAGTCTTGCCTTGTCCATTTACTTGATGTATAACTTGTAAGTGTTGATGTGTCATTCCTTGTCACTTAGGAAAGAATAAATAATAATTCTGTATAATTAGCAAAATGTTGCTTGAACTTGTAGTACTTCGGCTTTTTATTCTCTGAGAGTTTTGTGTGTACATTCTGTGTGGAAAACTAACAAACAAGAAAATAAAACAAAAAATCGAAACAACACAGAACAGCTCTCCCACTTTTTCTCATTTCTGCCTCAGCTCATTAATTGGGAAAGTTTTAGTTGTGTATAGGTGTCTACCTTTGATCCACTTATCATTAATTCTTCCACATAGAAGGAGAAGGGACGTTTTTAGAGTGGGAAACTGGGAAGAGTTTCTGAGTAGACATATCTGAGGCTACCTGAGACACTCTCTTGAACGAGCTTACCCACAGGCTACACTTGTTCTTCTCCATGCTAATTCTTTGTTGTGATCTCACCCAGGCAGCTCTGCCCTTGTTGTGGGATAAGGCCATTGTCCAACTACTCAACCTGTGAATGTGTGGTTTGGTTCCATTCAGGAAGAAGAAAGCAGAAGTCCAGTTGAACTTTAAATTCAGTCTTGAAATCTAGCTTTACATCCAATTAAGTTGTTAATAGCCTCCTTATCTAGCTCATGTATCTATTTTCAAATTGCTACAGAATCTAAATGCAAGAACTGATGAGAAATAAGGATATTTCAAGCTATAATGCATTATTTATGTAGGGTTTGATACTCTTTCCCTGTGGGATTATGGAAGGTATTTAAACTCATTTGTTTAACTGGATTCTTGTTTGGTTAGACAAAGAGTTGAAAATTGACATCTAAGTATTTCTATGTATGGAAACAATGTTAATTCTTGCTTAGCAGTAGTTACCATAAGAGACCAAGAATAGCTTGAAATTGGTGAAGTTTAGTGCTAGAGACTGAACTCTATTCCTCGCAAAATTCATATGTTGACATTCTAACCCTCAGTATATTGATATTTAGAGATGGTGCCCTTGGGAGATAGGTTTAGATGAGATCAGGAGGGTAGGGCCCTCATAAGGGATTAATGCCCTTAAAAGAAAAGATACTAGAGAACTTTATTTTTATTTTCTGCCATGTGAGGAAGTTGGTTTTATAAGCCAGGAAGAGAGCTCTCACCAGAACTCGGTCATGTTGACATCCAGATCTGACTTCCAGCCTCCGGAACTGTGGAAAAAGAAATCTCAGTTGTCTAAGCCATCCAGTGTATAGTATTTTGTTATGGCAGCTGATAGTTATTTACATTACATTAGCAAAACTTTCTAGTGGCATGAAGCTTCCATTCACGCTACTTCTTCTTACATTCTCTGAGATTTTATGGAACAAGTGGTTTATTTTATGCCTACTGAAGAAATCTGAGTTTTTACCTACATATCTCAGAAAGCCTGTAGATGTTTTCCAGAAGTAAAGGAATATCTTTGGATGTGGTTTAGAGGAATGTAACTGATGGTGACGTGAAGAACAGAAAGGAAGACAGAGGTGTAAAAGATAATAGGCAAATAAGTGACTGCTTCATTGAGCGGTATTCACCTGGGGGTGAAGTATATCAATGTAAGTGGGGATAGAGAAAAAGTCAGATCCTAAAATAATTTCTGAGAAAGTATCAATAGAATTTATTTAATAATTTAACACATCAATCTGAATTAAAAGGAATTCAGCCTTTTTATTTCCATGCCTCTACTTTGATGAATACAATCAATTCAATTATTAAGGCCAATGATCTCAAGAAAAACAGGCAAACAGGACCATGGATGACCTCTGTCCTTTCTTAAGTACCCTTTGTCCAGAGAGCATTGAAACTGTCTGGATTAGGATTCCTTTTCTTATAATCGATGACTCCTGTGATACATATGTTATCCTAGTATAGCGTGTTTTGTATATCTATATTGTAGAGTTGAGAAAAGCTCACCTTACTGCTCTTTTCATTGTTATTTTTTTCTCTCTACTTTCTAATATAGAGATGTTCATATCTAATAGAAGAACATGTAAGTCATAGTGTAGCTTTAAGAAGATCTGTAACTAGAGATAAAAACACTAGTGGGAGTCAAGACACCTCAGTTAAATTCCCTTTTTCAGTCACTCGCTATATAATTGAAGAATAGTCATAATATTAGTATGTCTTATTAGACTGAGAGTGAAATCCTTAAGGAATCCTCATGTGCCACTCAATTATCCAGCTTTTTTTCACTTCTAGCAAAATTAGGAGCTACAGTATTAAATGTAAAATGTTCAAATATTGTTTGATGAATGAGTATTCATGCCAAGTCTGAGTTCCCTTGATTACATACAATATCACTGTTTAATCTTTATATGATTATATCTAATTTGCCTATTTATTCCCAGGACTTACCCTGGGGCTAAGCATATGACAGATGTTCAACAAATGTTTCTTTAACTGAAAACTCGAACCTTCCTGGTTTCAGATTCTTCATTTGTAAAGTGAGAGTGCTGGAACACTTGATTTCTAAGATCCCTCCAAACTTTGAAAGTTCTGTAACTGAGCACAGGGTGGAGTTGATTAGTCCTAATCTCATCTCAGAGGATAGTATTAAACTCATAACCAGTATAAAAGAGTTGGTTGGAAAATAAGAGATTTAATATGAGTACATGGTGAACATATGAAATGCCTCATGAATTAATCTATGCAAATTTCATCAACAATATTGTGCAGATAGGACTTTCCAAGTGGTGCTAGTGGTAAAGAACATGCCTTCCAGTGCAGGAGGTGTGAGACTCAGGTTCGATCCTTGGGTTGGGAAGAACCCTGAAGAAGGTCACAGGCAACCCACTCCAGTATTTTCGCCTGGAGAATTCCATGGATAGAGGAGCCTGGCAGGTTACACTTCATAGGTTCACACAGAGTTGAAGAAAACTGAGGCGACAGAAGCAGAAGATATTAAGAAGAGGTGGCAAGAATACACAGAAGAACTGTACAAAAAAGATCTTCAGGATGAAGATAATCACGATGGCATGATCACTCACCTGGAACCAGACACCTTGGAATGTGAAGTCAGGTGGGCCTTAGAAAGCATCACTACGAACAAAGCTGATGGAATTCCAGTTGAGCTATTTCAAATCTTGAAAGATGATGCTGTGAAAGTGCTCCACTCAATATGCCAGCAAATTTGGAAAACTCAGCAATGGCCACAGGACTGGAAAAGGTCAGTCTTCATTCCAATCCCAAAGAAAAGCAATGCCAAAGAATGCTCAAACTACCGCACAAGTGCACTCATCTCACACGCTAGTAAAGTCATGCTCAAAATTCTCCAAGCTAGGCTTCAGCAATATGTGAATCGTGAACTTCCAGATGTTCAAGCAGGTTTTAGAATAGGCAGAGGAACCAGAGATCAAACTGCCAACATCTGCTGGACCATGGAGAAAGCAAGAGAGTTCCAGAAAAACATCTATTTCTGCTTCATTGACTATGCCAAAGCCTTTGACTGTGTGGATCATAATAAACTGTGGAACATTCTGAAAGAGATGGGAATCCCAGACCACCTGACCTGCCTCTTCAGAAACCTGTATGCAGGTCAGGAAGCAACAGTTAGAACTGGACATGGAACAACAGACTGGTTCCAAATAGGAAAAGGAGTACGTCAAGGTTGTATATTGTCACCCTGCTTATTTAACTTATATGCAGAGTACATCATGAGGAACGCTGTGCCGGAAGAAGCACAGGCTGGAATCAAGATTGCCGGGAGAAATATCAATAACCTCAGATATGCAGATGACACCACCCTTATGGCAGAAAGTGAAGAGGAACTCAAAAGCCTCTTGATGAAAGTGAAAGAGGAGAGTGAAAAGGTTGGCTTGAAGCTCAACATTCAGAAAACGAAGATCATGGCATCTGGTCCCATCACTTCAGGGAAATAGATGGGGAAACAGTGGAAACAGTGTCAGACTTTATTTTGGGGGGCTCCAAAATCACTGCAGATGCTGATTGCAGCCATGAAATTAAAAGACGCTTGCTCCTTGGAAGGAAAGTTATGACCAGCCTAGATAGCATATTAAAAAGCAGAGGCATTACTTTGCCAACCAAGGTCCATATAGTCAAGGCTATGGTTTTTCCCATGGTCATGTATGGATGTGAGAGTTGGACTTTGAAGAAAGCTGAGCACCGAAGAATTGATGCTTTTGAACTGTGGTGCTGGAGAAGCCTCTTGAGAGTCCCTTGGACTGCAAATCCACCAGTCCATTCTAAAAGAGATCAATCCTGGGTGTTCATTGGAAGGACTGATGCTAAAGCTGAAACTCCAATATTTTGGCCACCTCATGTGACGAGTTGACTCACTGGAAAAGACTCTGATGCTAGGAGGGATTGGAGGTAGGAGGAGACGGATACGGCAGAGAATGAGATGGCTGGATGGCATCACCGACTCAATGGACATGAGTTTGAGTGAACTTCGGGAGTTGGTGATGGACAGGGAGGCCTGGCGTGCAGTGGTTCATGGGGTCGCAAAGAGTCAGACACGACTAAGCAACTGAACTGAACCGAACTGAGGCGACTTAGCATGCACACATAGTGCAGATATCACTAAGGGAATAGGAGAGACCTTAACAACTTTCTTTGTTAACAAAATGGCACAGACATGATTTATTCATACATATGCCTAGGTCATATATGCCAGGAAAAGATAATGTGTTTATACTGATTATCAATCAAAAATTCTCAAGAGCAATTCTATACAACCTTGTAGGTTCTGAAAGAAACTTGTCCCTACTCTTAAGAGATGCAGTCTGGTTAGAAAGATGAAGCATAAGTACATTAAAAGTTTCAATACATTTAGTAAATTATAATATTTCAATGTATATTGTGTTTTAGGACAAGTCTTTGCGAGGTCTAGGAGATCAGCCCAAGAACTGTGCCAAACCAAAGGTGGAGGGGCCCACCTTTAGGCATCTGTTGAGCAATTTCAAATCTTGAAAGATGATGCTGTGAAAGTGTTGCACTCAAGATGCCAGCAAATTTGGAAAACTAGGCAGTGGCCACAGGACTGGAAAAGGTCAGTCTTCATTCCAATCCCAAAGAAAGGCAATACCAAAGAATGCTCAAACTACCGCACAGTTGCACTCATCTCACACTCTAGTAAAGTCATGCTCAAAATTCTCCAAGCCAGGCTTCAGCAATATGTGAACCGTGAACTCCCAGATGTTCAAGCAGGTTTTAGAAAAGGCAGAGGCACCAGAGATCAAATTGCCAACATCCTCTGGATCATGGGGAAAGCAAGAGAGTTCCAGAAAAACATCTATTTCTGCTTCATTGACTATGCCAAAGCCTTTGACTGTGTGGATCACAATAAACTGCGGAAAATTCTGAAAGAGATGGGAATCCCAGACCACCTGACCTGCCTCTTGAGAAACCTGTATGCAGGTCAGGAAGCAACAGTCAGAACTGGCCATAGAACAACAGACTGATTCCAAATAGGAAAAGTACGTCAAGGTTGTATATTGTCACCTTGCTTATTTAACTTATATGCAGAGTACATCATGAGGAACGCTGGGCTGGAAGAAGCACAAGCTGGAATCAAGATTGCTGGGAGAAATATCAATAACCTCAGATATGCAGATGACACCACCCTTATGGCAGAAAGTGAAGAGGAACTCAAAAGTTTCTTGATGAAAGTGAAAGAGGAGAGTGAAAAGGTTGGCTTGAAGCTCAACATTCAGAAAACGAAGATAATGGCATCTGGTCCCATCACTTCATGGGAAATAGATGGAAAAACAGTGGAAACAGTGTCAGACTTTATTTTTTTGGGCTCCAAACTCACTGCAGATGCTGATTGCAGCCATGAAATTAAAAGACACTCCTTGGAAGGATAGTTGTGACCAACCTAGATAGTATATTAAAAAGCAGAGACATTACTTTGCCAACCAAGTCCGTCTAGTCAAGGCAATGGTTTTTCCCGTGGTCATGTATGGATGTGAGAGTTGGACTGTGAAGAAAGCTGATCGCCGAAGAATTGATGCTTTTGAACTGTGGTGCTGGAGAAGACTCTTGAGAGTCCCTTGGACTTCAAGGAAATCCAACCAGTCCATTCTAAAGGAGATCAATCCTGGGTGTTCATTGGAAGGACTGATGCTAAAGCTGAAACTGCAATACTTTGGCCACCTCATGCGACGAGTTGACTCACTGGAAAAGACTCTGATGCTGGAAAAGGTTGGGGGCGGGAGGAGACGGGGACGACAGAGAATGAGATGGCTGGATGGCATCACCAACTCTGTGGACATGAGTTTGAGTGAACTCTAGGAGTTGGTGATGGACAGGGAGGCCTGGCATGCTGTGATTCATGGGGTCGCGGAGATTCGGACACGACTGAACGACTGAACTGAATTGAACTGAACAGGAACCCGTTTTGACCATGAGCTGACTGTGGCTCAGATCATGAACTCTTTATTGCCAAATTCAGACTGAAATTGAAGAAAGTAGGGAAAACCATTAGACCATTCAGATATGACCTAAATCAAATCCCTTATGATTATACAGTGGAGGTGAGGAATAGATTTAAGGGACTTATGATTATACAGTGGAGGTGAGGAATAGATTTAAGGGACTAGATCTGAAAGAGTGCCTAATGAACTATGGATGGAGGTTCGTGACAATGTACAGGAGACAGGAACCAAAACCATCCCCATGGAAAAGAAATGTAAAAAAGAAAAATGGCTGTCTGAGGAGGCCTTACAAATAGCTGTGAAAAGAAGAGAAGCAAAAAGCAAAGGAGAAAAGGAAAGATATAAGCATCTGAATGCAGAGTTCAAAAGAATAACAAGGAGAGATAAGAAAGCCTTCCTCAGCGATGAATGCAAAGAAATAGAGGAAAACAACAGAATAGGAAAAACAAGAGATCTCTTCAAGAAAATTAAGGATACCAAGGGAACATTTCATGCAAAGATGGGCTCGATAAAGGACAGAAATGGTAGGGACCTAACAGAAGCAGAAGATATTAAGAAGAGGTGGCAAGAATACACAGAAGTGCTGTACAAAAATGATCTTCACAACCAAGATAATCACGATGGTGTGATCACTGACCTAGAGCCAGACATCTTGGAATGTGAAGTCAAGTGGGCCTTAGAAAGCATCGCTACAAACAAAGTTAGTGGAGGTGATGGAATTCCAGTGGAGCTATTTCAAATCCTGAAAGATGATGCTGTGAAAGTGCTGCACTCAATATGCCAGCAAATTTGGAAAACTCAGCAGTGGCCACAGGACTGGAAGAGGTCAGTCTTCATTCCAATGCCAAAGAAAGGCAATGCCAAAGAATGCTCATACTACCGTACAACTGCACTCATCTCATACGCTAGTAAAGTCGTGGTCAAAATTCTCCAAGCCAGGCTTCAGCAATATGTAAACCGTGAACTTCCAGATGTTCAAGCAGGTTTTAGAAAAGGCAGAGTAACCAGAGGTCAAATTGCCAACATCTTCTGGATCATGGAAAAAGCAAGACAGTTCCAGAAAAACATCTATTTCTGCCTCATTGACTATGCCAAAGCCTTTGACTGTGTGGATCACAACAAACTGTGGAAAATTCTGAAAAAGAAGGGAATACCAGACCACCTGACTTGCCTCTTTTCAGGAAGCAACAGTTAGAACTGGACATGGAACAACAGACTGGTTCCAAATAGGAAAAGGAGTACGTCAAGGTTGTATATTGTCACCCTACTTATTTAACTTACATGCAGAGTACATCATGAGGAACGCTGGGCTGGAAGAAGCACAAGCTAGAATCAAGATTGCTGGGAGAAATATCAATAACCTCAGATATGCAGATGACACCACCCTTATGGCAGAAAGTGAAGAGGAACTCAAAAGCCTCTTGATGAAAGTGAAAGAGGAGAGTGAAAATGTTGGCTTGAAGCGCAACATTCAGAAAACATAGATCATGGCATCTGGTCCCATCACTTCATGGGAAATAGATGGGGAAACAGTGGAAACAGTGTCAGACTTTATTTTTTTGGGCTCCAAAATCACTGTGGATGCTGATTGCAGCCATGAAATTAAAAGACGCTTACTCCTTGGAAGGAAAGTTATGACCAATCTAGATAGCATATTAAAAAGCAGAGTCATTACTTTGCCAACAAAGGTCCGTCTGGTCGACTATGGCTTTTCCAGTGGTCGGGTATGGATGTGACAGTTGGACTGTGAAGAAGGCTGATGGCTGAAGAATGATGCTTTTGAACTGTGGTGTTGGAGAAGACTCTTGAGAGTCCCTTGGACTTCAAGGAGATCCAACCAGTCCATTCTCAAGGAGATCAATCCTGGGTGTTCATTGGAAGGACTGATGCTAAAGCTGTAGCTCCAATATTTTGGTCACCTCATGGGACATGTTGACTCACTGGAAGAGACTCTGATGCTGGGAGAGATTGGGGGCAGGAGGAGAAGGGGACGACAGAGAATGAGATGGCTGGATGGCATCACCAACTCGATGGACATGAGTTTGAGTGAACTCTGGGGGTTGGTGATGGACAGGGAGGCCTGGCGTACACGACTGAGGGTCTGAACTGAACTTAACTGAACTGAAACCCGTTTTGAATAGACCAGGTTGCCAGGGCACAAACTGGTAGGTTCTTTGGGATTAAAACCTTTCTAAGTGTACAAATGCTGTAAAATAAATTTATTTAATGATTCAAAATTGGTATTGTAGACTGGAATATTTCCCAGAGCTTTCCCTCTTGAATGACTGTAGCTCCTGATGTATATCCAAAAAGGCCAGAATTTAGGAAAAGGAAAAAAGCCTATTTTATGGGACAAATTTCCTTTGGTTTGATGACTATGGGGTCAGAGTCTGTAAATACTTGACCGTTTTTGTTCTAATCAAAGTGAAACCATGCATATAGTATTATATAATATATGCATATATAAAATCATCCATATTCTTTTGTAATTAATAGTTTTTTTAATTTAATAAATTCATTGTGAGCTTTTCAACTCAATTGTTTAAATGACTGCATATTTAATTACATGGTGTTTCCAAATTTGCTTATCCCTTCCTATTAAGTTTTTAATTTCAATTTTTGACTGACCAACAGCCCCATCTTTACTAATGTCCCTATCTTTGTCATCCTTTGTTCTTAGAAATTGGACTCTGAATGAAAAGATAATATTTTTAATTTTCATATATGAGATCAATCCTGGGTGTTCATTGGAAGGACTGATGCTAAAGCTGAAACTGCAATACTTTGGCCACCTCATGCGACGAGTTGACTCACTGGAAAAGACTCTGATGCTGGGAAGGATTGGGGTCGGGAGGAGAAGGGGACGACAGAGAATGAGATGGCTGGATGGCATCACCGACTCGATGGACATGAGTTTGAGTGAACTCCGGGAGTTGGTGATGGACAGGGAGGCCTGGCGTGCTGTGATTCATGGGGTCGCAGAGAGTCGGACACGACTGAGCAACTGAACTGAACTGAATCCTAGTTCCTATCTTTCTGAAATATTTCCTAGAAATTCTATTAATATTATATGATTCTACCCCCCCAACTCTGTTTTTACATTAATAGGTTAGTTGAATTTCATCTTGTTGACCATTAAAAAAAAAAAGAAATTATAAATCTGGTTAAATGTGATGTTGCTCTGAGAATCACAAACACAACTGAGTTTAAGCTTAAATATCCCATGAAAGATTTTTCTGCCAAAGTAAGTTATGGAGGAGTGTTCTGCATTCCTCAGCTTGTTATGGTGAAAGCACTGGCATGGGAAGTTCAAGCACAAGCAGAAACTTTGCACAGATAAAGCTGGTTATAGAAAATACTAAACAGTTACAACTAAAGCTTATTCCTTGGAACAGCCCCCATGCTACAGCATAACATTTGCACCATAATTATTACATTGAATTTTGAGAAAAGTACTTATGCAAAAGACATGAAGTCCAGAATTTGTGTGGTAGTGCAATACTCATTTTAAAACATAAAAATCATTGAATATCAAAAACATTGAATATTTTTGTTTGACTTCGTAATACATGATTTTCAAATTTCAATCTCTTATCATTTCCCTTTTTATTTTCAAAATGTTCCCTGAACTTTCTCATTTGATTGTTATCCTTTTGCCTTAATTCATCACGCCTGAAAACAAATCCACAATTCTTGCCCTCCACCTCTGAGCTACACCTCCTACCACATTTTCCAGTTCCTATTTAGCATTGTTGTCCCTTTTATTCTGGCTCAAAGGCTCTCATTTCTCCCACATTGTTTGTCTTTGTTCTTGTGATTTATTGTTGTCGTTTGCTACTATCTGTCCCTCTATCCTTTCTTATCCATCCCAATGATAATTACCCTATCTTAATTATCACTATCCTACTTCTTTAACCAAAAAAGAAAGACAAATATAAAGAGAAAGAATAAGTTCTTGAAACTGGTTTCCTTGCCCCAGTACATAACCTGCAAATTCTTTTCCAGTGGCTGCTTTGCTTGTTTCTTAAAAACAAACCTGTTTTCATATCATCTTTTAAAAAGGCCAGGGAAAGGAAAATTATTGGTCTCCCTCCTGCCAATGATTCTACTTACCAAACAAAGTACAAATAGGGCATGACATAATTTGTTACCATATTCTGTTACTGCAGCCTCCCTTGCTCCTCCGTCCATGGGATTTTCCAGGCAAGAGTACTGGAGTGGGTTGCCACTGCCTTCTCCAGGGGATCTTCCTGACTCGGGGATTGAATCCCGGTCTCCCGCATTGCAGGCAGGCACATTACTCTAAGCCACCAGGGGAGCCCTATTACCATATTAGCTTTCCATATATCAGTAGATGGAAAGGGAGGCCTGGCATGCATGCTGCAGTCCATGGCGTCGCAAAAAGTCGGATACAATTGAGCGGCTGAACTGACTGATTGATATATTAATAGCTATGCACTACGTACCTTCATCTACATTAAGCTAACCTGAAATACTATCCAAATATTTAATGCTACAAAGTTCTTCACCTTTAAGAGTATAATTCTTTCTGCCTATACTGGCTGCCCCATAACCATTCTTTTTGTATTTTTTTGTTTGTTTTTAAAGCTAAATCCAAAAGTAGTGTCACCTAAAATAATGGATACCCTCACTGGGCAAGATAGGATTATTATAGTACCCTCTCCAGTAACCATGTTTCTCTCTATTTGGCCACCTACTGACATTCTACCCTGCCTTAAGATTCAGGTATATCATACACCTTCTTAAGAAAGTGGTATTCATATCCCTATGGTATCACAGTAAGCATTATTCATCCAATCTTAGGACCACAGTCCCATATTTCTAAGACTGGAATTCCTACCTGAGGCTATTTCCACAAAGGCTGGTGACTGAAAGCACATTAGAGCAGGCTGTTTTTGAATACATCTCCCATTTAAGAAAGTCAAAGATGCAAATGTTTAACTTAAATGCCTCCTACTCTTTTATGTTACATACAGATTTTAAAAAAGATTAATTTTTGAAAAATATTTGTTGTTAAATAGTAGCTACTTATCAGATAACCAGGAGGGTTGGTGTTGCAGAAATTCTAGAAGCAAGAAATATGGCCTAAGGTTTCAGAGTTACTTAAGTATCTACAATATATAAATTATTATCAAGATGACTTTTTTAAGAAGAAAAATGTACTTTTCAACAAAGATGTTTATTTTTTAATCCTAGGCAATAACATGATATTTAAGTTTTGTCCAGACTTACATAGAAATTCCAAAAGAAAATGTCCAAAGTAGTACATGCTGCTGCTGCTAAGTCGCTTCAGTCGTGTCCGACTCTGTGAGGCCCCATGGACTGCAGTATGCCAGGCTTCCCTGTCCATCACAGACTCCCAGAGCTTGCTCAAACTCATGTCCATTGAGTCAGTGATGCCACCCAACTGTCTCATCCTCTCTCCTTTATAGTTTATTCACTATAGTTAATAGACTATAAAATATTCAATATTGCACACAAAATATTAGATAAGACTGATAAAATGAATGAAACAGAAATATTTGCACTCAAGATTGTTAGACCAATTAATCAGTTTACTAAAACATTTCTAGGTAAAATATCATTATAGAATAGTAGTAATTATGTGAATGAAAAGCTACAATAAACATAATAGGAAATTTAACTAAATGTTAATTAAATAACTTGTTATTATTCCTTTGTAATATGCCTTTGGAGCCTGAATTTATTTACATTAGTAATCATCTCATGAACTTCAAGTGGCAGGGTTTCACATGAAAAATAATATAAGATTACAGTTTTGAGGAGTCTTTCTGTTTGGCAATAGAATAAGAAGACAAAGTTTATGATGCAGAAATTTTCTGAGAGAACATGAGGCAGTCAGATACTAAGTATTTAGTTTATCCTCAGGAAGAATCAAATAAATCCTGTGTTTGTTATACCAAGAGGAATTAAAATATATTAACAACAATACATGTAAAAACGATACACTATTTATTTGACATATAATTTAATAGTCTTAGAATGATACTTCACAATTCTGTGGTTCAGCTGCAAAATTATGGTTAACCAAGATGTCAATATCCTGTCTTGAAATAAGATATCAGAAAGTTCTGATGCTTTTGGTTTAAAAGAAAAAGTCCTATGGAAAAGTCTGAACCAAACCATACTGGAACAGAGAACAGATACGTGCTGTGTCTTCCCCAAACTCTTCCCCAGTTTTCTTCAATAATAAATACAACTTGCCTGAGGTTTATGAAATAATGACCCAGGCTACTCAATGACTTGCTGTAGGCAAGGTCTATCTTTTGAATAATTGTGATTTGAACATTGATTAAAAAGGTTCTTTCCCTATAAAATGCAGCCTTCTCTCTTTTTTGATAATGATATTAGAAGTATATGACTTATCACCCAATGGTTTCTTCTTTATAAATGTTCAGTTCAGTCACTCAGTCATGTCTGACTCTTTACAACCCCTTGGACTGCAGCTCGCCAGGCTTTGCTGTCCATCACCAACTCCCAGAGTTTATTCAACCTCATGTCCATCAAGTCAGTGATGCCATTCAACCATCTCATCCCCTGTTCTCCCCTTCTCCTCCTACCTTCAATCTTTCCCAGAATGAGGGTCTTTTCTAGTGTTCTTCACATCAGATGGCCAAAGTATTGGAGCTTCAGCTTCATCATTAGTCCTTCCAATGAATATTCAGGACTGATTTCCTTTAGGATTGATTGGTTGGATTTCCTTGCAGTCCAAGGGACTCTCAAGAGTCTTCTCCAACACCACAGTTCAAAGCATCAGTTCTTTGGTGCTCAGCTTTTTTATAGTCCAAATCTCACATCCATACATGACTGCTGGAAAAATCATAGCTTTGACTAGATGGACCTTTGTTGTCAAAGTAATGTCTCTGCTTTTTAATATGCTGTCTGTTTTGGTCATAGCTTTTTTCCCAAGGAGCAAGCATCTTTTAATTACAGTCACTATTTGCAATGATTTTAGAACCCAAGAAAATAAAGTCTGCCACTGTTTCCATTGTTTCCCCATCTATTTGCCATGAAGTGATGGGACCAGATGCATGATCTTAGTTTTCTGAATGTTGAGCTTTAAGCCAATTTCTTCACTCTCCTCTTCCACTTTCATCAAGAGACTCTTTAGTTCCTCTTCGCTTTCTGCCATAAGGATGGTATCATCTGCATATATGAGGTTATTGATATTTCTCCTGGCAATCTTGATTCCAGCTTATGCTTCATCCAACCCCCACATTTTGCATGATGTACTCTGCATATAAGTTAAATAAGCAGGGTGTTATACAGCCTTGATGTACTCCTTTCTCAATTTGGAACCAGTCCATTGTTAAATGCTAACATCACATACATAAATATTTTCATTAATTATGAAGTTAGTGTTGATTTAATATAACTTTTGGATAATATAAAAGAACCTATCATCAGATTAAATTGAAAAAAAAGTAAATAAAAAGAAAAAGGTTCTAGAATTCTTGCCGAACCCTTCTTTCTACCCTCTGTCTTAGATACTCGCATCTTGACCCCTAAAAGAGGTTAGCTATTTCTAAACCCCCTACCTCACAAAAAAAGAGGAAAATTAAAGTTTTGTAGAAAATAAGGAGAAATAGAAGACAAAATTGGGGAATAACTACATTTAGGATCTAGCAGAAGCCAAGTGTCAGCAAAGATAAGAAAATAGAAGTTGGGAGGGCAGTAATAAAAAAAAAATAGCATTATAAATCCATAAATGAAAGGGCTGATTCCAAAAGCTATCAAAAATTTGAAAAAAAGCCATAGGTAAAATGGAGTACAAAGAATGACATTGGAAGACCGTAGATAACTTTCAAGTAAATTTCAGAAAAGTGGTATGATAGAAGCAGGAGTGTTAAGTTTAACGATGTACTTGGTGATCAGTAAATGAAAATTTTATAGTTATGAATCTTACTAAGAAATTGAAAAGTAACAGCAAGGCAGGAGATAGGACAGTAAATAGGGAGAGACTGTTTGTTTTTTATTTTTGTTTCTCAGTGTACTTCTTTATATGCAGAGGAAAACAAATCCATGGAAAGTGTAAGCCTGGTGATGCAGGTGGGATGGAATGTAATTGGTAGGTGGAGGAGATGGTAGTAAGTGCCTGGAGGGGGACATTACTCATATCTTTGGATTCTTAATTCCTAGCATAATTTCTGGCTCAGAAGAAAAGTGGATAAAATGGTTTTTAAATTAATGAGCACAATGGGAGAGGCTAGACCAATACTAGACTCTTTCAAACCGTGGAAAATGATAACATCATGGGCAAACTTGTAAAAACAATCTGGAGGTTAAGAGAGATTGAGGGTATAAAAGAATTTCAGAGTATCGAAATTTTCAACCAAGTAGGAGACAGGTGGTTTTGGGAGAGTGAGTAATGGGGATAATTGTGGGAGAGTGATTAGAGTAGAAACTTTTGACATGAACCTTGTGGAAAACTAAACAGTTCTAGAAAAGCCAGTTCTAAGATGCACTGGCTGTTCCAAATGAAATCTAAAATTTCAGTTAATAAAACTCAGAGTATGGCACCCCACTCCAGTACTCTTGCCTGGAAAATCCCATGGAAGGAGGAGCCTGGTGGGCTGCAGTCCATGGGGTCGCTAAGAGTCGGACACGACTGAGTGACTTCACTTTCACTTTTATGCATTGGAGAAGGAAATGGCAACCCACTCCAGTGTTCTTGCCTGGAGAATCTCAGGGATGGGGGAGCCTGGTTGGCTGCCATCTGTGGGGTCACACAGAGTTGGACACGACTGAAGTGACGTAGCAGCAGCAGCAGCAGCAAACTACTTATGGTTTTGACAAATCTTTATAATTACATCATTTTCTTCTCAAAATCACTTTGGGCTTAATCATTAATATTTGATTTGGTTTATGTTCTTTTGGAGAAATATTTTTATCACTTAAGGCTTATTTAATATAGCTGCTAAAAAATTTCTGGAATTTGGAAAGATAATACCCAATTGCTCTTACTCTTGTAGTAAATAGTTTTGTGTTCCTAGAAAGCCAAGATTATTAATAAATAATATTCCATTAATATACAGTCTTATTTTGCTAGTCCTTTTAAGTTACACTATAATTTAAATAAAATGAAACAAGATAATTCTATTTCCACATCTAATTTTGGATCAACTTTTAGTTGAGTGGTAACAAGAATAGTTTTCCTATTTCCAGTACTATGTTGGACCTAACAGCAATAGATCAAAGCTATTAGTCTGTCCAGAAGATCAGTTAGTGTAGGAAGCCTATCATCATAATCCTTACAACAGCTGTCTTTAAATTCCTGCTGCCACATGAAAGGTCAGAGCAGCTGGAAATGGAGAAAAGCAGTTAGGAAAACAGCTGTTTTTGTTTGTTTGTTTTGTTTTCTTTTTATCAGAAATGTTGCCTTACTTGTGTCTGTTGTCTTGTGATAAGGAGTATTGCTGTGCACACACTGTGTCTAGACTACTCATTGTTGACACTGTTCTCAACTGTATTCTTTGAAATTAAATGAATATGCCCTGAAGACAGGTGACAGCACTGATCTGAATTTGAGAACAACATCTAGCTGTGTGGTTAAAAATCTGTCTTAGCTCTTCTCTACCTGAACTCCTGAACAGCTTAACTATAATTGGAAATAATTTGAGATAGCATGATGGGGTTGATAAAGGATGGATTCTGGATGAAAGCAGAAGTTTTTTTTCCAGACTCAGCTGCTATCTTATGAGTTGAAGAAAGGTATTTAATCTGATGTCATAATTCATCATTACTTCAAATTCAGGTAACACTAGGTACGTCATAGGGTTGATGAGAGAAGGAAATATAAACAAATACTCTGACTTGGTATCTGACACAGTATAAGCACTTAATAGTTGTATATTTCAAGAATTTCATCTTACATTCATATTTAGAGAGGGAATCAGATTAAATTTGTTAAACATAGGTTTTTTGGATTTCACTGATGTATTTATTGTACAGCATATAAAGGCTGTTTTAAAATGTTCCACTTTAAGTTTTTTAAGGAAACTCCATACTATTCTCCATGGTGGCTGTATCAATTTACATCCCTACCAACAGTGCAAGAGGGTTCCCTTTTCTCCTCATCCTCTCCAAAATTTACTGTTTGTGGATATTTTAATGATGGTCATTCTGATTGATGTGAGGTCATACCTCATTTAATTTTGATTCGCATTCTCTAATAATTAATGATGTTGAGCATCTTCTCATGTGATTTTTGGCCATCTGCATGTCTTCTTTGGAAAGATGCCAATTTAGGTCTTATGCCCATTTTTTTCTTGGGTTGTTTGTTTTTTGATTTTGAGCTTCATGAACTGTTTGTATATTTTGAGATTAATCCTTTGTCAGTTGCTTCATTTGCAAATATTTTCTCCATTCTGAGGATTGCTTTTTTGTCCTGTTTATGGTTTCCTTGCTGTGCAAAAGCTTTTAAGTTTTATTATGTCTCATTTGTTTATTTTTGTTCTTATTTTCATTACTCTAAGAGGTGGGTCAAAAATATCTTGCTATAATTTATATCAAAGAATGTTCTATGTTTACCTCTAAGAGTTTTACAGTGTCTGGCCTTACATTCAGGTCATCATCCATTTTGAGTTTATTTTTGTGTATGGCATCAGGGAATGTTCTAATTTCATTCTTTTACATGAAACTGTCAAATTTTCCCAACACCAATTATTAAAGAGGCTGTCTTTTCTCCATTGCATTGATATATTCTTGCCTCATTTTTCATAGATTAGGTGACCATAAGTGCATTGGACCATATCTCTAGGCTTGTTATCCTGATCCATTGATCTAAATTTCTGGTTTTGTGCCAGTACCATACTGTCTTGATTACTGTAACTTTATAGTATAGTCTGAAGTCAGGGAGCCTGATTCCTCCAGCTGTACTTTTTTTCTCAAGAATGATTTGACTCTTAAGGATTGGGAGAACAAGATGATGGAGGAGTAGGTGGATGTGGAGTACATCTCTCTCCATGGATACAACAGGAATACACCTTCAGACACAGTAATGCATGCAGAACATCAGATGAGAGAGGACAGGAGGACCTAACCAGTGGAAAAGAATATATAGAACCATGCAAAACTCAGTACAATGAAGGAAGTAGGGGGAAGAACAGGAGTATTAGTAGGACTGGACCTGCCCTCTGCAGGTGGGGGAACTGAAGCAGGGGTCTGATCCCCTCAGCTGGGCAATTGTCTGACTCAGAGGAGAAACATTTAAGGCTGAGAGTGAAATAGCTGATCTGTGGCAGCCTAAATGGAATGAGAATCAGACAGTCCTTGCCGCAGCCATACATGTGGAGGGCAGGAACACAGATCTCCTGCATGGGGCACCGGTGGGGAGCTGGAGTTTAGGGAGTATGGAACAATCCCAATGCAAGGGCTGCTGTTGACTGTGGAGAGACAGATCGAGGGGACATGAGAGAGGAGATCGTGGTGGGAAATGCCTATGGAGGAAAGCCGGGCAGTCATGGAAGCAGGCAATACTGCTGAGTCACACGTATGGTGCCATCCAAAGCCTCCCTCTCCCCACATACCAGCATCAGCAGCTGAACAATAGAGAAGCTGGCCCATCAAACATATGACGCACTGAACCACAGAGCAGGACCCCACCCAGCATGCTCATTTAAGTGACTGATGAGCCCATCTGCAGATTAGGACCCCAGTCAGGAGGGCCCCTCTATGTGCCTGACATGCGGAAGAACAGAGAAGGACCCCAGGCAAGGGATCACTCTAAGTGCCTGAACTGACGGAGCTACAAGAAAGACTGGCTGAAGAGGCCTTCTGATCCCTAGCTACAACAGGCTCGAAAAAGACTTTGATAAGGCCACAACTCCTGCCACGGAGGTGGTTTGTGGTCCTGAACACTTGGCACCACCAGAGTCCCTGCAAGCCAAGCAGCTACACCATCTTCATGCTCAACTCTCACTGGGACAGAACTGCCACAGGCAAAAGAAAAAAAAAGAAAAGCCTTGTGTTTATGAACGCAGGGTTGCTTCGGTCCTAACCGACTCTTTGCAACCCTGTAGATTGTGGCCTACTAGGCTTCTCTGTCAGAGAGGGGGTTGCCCGGGCAAGAATACTGGAGCATATTGGCCAATACTGGTTGCCATACCCTTCTGGAACACTATCTTTCCTGCTGCTCTAGTCGCCAACCCCCCTGAGTAGCTAGTGCTGCCAGAACCCCTGCGAACCAAGCAGCTGCACCACTTCCACACCTGGCCTTCACATGGGCAAACCCAAGCCTTCCAGAGCAGCCTCAGGAGCCAAACCCCAGTGGACGACCCACATGTAGAGGTGTAACTAAAACCACAATTGAAACACAGGGGCAGTGTGGCTAAGGAAGAAGACCCAAAACGTTCCCACCAGCTGTACAATCTGCAGATTGAATCCACATGATCAACTAGGCAGACTCTGTGTCTATGAAATGTGTAAAAGGCCATTGAGAGCTCCCACAAAAGAAGACGCACTAGTGCTGATGGCTGTGGACATTGGAGGCAAGAACACACAGGAGTATGACCAGATTAGAATCTGAATAGCCCCACAGCAGGTCCAGAGATCAGTACAGTGTTGAAGGGCATCGTAGGGAGGTAAGGTGGACTGTGATTACCAGCCCAGGAAAGGACTCTGACAGCAGTGACTCAACATTTATTATTCTTATTTTTTTTACTTGTTCTGTAGATTATTTTGGATTTTTTTATTTTTTCTCTTCTGTTGTAGTTGTTGATTTTACTGGCATTAACAGATCCAATTAAGCTTTTGAGCTTTTATTTTTTTTTTTTTCCCTCAGTCACATTTTTTATTGTTGTCATAAACCTCTGCCTCTATGTTGGGCTTTTGCAGTTCTGTGGAGTTTTCCTCTTTTTTTTTCTTTTCTCTTTTTATATTTTTAATTTTTAAATGTATTATTATTTTTCTACATTTATTCCTTTGTTTTCTTTTCCTACTGTTCTTTTCCCCTTGCAGTTAATCTTTAATGCATATAAATCTTCTTTATCTACTTCTATTTAACTTTGCATATCTATGATTTTGTAACTGCCATTTTTCTGGGGTTCATCTTTGGCTTCTTATTTTTGGATATTTTTTTACTCTCCCTTAATGCCATATCAAACCCTCGTTCCTGACCAGAGATCAAACCCTGACCCTTTGGATTGGGAGCACTGACTCCCAAGACCCTAGACTACCAAAGAACTGACCCTAGTGAGTATCAAATAGTGTGAACTCACACAAAGGAAACCACTTGAATACGAGACCCAGCATCACACAACCACCAGTAGCACCCTGTGAGGGACGCCTCATGTTAACAACAAAGTGAAAATACAAACCCAGTAATCAGCAGACAGAAGTGCCACCTCACTCAGCCTTGCCCATCAGAGGAAAAACAAGCAAACAAAATCTCAGCACAAATCTCACTGTATATGAAGTTCACACAAACCACAGGACCAACCTTAGGAGGGCAGGAACCAAAAGGAAGAAAGAATTCAACCTTCCTCAAGGAAAGAATTCAACTATTCTTGAAGCCTGGGAAAAAGGACCTCAAACACAATAACTAAATATATATATATATATATAGGAAGAGAAATACCGCACAAGTGAAGGAGCAAACTAGAAACATAGAAGTCCAAATAAATGAAGAGGAAAGAGGAAAAGTACCTGAAAAAGAATTCATAATAATGATAGTAAAGATGACCAAAAACCTTGAAAGCAAAATGGAGAAAATGCAAGAATCAATTAACAAAGACCTAGAAGAATTAAAGAATAAGCATACAGAGACAAACAACACAATTACTGAAACTAAAAATACTCTAGAAAGAATCAATAGCAGAATATCTGAAGCAGAAGAATCCATCAATGAGCTGGAAGATAAAATGGTGGAAATAATTTCTGAAGAGCAGAATAAAGTAAAAAAAAAAAAAAATGAAAAGAGCTGAGGACAGTTTCAGAGACATCTGTGACCATATCAAATGCACCAACATTCTAATTATAGGTGTCCCAGATGAAGAAGAGAGAAAAAAAGGTTGAGAAAATTACTGAAGAGATTACTATTGAAAATTTCCCCAACATGGAAAAGGAAATAGTCAATCAAGTGCAAGAGGCACAAAGAATCCCATACAGGATAAACCCAAGAAGAAACATGCCAAGACACGTACTAATCAAACTAACAAAGACTAAACACAAAGAAAGAATATTAAAAGCAGCAAGGGAGAAGCAACAAGTAACATACAAGGGAAACCCCGTTTGCTTGACAGCTGATCTTTCAGCAGAAACTCTGCAGGCCAGAAGGGAATGGCAGGATATCTTTAAAGTACTGAAAGGGAAAAAGGTAAAATCAAGATTACTGTACACAGCATATATCACATTCAAAACTCATGGAGAAATAAAAAGCTTTTCAGACAAGCAAAGTTAAGATAATTCAGTACCACCAAACCAGCTTTACAACAAATGCTACACAGACTTACATAGTCAAGAAATACAAGAGAAGAAAGAGCTACAAAATCAACCCCAAACAATTAAGAACATGGCAATAGAAACATATATATCAATAATTACTTTAAATGTAAATGGATTAAATGCTTCAACCAAAAGACACAGACTGGCTGAATGGATACAAAAACAAGACCCATATATATGCTGTCTACAAGAAACCCACTTAAGGCCTAAAGACACATATAGACTGAAAGTGAGATGATGGAAAAATATACTCCATACAAATGGTAAACAAAAGAAAGCTGGAGTAGCAATCCTCATTTGTAGAGATGTAGATGGACCTAGAGACTGTCATATTGGGTTAAGTAAGAAAGAGAAAAACAAGTTTCATATATATATATATATGATGTGTGCGTATATATATATATATATAAATGAAATCTAGAAAGATAGAATAGATGATCTTATTTGCAAAGTAGAAATATAGATGGATACATAGAGAACAAGCATATGTATACCAAGGAGGAAAAGATGGAATGGGATGAATTGGGAGATTGGGATTCACATGTATATGCTATTGATATACTATGTGTAAAATACATAACTAATGAGAGCCTACTGTGTAGCTCAGGGAATTCTACTCAGTGCTCTGTGGTGACCCAAATGGGAAGGAATCCAACAAACAAGGAATATGTGTACACATATAGCTGATCCACTTTGCTATACAGTGGAAACTGATACAACAGTGTAAAACAACTATACTCTAATAAAAATTACTTTTTTAAAAAAGGAAAATGTTGTTAATTTTCTTTGAAGAATGACAGAAATGATCATCAAATCTCTTTTCGCACAATAATTCACAATAATTCACTTCCAAATTCTTTCAGTTAGCTTAATCCATTTATTTAAATCCCTCATCTTTCGGTAAGATATTCTCTTTTGATGCCGTGTTTTGTTCTTCACAAAACTGAATAGTTTACATCCTGTAGTCCCTATCCAAAAGTATTCAGAGAATTAAAAAAGCTAGTTTATGAAAAAGCTCACAAATTTTGTCTTATGAAAGTGTTGTTTTCTTCAGAGTAAGTTTTCCTATTTCATTCAGTAAAGAAAGACAGTTAGTATTAAATAATATTAATTACCTTAAAGGCTAATATGCATGAAAGTTGGGTTCTTTTGTAATTTCACAAGGAAATTCCACTAGGAAATATTGTACTGAGTTTTAAAAATATCTCAATGGATGCTAAGTGTTTTCAATTAGGTTTCAATGAATAGAGCATACTGTTTCTTAATAGATAGTTTGAAAAGAATTACAGACATACTCTGCAAATGTTTTCTCTTAAGGTCAGACAGGTTTTAGGGAAATACAATCTTTAGTTTTAAATCACTGGTAGTAAATTAATTTTTAAAACCAAATTAGCTTACTTCTTAAAAAATAATAAAACAGTTGAGTATTTAAAAATCATCATAAATGGAAATTATTGTCACAATTTATCAAGAAAGATTTCAGCTTATTTTAGCACTAATCTTAAAGGTTAATGATGTTCATTTTTTTCAGCCGTATCAGCTTTTCATAATAACGAACATATTTCAATTTTCATAAGTTGTTATTTCTTTTCATTGTTATCTTTCCAGATCTAAAATGTTTTCTTGGATAGCTTCTATTTCTGTGTTGCTACTGCTGCTGCTGCTGCTAAGTCACTTCAGTCGTGTCCAACTCTGTGTGACCCCACAGACAGAAGCCCACCAGGCTCCCCCGTCCCTGGGATTCTCCAGGCAAGAACACTGGAGTGGGTTGCCATTTCCTTCTCCAATGTGTGAAAGTGAAAAGTGAAAGTGAAGTCGCTCAGTCGTGTCCGACCCTTAGCGACCCCACGGACTGCAGCCTACCAGGCTCCTCCATCCATGGGATTTTCTAGGCAATAGTACTGGAGTGGCTTGCCATTGCCTTCTCCAATTCCTGTGTTAGGACAGTTTATTACCCCATTAGGGTCATGCATGTTTGTAATTTCTTGTTGAAGCACTTGTGTGATGAGTCCTTTAAAATCTTTATCAGGTAATCCTAACATGATTCTCATCTTGGTTTAACATCTGTTGAATGATAGGATATTCATTTGAATAGGCGAAAGTAATCTACATGGACTACCTTTTGTTACTAGTTTGAGTGTCAAGAAATGCTGGGCATAGGATATGATTTTCTGTTAGGTGTGGGGCTCATAAACAACTCCTGCCACCATATTGTTCTTGCAGCCTTGGGGTCTTTAATTAACACTGTCTTCCTCATTAAATTTTAAAAAGTTTTATTTTGCTTTTTCAGAATTCTCCTTTGTTTGCTTCTTGTGTTATTTCCAAGGGTTTTTATTGTCATACTTAGCATAGAGAAATGAATTTATATGCTTTTTTTGACTGGAATCCCTGAACTTACTTTTTAAAGGAATGAATATCTGTCCTAATTTCAAAACACTTTGAAAAGTAATTATATAATACAAAATCACTTAAAAATTTTTTTTATAATCTAGATTATATTCAATGGATATCATAAAATGAGACATAACTATAATAATATTTGCTTAAAGTAATGTTTTTAAATGGATAAAGATGAAAATGTAAACACTGTTCACCTACAACAGTTTTAAAAAGGTTAAAACCTAAACTACTACTGCTAATAGGAAAAATTATCTAAAAATCGAAGCAAAACAAAAGCATAGAAAATTAAAATGAAATTCAGAATCTTCATCTCATTTTTTATTTGCAATTGTTATACATGTTTCAGGTTTCCTCCATTTCTGCTTTCTTGTTCATGGACTTCAGATCATGGCAACAGAAAGCTAATTTTAAAGTGGAAAATTAGGAAGTGGCCTTCAATGTGGCTGGATTACTAAAGAGTTTTAGGAATGAAATAAAGTGATTGTGAAAGTGAAGTAATGAATTTGTTCATTTTATCAGGGTATTTGGAGGTTTAGAGCAAAGACTTGGCTTATTTACAGGTATAAAAAATTTAAACATCATTCTCATTTCCTCCACTTTCTAATCTCTGAAATCACTCTATGTTATGTGGAAACAAAAAGATTATGTTTTATAAAGTTGACTTTTGGCATACTGACATATTGCAATATATTTATTTACAACTTATAACTTAATGCATATTAGAGTTACCACAGTAACCCTTGTTAAGTAAAAGATTGTTTTTACCTTTGAGAAAATCTTCAGGATCTCAGTGCTCTTCTTTTCAAAACAGACCTAATCACACATCATTTCTTTAACTTGCTTAAACTTGAACTTCTAATGAATGATGGAACTGAACGTGGTTTGCTCAAACTTTGAGACTATGACTAACAAGAGAAAATAGCCAGAATAGATTTTTTTGTTTTAAATCTTAATACTCCCTTATGAGGTAAGTTGGCTAAAATTTAATATTTGCTTTTATTATAAATTGATATTACTTGTGAGGTGCCCTAAAGTATAATGAATTTGTGAGGTTCATTATATCAGAAATAAAATAAGGAGTAAAACAGTGAGTCATTTCAGTTTAACTTTTGGCAAAGTTTTATGGGGAAATGATTTTGCTTAATAAAATTCCTATTAAACTCGACATTTGCCCATGAGGAAATATCAATATATAATCAGAGGACTACAGCTTTTGTCAAAAAATATTTTAAGAGACACATTGTATTTAGATTGCTGAATAGTTGCAATGAACCCTTACCTTTCAACTGAGCGGAAAAGGAAGTCCATCATTAAGCAATCTGTTGGGCAATCCATGTTTTAACTATTCTCATTGTTAGATTTTAATTACAGGTTTGCATCAGGAAACTGATTCACATCCTCTGAATGCCATCTAAAATTACAACCTAAAATCTAAGTGTATTTGTTGTTCAACACTAAGTACCATTTAGGAAAAAAAGGAAAGGTGCCTACCCACCAATATCTTTGTCATTGGTTTAAATAGCCCTTTTACTTTTCTTGTGAGGAATTTCAAATGTCACCAACTCTGCTGCTGCTGCTGCTAAGTCACTTCAGTCGTGTCTGACTCTGTGAGACCCCACAGACGGCAGCCCACCAGGCTCCCATCCCTGGGATTCTCCAGGAAAGAACAGTGGAGTGGGTTGCCATTTCCTTCTCTAATGCATGAAAGTGAAAAATGAAAATGAAGTCGCTCAGTCGTGTCCGACTCTTCGCGACCCCGTGGACTGCAGCCTACCAGGCTCCTCCGCCCATGGGATTTTCCAGGCAACAGTACTGGAGTGGGATGCCATTGCCTTCTCCAGTCACCAGCTCTAGCCGCAGTCAAAAAGTTTACTTGTCATGTTGACCTCTGAATATTTCTGAAATTTCTACTTGGGAAGCTGACATTAATCTATCGGGAAAGATATTAGATTCTGAGAAAACCAGATATCTGAAACATTTCTCATTTTGATTTGGGGGACATGCCTAATGTTTATCTTTTAACTAGTATTTCTCTAGATTAAAACTTTAATAGATCTGCTCTTAATTTATTGAATAAGTTATACTGTTTAAAAAAATATGAAGTCACTTTGATTCTTGTCATTCTAGCCAATGAAGAGAGGATAAGAGCAGATGTCCAGAGAGAGTTTACCTTTTAATTTAGGAAGGCAGAAGTTGTACATGTCACTTCTGCTTATACTTCAGTGCCAAGAGCTTAGTCACATATCTACAACCACTACAGGGGCTTTGGCACATGTGCTTCCTGGTGGGCAACCATGACCTAAACCAAATTCTATTACCATGGAGGTAGAGAAAAATATTAATGGATATCTGGTGGCCTTCCACTATCACAGAATACCTATTCCCAAGTTTTTGTATGACTGCCAAGTCTATGCTCTTTACATTTCATATCCAGATGTACTGGCAAGAAATTTATTTCCCTGTGTCATCTTTATAAATATACTCTCTTCCCAATAGCCCTTCACTAATCAGGGTTTAAAGAACAAAGTTATCTGTTTTTAGTATACACCATTTGTTACTTTTGGAATACTGATTTCCCTTCCACTAAGTTGTTTTAGACAAAAATTTTAGGTAGCAATCATATAATAATAGGATTTATTGAATCTGGAAATTACATTACATTACGGCTAGCCCATACAAGCAAGAATCTCTGCTGTAGCAATTCTGATAAGTGACTCTTTAATCATTGTTAAAGCATTACTTCATTTAGGTAGAGCACACTCTATTCATGAGGCAGTTCATTTCTTTGTTGGGTATAGCCTGATTGAAATGTTCTTTAATTAAACAAAAGTCTTCTTCCAATTAATGTTTATTCAATAGCTTTAGTTTAGGCCTTCTAGAGCTTCACTGTTCTGTATGACTGCTGCTAGACATCTGTGACTACATAAATTTTAATTAAAATGAGCTAAAATGAAATAAAATAGAAAATTCTTCAGCCACAGTATTTACCATATTTAAAGTCTCAATAGCCCTATGTGGCTAATGGTGACAATATTAGATACTGTAGAAAACATACTTAATACTGGACACTGTAGAGGACATAAAAGTTCTATTGGACAGTACTGTATCCAGAGCAGAAGAGACTAAATCTATTACAGTATTAAATGCCCTAGCAACATTAAAGGGCTCTGTGTTTTTTTTTTTTTTTTTGAAAGATCAGCTTACAAATCACTTGATTTCAATTAAAAATTTAAACATCTTATTTGTTTCATGATCTATTTTGAGACTCCACGATAGAGTAGTAGACAAAACAAGGATTCTTGTCCCCATGGAATTTTCATTGTAACAGAGAATGGTAACCAAAAACAGTTCAGTTTAGTAGCTCAGTCGTGTCGGACTCTTTGTGACCCCATGAATCACAGAACACCAGGCTTCCCTGACCATCACCAACTCCCGGAGTTTACCCAAACTCATGTCCATTGAGTCGGTGATGCTATCCAGCCATCTCATGCTCTGTTGTCCCCTTCTCCTCCTGCTCCCAATCCCTCCCAGCATCAGGGTCTTTTCCAATGAGTCAACTCTTCGCATGAGGTGGCCAAAGTACTGGAGTTTCAGCTTCAGCATCAGTTCTTCCAATGAATGCCCAGGACTGATCTTTAGGATGGACTGGCTGGATCTCCTTGCAGTCCAAGGGACTCTCAAAAGTCTTCTCCAACACCACAGTTCAAAAGCATCAATTCTTCGGCAATCAGCTTTCTTCACAGTCCAACTCTCACATCCATACAGGACCACGGGAAAAACCGTAGCCTTGACTAGACGGACCTTGGTTGGCAAAGTAATGTCTCTGGTTTTTAATATGCTATATAGGTTGGTCATAACTTTCCTTCCAAGGAGTAAGCGTCTTTTAATTTCATGGCTGCAATCAGCATCTGCAGGGATTTTGGAGCCCAAAAACATAAAGTCTGACACTGTTTCCACTGTTTCCCCATCTATTTCCCATGAAGTGATGGGACCAGATGCCATGATCTTTTTTTTCTGAATGTTGAGCTTCAAGCCAACCTTTTCACTCTCCTCTTTCACTTTCATCAAGAGGCTTTTGAGTTCCTCTTCACTTTCTGCCATAATGGTAGTGTCATCAGCATATCTGAGGTTATTGATATTTCTCCCGGCAATCTTGATTCCAGCTGCTGCTTCTTCCAGCCCAGAATTTCTCATGATGTACTCTGCATATAAGTTAAATAACCAGGGTGACAATACACAACATTTCTGGATTTTGTTCAAAAATAAAACCAAAAACAATGCCTTTCTGAATTTTGAACCAGTCCAGTGTTCCATGTCCAATTCTAACTGCTGCTTCTTGACCTGTATACAGGTTTCTCAGGAGACAGGGAAGTGGTCTGGTTTTCCCATCTCTTTAAGAATTTTCCAGTTTGTTGTTACTCACATAGTCAAAGACTTTAGTGTAGTCAGTGATGTAGAAGTAGATGTTTTTCTGGAATCCCCTTACTTACTCTATGATCCAACGAATATTGGCAATTTGATCTCTGGTTCCAATGCCTTTTTAAACCAGCTTGTACATCTGGAAGTTTTTAGTTCATGTACTGCTGAAGCCTAGCTTGAAGGATTTTGAGCATAACTCTGCTAACATGTGAAATGAACTCAATTGTATGGTAGTTTGAACATTCTTTGACTTTGTCTTTCTTTAGGCTTGAAATGAAAACTGACCTTTTCCAGTCCTGTGGCCACTGCTGAGGTTTCCAAATCTGCTTACATTTGAGTGCAGCACTTTTACAGCATCATCATTTTAGGATTTGAAATAACTCAGCTAGTATTTCATCACTTCTACTTACTTTGTTCGTAATAATGCTTCCTAGGGCCCTTTTGACTTGATACTCCAGAATGTCTGGTGTATGAGGTCAGGAGATCCTTAGCATTTGAGAATGAAAAGGTCAATTGGTAAGTCAAAATATTTCAGTAATTTGAAGCCAGACAAGCTTTTTAGGTACACCCACAATTTTGGACTTCGGAGAATTACTAGCTACTTCCAAGAAAAATAGATCAGTCCCATTCATAAATTCAAAATTTGGTTAAAAAAATGATTTGGACAAAAACAGATGATTTGGTACAAGTTATGTATGCAGGTCAGGAAGCAACAGTCAGAACTGTACATGGAACAACAGACTGGTTCCAAATAGGAAAAGGAGTACGTCAAGGCTGTATATTGTCACCTTGCTTATTTAACTTATATGCAGAGTACATCATGAGGAATGCTGGGCTGGAAGAAGCACAAGCTGGAATCAAGATTGCTGGGAGAAATATCAATAACCTCATATATGCAGATGACACTACCATTATGGCAGAAAGTGAAGAGGAACTCAAAAGCCTCTTGATGAAAGTGAAAGAGGAGAGTGAAAAGGTTGGCTTGAAGCTCAACATTCAGAAAAAAAAGATCATGGCATCTGGTCCCATCACTTCATGGGAAATAGATGGAAAAACAGTGGAAACCGTGTCAGACTTTATTTTTTTGGGCTTCAAAATCACTGAAGATGCTGATTGCAGCCATGAAATTAAAAGACGCTTACTCCTTGGAAGGAAAGTTATGACCAACCTAGATAGTATATTAAAAAGCAGAGACATTACTTTGCCAACCAAGGTCTGTCTAGTGAAGGCTATGGTTTTTCCCGTGGTCATGTATGGATGTGAGAGTTGGACTGTGAAGAAAGCTGATCACCGAAGAATTGATGCTTTTGAACTGTGGTGTTGGAGAAGACTCTTGAGAGTCCCTTGGACTGCAAGGAGATCCAACCAGTCCAATCTAAAGGAGATCAATCCTGGGTGTTGATTGGAAGGACTGATGCTAAAGCTGAAACTGCAATTCTTTGGCCACCTCATGCGACAAGTTGACTCACTGGAAAAGACTCTGATGCTGGAAAGGTTGGGGGCGGGAGGAGAAGGGGACGACAGAGAATGAGATGGCTGGATGGCATCACCGACTCTGTGGACATGAGTTTGAGTGTACTCCGGGAGTTGGTGATGGACAGGGAGGCCTGGCATGCTGTGATTCATGGGGTCGCGGAGAGTCGGACACGACTGAGCGACTGAACTGAACTGAACTGAATCCTTCCTTCTTTGAACTTCAGACACTGGGAACTAAAAACCATTGTTTAATGGTTTCTGTAATCATTTTACTAGGGCTTCCCTGGTGGCTCAGAGGTTAAAGTGTCTGCCTCCAATGCGGGAGACCTGGGTTCGATCCCTGGGTCGGGAAACTCCCCTGGAGAAGGAAACGGTAACCCACTCCAGTATTCTTGCCTGGAGAATCCCATGGACAGAGAAGCCTGGTAGGCTACAGTCCATGGGGTCGCAAAGAATCGGACACGACTGAGCGACGGAACGGAACGGAATCATTTTACTAGTGAAAAAGTTTGTGCTCTAAATTTGTTTTTACTGATGTTGAGTGGATATCTCCTATACCCACTTATCACATATTGTTAATCCAGAAGTACATAAATATGTCCAAAATTTAAGAAGCCTTAAGTTCAGTTCAGTCGCTCAGTCGTGTCCGACTCTCCGCGACCCCATGAATCACAGCACGCCAGGCCTCCCTGTACATCACCAACTCCCGGGCTTCACTCAAACTCATGCCCACAGAGTCGGTGATGCCATCCAGCCATCTCATTCTCCGTCGTCCCCTTCTCCTCCCGCCCCCAACCTTTCCCAGCATCAGTTTTTTCCAGTGAGTCAACTCATCGCATGAGGTGGCCAAAGTATTGCAATTTCAGCTTTAGCATCAGTCCCTCCAATGAACATCTAGGATTGATCTCCTTTAGAATGGACTGGTTGGATCTCCTTGCAGTATAAGGGACTCTCAAGAGTCTTCTCCAACACCACAGTTTAAAAGCATCGATTCTTCGGCGATCAGCCTTCTTCACAGTCCAACTCTCACATCCATACATGACCACGGGAAAAACCATTGCCTTAACTAGACGGACCTTGGTTGGCAAAGTAATGTCTCTGCTTTTTAATATGCTATCTAGGTTGGTCATAACTTTCCTTCCAAGGAGCAAGCGTCTTTTAATTTCATGGCTGCAATCAGCATCTGCAGTGAGTTTGGAGCCCAAAAAAATAGTCTGACACTGTTTCCACTGTTTTTCCATCTATTTCCCATGAAGTGATGGGACCAGATGCCATGATCTTTGTTTTCTGAATGTTGAGCTTCAAGCCAACCTTTTCACTCTCCTCTTTCACTTTCATCAAGAGGCTTTTGAGTTCCTCTTCACTTTCTGCCATAAGGGTAGTGTCATCTGCATATATGAGGTTATTGATATTTCTCCCAGCAATCTTGATTCCAGCTTCTGCTTCTTCCAGCCCAGCGTTCCTCATGATGTACTCTGCATAGAAGTTAAATAAGCGAGGTGACAATATACAACCTTGACGTACACCTTTTCCTATTTGGAACCAGTCTGTTGTTCCATGTCCAGTTCTAACTGTTGCTTCCTGACCTGCATACAGGTTTCTCAAGAGGCAGGTCAGGTGGTCTGGGATTCCCATCTCTTTCAGAATGTTCCACAGTTTATTGTGATCAACACAGTCAAAGGCTTTGGCCTTAACTTAAGTTAAAATGCTGGCGTAGGGATTATTTATTTTATACATAGTTGTTTATGCCTCTTAATCCCATACCTGTATCTCAGTGTCCTCACTTTTCCTCTCCTGATTGGCAACTGCTAATTTGTTCTCTGTATCTGTGTGGGTATTTCTGCTTTTTATATTTATTCATTTATTTTTTCGATTTTACATATAAGTGATAACACAAACTTTATCTTTCTCTGACTTATTTCACTAAGCATAATACCTTCTACATTCATCCATGTTGTTGCAAATAGCAGAATTTCATAATTTCATTCTTTTTATGGCTGAACAATATTCTGTTTCACATGTATAATATTTCTTGCTTATCCATTTATCTGTTGATGGACGCTTAGTTTAGTTCAATATCTTGGCTCTTGTAAATAGCACTACTTAGAATATTAAGGTGCCTGTATCTTTCTGAATCAGTGTTTTCATTTTCTTCACATATATACTGTGAGTAGAATTGCTAGATTTGTGGTATTTTTCAATGGAGTATTATAGTCTAACATATTTTATATGGTGTTCTATTTATTTATTTGAGGGACCTCCATGCTGTTTTCCATTGTGGCTGCACTAATTTACATCCCATCTACACTACACTAGGGTTCCCTTTCTCTGCCTTCTCATCAATAGTTATTTGCAGATATTTTGATGATAGCCATTTTGACAGAGGTGAAGTAGTACCTCATAGTGGTTTTGATTTACATTTCTCTGAGGATTAGCAATGCTGAGCATTTTTTCATGTGCCTGATGGACATTTGAATACCTTGTTTGTAAAAATATATATTCAGGACTTCTGTCCATTTTTTTAAATTTGTTTATTGGCTTTTTTGATATTGAGTTGTATGAACTGTTTATATATCTTGGATATTGACCCCTTATTGGTCATATCATTTGCAAATATTTTCTTCAATAGGTTGCCTTTTCATTTTGTTTCTGGTTTCCTTCATTATGCATAATCTTTTAATTTTTGTTAGGTCACATTTGTTAATTTGGGTTTTGTTTCCTTATCCTTTAGTGCAGGTCCAAAGAAAATATCGCTCTGATTTTTGTCAAAGTGTGTTCTAGAAATCTATGAGTTCTGGTTTTACATTTAAGGTTTTAACCCATTTTTTGGTTTTTCCTTTTATATATGGTATGAGAATATGTTCAGATTTCATTCTTTACTTGTAGCTGTTCCAGGTTTCCCAGCACCATTTATTGAAGATTCTATCTTTCCTGCATTGTATGTTTGCCTCTTTTGTCAGACATTGACTCTAGGTGTGTGGGTTTATTTCTGATTCTTTTATTCTGTTCCATTGATCTATGTGTCTATTTTTGTCCTCATCCCATACTATTCTGCTTACTATAGTTTAGTAGTATAATCTGGTGTAAGGGAGTATGTTACTTCCAACTCTGTTCTTTTTTCAGTAGATTGCTTTGACACTTTGGGGTCTTTTGTGGTTCCATATTAGGATTATTTCTTCTAGTTCTGTGAAAAATGTCATGGGTATTTTGATAGGGATTTCATTAAATCTGTAGATTGATTTGAGTACTATTATCACTTTAACTATATTAATTCTTACAATCCATGAACATGAGATACCTTTCTGTTTATTTGCGTCATTTTCAGTTTCCTTCATGAGTCTCTTATAATTGTCAGAGTGTAGGTCTTTCACATCTTTGGTTATTACTTTGCCAACAAAGGTCCGTCTAGTCAAGGCTATGGTTTTTCCAGTGGTCATGTATGGATGTGAGAGTTGGACTGTGAAGAAGGCTGATGGCCGAAGAATTGATGCTTTTGAACTGTGCTGGATAAGAGTCCAAGAGTCCCTTGGACTGCAAGGAGATCCAACCAGTCCATTCTAAAGGAGATCAATCCTCGGTGTTCATTGGAAGGACTGATGCTAAAGTTGAAACTGCAATACTTTGGCCACCTCATGCGAAGAGTAGACTCATTGGAAAAGACTCTGATGCTGGGAAGGATTGGGGGCGGGAGGAGACGGGACGACAGAGAATGAGATGGCTGGATGGCATCACTGACTCGATGGACATGAGTTTGGGTGAACTCCAGGAGTTGGTGATGGACAGAGAGGCCTGCTGTGCTGTGATTCATGGGGTCGCAAAGAGTCGGACACGACTGAGCGACTGAACTGAACTGAAGTATTTAGTTGCTGATTTTAAGAGTAAGGATTTGGTGTCAGGTTACTTCCAGTTGTGTACAGTGAGCTTCTCTACCCCTTCCTCTTATTTTTACTTTTTTTTTTGTTTTTATTTCACACATTCTTTCTCTGCACTATTAATTCAGTATACAGTTTTAATGTGCTTTGTATAATTATCTTTAATAATTCTTTTTGATGTTCAAATTACCCAGTATTTGGAAAATATGAGCTCTTTTATATTGAACTACATGTTGTTCCCACAAAATAACAATTGATAAATACTTCATGACTCGCTGAAATTCTCAAGGTTCATTGTGTGTTTTCTATTTCATGGCTGAAATCAGTATTCTTTGAAAAATCCATAGTTGTGTTTAATGGGGAATAATATTTGAGGGCCAAATCATGGATAAATAATGTTTATTCCTTTTGGGTTTCCATTGCTTGTAGGCATTTTTCAATTACCAGATTTTGGAAATAATAGCAATAATAGTAGTTATTCATTATCTATTATATTATAATTATTATTATCCTAGTGCTAATTTTAAATGTTTAAGTGTTGCTTTTATTGAAACAATATTCATATATAATTAAATAACATTAAATGAATACATATGTGAAAACTCTGCTTCACTTAATATGGATACCCAAGGGCCCAGGTGACCCACTGTAAAAATTATATAAAAATATTAATTCTGAAGAACTGGCAAGAAATTAAGAATTCAGGCCAAAATTAAAGGGACACTAAATTTTCCTTTTCTTGGGGAATTTTTTATTAATTAATTGAATTTGAGCATCAGCTTTTGCAAAGTTGTGGAACTTGGATGCTACAAGAACTCAGCTTCAGAACCTGAGGTGATGGATAGAGTTGAAGACTGCTTTAAAGCCCACCCACCAAAAATCTTCACTTGATTTGTAAGGATGTACTAAAAATCTCCATCCCCAAACTGAGTGCTACTAGGAAACAGACTGTCCTAAAACTTGGCACAAATGATTTTTTTAAAAGTATATTATCATATGTGAAACGAGTCGCCAGTCCAGGTTCAATGCATGATACAGGATGCTCAGGGCTGGTGTACTGGGATGAACCAGAGGGATGGGATGGGGAGGGAAGTGGGAGGAGGGTTCAAGATGGGGAACACATGTACACCTGGGCCAGATTCATGTCAATGTATGGCAAAACCAATACAATAATGTAAAGTAATTAGCCTCCAATTAAAATAAATAAATTTTAAAAAACACTTAAAAAAAAGTTAAAAAAAAAGCACTTGTGAGAATTTGATTTGTAACCATAAGTCAGATATTGTACAGGTTGACAGCCTGAGTTCATCAGTTTAGTCCAGTTTAGTCATTGAGTAGTGTCTGACTCTTTGCAACCCCACGAACCACACACGCCAGGCCTCCCTGTCCATCACCAATTCCTGGAGTCTACCCAAACCCACGTCCATTGAGTTGGTGATGCCATCCAACCATCTCATCCTCTGTGGCCCCCTTCTCCTCCTGCCTTCAATCTTTCCCAGCATCTGGGTCTTTTCCAATGAGTTCATAACATAGTCCAATAAGGTGATCCGAAATCCCCTTAAGCCAAGAATTTACTTTAAATTTAAAATACCCTAGACTCAGTGCTGCCAGATGACTGACAGTAACATGGAAACTTAATTACCATATGTAAAACAGATATGCGGTGGATTTGCTATATGTCTCAAGGAACTCAGACAAGGGCTATGTATCAACCTAGAGGGGTGAGGTAGGGAGGGAGATGAGAGGGAGGTTGAAAAGGGAGGGTACATATATACACTTATGGCTGATTCATATTGATGTTTGACAGAAAACAACAAAATTCTATTAAGCAATTATCCTTCAATTTAAAAAAATAAATTTTTAAAAAGTCAATACAAATTCTCTCTGAAAGAACCCATCTTCATCCTAGGCTTCAAGTGTTTTCATAGACAAGATTCCATCTAGTGTTTATATTCAAAAGTAACAATATATACAAAGATCATCATGAGCAACAATCAGAAAAATATATGTACGTGAATTATACTAATGTATTTGTGTGTATGTATATACATATATATATATAATAAATAATTTACAATAGGGTAAACAAGTATCAAGGACCTAGAATTAGACTTAACAAAATATGGGCACAATATTTGTGCATATTGTGTAAAGCTATAAATATAGTAAAATATTGACAGACTTTTCTAATGGAGAAATATGCCTTATTCATGGATTGGAAAATTCAATATTTTAACGATCTCAGTTTCCCCACTTTGATCTATGAGTCAGTGTAATCCTGATCAAGACCAAAAAAGTTTTTTGGAAGAACTTATTTTTAAATTCTAAAATATATATGGGAGTTCAAAGGGTTGAGAAAAGACAATACTTTAACAGGAGAAAACTGTGGCTGAATTTGCTTTGCCAGGTATCAAGGCTTAATTTGAAACTGTAATAATTAAGACAATGAATAATGTGAACAATATAACAGAATATTGTACCCTAAAACAGATAGTTGCAAATATAAACTAATTTTTTTGCAAAGCTGAAGTTACAGATCAATGCAGAAAGACTTCTGAATAAATGGTACTTGGGCAATTGGTCATCTGTATGTCAGTAAAATCTTTGACAGTATGTTTTCTTTAAAAATGTTTTTTTTCTTTTATTGCATAATCAGCTCACCTGAAATACACATGGGAGATAATCAATGACAATGTCCAAAAGCTATAAAATAACTAATCAGATTTCCTGAGAGTCTGGAGTCTAATAGTTTTAGATATAAACAAAACTTCAGTGAAATAAATGTTAAACTCTATCCAGTTGAGAATAATGTAAGTTGTATTTAAGGTTACTCTAAATGAAAGGGGAAAAAATGGAGTGAAATCATATAATTTGAATTAAAACTCAGAGACCATATATAAAAATTACTTCATTCTAAAAGCAAACAGCTCAAAAACTACAAAGTGTCTTACCTAACCCAAATCACCCAGTAGTTGGACAATAAGGATTAGATTTTGCGTTTTCTAATTCTCATGTAAATTCTTCACACCTCAACACAACATTCATATGACGTTAAATCATATGATTTACTTTAAATCATAAAAAAACAGAAGTGAGTTTGGCACATTAGAAAGTGTCTAATTAGATACAGGAAACAAATATACAGAGTTTATAAAAGAATAGATTTACATTCATGAAAGATGAAGAAGTGTTTATAAATTATGTAAAATAATGATTTAAGTAATACCAAATTATAAACAAGAGTGAGTAAGAAATGGAATAACTGAGTCATAATTTTACTCTCTCATGAGTATGCAAGTCACCAATGAGTCAGTAGTCTCTACATTTACAAATCATGATAACAAAGGGGTTTTATGTCTGAAAATAAAATCATTTCTCTCTTGGCTTTCCCAATTGTTGCTGTTTGTATATTTAGTGCTTTTATTTATGTTTATAAATTTCTACAATGTCTCTAAAATATATAGGAATTTATGGTTAACATCCAATTATTAGAGCATGAATAGATGCATTCTTCATAATAAAAATATTGTAGCAATATGACTTTCTATTTATAGAGTTTTTTCAAACTTAAAATATATATTCCACAACTTTAAAATAATGTTTCTCCAAATTTTAAAAAATTTGAACCCTATTTTTAGGAAAATGCAACTCTGTTGCATAAAATAGAAGCATAGATGTTTTCTCCTTCCCTCTAAAACATTTGAATATTGTCCTGTCTAACTCTGAAAAGGAATGAGTGGTTTGATTTACATTTAATTTGGTATTAGATCTAGTCCTGGAAGAATTAATTTAGCAAATAGAGAATACAGGATTTTTTGAATTTGCATCCTAAATATAATTTCAGCCAAAAGTGATTAACAAGATTTTAAAATAAAATTATTTTAATAAGTTTGTTTTCATTGTCCTAATCTTGTTGGCAATAGCTAGCTCTTTACCAATGGCCCTTGGCAGAATAAAATTGAAGTTGTCTGTCCAACAGTAACAGTTCCTGAACCTCATGATATGCAACATCTCAACTTCTGTAAAATTGTTACTTCTTGTCATTGAAGCTTTCACTCACTATACATTTGATTACAGCACAATCTTATTTCTTGGCTCTGTTCTAGTCAGAAAACTAAGGAGTAGTAATATTTCAGGTCTTCCACTGATTGCAAAAGAAGTTCCTCTATACTGCAATCAGTATATCTTTTCCACAAGCAACTATGTGTTGATAAGGTGGTTTTTGGTGTTTTTTTTTTTTTTGTCATTTTATGTCATATGTGATGTGTTCTCAGACTCTGAAAAACTTGAATTTTTTTTTATTCTGTTTCAATTGTTTCAGAAATGAGAACCATTCCATTGATGTAGTGCTTTGGGGTTGCCTATTTAAAAATTTCACACATATAGCAATTTTTTTCTTGTTTTTCATGGATTTTATTAAAACTTATGCAATACTTGTTAAATCACTCCGTTCTGACGCTGAAAACAATGTGTAACTCTTGAATGATCAAAACCAATTTGCTGGGAATTTCCCAATAGCTTTGGCTGACTAACATTCCTAGAGAGAAGGGCTAGAAAGAAAGAAAGTGAAAGTGAAGTCGCTCAGTCGTGTCCGACTCTTTGCAGGTCCCATAGACTGTAGCCTACCAGGCTTCTCTGTCCATGGGATTTTCCAGGCAATAGTATTGGATTGGATTGCCATTTCCTTCTCCAGGGGATCTTCCCAACCAAGGGCTCGAACCTGGGTCTGCCGCATTGTAGACAGACGTTTTACCTTCTGAGCCACCGAGAGAAGGGCTAGAAAGCTAAAACTACAAAGGTGGGAAGGGATTTGTTTGAAATCATTAGTGAGTTGCTGAAGCTATTAGAACTTAAGGGGTCAGAATCCCGGAGAATTTGGACCACAATGTGATGAGCTGACTTTCTGGGAGCAACTTTCCTTCTCTGAGCAGTGTCTGTTAGGTGGTGAGTGTAGCCATGAAATTAAGACTCTTATTCCTTGGAAGAAAAGCTATGACAAATCTAAGCAGCATATTAAAAAGCAAAGACATCACTTTGCCGACAAAGGTCCATGTAGTCAAAGCTATGGTTATCCTGTAGTCAAGTACAGATGTGAGAGCTGGACCACAACAAAGGCTGAGCTCTAAAAAACTGGTACTTTCAAATTGCAGACTCCTGAGAGTCCTTTGACAGCAAGAGATCAAACCAGTTAATTCTAAAGGAAAAGAACCCTGAATATACATTGCAAAGACAGATGCTGAAGCTGAAGCTCCAGTACTGTAGCCACCTGATCTGAACAGCCAACTCATTGGAAAAGACCCTGATACCGGGAAAGATTGCAGGCAGGAGGAGAAGGGGGCAACAGAAAATGAGATGATTGCATGGCATCACTGCCTCAATGGATATGAATTTGAGCAAACCACAGGGGATAATGAAGGACAGAGAAGACTGGTGTGCTGCAGTCCATGGAGTAACAAAAAGTTGGACATGACTTAGTGACAGAACAACAACAACATTAAAAAACAAATAATTCTGTTTATCAGGAGATAACATTATGACAATGAAAAAGTAAGTCTTAGAGTTGAAGATATTTGCAATGTATCAACCTGAAAAAGAATTTTTATTTAGTGTATATATTAAAAACAAACAAAGACGTATAAGCAAAATCCCTACAATCATTAAGGGAAAGGCAGAATCCTAGTTAAAAAAAAATAAAAGATTAAAAATTACATGGGGGAGGATGATCAAGATCATAGAGTAAGAAAATATGGAGCTCACTTCCTCCCACAAATACGTAAAAATACATCTACATGTACAACATTTCTTACAGAAAACCAACTGAGAACTGGCAGAAGATCTCCTAGACAACTAAGTTCAGTTAGTTCAGTTTAGTCGCTGAAAAAAAACCATAGCTTTGAATAGACAGACCTTTATTGGAAAAGTAATCTCTCTACTTTTTAACATGCTGTTTAGTTTTGTCATAGCTTTTCTTCCAAGGAGCAAGCATCTTTTAATTTCATAGCTGTAGTCCCCATCTGCAGTGATTTTGGACCTCAAGAGAAGAAAGACTGACTGTTTCCATTGTTTCACAATCTATTTCCATGAAGTGAAGGGACTGGATACCATGATCTTTGTTTTTTGAATGCTGAGTTTTAAGCCAGCTTTTTAACTCTCCTCTTTCACTTTCATCAAGAGGCTCTTTAGTTCTTTGCTTTCTGCCATAAAGGTGGTGTCATCTGCATATCTGAGGTTGTTGATATTTCTCCCTCCCATCTTGATTCCAGCTTGTGTTTCATCCAACCGGGCATTTCAAATGATGTACACTGCATATAAGTTAAATAAGCAGGGTGACAATATACAGCCTTGATGCACTCCTTTCCCAGTTTGGACCCAGCAGTTGTTCCACAGTTCAGTTCAGATCAGTGGCTCAGTCGTGTCCGACTCTTTGCGACCCCATGAACCACAACACGAAAGGCCTCCCTGTCCATCACTAACTCCCAGAGTTCACTCAAACTCATGTCCATCGAGTCGGTGATGCCATCCAGCCATCTCATTCTCTGTCGTCCCCGTCTCCTCCTGCCCCCAATCCTTCCCAGCATCAGAGTCTTTTCCAGTGAGTCAACTCTTCGCATGAGGCAGCCAAAGTATTGCAGTTTCAGCTTTAGCATTGGTCCTTCCAATGAACACCCAGGATTGATCTCCTCTAGAATGGACTGGTTGGATCTCCTTGCAGTACAAGGGACTCCCAAGAGTCTTCTCCAGCACCACAGTTCAAAAGCACCAATTCTTCGGTGATCAGCTTTCTTCACAGTCCAACTCTCACATCCATACATGACCACGGGAAAAACCATTGCCTTGACTAGACGGACCTTGGTTGGCAAAGTAATGTCTCTGCTTTTTAATATGCTATCTAGGCTGGTCATAACTTTCCTTCCAAGGAGTAAGCGTCTTTTAATTTCATGGCTGCAATTAGCATCTTCAGTGATTTTGGAGCCCAAAAAAATAAAGTCTGACACTGTTTCCACTTTTCCCCATCTATTTCCCATGAAGTGATAAGACCAGATGCCATGATCTTTGTTTTCTGAATGTTGAGCTTCAAGCCAACCTTTTCACTCTCCTCTTTTACTTTCATCAAGAGGCCTTTGAGTTCCTCTTCACTTTCTGCCATAAGGGTGGTGTCATCTGCATATCTGAGGTTACTGATATTTCTCCCGGCAATCTTGATTCCAGCTTGTGCTTCTTCCAGCCCAGCGTTCCTCAGGATGTACTCTGCATATAAGTTAAATAAGCAGGGTGACAATATACAACCTTGACGTACTCCTTTTCCTATTTGGAACCAGTCTATTGTTCCATGTCCAGTTCTAACTATTGCTTCCTGACCTGCATACAGGTTTCTCAAGAAGCAGGTCAGGTGGTCTGGTATTCCCAACTCTTTCAGAATGTTCCACGGTTTATTGTGATCCACACAGTCAAAGGCCTTGGCATAGTCAATGAAGCAGAAATAGATGTTTTTCTGGAACGCTCTTGCTTTCTCCATGATCCAGCGGATGTTGGCAATTTGATCTCTGGTGCCTCTGCCTTTTCTAAAACCTGCTTGAACATTTGGAAGTTCACGATTCACATATTGCTGAAGCCTAGCTTGGAGAATTTTGAGCATGACTTTACTAGCATGTGAGATGAGTGCAATTGTGTAGTAGTTTGATCATTCTTTGGCATTGCCTTTCTTTGGGATTGGAATGAAGACTGACCTTTTCCAGTCCTGTGGCCATTGCTGAGTTTTCCAAATTTGCTAGCATATTGAGAGCAGCACTTTCACAGCATCATCTTTCAGGATTTGAAATAGCTCAATTGGAATTCCATCACCTCCACTAGCTTTGTTCGTCGTGATGCTCTCTAAGGCCCACTTGACTTCACATTCCAAGATGTCTGGTTCCAGGTGAGTGATCACGCCATCGTGATTATCTTCATCGTGAAGATCTTTTTTGTACAGTTCTTCTGTGTATTCTTGCCACCTCTTCTTAATATCTTCTGCTTCTGTTAGGTCCATACCATTTCTGTCCTTTATCTAGCCTATCTTTGCATGAAATGTTCCCTTGATATCTCTAATTTTCTTGAAAAGATCTCTTGTTTTCCTATTCTGTTGTTTTCCTCTATTTCTTTGCATTGATCTCTGAGGAAGGCTTTCTTATCTCTCCTTGCTATTCTTTGGAACTCTGCATTCAGATGCTTGTATCTTTCCTTTCCTCCTTTACTTTTCACTGCTTCTGGTTCTAACTGTTGCTTCCTGACCTGAATACAGATTTATCAGGAGAAGGTAAGGTGGTCTGGTATTCCCACCTCCTGAAGAATTTTCCAAAGTTTGTTGTCATTCACAGAGTCAAAGGATTTGGCTTAGTCAATAAAGCAGAGGTAGATGTTTTTCTAGAACTGTTTTGCTTTTTCTATGATCAAATGGACATTGGAAATTTGATCTCTGGTTACTCTGCCTTTTCTAAACCCAGCTTGAAGATCTGAAAGTTCTCGGTTCATGTACTGTTGAAGCCTCAGTTGGAGAATTTTGAGCGTTACTTTGCTAGCTTGTGAGATGGGTGCAATTGTGTGGTAGTTAGAACATTCTTTGGCATTACCTTTCTTTGAGATTGGAATGAAAACTGACCTTTTCCAGTCCTGTGGCCACTACTGAGTTTTCCAAATTTCCTGGCATGTTGAGTGCAGCACTTTCACAGCATCATCTTTCCAGATTTGAAATAGCTCAACTGGATTCCCATCACCTCCACTAGCTTTGTTCGTAGTGATGCTTCCTAAAGCCCACTTGACTTCGCATCCAGGATATCTGGCTCTAGGTGAGTGATCACACCATCTTAATTATCTGACTCATGATGATATTTTTTGTATAGTTCTTCTGTGTATTGTTGCCATGTCTTCTTAATATCTTCTGCTTCTGTTAGGTCCATGCTTTTTCTTTTATTGTGCCCATCTTTGCATGAAATGTTCCCTTGGTATCTCTAATTTTCTTGAAGAGATGTCTAGTTTTTCCCATTCTTTTGTTTTCATCTAGTTCTTTGCATTGATCACTGAGGAAGGTGTTTTTATCTCTCCTTGCTTTTCTTTGGAACTCTGCATTCAGATGAAAATATCTTTCCTTTTCTCCTTAGCCTTTTACTTCTCTTCTTTTCTCAGATATTTGAAAGGCCTCCTCAGACAACCATTTTGCCTTTTTGCATTTCTTCTTCTTGGTAATTGTTTTAATGACTGCCTCCAGTACAATTTCACCAACCTCCATCATAGTCCTTCAGGCGCTGTTTATCAGATCCAGTCCCTTCAATCTATTTGTCACTTCCACTGTATAATTGTAAGGGATTTGATTTAGGTCATACCTGAATGGTCCATTGGTTTTCCCTACTTTCCTCAATTTAAACCTGAATTTGGCAATAAGGAGTTCATGATCTGAGCCATAGTAAGTTCCCAGTCTTGTTTTTGCTGACTGTATAGAGCTTCTCCATCTTTGACTGCAAAGAATATAATCAATCTGATATTGGTATTGACCATCTGGTGATGTAAATATGTAGAGTTGTCTCTTGTGTTATTGGAAGAAGGTGTTAATTATGACCAGTGGGCTCTCTTGGCAAAACTCTTTAAACCTTTGCCCTGCTTTATTTTGTGTTCCAAGGCCAAATTTCCTGTTGCTCCAGGTATCTCTTGACTGTCTACTTTTGCATTCCAATCCCCTCTCGTGAAAAAGACATATTTTTTGGTGTTAGTTTTAGAAGGTCTTGTTGGGACTCTGTGGGAGAGGGTGAAGGTGGAATGATTGGGGAGAATGGAATTGTAGCATGTATATTATCATAAGTGACCAGTCCAGGTTCGACGCATAAATTTTCCTCTGTTCATTTCTTTGCATTTGTGCTTTTTTAATAAAAATACTTTTAACTGTAAAGAAAAAAAAATTAAAAAAAAAAATACTTGTCAAAAAAAAAAAAATGCTTTGTAGCTTTCAACATACAGTCTCTTGCACTTCTTTGATTAAATTCCTAACATTTTATCGTTTTGATGCTATCATAAATGGAATTTCATTTTAAAATTGTTATTGTTAGTATAGCAATACAATTGATTTTGTACATTGCTCAACTTAAAAAAAATTTTTGTGTGGAAAAAAAAAAAAGAACCATTCGACTTCAGCTTCTTCAGCATCAGTGGTCGGGGCATAAACTTGGATTACTGTGATGTTGAATGGTTTTCCTTGGAAATGAACAGAGATCATTCTGCCATTTTTGAGATTGCACCCAAGTTTGCATTTCAGACACTTTTGTTGACTACAAGGGCTACTTCATTTTGTCTAAGGGATTCTTGCCCACAGTAGTAGATATAATGATCATCTGAATTAAATTTGCCCATTTCAGTCCATTTTAGTTCACTGATTCCTAAAATGTCAATATTCACTCTTACCATTTCTTGTGTGACCACTTCCAGTTTAACTTGATAAATGGACCTAACATTCCAAGTTCCTATGCAATATTGTTCTTTACAGCATTAGACTTTACTTCCATCCCCAGGCACATCCTCAGCTTGGTGTTGTTTTTGCTTTTGCTCCATCTCTTTATTCTTTCTGGAGTTATTTCTTCTCCAACAGCATTTTGTGCACCCACTGACCTGGGGAGTTCGTCTTTCGGTGTTCTATATTTTTGCCTGATTTTTCTGCAGCAACCTTGCAAGTCAGAAGGAAGTGGCATGACATATCAAAAGTTTGAAAAGGAAAAACCTGCAAACCAGGACACTCTAGTCAGCAGGAATATCATTTAGAATAAAAGAGATAAAGAACTTCTCAGAAAAGCAAAAACTAAAAAGACTCAGCAATACTAAACCTAATGTAAAAGAAATATTGGGCTTCCCTGGTGAATAAGACTGTAAAGAATCCGCCTGCAATGAGGGAGACCTGGGTTTGATCCCTGGATTGGAAAGATCCCCTGGAGAAGGGCATGGCTACCCACTCCAGTATTCTTGCCTGGACTATCCCCGTGGACAGAGGAGCCTGCCAGGCTACAGTCCATGGGATTGCAAAGAGTTGGACATGACTCAGTGCCTAACAACAGCACATAGCCTAAAAGAAATATGGAAAGGTCTCTAAATAGAAAAGAAGCAAAAATCTGTAGCAAAGGAAAAAAGCAAATCTGAAAGACAAATATATAAAAAGATTGAATAGCATTTAAATAAACCAGTACATAGATTTTTAAATAACTTAAAATTTTTGTAAAAGTTATTATAACTACTGTTAGCACCAGAAGGTTGAGCATGAAGATGTAAAACAGAACATCAAAAATCACAAAATCGGGAACACAATATAAAAATATAGATCTTTTAGGATGTTTGAACTTGTATGACTATAAATCAAGTTTAAATCAAGTGGATATAGGTATGGTTCAACATAATTGAACTCCAGAGTAGCTACAAGTTAAAAACATCCAAAGATTCACAAAAACCAAAACAAGGAATTCAAGCATGCTACTGATACAGAAAACCCGATCAAGCCACAACAGGATCAACAAAAGGAAGAAATGAACAAAGAACTACAAAAGCAAATAGGAAAAGGAAAATTAATATCTAAAATATGCAAGCAGCTATTAAAACTCAGTATCAAAAATACAAAGAATACAATCAAAAAATGGAGAGAAGACCTAAATAGAAATTTCATGAAAGAAGACATACAGATGGCCAATGGCCTCATGAGAAGATGCTCAACATTACTAATTATTAGATAAATGCAAATAAAAAACACAGTGTGATATCACCCCACATCTATCAGAATGTCTGTCATTAAGTCTATAAATATGCTGGATAAAGTGTGCAGAAGATAGAACCCTCCTACACTGTTGGTGTCAATATAAACTAGTGCAGTCCCTATGCAAAAACAGTTTTCAGCTACCTTAAAAAAATAAAGATAGAGTACCATATGATCCAGCAATCCCTCTCCTGGTTGTATATCTAAAAAAGTTGAAAACTCTAATTCAAAAAGATAAATTCACCCCAGTGCTCCTAGCAACACTGTCTACAATAGCCAAGACATGGAAACAACCCAAGTGCCTATCAACAGACATATGACTCAAGATGTTTTGTAAATACATGGAATATTACTCAGTCATAGAAAATAATGAAATATTGCCATTTGCAGCATCATTGATGGACCTAGAGAAATATAGTTATTGAAGTAGGTCAGACAAAGACAAATTTTACATATCATTTATATGTGAAATCAAAAAATAGTACAAATAAATCTATGTACAAAACATAAAAAGACTCACAGACATAGAAAAAAAACTTATGGTTACCAAAGAATAAAGCGGTTGGAGGGATAAATTAGAAATATTCACAACCTGTTATATATAAAATAAATAAACTAATGCTTGAAGATTTACTATATTGCACAGAGAACTATATTCAGTATCTTTTAATAACCAGCAGTGGAAAATAGGGCTTCCTAGGTGGCTCAGTGGGTAAGGAACCTGCCTGCAATGAAGAGATCTGGGTTTGATTCCTGAGTTGGGAAGATTCCCCTGGAGGAGGGCATGGCAACCCACTCCAGTATTCTTGCCTGGAGAATCCCATAGACAGAAGAGGCTGGCAGGCTACAGTCCATAGGTCAAAGTCCATAGGTCATTGGACACCACTGAAGCGAGTACAGCACAGCATGGTGGGAAATAATTACATATGTGTATGCATATATGTGTATATTCATATGTATAGTAAAGAATCTGCCTGCCAAGCAGGAAATGCAAGAGACGTGGGTTTGATCACTAGATCGAGAAGATGCTCCTGATATTGCAACTCACTCCAGTTTTCTTGCCTGGGAAATCCCATGGACAGTGGAGTCAAGCAGGCTACAGTCCATGGAGTCACAGAGTAGGACATGACTTAGCAACTAAACCACCACATGTGTATGTATATATATATATACATTCATGACTGAGTCACTTTGCTATATACCTGAAAATAACACTATATTAGGATAATAAATTCTCATTTAAAATATTTAGTATTTTTTAACATCATTGCCAATGAAATAAACAATTCAAATTTAAACTGCAGATCACCCCTAAACACCTGTAAGAATGGGTACAGTTAAAAAGACCATACAAAGTGTTGGTATAAATTCAATAGTATAGGACTTTTTATACACTGCCAATGGGCAAATGAAGGAAAACAATTACTCTGTCAATTTGGCAATCTTTTGTAATATTAGACTTATACATAGCCAATGATTCCATTTCTAGGTGTATATCTGACAGAACTGCATTCAGATGTGCACCACAAGACAAATTCAAGGATGTTAATAGAATCATTTTTCCTAAGAGTCCCAAACTGGGGAGGGAAATGTTCATTGATTCTGAAATTGATAAATTGTGTTAAGTGCTTAAAATGGAATACTATAAAATAAACTTTAAAAAAGAAAAAACTCCTCATGAGGTGGGGTATAGATAGAGAGAGATAGATAGATATAGATATTATAGATAGATATAATTATGACTTATTTGTATTGCTGTACAGCAGAAACCAACACAATGTTGTAAAGAAATTTTCCTCCAATTAAAAAATAAATTTGAAAAAGGCAAAACTCATGTTCTCCACAAGAACACGGCAAAGTCTAGCATATTATTGAGTGAAATAAGCCAGGATCACCTTAATAATATTCTCACTTGCCTCCCAGTTTCCCAGACTCCTGGTACCATTTACCTATCTAGTTTTAATTGTCAATCATACCAATATTTAATATTTATATTAAATATTAATGTGACTAATATGGTTAATGAAATATTGATGCCATCCACATGTTCTTTGTGATTCATCTAGCCAAAAGAATTTGTAGACTAATATCCATGCATCTGTCACCAGAACAAAGAATCACTGACTCTTTATCTATGACTAGCATGTGCTTTCTCCTGGATAACAGAGTAGAATCCTGAAATTATCTGATTCTTTTGCAGACACTGAGTCTCTACTATGACACTGCCTCTGAACCCTTGAAGTGCTGTATAAATTTTCAGCTTGTCTAAGCTTATATACTGGTTTTACTATTTTAAATCATAGATCAATTCAGTAGTTCAATTCAGTAACTATATCGAACATCTATTATGTAAAAGACATTCCAATCTAAAGAAATAGCAAAACTCTCTGGTGCCCAATACTGCCATGTCCAAAATAGAATCTTTGGTTTTTCAACAAGTTGAGTTGAATTTGTGCCATAGAAAATGAAGTTTATCCATGCACGTACTAATTAAAATATCATAGAAGAAAAATACCTTAATTTAAAGCAAATAATATTTGACTGATTAAATTAGTCAAAACTACTAAAATAATCTGAACTTGGAGAAATTACCTCAATTATTTTTAATGTATTTTAAGAAGCAGAGGGTGACACTTGTAGTCACTCATCTATACTGAAATGCTGATGTTTTCAAACTAAATTCCACATCCTTAGATTTGATTAGAAACATCAGGCTAGTGTAAGTTAAATGAGTGAACACATTCCTTGGTGGAAAATAAGGGAGTGGCTCCAGTCTTGGTTAGGTCAGCCAAGAGCTAAAGGGAGGAAAGAGAAGGGAGCAAGAATCAAAAGTTATTAAACCATATTGTATGCATTTAAAAAGCATATTTTATATTATTTTTTCCAGGTAGAAAGAAGAAAAATCTGGTAACAATTTACACTGATATTTAGATCCATTCATGAGAGTGTTAGTTAATATGAAGTAATAATAAATGTACCAAGTTTGTAGTTATTTTATAAAATTTTATGAATATATAATTTTAAGTTTTGAACTGTAACATGAGGCTCAGTTTTTTAACCCCTGTGGAACATGGACTGAGGCCTTATTCTCCAACCTCTGCAAAAATACAGTGATAATACCCAAATCTCCATGCTCGTAAAATCACCTTGCCTCCCTGCAAGAACATTGCTGCCTATGAGTCACTTTAAATTGTAATTTGCCCCAGGAACAGCAGAGCTGGATTTGAGTGGCCAAGTCTGCCACATATTCACAGATACAGTACTAATATTTCTATGAGGTCATTCCCAAGAGGACATTGGATTTTGGTAAATCTCAGGCATCATCTTATACCTTTATTCTGCTCTTCCAAAATAAAAAGGAGCACTTTTTCCCATGTTATGCCCAGTTAGGACATCCAACAAAAGCTTGCTTAAGACAACGTATATTACAGAAATTATCAAAACTGTTCTGTCAATGGTTCTTAGAATGCAAGTCAGAAGAGTGCAGCTGGTCCACTTTTCCAAAACACAATGCATATGGTTTCCAGGTCACCTTCTGAAGGCATCACTGTTACCTAGGACCTGGTGAAATCAGAATTGTGCCACTCTGGAATAGATTTGGAAAACTACCTTTGGACCCTGTAGCAGATGTACAACATGTCTACTCTGATGAAGTAAGGAAACAACACTCACATGCAACATTAAACTTGGTAAATAGGCAGCATACTAAATCAAATTTGCTTCTGTTTTAAAAGATTATACCTTGAGCAGATTCTTCAAATTATGCAAAGAGCCTCCATCTTCTAGCGCTGAAATACAATCCCGAGGCACCTGGGTTAGAATTAACATAACTCATGAACCTACACTTAAACTTCCTTTGCTCTCCCAGCTGTCTCTGTGTCTGCATCTGGCTCACCATCATAATTCCTTCCTTTGGTTGACTTTTCTCCAGGAAACCCTTTTCTTGCTCCAGGCAATCAACTTCACATATGTAAACCAGTTCTTGAAATCATTTTAGTATGGTTATTATCATAGTAGTTACATTAACTCAAGTTATTTATTCATTAGTTCCAATACAAATTAGTGGACATAGATAGTTACACGCAGGGATGGTATATCACCTGTGTGTGTGCTTAGTAGCTCAGCCATGTCTGACTCTTTGTGACTCCTTGGGCTGTAGCCCACCAGGTTCCTCTGTCCATGGGGATTCTTCAGGCAAGAATACTGGTGTGGGTTGTCATTTCCTTCTCCAGGGGATCTTTCCAACCCAGGGATCAAACCCAGGTCTCCAGCATTGCAGGTGGATTCTTTACCATCTGAGCCATCAGTATAACACCTAGCTCCATTCGTTAGAGAATATTGATGTGAATGTGATGGTCAGGAAAATTGAAAAGGTGTAGTTACAGTGCCAGGAGTAGATGATAAGAAATCACAGAAGCTGAAGGTGACACATTCAAATGTGTGGCAGCCAAGATAAAGATGTCTTGGTATAGAAACAAACAAAAAAAACAACATATTGTGAAATTTTATTATGTCATGTACAAAATATGGACATTGCTATTATATAATGTGTAAATATAGGAACTGTTTTTTAACTGGAGGATAATAGCTTTACAATGGTTGTGTTGGTTTCTGCCCTTCAACATGAATCAGTCATAATTGTATATATACATACATATATCTGCCTGTGTGCTCAGTTACTTCAGCTGTGACCGATTCTTGGCAACTGTATGTACTATACCCCAGCAGACTCTTCTGTCCATTGGATTCTCAAGGCAAGAACAGTGGAGTAGGTTGCCATTTCCTTTACCAATATATAACTCATATATATATATATATATATATATATATATATATATATATACTCTCCCTATTGAGCCTCCCTTCTCCTCCCATCCTACCCCTCTAGGTCATCACAGAGTACTGGGCTGGGCTCCCTGTGTTATACAGCAGCTTCTCATTAGTTATCTGTTTTACACATGATAATGTATATATGCCAATACTACTTTCTTAGTTTCTCCTACCCTCTCCTTCCCCGCTGTGTCCACAGGTCCATTCTCCATGTGTGTGTCTCCATTCTTTCCCTGCAAGTAGATTCATTGGTACTATTTTTCTGGATTCCATATATATGTGTTAATAAATAATATTTGTTTTTCTTTTTTCTAACTAACTTCACTCTGTATAAAAATTTATAGGTCCATCCAAAAATCTACAAATGTCCCAGTTGCATTCCTTTTATGGCTGAGTAATAGTTCATTGTCTATATGTATCATATCTTCTTTTTCCATTCCTCCATTGATGGACATTTAGGTTGCTTCCATGTCTTCACTACTTTAAACAGTGGTGCAATAAACATTGGAGTGCATGTGTCTTTGAATTATGGTTTTTCTCCGGGTATATGCCCAGGAGTCGGATTGTTGGATCCATATGGTAGTTTTATACCTAGTTTTTTAAGGAATTGCCATACTGTTCTCCATAGTGCCTGTATCAATTTACATTCCCACCAGCAGGACAGTAAGATTCCCTTTTCTCCACATCCTGTCCAGCATTTGTTGTTTGTAGCTTTTTTGATGATGACCATTCTGATTGGTGTGACTCATTGTAGTTTTAATTTGCATTTCTCTAATAACAGTTCAAAAGCATCAATTGTTCGGCGATCAACTTTCTTCACAGTCCAACTCTCACATCCACACATGACCACTAGAAAAACCATAGCCTTGACTAGACGGACCTTTGTTGGCAAAGTAATGTCTCTGCTTTTTAATATGCTATCTAGGTTGGTCATAACTTTCCTTCCAAGAAGTAAGCATGTTTTAATTTCATGGCTGCAATCAGCATCTGCAGTGATTTTGGAGCCCAAAAAAATAAAGTCTGACACTGTTTCCGCTGTTTCCCCATCTATTTCCAATGAAGTGATGGGACCAGATTCCATGATCTTAGTTTTCTGAATGTTGAGATTTAAGCCAACCTTTTCAATCTCCTCTTTCACTTTCATCAGAGGCACTTTAGTTCCTCTTCACTTGCTGATCGCTGAAGAATTGCTGCTTTTGAACTGTGGTGTTGGAGAAGACTCTTGGGAGTCCCTTGGACTGCAAGGAAATCCATCCAGTCCATTCTAAAGGAGATCAGTCCTGGGTGTTCATTAGAAGGACTGATACTAAAGATGAAACTCCAATACTTTGGCCACCTCATGCAAAGAGTTGACTCACTGGAAAAGACTCTGATGCTGGGAGGGATTGGGGGCAGGAGGAGAAGGGGACGACAGAGAATGAGATGGCTGGATGGCATCACCGACTCGATGGACGTGAGTTTAAGTGAACTCTGGGAGTTGGTGATGGACAGGGAGGCCTGGCGTGCTGTGATTCATGGGGTCGCAAAGAGTCGGATACGACTAAGCGACTAAACTGAAACTGAATAATGACTGATATTGAGTATACTATCATGTGTTCATTGGCCATCTGCATGTCTTCTTAGGAGAAATGTCTGTTTAGCTCTTCTACCCATTGTTTAATTGGGCTGTTTGTTTTTTCTGATATTGAGCTGTATGGGCCGCTTATGTATTTTGGAGATTAATCATTTGTCAGTTGTTTTGTTTATAATTATTTTTCCCATTCTGAGGATTCTCTTTTTTATAGTTTCTTTTGCTGTGAAAAAGCTTTTAAGTTTAATTAGGTCCCATTTGTTTATTTTTGTTTTTATTTCTATTACCCTAGGTGGTGGGTCAAAGAGGATTTTGTTGTGATTTATGTCATGGAGTGTTCTGCCTATGTTTTCCTCTAAGAGTTTTATAGTTTCTGGCCTTACATTTAAGTCTTTGATCCATTTTGAGTTTATTTTTGTGTATGGTGTTGTGTTAGGAAGTGTTCTAGTATCATTCTTTTACACATAGCTGTCCAGTTTTCCCAGCACCACTTATTGAAGAAGCTGCCTTTTCTCCACTGTATAGTCTTGTCTCCTTTGTCAAAGATAAGGTGCTCATAGGTGAGTGGGAGGAAGTGTTTTGATATAACTTACCAAGAAGTCTATTGACAGTTTAACAGAAATGTTTGGCTTCTTTGACTTGCGATTAATTTTCAGAATATGCCTCTTCATTTATTTTTGTTGTATTTATGTTCTACTTCTTTTCAGCAAAGTTTATTATATTACTTGATATAAACATCAGCTTCCTCAGAGTAAAATGAAATCAAGCGGAATACGGAGGAGAAAGAAAATACATCTTCAGAGTATTTGGATTCATTTGAAATTTTTCCTGGCATACTTTTTTTTTTCTTTTAGAATGTTGCCATGTCAGATAATTCCAGTTTTTACTAGTTTTTCTTTATTTACTTATAAATCAACACAAGTACTCTTAGAGTCCAAAAGTTTTAAAGTCTAGACAAGGTTAGTCTCTTCTGGAGCCTGTAGGGAAAATCTGCTTCCTGACTTTTACAACATTAGAGCCACCTGTATTCCTTGCCTCTTGCCCTCTGTCTTCAAAGCCAGCAACAATAGCATCTTCCAATCTCTTTGTTTTTTTATTATTTCCTCTCCCTTTCTAGGTCACTTTTCATTCATTTATACTTTGATGTCACATTAACTAAAATGTGCTTGCCTTTAATTAATTAAGGAGAAATCAAGAAAATTGCATCTTTTCACAGTATTATACTAATAATAGTAATAATAATAATTAGATTAGAATTTGCTCAGTCCTTTCTATGTTAAGTATGTGTACTAAGTTGAATCACATGAAATTGCCTTTGCATAGATCAAATGAGTGGAAGATTTGGGATTAAAACCCAAATATTTTTAACCACATGTAATTTTCAGCATCTTTTTCAATAGGCTAATCAATCCTCAATACTAGAACATGGCAAAATACACATGTATAACTAGAATGCTCAGAATGAAAGACTGTGTATTATTTTTATAGAAATTTAACAAATATAACCTGGAATTGTTAATTACAAAATCATATGTTAGACTAGAGGCAATTATTCACAATTCTTCAGGTCAAAATATGCATAATGTTAATAAGAAAAAGAATACCATGGTTTGAATTATTAAAGTCTTTAATATAGTGGGTAACTATTTACATTTAAAATATTATGTAGGTATAAAAATGCTCTCCATATTCATCTTCCCATTACAAAAAAAAAGAATTCATTAGATTAATTATGAAATTTTGAATCAAACTCTCTTCTACTTGAATGCATACTTTGTGTTTCTTTGCTTAGTTACTTTCCCTAGGCTGGTTAGTTAATTTCTCAATTTCCCTCTGACATGGAGAGGATAATAGTATGTAAATTATAATAGTAGTGGTAACTTATATAACCCTCATGATATGTCAGCACAGTTCAAGGGATTCTGTATATACTAACACATGAAAACACAAGAGCACTATGAAACAGATTATTTAACCAAAACCCCACTGGTAATAAGTAATAGCTAGGACTGAACAAAAGTAATTAATCTTCAAGTCTGTACTCATAAATAATGCACTCAGCTGCCTCATTGTGTGTTTTCCCAGTGAATTGAAATAATGTAGTTAAAATGCTGATATGCTGCAAGTAGTAGAAGCTCAGTAAATGTTACTCAGTGTTAAATTTGAAGATTAAGGCATTTATCTAATTCTTTGACCTATTGAAAACGGAGCACTGTGGCAGCTTTTGGCCTTGTTTTCTAATGCTATGCATGCTTGCTAAGGCACGTCAGTCATGTCCGACTCTGTGCAACCCCATGGATAGCAGCCCACCAGGCTCCTCTGTCCACGGGATACTCTAGGCAAGAACACTGGTGTGGGTTGCCATTTCCTTCTCCATGTTTTCTAATAAGCATCACTAAAACTATAAACCTAGACAGAGTTCAATTCTCTGTGTTAAAATGATTTTGTTGTATAAGCATGTTCTATTGCAAGAATAACCACAATATCCACATTTCCTTTCACTAGAATTATGGATGCCCACACGCTCTGATTCTGGGCTAAGGCAATATCAGACATGAGCAGAGCAGAGAATTAGAAAATATTTATGCATTGAGGCTTGTCCTTTTCTTGCTGCTCATGAAACTCTACAACCACCAAGTAAGTGAGCCCAGGCTAGCCTACTGAATGAAGAGAAATCTAAGACCCAGCCACCTCTGTTGTACCAGCCACCCGCCAGCCATCTACCAATCATTGATTGAGGTCATTCCGGACCAACCAGTGCCCATCAATCTCCAGGTGAGTCCTTCATGAATGAAATTAGCTGAGACCTGTGGGAAAGCTGCCCACTAAATTCAGCCCATTTTTTCAACCTGACAAATTGTGAACTAACTCAATAGCTCTTGTTTTAAACCGCTAAATTTCAAAGGTGACATATTCAATTCAGTTCAGTCGCTCAGTCGTATCTGACTGTTTGCAAGCACATGAACTGCAGCACGCCAGGCCTGCCTGTCCATCACCAACTCCCAGAGTTTACTCAAGTCCATTGAGTTGGTGATGCGATCCCACCATCTCATCCTCTGTCATCCCCTTCTTCTGCCTTCAGTCTTTCCAGGATCAAGGTCTTTTCCAATGAGTCAGTTCTTCACAGCAGGTGGGTAAAGTATTAGAGTTTCATATATAAATAATTAGTCCTCTGAAATAACAATAGAAAATGAAATCTCAATGATTCACTCTTGATACTAGGCTATGACTTGGATAGAAGGGAAATTATGTAGAAATAAGGCAATAATTAGATTACTATGATGACATGGATAGAGAAATTGAGGAACTCATTTCTGAGTTCTGATCTTCATTGTGTGTTTTGGCTCCAAATAGGAGCATGTCATAGGCAAATTATTCATGCTCAGTTGATTGCTCATTTCTGGTTATTTAAGGTCATCTGGCTTTGTATTCAGTCTCATTTTTGAGGCTGGCATAGCTAACCTTTAATGTAAATTAGCAAATGAAAACTATTAGCTTCCAAGTTGCAGCAAGATTATATCTGGCCAAACTTCTCAGTTCTATTCTCACAGTGAATGAGAAAAAATGCCATAGGAAATCCTGCTGATCTGGAGGAGTGGGTGCTTTTCATTATGACCAGTATCAATTGTGGGCATAGGATGTGTCTCCTTTCTTTGTATATATCTCCATTTTTTGAGAAATTGTTAGAGACTAACATGCGACTTCCATAACACAGTAACTCATTTCAGCTAATCTAATTGATACAAATCTGGAGAAACTCTGCACCAAATAATTTTTTCTAAAACATCAGTTGCACACAGAAAAGCTTGAAATAAAAATTTCTTCTTAGACAGTTTTAGTCATTTCCCTAATTCCAGTACCCATAAAAGCATGTAACTTGGCAAAACATTTTTGAATGATTTTCCATTTTAGTTCCCATTGTGGGAAAATATTTTTTCAAAAGATGGAAGACTTGGTGCTCTATAATACTTAAAATACATTCCAGAATAGTGTAGCACAGTATGAATGATCAAATAGATTTTTCAATACCCTAACTTTTTAAACAATTATTTATATTTTCATTATATGAAGCATACATAGTATGATACATAATAACTCGAAACATTTGTGTTTTAAAGATAGTTACATGTATCTGTTGACCCAGGTATAGAATGAAGACTCCCTGATCTGGGAACTGCACAGCACAGGAAGTGTTTGACCATGGGACTTGCACTTGTCAGTTGGCAAGGATATATTTGCCATCTGTCATCTACCATGTTTCCATTTGGTGCTGCCCACTGGAACATTCAGAGTGGCTTTTCCTCCCCCAGTTGTGATCTCCCCAAGTCATTGTTTTTCAACTATTACAGTGCATATCTGTTAAATAAATCATTCCTGCTACCATAGATTTGATGGATGGAAAAGTGTGTTGTGTTAGTCATTCAGTCATGTCTGACTCTGGGACCCTATTGCCAGATTCCTCTGTCCATGCAATTCTCCAAACAAGAGTACTGGAGTGGGTAGCCATTCTCTTCTCTAGGGGATCTTCCCGACCCAGGGATCAAACCTGGGAAAGCACTTTGAGTGATTTGTACAAAGCAGAAGATGTGCAAGCAGCAGGTAGGGTCATTATTGCTGGTACATTTTTAAAGAAATGGTAGATTTCTTTTTCAATATTTGGAGGAAGAGAGCAGTTTGATACCAGTTTTCCATCCACTGAACTATGAACTGTTGAGTATATAATAATAATAGCAGCCAGTGTATTTTTTTCCAATAATCTTTATATGCTCACTTCTCTTTATTCAGAGAGATTAGTTTCTTACCAAATTGTATTAAATAGCCATATATCTGTATCATGTTCTATCCTGTGGCTCTACTGAATTTTATTCATGAGGCATTGTCTAAATATTAATATTTTGTTGATGTTCAGTCTCTAAGTCATGTCCAACTCTTTGTGATCCCATGGACTATAGCACACCAGGCTCCTCTTCCTCCACTATCTTCCAGAGTTTGCTCAAATTCATGTTCATCGAGTTGGTGATACATCCAACCATCTCATCCTCTGTCACCTCCTCTTCTTGCCCTCAGTCTTTCCCAGTTCAGTGTCTTTTCCAATGAATCAGCTCTTCACATCACATAGCCAAAGTATCAGAGCTTCAGCTTCAGCAACAGTCCTTCCAATGAATCATCAGGGTTGATTTCCTTTAGGACTGGCTGGTTTGATCTTGCTATCCAAGGGACTCTCAATAGTCTTCACTAGCATCACAATTTGAAAGCGTCAATTCTCCGGTGCTCAGCCTTCCTCTTTGGTCTGATTCTCACATCTGTACTACCAGAAAGACCATAACTTTGACTGTATGTAATTTTGTCAGCAAGGTGATGTCTCTGCTTTTCAATATGCTGTCTATATTTGTCATAGCTTCCCTTCCAAGGAGCTTCCCTTCCAAGGAGCTAGCATCTCTTAATTTCCCAACCGAAGTCAACATCCACAGTGATTTTGAAGCCAAAATAAAATCTATAGCTGTTTCCACTTTTTCCCCATTTATTTGCCATGAAATGAGGGAACTAGATGCCATGATCTCAGTTTTGTTTTTTAATGTTTGGAAGGGAAGTCCTACTTAAGCATAATTTAGAATTCAGAATGTAAGTGTCTGTCAACCAAAGGACCTCATCACCCAGGAATGTCTGCACTATTTGGTATTTGTGGAAGTTTGTTTTATGTGTGATATTAAATAAAGCTGTAGCTGAAAGATAAAAATGCATAAGAGGATTTACTCATTGAAAATTACTTATTAATCTCTACCGTGTTTTATTAAGGCTGGGAATCAGGACATTTGCTACCCAATTTCAGGGAATCCAATGTGAATAGTGTTCACTGGACTAGTACAGTGATAGCCCTGGTAAGGAAAACTATGCTATATAAACATACAAAGATTCTGCCCTTATAAATAAAGAGTTCAGAGGGGGAAGACAGACAAGAAACTAGGGAAAATGAAATTACTACCTACCATGATAGAAGTATAGAGAATTATGAGCTCATAAATGTTCTCACGTTCTAACACATTCTACAAGTCAGGAAATGCTTCCCTGGGAAAGCAATGTTTATCCTCATTCCTGAATGTTTCTTATTGATAAACCAAAACTAGAGGGAGCTGCATTCAGGCGGGGCTCCAGGCGCTAACTAACTCATAGCATAACTGTGCTATGTTGGAGCACAAATGATAGGACACAACAGAGGAAAGAGACATCATTCCCATAGGTAACTCTGGAGCCTAAATCCTTCCTTTCAAAAAATTCTGGGAAAATGCCAGTGACCATGTGCGTACCCTTAAGATATTGCCTGACAGTATTCATTAACAGAGGCTGGAGTACAGGGAACAGAACTGAGACAGAGGGCTCCAAGAAGTAACCAGCCAACATTTTCAGATATTTCACACTAGGAGGGAAAGTGGTATCTTGCCATTGAGAGACAGCTTATGGGATTTGGGCATTAATATTAATGAATCCTTGTCTGAACCCACAGGCTTGTGAGGTCAGCATACATTCTGGGTAGATTGCTGTAACAAAGAGGGTGTATTCCTAAGGCACTTTAACTTGGGAAATCCTTTCATATAAAATAGAATCAACACACCTTAATTTGGGGGTGCTTTTAACATATAGATTTCTTTGTGGCTGCTCAATTCTAGTCTTTCAGGGAATTGCTAATCCCCAGATCACCTGGAAACGTCAACTCTACAACCTCCTCTTTGCTAAAGAGAGGCACACAGATCCCTCTAAATCATTTTCAGTTCAGGATCCCAGGTAACACTTTCACAAACTTTGAAGTTACATGGATTATGAAACCCAGGAATGTGAATCCCCTTCATGCATTTATTCTGTGTTGTGTCCTTTTCCTCCTTGTCCACCACATGCCCAGGCCAACCAAAGAAAAAACCTGAAATTCTCTTAGTCTCTATTACACAAAGATTGATTTTGCTAAAGTAGTATAACTTTATTTGTGGATGAAATGCCAATCAAGATATCACTAGAATATGGTTTTAATAAGATGTTTCTAAAGTAGATTTAAAAAAAAAAAAGTGTGTGATTTTGAGTGTCATTTCTTGTAGCCCATTCAGTCTTTGTAAACATATACCAAAGCCATGCTAACATGAGGATAATACATAAAACAAAGAGTGGTTGTCATAATTGGCAGCATGGACAGCACTCTTCAATGGATTCAGTTCATTTAATTAATATTTATCAAGAGCCCAGACGGAGCCTGGCAGTCTATGAAGTGCCAGCCATTCCCACCCTCACTGCCTTTTTGCCATCTGCTACACATGGAAATGGCAGGCAACCAGCCACCTCAGAATGAGAAAATGTTTTCTGGGTTGTTTCTCTTCTGCTTCTAATTCCTTGGCAGTCTCTAATTTCTCACATGGTTTGAGCTTACATATAAATTATACTCAAAGGTAGAAGATATGAATATCTAAATATGTTTGTCTATAGAATAGTATAGGGTTTTCTTTTTTCCTTTACAGTCTCATGAATTCTAGATTTACTATTAATGTGTCCATGTCTCTAATGATTTCTGAAAATGAGCTATGAAATGGTTTCCTCACAGCATCATGGTAGTCAAGAAATACATTATACAGAGTTTAATGGTAGAGAGAGTAAACTTCTTCACCTGACATTTCACTAAGACATCAAAACCAAAACCTTCACAACTTTTCAAGTTGTATGAGCAGTCACAAAGTTTATTCTAAATCAGAGTTCACATTTGATTCCCCTGCCATCCTTCTTTTGCGACTCTATAGATTTCCCCAACACAGAAACAGAACATGCACAGTGTTTAGTACACCAAGCATTGAATAGTTCATCCTTCAAGTGAGCATCATAGGATTGCATATAGCCAGGTATTGTCATTGCCCAAATAATGGCCTTCCAAATACTTGTTTTTCCTCATTTGTAATTTATCTGCTGAATAGTACTTTGAATCCTAGTCTGTTCTAACTCCAAAACCCTGAATTAGATGTTCTCTTTGCTTACAGTGATGGCTTTTCCTATCATTCCTGATGATGTTTCCCCACAATTCTGCAACACCCCTGGGTACTGTCATCTGCTGAAGGACTGAGATTCTGCCTTTGCATTACACCCCTCCTCACTGCCAGATTCATTTTGTTCTCTAGCTTTATGAGGGTGCTCTTCAAGGCTGTCTCACTTTGGCCATACAGCTCCTTGTTGCCATGCTTTTTCCAAGAGTTGTACTTACTTTTCTGATGAATTGTGATTAATGGAAATATTGCTTTCACTTGTTCTTGATGTTCTCAGAGAAGAGGGTCTCAATTAGTTAAAATAACACAATCATCATGGGATATATCTGATTCTCTATGTTTCAGAGAGAGAAGGATTTCCAAGGTCATAGTGAATGAAAGATTGAGTGTAGCACAGATTCCCTTTCCCACCCTTAGTTTTACCACGAACTACTGGACAGAGGAGCCTGGCAGGCCACAGTCCATGGGGTCGCAAGAGTCAGACACAACTTAACCACCACCACAACTAAACCACCACCACCACCACCACCACCACTCGCAGGACTGTAGTTGAATTAATCATTTCATTTGCGGGAGTGAGGAACACTGTCTTAAATTTTTCATAGGAAAGGAATATACAGAATATTCTATCTGTATTTATTCTGCCACTAGTGAAAGACTGTCTTTTAGCTTATTCTGACCCTTTGAATCACTCAATTTTCTGTGCAAATTCTCTCACCAAATCAGTCTTATTCTGGCTTCTAAGAACATATGTAATGGTTTATATAACCTGCTATCTTTCCTGGCCTTTTTCTCATGAGTCACAATTTCTGGGCACTTGAAAAAGAAGTTTACACAAAATCTTAATTTTCATTTTTACATTCATTACTTAAATGGCGAGTAACATTTATTTCACTATTGTGGCCAATGTAGTATCAGTTCAGTCCAATTCATTTGCTTAGTCATGTCCAACTCTTTGCAACCCCATGGACTGTAGCACACCAGAATTCCCTGTCCATTACCAACTCCCAGAGCTTACACAAACTCATGTCAATCTAGTGGGTGATGCCATTCAACCATCTCATCCTCTGTCATCCCCTTCTTCTCCCACTTTCAGTCATTCCCAGCATCAGGGTCTTTTGGAATGAGTCAGTTCTTCGCATCAGGTGGCCAAAGTATTGGAGTTTCAGCTTCAGCATCAGTCCTTCCAATGAACATTCAACTCTGATTTCCTTTAGGATGAACTGGTTGGATCTCCTTGCTGTCCAAGGGACTCTCAAGAGTCTTCCCCAATACCACAGTTCAAAAGCATCAATTCTTCGGCGATCAGCTTTCTTCATAGTCCAACTCTCACATCCATACATGACCACTGGAAAAACCATAGCCTTGACTAGACGGACCTTGGTTGGCAAAATAACGTGTCTGCTTTCTAATATGCTATCTAGGTTGGTCATAACTTTCCTTCCAAGGAGTAAGCGTCTTTTAATTTCATGGCTGCAATCAGCATCCGCAGGGATTTTGGAGCCCCCCAAAATAAAGTCTGACACTGTTTCCACTGTTTCCCCATCTATTTCCCATGAAATGATGGGACCAGATGCCATGATCTTAGTTTTCTGAATGTTGAGCTTCAAGCCAACTTTCTCACTCTCCTCTTTCACTTTCATCAAGAAGCTCTTTAGTTCTTCTTTGCTTTATGCCATAAGGGTGGTGTCATCCGAGATTCTGAGGTTATTGATATTTCTCCTGGAAATCTTGACTCCAGCTTGTGCTTCATCCAGCCTGACATTTCTCATGATGTACTCTGCATATAAGTTAAATAAGCAGGGTGACAATGTACTCCTTTCCCGATTTGGAACCAGTCTGTTGTTCCATGTCCAGTTCTAACTGTTCTTGTTAACCTGCATACAGATTTCTCACGCCGCAGGTCAGGTGGTCTGGTATTGCTGTCTCTTAAAAAATTTTCCACAGTTTGTTGTGATCCACACAGAAAAAGGCTTTGGAGTATTCAATAAAGCAGAAGTAGATGTTTTTCTGGAACTCTCTTGTTTTTTTGATAATCCAATGGATGTTGGCAATTTGATCTCTGGTTTCTCTGCCTTTTCTAAATTCATCTTGAACATCTGAAAGTTCACGATTCACATACTATTGAAGCCTAGCTTGAAGAATTAGCATGTGAGATGAATGCCATTGTGTGGTAGTTTGAGCATTCTTTGGCATTGCCTTTCTTTGGGATTGGAATGAAAACTGACCTTTTCCTGTCCTGTGGCCACTGCTGAGTTTTCCAGATTTGCTGGCATACTGAATGCAGCACTTTCACAGCATCATCTTTTAGGATTTGAAGTAGCTCAACTGGAATTCCATCACCTCCACTAGCTTTGTTCATAGTGATGCTTCCTATGGCCCGCTTGGCTTCACATTCCAGGATGTCTGGCTCTAGGTGAGTGATCACACCATCGTGGTTATCTGGGTCATGAGATCTTTTTTGTATAGTTCTTCTGTGTATTGTTGCCACGTCTTCTTAATACCATTAGGTATCAAGTCCTAAAACCTTAGGACTTAAGGTATTAGGTCCATGCATTTCTGTCCTTTATTGTGCCATCTTTGCATGAAATGCAGTATCAGTCCCTGCGAATAATTCCTCCATGTGCATCAGTGTGGGAGAGAAGAAGTTGATTGCTTATTCATCAACACTTAAAGTAGAAAAATTATTTAAAACTAAAGTGAAAGTTGTCATTAAACTTCTGTAAATATTTTGAAAGAAAAGCCTACTTAAGAGAATTATTATGATGATTATCATACAATCACTTTGATGACTAATTTAAATACCTGAAAGATTACAATATGCTTATGTAGATCTTATTCAACCCCAAAGTGCAGAATTAACATAACATATTTAAATTGGAATAAAATGACTGTATCTCTAAAATTTTCTGAAAGCTGATGCAGACATGCAAGCTATTAAAGTATATACTGAAAATGAAAAGATTTTGTTCTTCATTTTTTCAGTCTAATTTTTCTCATAAAATGATATTTTTACACACAAAAGAAAAATGATTCTTAATCGTCAGTGTGAATAGAAAGTAGTTTTAAGTATCATATGACTTATTAGAATGGATGAATGTTTCTCAACCTGGGCAGTTTTGCCCACTATGGAACATTTGCAAAACTTGGAGAAATATTTGGTTGTCACACTGGAGTGAAACTCTTGGCTTCTAGAATATGGAGGTCAAGAATACTGTTATGCATACTAAAATGTACAGGAACAAGGTGAAAAAATCTCTGTAATAGGTAAACTTTAATATCATGTTAAGACTGATATAAACAAATACATACATAAAAGATCAGTTTCAGTATCAAAAAATTAGTTTAATCAGTTACTAAATAAGTATTATCTGTGTTGTACCAGTTCATTTGAATTTATGATAAAACTCATGGACTTAAAGATAACTCATGGTCTTTAAACTGATACTTTGAAATTTCCCAAAATACTAATATTAATGGTTATCTTGAGAAAAGTCCTAGCTACTGCTGCAAAGTCACTTCAGTCGTGTCCAACTCTGTGTGACCCCATAGACGGAAGCCCACCAGGCTCCCCCATCCCTGAGATTCTCCAGGCAAGAACACTGGAGTGGGTTGCCATTTCCTTCTCCAATGTGTGAAAGTGAAAAGTGAAAGTGAAGTCGCTCAGTCGTGTCCGACCCATAGCGACCGCACGGACTGCAGCCTACCAGGCTCCTCCATCCATGGGATTTTCTAGGCAAGAGTACTGGAGTGGCTTGCCATTGCCTTCTCCGGAGAAAAGTGCTAAGCATAGGATAAAATAGAATTTTTCTTGGTGCTGACAGAAATCATATTAACTAGGTATACTGAGGTTTTTCATACTTTATTTATTTGGACCATTTCATTTTCTTGTTAAGAAAAAAAAAGTTAAATAGCAAAATAGTAATGAAAGAATTTGAAAATATTTAGTCCAGAAGAGGCAAAAACAGTGTACATTAAAAGCAAGAAAAATACAGGTTTTGGGATTAGGGTGATGGTGGCCTCATAGAATGAGTTGGGAAGTTTCCCTTCCTCAGCAATTTTCTGGAAGAGTTTGAGTAGAATAGGTGTACAGTTCAGTTCAGTTCAGTCGCTCAGTCCGATCCGACTCTCCGCGACCCCATGAATCACAGCACGCCAGGCCTCCCTGTCTATCAACAACTCCCGGAGTTCACTCAAACTCATGTCCACGGAGTCGGTGATGCCATCCAGCCATCTCATTCTCCGTCGTCCCCTTCTCCTCCCTCCCCCAAACTTTCCCAGCATCAGAGTCTTTTACAGTGAGTCAACTCGTCGCATGAGGTAGCCAAAGTATTGCAGTTTCAGCTTTAGCATCAGTCCCTCCAATGAACATCCAGGATCGATCTCCCTTAGAATGGACTGGTTGGATCTCCTTGCAGTCCAAGGGACTCTCAAGAGTCTTCTCCAACACCACAGTTCAAAAGCATCAATTCTTCGGCGATCAGCTTTCTTCACAGTCCAACTCTCACATCCATACATGACCACGGGAAAAACCATAGCCTTGACTAGACGGATCTTGGTTGGCAAAGTAATGTCTCTGCTTTTAAATATATTGTCAAGGTTGATCATAACTTTCCTTCCAAGGAGTAAGCGTCTTTTAATTTCATGGCTGCAATCAGCATCTGCAGTGATTCTGGAGCCCAAAAAAATAAAGTCTGACACTGTTTCCACTGTTTCCCCATCTATTTCCCATGAAGTGATGGGACCAGATGCCATGATCTTTGTTTTCTGAATGTTGAGCTTCAAGCCGACCTTTTCACTCTCCTCTTTCACTTTCATCAAGAGGCTTTTGAGTTCCTCTTCACTTTCTGCCATAAGGGTAGTGTCATCAGAATATCTGAGATTATTGATATTTCTCCCAGCAATCTTGATTCCAGCTTGTGCTTCTTCCAGCCCAGCGTTCCTCATGATGTACTCTGCATATAAGTTAAATAAGCAGGGTGACAATATACAGCCTTGACATACTCGTTTTCCTATTTCGAACCATTCTCTTGTTCCATGTCCAGTTCTAACTGTTGCTTCCTGACCTGCATACAGGTTTCTCAAGAGGCAGGTCAGGTGGTCTAGTATTCCCATCTCTTTCAGAATTTTCCACAGTTTATTGTGATCCACACAGTCAAAGGCTTTGTCATAGTCAATAAAGCAGAAGTAGATGTTTTTCTGGAACTCTCTTGCTTTCTCCATGATCCAGCGGATGTTGGCAATTTGATCTCTGGTACCTCTGCGTTTTCTAAAACCTGCTTGAACATCTGGAAGTTCTTGTAACTGGAACTTTGTACCTTTTGAACACCTTTGTCACCAAAGATATTACATTATTATAGATTCTTTTCCCAATGCTTTATATTTCACCCCCATTATTCATTTATTTTACAACTGCAAGTTTATATCTCTTAATTTCCCTCAACTCTTTAACTCATCCCTCTACCCTTCTCTCCTCTGGCAACGATTTGTCCTCTGTATCTATGACTCTGTTTCTCTTTTGTTATATTGGTCATTTTTTTTTTTCTTTTTTAGATTTTATTTATATGTGAAATCATATGGTATGAGTCTTTACCTGTCTGACTTACTTTCAGTTCAGTTCAGTTCAGTCGCTCAGTCTTGTCTGACTCTCCGCGACCCCATGAATCACAGCACACCAGGCCTCCCTGTCCATCACCAACTCCCGGAGTACACTCAAACTCATGTCCACAGAGTCGGTGATGCAATCCAGCCATCTCATTCTCCGTCGTCCCCTTCTCCTCCTGCCCCCAACCTTTCCCAGCATCAGAGTCTTTTCCAGCGAGTCAACTCGTCACATGAGGTGGCCAAAGTATTGCAGTTTCAGCTTTAGCATCAGTCCCTCCAGTGGACATCCAGGATTGATCTCCTCTAGAATGGACTGGTTGGATCTCCTTGCAGTATAAGGGACTCTCAAGAGTCTTCTCCAACTTTACTTAGCATAAAACCCTCTGTCCCCATCCATGTTGTCCCAGATGGCAAGATTTTATTCCATTTTATGGCTGAGCAATGTTCCATTCCATATATTCCAATATATATTATATTCATCTATGCCTGGGCACTTAGGTTGCTTCCATATTTGGCTATTGTGAATAATGTTGCAGTAAACATAGTGGGGGCATATATCTGTTTGAATTAGTGTTTTTGTTTCCTTGGAAACTACCCAGTAGTGGGCTTCCTGGTAGTTTTCTATTCTTCATTTTTTGAGGAGTCTCCATACTGTTTTCCATAGTATTTCCATCAATTTGCATTGTTATCAGCAGTGCACAAGGATTCTCCTTGCTCCACATTCTCACCAGCCCTTGTTATTTGTTGTCTTTTTGATAATAGCCATTCTGATAGGTCTGAGGTGATATCTCACAGTGATTTTGATTTTGATTTCCCTGATGATGAGTAATGTTGGCCATCTGTATGTCTTCTTTGGAAATATAATAATTATTCTTCATGCATGTCTCAAGAATTTGGATGATATATATTCAGAAAACAAACCAAGTACACAGATATATTATACAAGAATATTTGATCAACACACACACACACAACCATTTAGGTTTTTCTGAGTTTTTCCTTTCTTTTGAACTGGACTTAATATAGATTTCATTATTTGAATTGTAAAATTAAAAATATTTATTAGCAGAACGGTTATGTTTATTTGTTTTGCTTAGTCCACATTAACTATGATCCTTAAAAATCTAAACAAACAAACAAAAACTAAATTTAAAATGTGTACATGAGTTAGATATGCAAAAGAAACTAAGGGTAAGAAATAGAGAAATACTACCTAACTCTCTTTTAGTTTGGCATTAAATTAAACCCATAAATTAAAAAAAAAAATCTTTCTTTTTATTGTGTGTGTGTGCTCAGGCAGTCAGTCGTGTCCAACTCTGCAACCACATGGACTGTAGCCCACTAGGCTCCTCTTGTCCATGGAATTTTCTAAACAAGAATACTGGAGTGGGTTGTCATTTTTTTTACTACTTCTGTGAATAATCCCAAGTTGGTTTGACCCTAAATTCTCATTCTCAGATGAACCTTTTTGTCAGGGGAGTGTGTAATTTCCTTGGTTCTGTCTCATCACAACAAAAATTTGAAGTGACGGACCAGTGTTACACCCCTCTGACAGACGATGTCACAGTTCTCGGACAGGTCAGTGTTACAGCTTCGTGTTACAGCTCAGTTTTATTTAGAAAATAAAGGAAAATACATCCTCAAGTCGTGAGGGCATGTCAACCCAAAAGATGTGAAGAGGGGGTAGAGAGAGAGAGAGGGAGAGGGGGCGAGAAAGTGGGAGAGACGGAGAGAGGTCCCCGGCCCTTTGTCTTCTCTTTTTATATGCTTTTTTCCTCCCCCTGGGCCTGCCCTATATAAACTGGGCTAGCCACGAGTGCTGTTTGTTCTACCTGAGGTCCTCATTCTGGTCCTCAGACCTTCCTTTGTTCTATTTTCATGGGCTTTTCCCTTCCTTGTTTTTTAGCCACCGCCATTCTGGACTCTTTTTTCTATTCTAACTACCTAACACGGGCTTCCTTGGTGGCTCAGAGGTTAAAGCGTCTGCCCCCAATGCGGGAGACCCGGGTTCGATCCCTGGGTCGGGAAGATCCCCTGGAGAAGGAAACGGTAACCCACTCCAGTATTCTTGCCTGGAGAATCCCGTGGACGGAGAAGCCTGGTAGGCCATAGTCCACGGGGTCGCATAGAGTCGGACATGACTGAGCGACGGAACGGAACTACCTAACACATTCCCTGTGGTTTGCTCAACAGAAATACTTAAAGAAGTGGATTGAAAGTCAAAGCTTCAAAGTCTGAAAATGTAAAACACTTAAGTTGCCTTAAATATGCTAAAATATATGTTTAATGGAAATACTTCAGATATATTAGGTATCTGAGACTTATAGAATAATGAACTTCTTTGTTGTTTGGTCAGTCCTGTCCGAATCTTTGCAACTCCATGCACTGCGCCACACTGTGTTCCTGTCCTTCACTCCCTCCTGAAGTTTGCTCAATCTCATGTTCATGTTCATTGAGTCGATGATCCCTTCCACCCATCTTATCCTCTGTTGCCCCCTTCTCCTCCTGTCCTCAGCCTTTCCCAGCATCAGGGTCTTTTCCAATGAGTCAGCTCTTCACATCAGCTGGCCAAATTCCTGGAGCTTCACCTTCAGCATCAGTCCTTCCAGTGAATATTCAGGATTGATTTCCTTCAGGATTGACTGGTTGGATCTCCTTTCAGTCCAAGGGACTCTCAAGAGTCTTCTCCAGCACCACAGTTTGAAAGCATAGAATTTGTAACTACTTAAAGTCATACAAATTATGATATATTAATTATTGGAACTGGGCTTCCCTGATGGCTCAACAGAAAAGAATCTGCCTGCAATGCAGGAGACAACCTACAATGCTAAAGATGCAGATTCGATACTGGGTCAGAACAATCTCCTGGAGAAGAAAATGGCAATCCATTCCACTATTCTTGCTTGGAAAATCCCATGGACAGAAGAACCTGCCAGACTACAGTCCATGGGGTCACAAGGGTCAAACACAACTTGGCGACTAAATGCCATCAATTATTGAAACATAACAAAAATGAACTAGTTAATGAATATCATCAGTTTCAGCTCTATAAATACTATTCTGAAGACAATTTATCTGCATGTGCAAATTGTATATACAATTGTCCGTTAGTATCTAAGATGATTCGGCGCCATAGTTGTCCTTCCCAGTGGGGATTTCCTATTGCGGGCTTTGCCCTCATGAACTCAACCAACCACAGATAGAAATTTTGATCTGTGTCTCAGATGCAAATAAGTAGACCCTTGCAGTTCAAGGGCCAAATATAATTATAACATAGATTAGGATTTTAGTTTAATATTTTAGAAAAAAGCAAAAGTGATATTTATTCATGAGAAAAGATAATAACTGATAAGAATAGATAGTAATTGACAAGAGCAGTGTATTTTTTAGCAGTTAATTTTTCCCAAGAGGATATACATTCAAGTAATTTAAGAAATTTTGAAATATCATACATTTCAAAATATTGCATTTTCAAAGAATCATCAACAATAACAACACATATAGGTAGGGAATATTCAAATATATATATCTAGTGAAATAGTTTTCACTCATTTCCTAAGAACATAAAAATTAGATTCTTATGAGATAAACTAAATATAGGATATTTCTTTTAACTGTTTTTACATACTGGTGGTTCTACAATCATTAATAGTAGTTCAAAGCATATGTATTTATATATTTTATTGATTATTTGGCAACGTTTATTCTCCCTCTCACTGCACAATTGTATTTCTTGGGTTTTACATTTGTATCATTGCCAAAACCCCTAAAGAATCTGTCTACAAAGACATATCTACTATACGTACCCCACCCAGTAAAGGAATTTTTTAATATCATGGCTTCAATGTTCCTCACTGCCTGTCTTCATTTCATACTGCTGATATATAAAATTTGGTATGTTTTTCTTTTGAAGAGCTATAAGAAATCATCCAGAATAATGAATAAGCATCAATTTTCAGCATCTTCTAGAAAATGTGGCTGTTGTCACAATAACTTTTTCCCCCTCATCTTCAAAAACATGATGGTGCAAACCTTATCAATTCTTAGATCATCCAGTGTGGTAATTTGTAATGAGCTTGTTATGATGGTACTTGATATATAGTGAAAAGAAAATAGCATTTAAATAACTCTATTTATGTGATAATACCCATAATTTCCTTGACCTCCTTATTCATAGGCAATTGGAAAAATTAGACTCATAAAGGGGTGAAAGGAAGATACCTCAGGAAATATTGCAAAGATTACATCTCTAAATTAGGTCAGTGTAAAACAAATGGATTCATTATTTTCTACTACTTCCCAAGGATAAGAAGAAACATTGTAATGGAAAATAATCATTTCTAAATTTAACTACTGAGAAGAGAATCCTCCATTTTTATGTTTCTTTTACTTTTCCTTCCCTCTAAATAGTCTGGTTGCTTACATTGAACTCTAAAATTCAGAGTTTCTGAAAAAAAGAGAGAGAGCTTATGGAGAATATGGCTTAATTACTGAGACACTACATTCTAATTGCTTTTATGGAGTTTTATAGCAGGACCCAAAATAATCATTTGGAAGAGAAATTGCAGATTGGAAAAAACAGTCAACATGAATCTAAGAAAAACTTTCCAATCCCATGGTTAGGGATTTCAGTGAAGAGATGGCAAGAACATGAGATTTGTTACATTACTGGATAGCAAATAAAGCCTCAGTTCAGTTCAGTTGCTCAGTCCTGACCGACTCTTTGTGACTCCATGAATCACAGCACGCCAGGCCTCCCTGTCCATCCCAACTCCCGGAGTTCACTCAAACTCACCTCCATCGAGTCAGTGATGCCATCCAGCCATCTCATTCTCTGTTATCCCCGTCTCCTCCTGCCCTCAAACCCTCCCAGCACAGAGTCTTTTCCAGTGAGTCAACTCTTCGTATGAGGTGGCCAAAGTATTGGAGTTTCAGCTTCAGCCTCAGTCCTTCCAATGAACACCCAGGACTGATCTCCTTTAGAATGGACTGGTTGGATCTCCTTGCAGTCCAAGAGACTCTCAAGAGTCTTATCCAACACCACAGTTCAAAAGCATCAATTCTTCGGCACCCAACTTTCTTCACAGTCCAACTCTCACATCCATACATGACCACTGGAAAAACTATAGCCTTGGCTAGATGGACCTTGGTTGGCAAAGTAATGTCTCTGCTTTTTATTATGCTATCTAGATTGGTCATAACTTTCCTTCCAAGGAGTAAGCGTCTTTTAATTTCATGGCTGCAATCACCATCTTCAGTGATTTTGGAGCCCAAAACAATAAAGTCTGACACTGTTTCCACTGTTTCCCCATCTATTTCCCATGAAGTGATGGGACCAGACGTCATGATCTTAGTTTTCTGAATGTTGAGCTTCAAGCCAACTTTTTCACTCTCCTCTTTCACTTTCATCAAGAGGCCTTTGAGTTCCTCTTCACTTTCTGCCATAATGGTGGTGCCATCTGCATATCTGAGGTTATTGATATTTCTCCCAGGAATCTTGATTCCAGCTTGTGCTTTTTCCAGCCCAGCATTCCTCATGATGTACTCTGCATAGAAGTTAAATGAGCAGGGTGACAATATATAGCCTTGATGTTCTCCTTTTCCTATTTGGAACCAGTCTGTTGTTCCATGTCCAGTTCTAACTGTTGCATCCTGACCTACATACAGGTTTCTCAAGAGGCAAGTCAGGTGGTCTGGTATTCCCATCTCTTTCAGAATTTTCCACAGTTTATAGTGATCCACACAGTCAAAGACTTTGGCATAGTCAATAAAGCAGAAATAGATGGTTTTCTGGAACTCTCTTGCTTTCTCCATGATCCAGAGGATGTTGGCAATTTGATCTCTGGTTCCTCTGCCTTTTCTAAAACCTGTTTGAACATCTGGAAGTTCACGGTTCACGTATTGCTGAAGCCTGGCTTGGAGAATTTTGAGCATGACTATACTAGCGTGTGAGATAAGTGCAGTTATGCAGTAGTTTGAGAATTCTTTGGCATTGCCTTTCTTTGGGATTGGAATGAAGACTGACCTTTTCCAGTCCTGTGGCCACTGCTGAGTTTTCCAAATTTGCTGGCATATTGAGTGCAGCACTTTCACAGCATCATCTTTTAGGATTTGAAATAGCTCAATTGGAATTCCATCACCTCCACTAGCTTTGTTTGTAGTGATGCTTTCTAAGGCCCACTTGACTTCACATTCCAAGGTGTCTGGCTCTAGGTCAGTGATCATGCCATCGTGATTATCTTGGTCATGAAGATATTTTTTGTACAGTTCTTCTGTGTATTCTTTCCACCTCTTCTTAATATCTTCTGCTTCTGTTAGGTCCATTCCATTTCTGTCCTTTATCAAGCCCAAACCTTGAATGAAATGTTCCCTTGTTGTCTCTAATTTTCTTGAAGAGATCTCTAGTCTTTCCTATTCTGTTGTTTTCCTCTATTTCTTTGCATTGATTGCTGAGGAAAGTTTTCTTATCTCTCCTTGCTATTCTTTGGAACTCTGCATTCAGATGCTTATATCTTTCCTTTGCTTTTCACTTATCTTCTTTTCACACTATTTGTAAGGCCTCCCCAGACAGCCATTTTGCTTTATTGCATTTCTTTTCCATGGGGATGGTCTTGATCCCTGTCTCCTGTACAATGTCACGAACCTCCATCATAGTTCATCAGGCACTCTATCTATCAGGTCTAGTCCCTTAAATCTGTTTCTCACTTCCACTGTATAATCATAAAGGATTTGATTTAGGTCATATCTGAATGGTCTAGTGGTTTTCCCAACTTTCTTCAATTTAAGTCTGAATTTGGAAATAAGGACCAAGGTAAGAGAAACTCAAGTAAGACGGTAGGTGTTGCAAGAGGGCATCAGAGGGCAGACACGAAACCATAATCACAGAAAACTAGTCAGTCTGATCACATGGACCACAGCCTTGTCTAACTCAATGAAACTAAGCCATGCAGTGTAGGGCCACCCAAGATGGGCGGTCATGGTGGAGAGGTCTGATCGAATGTGGTCCACTGGAGAAGGGAATGGCAAAGCACTTCAGTATTCTTACCTTGAGAACCCCATGAACAGTATGAAAAGGCAAAATAATAGGATACTGAATGAGGAATTCCCCAGGCGGTAGGTGCCCAGTATGCTACTGGAGATCAGTGGAGAAATAACTCCAGAAAGAATGAAGGGATGGAGCCAAAGCAAAAACAATACCCAGTTGTGGATGTGACTGGTGATAAAAGCAAGGTCCAATGCTGTAAAGAGCAATATTGCATAGGAACCCGGACTGTTAGGTCCATGAATCAAGGCAAATTGGAAGTGGTCAAACAGGAGATGGCAAGAGTGAATGTCGACATTCTAGGAATCAGTGAACTAAAATGGGCTGTAATGGGTGAATTTAACTCAGATGACCATTATATCTACTATTGTGGGCAGGAATCCCTTAAAAGAAATGGAGTAACCATAATGGTCAAAAGAGTCCGAAATGCAGACTTGGATGCAATCTCAAAAATGACAGAATGATCTCTGTTCGTTTCCAAGGCAAATCATTCAATATTACAGTAATCCAAGCCTATGCCCCAACCAGTAACGCTGAAGAAGCCGAAGTTGAATGATTCTATGAAGACCTACAAGACCTTTTAGAACTAACACCCAAAAAAGATGTCCTTTTCATTATAAGGGACTCAAATGCAAAAGTAGGAAGTCAAGAAACACCTGGAGTAACAGGCAAATTTGGCCTTGGAGCACGGAATGAAGCAGGGCAAAGGCTAATAGAGTTTTGCCAAGAGAATGCACTGGTCATAGCAAACACCCTCTTCCAACAACACAAGAGAAGACTCTACACACAGACATCACCAAATGGTCAACACTGAAATCAAATTCATTATATTCTTTGCAGCCAAAGATGGAAAAGCTCTATACAGTTAGCAAAAACAAGACTAGGAGCTGACTGTGGCTCAGATCATGAACTCCTTATTGCCAAAAAATAAAGCCTACTCAGAAACAAAGAAACATTTGTTAGAAAGTGGAAAAGACACTATTACTTCTCTATCTTAAATTGGAATTTACTAACGTGCAGATCAAATCCATGTATAGTAGCATGACTTTCATTTTTTGTTAAACACCAATACCTTCCATTGTGCTTCAGTTGGTTGTGTCTAATGGCATCGAGGGAATTGTTACAGAAATACAACATACACAATTTTCAAGTCTTTCAAAAAAACTCATAGGATATTTAGTAGTAAATGGCAATGGAGTTGTAACTGTGTTTCATGTTTCTGTAAATTTGCATCCATTTTCTTTTAGGCACTTTTTTTGTATAAATTGCCGACCAAGGTCTGTCTAGTTAAGGCTATGGTTTTTCCAGTGGTCACGTATGGATGTGAGAGTTGGACTGTGAAGAAAGCTGATCGCTGAAGAATTGATGCTTTTGAACTGTGGTGCTGGAGAAGACTCTTGAGAGTTCCTTGGACTGCAAGGAGATCCAACCAGTCCATTCTAAAGGAGATCAGTCCTGGGTGTTCATTGGAAGGACTGATGCTAAAGCTGCAACTGCAATACTTTGGCCACCTCATGCGACGAGTTGACTCACTGGAAAAGACTGATGCTGGGAGGGATTGGGGGCAGGAGGAGAAGGGGATGACAGAGAATGAGACGGCTGGATGGCATCATCGACTTAATGGACGTGAGTTTGAGTGAACTCCGGGAGTTGGTGATGGACAGGGAGGCCTGGGGTGCTGTGACTCACGGGTCGCAAAGAGTCAGACACGACTGAGCGACTGAAATGAACTGAACTGAACTGAACTGAATCAGATTTAGTGATATGTGCACCTGTGTGTGCATGCTAAGTTGCTTAATTTATGTGGGGCTCATTATGACCCTATGGACTGTAACCTGCCAGCTCCTCTGTCCATGGAATTCTCCAGGCAAGAATACTAGAGTGGAGAAACTACCATTTCCTTCACAGTGTGCATGCCTACTTGCTATCATGTCTTACTTGGAAATGATCTAACAAAGTATTTTGTTAAAGTCTAAAAAAAAAATATTGATATCCTTACATAACATGAAGTAAACTACTTAATCCATTCCGTTCAGTCGCTCAGTCGTGTCCGACTCTTTGCGACCCCGTGGACTGTAGCCTACCAGGCTTCTCTGTCCATGGGATTTTTCCAGGCAAGAATACTGGAGTGGGTTACCATTTCCTTCTCCAGGGGATCTTCTTAATAGGTGCATAATATTTTTAATATTATTATTAAAACATGTATTATTAGTTTAAATAGAGGAAAACAATAGAATGAGTAAGACTAGAGATCTCTTCAAGAACGTTGGCTATATCAAGGGAATATTTCATGCAAGGATGGACACAGAAAGGACAGAAATGGTAAAGACTTAGAAACAGAAGAGACTGAGAGTGGCAAGAATACACAGAAATAAACAAAAAAGGTCTTAATGACCCAAATAGCCATGATAATGTGGTCACTCACCTAGAGCCAGACATCCTGAAGTTTGAAGCCAAATGGGTCTTAGGAACTATTACTATGAACAAAGTCAGGGGAGGTGATGGAATTCCAGCTGAAATATTTCAACCTAAAGATGATGCTGTTGACGTGCTGCACTCAATATGCCAGCAAATTTGGAAAACTCAGCAATGGCCACAGGACTGGAAAAGGTAAGTTTTCATTCCAATCCCAAAGAAAGGCAATGCTGAAGAATGTTCAAACTGTCATATAATTAGGCTCATTTCACATGCTAGCAAGGTTATGCACAAAATCCTTCAAGCTAGTCTTCAATATTACGTGAACCTAAAACTTCCAGATGAACAAGCTAGCTTTAGAAAAGGTAGAGGAGCCAGAGATCAAATTGCCAAGATACGCTGGATCATCGAAAAAGCAAGGAAATTCCAGAAAAACACCTGGACTAGGCTAAAGCCTTTGACTGAATGGATCACAACAAACTGTGCAAATTCTTTAAAAGATAGGAGTACAAGACCACTTTACCTGTCTCCTAAGAAACCTGTATGCAGCCCAAGAAGCGACAGTTAGAACTGAACATGGAACAAAAATCAGGTTCCAAATTGGAAAGAGTACAACAAGGCTGTATACTGTCACTCTGTTTATTTAACTTATATGCTTATAGGCAGAGTACATCATGCAAAATGTCAGGCTGGATGAATCACAAACTCGAATCAAGATTGCCTGGAGAAATATCAGTAACCTCAGATATGCAGATGATACTACTCTAACAGCAGAAAGTGAAGAGAGACTAAGCATCTCTTGATGAAGGTGAAAGCAGAGAATGAAAAAGCTGGGTTTAACTCAACATTCAAAAGCTAAGATCATGGCATCTGGTCCCATTACTTCATTGCAAAAAGAAGGGCAAAGAGTGAAGAAGTGACAGATTTTATATTAGGCTCCAAAATCACTGTGGATGGTGGCTGCAATCATGAAATTAGATGTTTACTTCCTTGGAAGGAAAGCTGTGATAGACCTAGACAGTATATTAGAAAGCCAGAGACATCACTTTGCTAACAAAGGTCTGTATAGTCATGCTATGATTTTTCCAGTATTCATGCCTGGATGGGAGAGTTGGACCATAAAGAAGGCTGAGCACTGAAGAACCGATGCTTTCAAATTGTGGTGCTGGAGAAGAGAGTCCCTTGGACAGCAAGGAGATCAAATCAGTGAATCCTGAAGGAGATCAACCCTGAATATTCATTGGAAGAACTGATGCTGAAGTTGAATCTCCAATACTTTGGCCACCAGTTGCAAAGAAGCAACTTATTGGAAAAGACCCTGATGCTGGTAAAGATTGAAGGCACAAGGTGAAGTGGGTGCAGAGGATGAGATGGTTAGACAGCATCACTTACTCCATGGTCATGAATTTCGGCAAACTCCAGAAGATGGTGAAGGACAGGGGACCCTCACATGCTGGAGTCCGTGGGGTTACAAAGAGTTAGACATGACTTAACAAATGAACAACAATAATAATTATTATTATTATTAGATACTTGCATCATCACTTATATTTTGTTATTACAAACACTAGTGCAATAAACATTTTATACCATACACTTCTCTCCTTATTTTAAAGGTTTTTTTCATAGATAAATTTCTGAAAAGAAGCATATTGTTATCAAACGGCATGTACAAGTTTGATGCTGTGGATATCATAAAGACCAAATTCCTTTTCACAAGGTTCTTTCAGTTTTCAGTTTTATCTTCAGTTTTATTTCATATGTGAAAATGCCCATTTCAGTTCATCCTCACTGGAAAAGTATAATGGACAGTAAAGTTATTGGCTTAAATTTACTGAAAACACAATTCAGAATGCAAGATTCATATTACATTCTTTTGAAAGAGTATGTAGTTTTCCCTGTAATTAGTTTTTGTAAATGATAGTGACAGTTGACAATTTTTTTAAATGTAAGACTCTTCAGTTTTTCTCTAGTGGCAAATATCAGTCTTTATTTATATATATATATATATATATATAGAACCTGGACCTGAATTCTAAAGCTTAGTTCTGTGATTCCTAAAAGACTGACTCAAGTTGTTAAGTAAGTGGGCATTTTTATAGTCATACACATAGATGTGAAATACTTCTTGACTAGAATTTTAATGTTGAAATTACGGAAGGACCTCTACTCCTCCAGGGCCAACTCTTTCACTTCCATCCCAACCCATCTCTCATCACACTCTAGGAAATTGTCCTACAGTTACTGCATTTTGTCCTACTTCATAGATTTCTGTATCAAGATTGGATCTTTTCTGATACTTAAATATTCCTTTAAATTCTCCCTTTAAAAATAAAGCGTTGTCTGGGACAAAATTACCCTGCAACGTCTCCAAAGGGTTGCCTAGTCTTACCCGAGTGCCTTCAGTACCCTCACTTTATAACCCTCTCTTTTCCTGACTCTCTCTGATCATGCTTTTGTTTCAACACCTAACAATACTATTTCATGTAAAAGCAATTGACGACTTCCATAATGGGAAACCTTGAAAATTCTCTTTCTCATCTTTTCAAGCTCTCAGTGGACTTGACAAGTTAAATACACACACATGTACACTATGCTGATAATCTCTGTCTCTCACTATCAGGCTGTTCTCCACGTCTCTTTAACCACACAGCAGTGATTGTTTAAACTCACAAATGAGAGAATATTGTTTGTTTGCTTAAAACAATCCTGTTGGCTTAATTTTGAAATTAGAAAAATATCCTAAATCTTTGAAGCACTTTAGCTACTGGTCTACAACATTATCTCCTAATTTCCCCAGCTGACTCAGCCTCCCCTCCAAATTAGTCTGGATTCCTCCTGATCTTCATCCTACCATCTTGTAGCAGAGGCCACTGTAACTACACTGCCTAATGTTCACCCAGCCTTTCAGACAAGGTCTCTGGTACCTCCAGTGGGTGCCTACATAGGCCAGGGAAGGTAAGATGGTGATCCCCATGTGGCAGAATCTGACAAATGAAAGACAAAATGTGGAAGGAAATAGACTTTGTCATCTTCCATCTCCCCTAAAAGACTGTCATGGTGTTCTCTACGGGCCCTTCAGAGATGCCTTTCATAACTGAGCAACAATTTGTGGTTAGCTTAGTAAAGCCCTACTTGTACCCGCTTTCACTCCTTTCCTGCCTAATTTTCCTTTCCCATTCACATTTGTTACCCTGAGATTACCCTCTTCCCAATACAGTGTTAGCATATAAGCTTACCTCAGGTTCTGTTTTCTAAGGAAACCTGTCTGTGACAATGTGCAAGGCCAGTGTGATTGATCACAGCCTACCTGTCCTTTCTTATGTCACCAGTCAACCTGATCCATTGTATTCTAGCTACACTGGCATCTTTCTTTTCTGAAATTTTTCTTCCTCCTCTACTACTCTTCCCCTATTTCTTCATTGGTTTCCTACTGCTCCTCACTTATGCATTAGCTCAAATATGATCTCCTCAAAGACATTTTGTCTGCCCACACTGCCTGAAGAAAAAACGTCCTCCCATTCCAGCACTTTTCATATCTCATTTTATTTTTTAATCACTTGCTTAATTGTAAGAAAGTGTTAGTCACTCAGTTGTGTCTAACACTTTGTGACCCATGGACTGTAGCCTACTCGGCTCCTATGTCCATGGAATTCTTCAGGCAAGAATACTGGAGTGGGTAGCCGTATCCTTCTCCACGGAATCTTCCTGACCCAGGGGTCAAACCCAGGTCTCCTTCATTGCTTGCATATTCTTTACCATCTGAGCCACCAGGAAGCAATTTTAAGAAAGGGTATCAAAATTTTCTTCTACCAATAGTAAAACATACTACTCTCAATCTAAGCAAATGGTTCTTATATTTCTTCTAGTCTTTGCCTGAAACAGACTTAGCAGCCTTTCCTTTGCTTTATTCTACATGAACCCAATCATGGGATATTCTCCTTTACTTATAAATCTCAAATTATATTTGCTCAGGAGCATTTTGTATAAAAAATTTTTACTTAAAAGTCAGGAGTAAAGGTTGAATTATGTGGAGGAGTGGAGCATTACTTTCAAGAGCACAGAACATAGTATAGCATAAATATTCAGTTCAGTTCAGTCGCTCAGTCATGACCGACTCTTTGTGACCCCATGAATCACAGCACGCCAGGCCTCCCTGTCCATCACCAAATTCCGGAGTTCACTCAAACTCATGTCCATCGAGTCGGTGATGCCATCCAGCCATCTCATTCTCTCTTGTCCTCTTCTCCTCCCACCCCCAATCCCTCCCAGCATCAGAGTCTTTTCCAGTGAGTCAACTCGTCGCATGAGGAGGCCAAAGTATTAGAGTTTCAGCTTTAGCATCAGTCCTTCCAATGAACACCCAGGATTGATCTCCTTTAGAATGGACTGGTTAGGTCGGTGCAAAAGTAATTGTGATTTTTTCACTGTTGAAATTTGCTATTTGATATTGGAATACATTCTTAATTAAATGTGGTTATGTTATACATCATTTTAATGCATGTTTATCACTTTATTTTTCTGCTAATGACTTATTACTTGTTGCTTATTTTATATTTATTTTAGACTATGGAAATCATTTGACAAAAAGCAAGTTAAAACAATTTTGTTATTTCAGTTCAAAATAAGTCATAAAGCAGTGGAGAAAACTCACAACATCAACAATACATTTGGCCCAGGACCAGCTAATGAACAGTGCAGTGGTGGTTCAAGAGGTGTTACAAAGGAGACAAGAGCCTTGAAGATGAGGAGCATAGTGACTGGCCATCAGAAATTGACAACTACCAATTGAGAGCAATCATGAAGCTGATCCTCTTAAAACTGCATGAAAAATTGCCAAATAATTCAGAGTTGACCGTTCTACAATCATAGCACATTTGAAGCAAACTGTAAAGGTGATAAAGCTCGGTAAGTGGGTGCTTAATACTGCTGCTGCTGCTAAGTCACTTCAGTCGTGTCCGACTCTGTGTGACCCCATAGATGGAAGCCCACCAGACTCCCCCATCCCTGGGATTCTCCAGGCAAGAACACTGGAGTGGATTTCCATTTCCTTCTCCAATGTGTGAAAGTGAAAAGTGAAAATGAAGTCGCTCAGTCGTGTCCGACACTTAGCGACCCCACAGACTGCAGCCTACCAGGCTCCTCCATCCATGGGATTTTCTAGGCAAGAGTACTGGAGTGGCTTGACACTGCCTTCTCCTAATGAACTGACCACAAATCAAGAAAATTATCATTTTGAAGTGTCAAAAGATTCTCTTATTTTATGCAACAGCAACAAATCATTTCTTGAACAGATTGTGACATGCGATGAAAGGTGGGTTTGATATAAAATTAGCAATGATCAGCTGACCCCCAACAGTAACTATGACCTTTTTTTGTGAAAGTCTGGCTTTGGGAGTAGCACCAAAGCACTTCCCAAAGCCAGACTTTCACAAAAAAAGGTCATAGTTACTGTTGGGGGTCTGCTGCCAGTCTGTTTCACTACAGCTTTCTAAATCCCCATGAAACTATTACATCTTGGAAGTATGCTCAGCAAATTGATCAGTTCAGTTCAGTCACTCAGTAGTGTCCGACTCTTTGCGACCCCATGAATCACAGCACGCCAGGCCTCCCTGTCCATCACCAACTCCCGGAGTTCACCCAAACTCATGTCCATAGAGTCAGTGATGCCACCCAGCCATCTCATTCTCTGTCGTCCCCTTCTCCTCCCACCCCCAACTTTTCCCAGCATCAGAGTCGTTTCCAGCGAGTCAACTAGTCGCAGGAGATGGCCAAAGTATTGCAGTTTCAGCTTTAGCATCAGTCCCTCCAATGAACACCCAGGATTGATCTCCTCTAGAATGGACTGGTTGGATCTCCTTGCAGTCCAAGGGACTCTCAAGAGTGTTCTCCAACACCACAGTTCAAAAGCATCAATTCTTCTGCGATCAGCCTTCTTCATAGTCCAACTCTCACATCCTTACATGACCACGGGAAAAACCATAGCCTTGACTAGACGGACCTTGGTTGGCAAAGTAATGTCTCTGCTTTTTAATATACTATCTAGGTTGGTCATAACTTTCCTTCCAAGGAGTAAGCGTCTTTTAATTTCATGGCTGCAATCAGCATCTGCAGTGATTTTGGAGCCCACAAAAATAAAGTCTGACACTGTCTCCACTGTTTTTCCATCTATTTCCCATGAAGTGATGGGACGAGATGCCATGATCTTTGTTTTCTGAATGTTGAGCTTCAAGCCAAGCTTTTCACTCTCCTCTTTCACTTTCATCAAGAGGCTTTTGAGTTCCTCTTCACTTTCTGCCATAAAGGTGGTGTCATCTGCATATCTGAGGTTATTGATATTTCTCCTGGCAATCTTATTTCCAGCTTGTGCTTCTTCCAGCCCAGCGTTCCTCATGATGTACTCTGCATATAAGTTAAATAAGCAGGGTGACAGTATACAGCCTTGACGTACTCCTTTTCCTATTTGGAACCAGTCTGTTGTTCCATGTCCAGTTCTGACTGTTGCTTCCTGACCTGCATACAGGTTTCTCAAGAGGCAAGTCAGGTGGTCTGGTATTCCCATCTCTTTCAGAATTTTCCACAGTTTATTGTGATTCACACAGTCAAAGGCTTTGGCATAGTCAATGAAGCAGAAATAGATGGTTTTCTGGAACTCTCTCACTTTCTCCATGATCCAGCTGCTGCTGCTGCTGCTGCTAAGTCACTTCAGTCGTGTCCGACTCTGTGTGACCCCATAGATGGAAGCCCACCAGGCTCCCCCGTCCCTGGGATTCTTCAAGCAAGAACACTGGAGTGGGTTGCCATTTCCTTTTCCAATGTGTGAAAGTGAAAAGTGAAAGTGAAAGTGAAGTCGCTCAGTAGTGTCCGACCCTTAGCGACCCCATGGACTGCAGCCTACCAGGCTGCTCCATCCGTGGGATTTTCTAGGCAAGAGTACTGGAGTGGCTTGCCATTGCCTTCTCCGATGTTGGCAATTTGATCTCTGGTGCCTCTGCCTTTTCTAAAACCTGCTTGAACATCTGGGAGTTCACAGTTCACATATTGCTGAAGCCTGGCTTGGAGAATTTTGAGCATGACTTTACTAGCGTGTGAGATGAGTGCAATTGTGTGGTAATTTGAGCATTCTTTAGCATTCCTTTTCTTTGGGATTGGAATGAAGACTGATCTTTTCCAGTCCTGTGGCCACTGCTGAGTTTTCCAAATTTGCTGGCATATTGAGTGCAACACTTTCACAGCATCATCTTTCAAGATTTGAAATAGCTCAATTGGAATTCCATATGACGTGCGCCAAAAACTGCAATGCCTGCAGCGGACATTGATCAGCAGATAGGGCCCTATTCTCCATGACAATCCTCAACCACGTGTTACACAACCAATGCTTCAAAAGTTGAACAAATTGGGTTACAAAGTTGTGTCTCATCCACCATGTTCACGTGACCTCTCGACTATAACTTCTTCAAGCTTCCCGACAGCTTTTTGTAGGGAAAACACTTCCACAATCAGCAGAATGTAGAAAATGCTTTACAAGAGTACATCAAATCCCAAAGCATGGATTTTTATGTTACAGGAATAAGCAAATGCATTTCTCATTTGCAAAGATGTGTTGATTGTAATGGTTCCTATTTTGATTAATAAAGATGTGTTTGAGCCTAGTTATAATGAATTAAAATTCATGGTCTGAAACTGCAATTACGCTTGCACCAACATAATACCTACCATTCTTACATTCAAAATTTGACATGCATGTCCAGAGCATTTGTACCATACTCAAAGCTGACAGTATCTCATAGTTGACTCTTTCATGGCTCCATATTTCTATAGCCTTGTTGGCCTTTTCCTTACCTGCCCTCCTCATCAACTCCAGCTGCTTCAGAATCCCAGGCAATATACTTCTCTTTCTGATCAGCTTTGGAAAGCTGTAGGTTATTCTAAATTTATTATGTAGAGAAACTTAGTTTTACTATAACAATCTGGAACATACCTTATCCTTGTAAGAGGGCCGAGGTCTATCTTTGCCTAACTAAACATAGTTTTTCACAGCTACAACTACAAGCATTCTTTTTTGTCATTGATATTTACAAGATAAAAATTGGTTCAAATAAAAGATGAACCAAGAATTGCCTTATATAATAAACACTGTGATCCAAAAGAAAATACTATTTGTTTACAGAATTTAGAGTCAGTTTGTTTTCCCAGGTCACATCAGCACAAAAGCATAAGTTATATAAAAGAGGTCATGCTTACAGCTGATCCAAAGACAAATTTACTTCATTTTCTACTTCTGTCTCCTCTCCCTAGATGGTTATTAGACATAGAAGAATCTTTCAGTGCTTTGGGGGTTGAATTTGTGCTGGCAGTTTTTCTTCCTTGCCTTGTTAAAAATTTAGTTCACTTGCCTGTATGTGTAACAAGTTCCAGACCTGGGATCTGGCAGAAGTTTCTAAAACACATTCAGGAATGATATTACTATGTGACTCTCTCAGATTTACAGTCTACAGAACGTGTGGTTTGTCTTTTAATCTAGGTGTGTGTTCTGAGTAATTCTGCACCATTATGAATACTTTAGGGGAAGCAGTTACAGAATGTAAAGTTGGAAAAATATATGTGTTTAAGTGTGCATTTATATAAGGTTAAATGAATATATATTCATTGCTTTTCATGATACAGCACTATGCAAACTGTTTCAATGCTCAGTTCAGTTCACTCAGTCGTGTTCGCCTCTTTGCAACCCCATGGACTGCAGCATGCCAGGCTTCCCTGTCCATCACTAACTCCCAGAGCTTGCTCAAATTCATGTGCATTGAGTCGGTGATGCCATCCAACTATCTATTCCTGTTTCAGTGCTCAATAAGCACTATAAGAACAAAATGAAGAGGGATAAGATACTGTTCCTTTGAGGAAAGGATAATTCCAAGGGAAATTGGTAAATGTTCCTCAACATTTGATCTCTCAATTTTGTAATTTCCTGTTAGTGTGTTGTTTTAATTATTTAATATTTTTGATAGTTAAATTCACCACCAGCCAACTATACTGAAAATTCTCATTCAGCTTCATTTAGGCAATTGTGATATATTTTAACATTAACAAAAATTTGTAGTCAGCATAGGTGTAAATTTAATTTTTGTAAGATAGTGTATTTAAGCAAAATCAAGTTGAGTTACTTTTCAAAACAACCTGATGAAAAAGGTTTCAAAAATATGCTTACCAGCATTCCTTAAAAGATGATAAGTTTTTTTCTAATGATGGTAAATTTTTTTCATATTTTTCTTCCTCAGCTGAAATGCAAAATTCACTTCCTCTCACCCAAACAAGTGTTATTAAATTGACATTCAAATTTAAATTATAAAACACTATTTATTTGTATATTAACTGAAAATTTTAAACCCCATTTATTTGGAAATGAACTTCATATTTTTCATTTAGATAGAGACTCTTTCCTGATTTTTTTTTTTTTTAAAAGAGATATTGTAATAGTCTGTCTCAAAACAAGAACATTATGTTGCCTGGTTAAATAATTAGAAATAAACAATAGTTAAGTAATTAGATACTCGTGTCACTGTTTAACTTTAAATAGCAAAATTTTCTATAAAATATTTACTGTCATCTTGTGTAACTATGCTTATGTTGATTATATAATAAATTATTTATCGGCCTTATTCATAGTGACTTTATCATAATTGTTTCTTTTGTTGTATGGTTAACTTTAGGAGATTCAAAATAGTTATCCCTATTATTAGAAATCTGGAATAGGAAGACTCTAACAATTTAGTTCAAAAAATGTGATGGCCTAAAACTTACATGTAAAATATGCTTCTGCTGCTGCTGCTACTAAGTCACTTCAGTCGTGTTCAACTCTATGCGACCCCATAGACGGCAGCCCACCAGGCTCCCCCGTCCCTGGGATTCTCCAGGCAAGAACAGTGGAGTGGGTTGCCATTTCCTTTTCCAATGCATGAAAGTGAAAAGTGAAAGTGAAGTCGCTCAGTCACGTCTGACCCTTAGAGACCCCATGGACTGCAGCCTACCAGGCTCCTCCATCCATGGGATTTTCCAGGCAAGAGCACTGGAATGGGCTGCCATCGCCTTCTCCAAAATATAAAATATACACCTTAGTAAAATGTGAAATAAAAGTTCTGTTTTTTTTTTCTCTCTGGAAGTGATACTCATTTCAGTATCTGTAGACATATGAATAATAAATATTGGGCATACAAAAATGGAATATATTATATTACTAAAAATTTTACTGTAAATTTTATCATCAGTTATTAACTGAAATTAAAATTCAAAGTCTGTTACAGCACATGTCATGGTTTTATTTAAAATTTGTTGAATAACTGATGGGCCTAGTGATTTTTCCAATTTACTCTCAGCAGATTTTATTTTCTAAACAAAATCTTACAAGGAACAACAATGATGAATAAAATAAAACATAAAGTAGTGATCAGCTGTTTCTCAAGTAGCAATAGAAAGATGAGGCTCTCTGTGCAGCTAACTTTTCCTTCACCTTTTGTAGCTATTCGTGAAACATATCAGGGACTCAATCGGTCTTCAAGGAATAGAATTCCAAAAATCACTTGTCAGTTTTATTGATGTTATAATGGCTTATATAAAACTAAGATTCCTAAAAACAACAAGTATGGGCAAATTATATTTTTTTAAAGTAAATTAAAGCATTAGAAAATGGCACAAAGCACACAGAAATTTAATGGAATTTGGTGCTTCAGAAAATGAACCTCTCTGGGTGAAGTCTGTGTTTACATTTTTTTTTTTCCTGAGCATTACTCAATCCAGCATGTTCAGGGGAAACATTAAAGATCAAGCAGAAAACTACGGTATAATTGATTTGAGCTTTAGTGCCAGAGGACAGAGTTTGGGGTTGCCGGATGGCTACAAATTGAGGAGATGAACTCAGAAAAGTAGGAAGCCCAAACATAGAAGCCTGTAAATTTGCGTTTAAGTCCCCTCATATCCTTGGCTGACCTTTTGACTACCAAGAAAGACTATAAGAAATCCAGCAGGTACAAAATGTAGAAAGGATATGTTGAATGAGATTTCAGTTTCCAGTCACTCCAGGGGTTTGAAATTTGAAATGTGCTAGGTTATATGGGTTTCCATTGAAACCAAAAGAGTACACACTCTCACACAGTTTTTAAAGAATTTTCCTAAAGCCTAAGGCCAAAATTCAAGCACTTTAACAAAGTATTAAGCCCAGCTTTACAAGTTAATGGCATCAGTCAGTAATTTAACTAAAAGCCAAAAGATAAATGACTACTTCTCAGATGAATATAACAGAATCCAATATCTGTATAATGTATCATTCACAGTGGTTAGTGTATACAGTTTAAAAGGATATTAAATGTACAAAGAATAGGAAAAAACAGATCCATAATTAAGATAAAAGGTGTTCAGTATACCCATAACGTGAGACCACCTAGATAACAGAATTATCAGACTTGGAGTTTAAAACAGCTAGTACATACGTTCAATGACTGGCTTAAAGGAAATTATTATTATAGTAAGTGAATCAGTGATCATTTTGTCATTTTTGAGACTGTACCCAAGTACTACATTTCAGACTCTTGTTTACTGTGAGAGCTACTCCATTTCTTCTAAGGGCTTCGTGCCCACAGTAGTAGATATAATGGTCATCTGAATTAAATTTGCCCATTCTAGTCCATTTACTTTACTGATTCCTAAAATGTCTATGTTCACTCTTGCCATCTCCTGTTTGACCACTTCCAATTTACCTTGATTCATAGACAGTACGTGAACCATGAAATTTCAGATGTTCAAGCTGGATTCAGAAAAGGCTGAGGAACCAGAGATCAATTTGCCAACATCCGTTACATCATCGAAAAAGCAAGAAAATTCTAAAAAACATCTACTTCTGCATTATTGACTATGCCAAAGCCTTTGACAGTGTAGATCACAACAAATTGTGGAAAATTCTTCAAGAGATGGGAATACCAGTCTACCTTACCAGCCTTCTGGGAAATCTGGACACAGGTCAAAATGGAACAGTTAGAACTGGACATGAAACAACAGACTGATTCCAAATTTGGAAAAGAGTATATCAAAGCTGTATACTGTCACCCTGATTATTGAACTTATATGCAGAGTACATCATGCAAACTGCCGGGCTAGATGAAGCACAAGCTGGAATCAAGATTGCTGGGAGAAATATCAATAACCTCATATACGCAGATAATACCACCCTTATGGCAGAAAGTAAAAAGGAACTAAAGAACTCTTGATGAAAGTGAAAGAGGAGAGTGAAAAAGTTGACTTAAAACTCAACATTCAGAAAACTAAGATCATGGCATCCAGTCCCATCACTTCATGGCAAATAGATGGGGAAAAAATGGAAACAGTGACACACTTTCCTTTCTTGGGCTCAAAAATCACTGCCTATGGTGACTGCAGCTATGAAATTAAAAGATGTTTGCTCCTTGGAAGCAAAGCTATGACCAACCTAGACGGCATAATAAAAAGCAGAGACATTGCTTTGCTGACAAATGTCCATCTAGTCAAAGCTATGGTTTTCCTGTACATCCATGTACGGATGTAAAAATTGAACTATAAAGAAAGCTGAGCACCGAAGAATTGATGCTTTTGAACTGTGGTACTGGAGAAGACTCTTGAGAGTCCCTTGGACTGCAAGGAGATCCAACCAGTCAATCCTGAAGAAAATCAGTCCTGAATATTCACAGAAAGACTGATGCTGAAACTGAAACTCCAATACTTTGGCCACCTGATGTGAAGAACTGACTCACTGGAAAAGACCCTGATGCTGGGAAAGATTGAAGGCAGGAGGAGAAGGGGATGACAGAAGATGAGATGGTTGGATGGCATTTGATGAACATGAGTTTGAGCAAGTTCCGGGAGTCTGATGGACAGGGAAGCCTGGGGTGCTATAGTCCATGGGGTCGCAAAGGGGCGGACACAACTGAGTGACTGAACTGAAGTCAATCAGAGAGGATCTCAGAGAAAAAATGGAAATTATTTTTAAAAGAATCAAATGGAATTTCTATAACTAAAAATTATACTATCTGAAATTTAAGTCCATCATATGATCTTAATATTATATTGAAGATAGTAGAAGGTAATGTTAATAAACTTGAGGAAAAATCAGTAGTGGCTATTTAATATGAAGAACAAAAATGGGAAAAACATTAGAATATTAAACAAACTGATGTGATAACATAAGATAATATCAGTTCACCCAGTATATTTATACTTGAAGTAAAAACAGGAGTATGAAGAGACTCAGAAAGATAAATATTTGAAAAATAATTGAAACTCTTTTAAATTTGGTGCAAAACACTAACAAGAAGCTCATCTAAACTAAATACAAATAGATATAAAGAAAATTACACATAGGACATCACAAATTGCTAAAAAGAAAAAAAAAACAACAAGATATTTCAGTCAGCCAGAGGTAGAGGAAGGCATAGAACATATAGGGAAGCAATTATAAGAGTGCCGGAAACAGTAGAGGCCAGAAGATAATAGAAGAACATTATTAAAATGTTGAGGAAAAAAGCCTACCCTCAGTTCTACAGCCAATGAAAACATCCTTCAAAAATGAAGGCAAGAGTACTGAGTATAATAGAAATCCCAGCTCACAAGTGGCTCTGGCTTTAGTTCTCCTATCTCTATCCTACCTTCCGTCAAGGTGATAGCTACCAACAAGACCTAGGGGAAGGCATGATCCACCCCCAGATCCAACTCTCTCATCAAAGCCACTGGGCACATTCAGACTGCAAAGAGACACTCCCACACAAGGATACCCCTTTGAGGCTGGATAGGTAACTGTTTCACCTCATTACATAGAGTCAGAGAAATTTAAACAAAATGAGAAGACAAAGGAATTTGTTTCAAATGAAATAACAAGAAAAAAATTGTAAAAGAAACTAATAAAACCGATAATAATGTACCAAATAGTTTAAAATGTTTGTAATAAGAATGCTAACTGAACTTGGAAAACAAATAGATGAACACAGTGAGAATTTAGCAGGGAACTAGAAAATATTTAAAAAAGAATAGTTAGAGCTGAAGAATAAAATAACTGAAAGGAAAAACACACTAGAGGATAGAATAATGGAAATCACCCAGTCAAAACAGCAAAATAAAAGTGAACAAGCAAAAATGAGGAAAGTTCAAGGGACCATAGTGTTATAAGGGTCCCAAGGAGAAGAGGCAAAGGGATGGAAATGTATTTATGAAATTGTGACTGAAAACTTCATATGTCAGAATGAAGAAGAAAATAGATACCCAGGTACAAGAAACAGAGTCCCAAATAAGATGAACCCAAAGAGACCCACACCAAGAAATATCACAATTAAAATGGCAAAGATAAGAAAAAAAGAGAGTGCTAAAGGCAGCAGAGAAAAGCAAAGAGGGAATGCAAGGGAGCCCCCATAAGGCTATGAGCTGATATTTCTGCAAATCTTTGCAGACCAGGGGGAAGTGGCATGATATATTTAAAGTGCTGAAAGGGGAAAAAAATTACACCTAATATGATCTACTGGCCACAGTTATTCAGAATTGAAGAAAAGATAACAAACTTCTCAGACAAGCAGTTCACCAATAGTAAATCATCCTGTAAAAGATGTTACAGGTTCTTCACTAAGTGGAAAAGGCTACAATAAGTAAGAATTTGTAGGAAAGGAAAAATCCCACCAGTAAAGGCAAATAAACAGTGAAGACTATGGATTAAACACTTAAATAAGCCATTTAAAATTTGAGAGGGGGAAGGAGATGCTTAGAGATGGGGATGGGGGCAAGGGGTTTGGGGGGGTGGGGGCAGGTGTTGTTTCCAGATGAGCCTGAGGCTTGGTTCAGGCAGTGACCACAGAGGAACAGTGGTGCCATCATGTAAGGGCAGAGGAACAGTAGTCAGAGTGTCCACCTGAATTAATAGCAAGTCATTCTCCTTTCTATTAAAATCAGACGAAACTGGGGTCTTTGCCTTACTTTCCTATTAGACCATGATCTGACATTTTCTTTGAACAGATCTATTCTGATACGACAACATAAAAGACTACATATGATATTTCATCCCATTTTTATTTCCATTTACAAAATAATTGATTGTAAAATTGTGATACAAGGATCCATTTCTCAGGTCATTTTGCTGTAAAGGACACTGTAGCCATGCAGTGTTAAAAAATACTATATTTTCTTTTCCAAGATTTATAACTGTAAGTCACCCAGTGTTTACCCTCCAGGCATTTCACTCTTCAAATAGAGAATGAGATTGATTCATTTGCTATACATGCTGTGGAGGATACATTTTGGTAGAATCATACTGATAACACCTAAATCAAAATAAGAATTATATATAGTTTTTATATTATGGCAAGGTTATAAAGTCTTCTGAATTTTTCTATTAATATTCTTCCTTTGGTTAATAAGCAGAGATATTTAGAAATATAATACTGTAAGACCCATGATTTAAAAAAAAAAAAAACTCAGCTATATTCTGTTTATAAAACATGTATTTTAAAAATAAAGATGGATTGAATTGTAAAATAATGAGTTCATTCTTTACAAAGATAAAAGCTAAATTTGACAGAAAAAGGTGGAAAATAACAAATACAAAATTGTATTTGGAGATTTCAGCATTCATCTCTGTGTAAATGATTGCTCAAATTAATTAATGTAACATTGCTATCAACCATTTTGACCCTACCCCTAAATTGTAGAAGAAATATTCTTTTAAGTGCACATGAAATATTTCTTAAAATAGACAATATATTTAATATAAAGGGTTTCATTAAAAATGATGCTAATCTCATAAAATATCTTCTTATACCACAATAAAATTAAATAACTTACAATAGGATAAATATAAAATCACACAGAGCTTTCTAAACTAATCTTTCAATACAAATATGAAAGAAGAGTTTTGAATATATTTGAGGAATGGGATTAACACTTTTAAAAATCAGATAAGCACTCAGGATGTATATTATATGAGGAAATTAAAAATATGTAATTTTTTTCAGTGATCTTTTGACACTCTGCTTTTTAATAATTTGAGTAGAGTAGCCTTTTTAGGTAAATTGGTTATTTGAAAATTCAAACCATAATAAATAGTTTTGAGTTTCTCTTCAGCCACCTGATTGCATGGATTGGGTTGCTGAATACAGTTGTGCTTGCAGTTAATTTTACTACTTAATATTGTAAGATCCTATTATGGCAAGGACAATTCCCCTCTGATATTTAGCAGTTAGTTTTGTGGCTTGAAGGTATTTCAGTAACTGTTTGTAGAATGAATACTGTTATCATTAGTTCAGAAAATGAAACAATAAACACAGGAAGAAATTTAGAACTAAATTTAGATAAGTGACAACTACAGTAGCCAGAATAAAGGAAGCTTTTGACATACCTCTCATTAAGCAAAATAATAGGCTTTAGTCAAGTTCTTTATCCTGTTTGAAATTCCAGTGAATCATTTTGGATGGTATTGGAAAAATGTTTATGATAAAATAAGAATATTTACTTTATATTTTGCAGTTCTCATTTATAGTCAGGTTTTGGACAGTATCCATGAAATTACACTTTTCATGTTCACATTTGTTTTCCTCTGTACCATTAAACTCATAGAATAATGTTTTATTTTCCCTGAATTGGATGAGAATCAATGACCTTTAGTACCAATAGCTATACCAAAACAGGATAAAATGAGGTTTATACCATAAGCCTTTAGGAGAGAGAAATTATCCTACACATTCTATTAATCCCCACTCTCCTTTTACCTCTCTTCTCCACCAAATATCTCACTCAAACATGCTCAGCCACTATTTAGCCTGTTTCTCTCAAATTATGCACCAGAAAAATTCTATTCAAGATCTTTATCTCATACTACATAGTCTTTCCAACAACCACTCTCCTGAACTTTTATTTATCTGCACCCCACTAGGATTAAATGAGAACAAAGGTAGAGTTATTAGTGCTGGAACAGAAGCACAAAGAACAAAGCAGTTGTCAAGAGTATGTTCATTATCAACAACAAAGCAAATAGTCCAGATATGCACTTTCTCAAGTTCTGGACTCTCTTGGTCTTCTGCTGAAAATTGAAAATTACATTAGAAACAAAAGTAATCTTTTGGGCATATCAAATAAACTGCTTAATCTAATAAAGAATATAGCATGTATTTACTATGAATGTCTTAATTTTTGTCTAGTAATATGTTTAGGCTCAAGTAAATAAAGTTAATTTGAAATAGAATTACATAACATGATTTATAATTAACTCAAGTTATTCTGACTGTCTCTGGTACTATTACTTTGTTGTTTAGCGTTAAACAGAAATATACAAATCTAGGTTACTGCCTACTGAAACACTGTTCGACCTTGGGAAAGTGATTTCAGTTTCCTTAGACACAATCTGTTTATCTTTAAAATGAAACTGTAAGACTGTTATTGGGTATAAAATTCTGAGTTCCTTACTCTCTTGGTGGCAACTAAGTTATTTGAATTGGAGATATATGCATATGTTGTCAGCCTGGACCTAAGGAGAAAAAGTAAAAGAATAATATAGTATGTTTGGTATGTAGATGAATAAGCAGAACAAAGTTTATTTTTGTTCTTATTTCTATTACTGTTGTTGATGTGTTACTATGACAAATTTGCACCTAAAACAAAATAAACTCTTATTTTTCTGGATCCTTCTGAATGAGAAGCCCATGTTGTTATGAGCAGGGAAAGATAGTGTAGATAAATAACTGCAGATGATGTCTGCTAATCAGAGGGAACTTTTTGAAATTCTTAGTGAGAAATATTGGTTATTTATATTCCTATCATGGTTGCTGATTATTGGTCCTTCTCTGCTTAGGAACATATTTATCCTCTGTTAATCATGCGACGAAACTGGACTGAATCATATAGATTTTCCATGAGAGCAAAGTGATGTGGAAAGGGAAATGGAAGTAGATGCCTATATAAATACAGAACAATGATAACTCTTAACCCACCCAAAGTGGATTTGTGCCAATTACCAATGATTCTAATTATATATTCAGGGTTCTGGCTAATAACTGTTCTATCATTTCCATTGACACTACTGATTCTAGTTCTATAATAACTTCTCTTTCAGTCATCCCTGGCTTAGAGAGCCATCACCAAAGCCTTCTATCGGTAAAGGTATATCTTCCAGCCCCTGCAACAGTGGATTTTCTTTCAACACAACCACTTCCCTGAGTTCAGTATGTTTCTCAACCATAGCAATATTGGCATTTTGGCCAAATAATTGTGTGAATGTGTGTGTGTGTGTGTGTATTATTGTGTGTTTTAGACAGGTATCAAGACCATCCCCATGGAAAAGAAATGCAAAAAAGCAAAATGGTTGTCTGGGGAGGCCTTACAAATAGCTATGAAAAGAATTGAAGCAAAAAACAAAGGAGAAAAGGAAAGATATAAGCATCTGAATGCAGAGTTCCAAAGACTAGCAAGGAGAGATAAGAAAGCCTTCCTCATTGATCAATGCAAAGAAATAGAGGAAAACAACAGAATAGGAAAGACGAGATCTCTTCAAGAAAATTAGAGATACAAAGGGAACATTTCATGCAAAGATGGGCTCGATAAAGGACAGAAATGGTATGGACCTAACAGAAGCAGAAGATATTAAGAAGAGGTGGCAAGAATACACAGAAGAACTGTACAAAAAAGATCTTCATGACCAAGATAATCACGAGGGTATGATCACTCACCTAGAGCCAGACATCCTGGAATGTGAAGTCAAGTGGACCTTAGAAAGCATCACTATGAACAAAGCTAGTGGAGGTGATGGAATTCCAGTGGAGCTATTTCAAATCCTGAAAGATGATGCTGTGAAAGTGCTGCACTCAACATGCCAGCAAATTTGGAAAACTCAGCAGTGGCCACAGGACTGGAAAAGGTCAGTTTTCATTCCAATCCCAAAGAAAGGCAATGCCAAAGAATGCTCAAACTACCACACAATTGCACTCATCTCACACGCTAGTAAAGTCATGCTCAAAATTCTCCAAGCCAGGCTTCAGCAATACATGAACCATGAAATTCCAGATGTTCAAGCTGGTTTTAGAAAAGGCAGAGGAACCAGAGGTCAAATATCCAACATCCACTGGATCATGGAGAAAGCAAGAGAGTTCTAGAAAAACATCTACTTCTACTTCATTGACTATGCCAAAGCCTTTGACTGTTTGGATCGCAATAAACTGTGGAACATTCTGAAAGAGATGGGAATACCAGACCTCCTGACCTGCCTCTTGAGAAAACTATATGCAGGTCAGGAAGCAACAGTTAGAACTGGACTGGTTCGAAATAGGAAAAGGAGAATGTCAAGGCTGTATATGGTCACCCTGCTTATTTAACTTATATGCAGAGTACATCATGAGAAATGCTGGGCTGGAAGAAGCACAAGCTGGAATCAAGATTGCCGGGAGAAATATCAATAACCTCAGCTATGCAGATGACACCACTCTTATGGCAGAAAGTGAAGAGGAATTACAAAGCCTCTTGATGAAAGTGAAAGAGGAGAGTGAAAAAGTTGGCTTGAAGCTCAACATTCAGAAAACAAAGATCATGGCATCTCGTCCCATCACTTCATGGGCGATAGATGGAGAAACAGTGGAAACAGTGTCAGACTTTATTTTGGGGGTCTCCAAAATCAATGCAGATGGTGAATGCAGCCATGAAATTAAAAGACGCCTACTCCTTGGAAGGGAAGTTATGACCAACCTAGATAGCATATTCAAAAGCAGAGACATTACTTTGCCAACAAAGGTCCGTCTAGTCAAGGCTATGGTTTTTCCAGTGGTCATTTATGGATGTGAGAGTTGGACTGTGAAGAAAACTGAGCACCGAAGAATTGATGCTTTTGAACTGTGGTGTTGGAGAAGACTCTTGAGAGTCCCTTGAACTGCAAGGAGATCCAACCAGTCCATTCTAAAGGAGACCAGTCCTTGGTGTTCATTGGAAGGACTGATGCTAAAGCTGAAACTCCAATGCTTTGGCCACCTCATGCAAGACTTGACTCACTGGAAAAGACTCTGATGATGGGAGGAATTGGGGGCAGGAGGAGAAGGGGACGACAGAGAATGAGATGGCTGGATGGCATCACTGACTCGATGGACGTGAGTTTGAGTGGGAATTGGTGATGGACAGGGAGGCCTTGTGTGCTTTGATTCATTGGGTTGCAAACAGTCAGACATAACTGAGCGACTGAAATGTACTGAACTGAACAGCATCCTGGACTCTTCCCAATAGATACCCAGTAGGAGAAGGAAATGGCAACCCACTCCAGTATCCTTGCCTAGAGAATCCTGTGGACAGAGGAGCCTGGTGGGCTGGTGTCCTTGGGGTTGCATAGAGTCGGACACAACTGAAGCGACTTAGCAGCACCAGCAGCAACCCCTCTGAACTCTACCCAGTAGATCCCACTAGCACTTCTCTAGCTGTAACAACCATAAATGTCTCCTGACAGTGAGAGTCCTGGAGAAAGTGTGGGGATAAAATTGCCCCTGATTGGAAACTACTATGCTGTGAAAATTCTAGACCAGCAAGCTGTGTTAGCATGGGCCATAGCTCTAATTTACTTCTACAAATATCCTATTCTCAAGTTTGCACTGTGCTAATAACAAATGCTGGAGGAATTTGGGTAGAAATTAATTTTGAGGAGCTAGGATAAATACAGAAGATTCTAAGTGTAAGTTGGACCAGAATTTATTGATATGGGGATCCTTAGCAGGAATATAATTCAGTGTGCTAATATATAGAATTTGGAGCTATTTAAATTATTCACTTATCAGTTCTTAGCCTTTTGGTTAAGGTCAAGCATAAATTATTCACTTACTTAGTTGATTTAAAGAAGAACCCACTGGGAGCCCATTCTAAGTAAAACTGAAATCCTAAAATCATGAGACTCAGAGCAAGAGACAATTCTCCAGGTGAACCAGTCTGAAGTTAGAGTAGCTTTATATCCAATTGCTTATGATCTAGCATATTCAAATGAATTTAAAGCATCTAAGGCAGATTAGGGTTCTCCCAAAGGATAGAACTCTGGGAAGTTCACCCTGTCTTCCACTTTGTAAGGAACAAGGAGTGACTATGGATTAGAATATGCTTGAAATCAACAGCAGTGAAAAAGTCTTGCCTGGCTGATCAGGGTCTTAGAAGGACAAAGAAGTTCTGGAATAGAGACATGTGATTGTGCATATAGAAGTAGGAATGAAGTATGAAATCTGTGTATCATACATTCATATGCATCAGAGAGCATCTACCAGAGAAGAGGCACTAAACAACTCAACAGACAAAATTATTCATCTAGTTGTAGTTAGTCAAGCCTTTCTCATTAAGCACTCTGGTGCTGGCACTATGGGCACCTGGTAAAGCAGCCGTGGAAGTAGAGATAGAGTTTATGCATGGGCCCCAGAAATCAATCTTCTAGAAACAGAGACTAATGTTGAATTGTTTATATAAGACAAGTGTCAAACTGACTACATTGGACCTCTTCTAACATGAAAGGGACAAACAGAAATTCATGCTGAGAGAAAAAGACAGATATTCTGGTACATTTTTGTTTGTCTTTCCTGTAGGATTCACTTTTGTGAGACCCCACATAAATATGGCAACAAAACAAGGGTCACACTTTCAGTTCAGTTCAGTTCAGTCGCTTAGTCATGTCCTACTCTTTGCGACACCATGAATTACAGCACGCCAGGCCTCCCTGTCCATCACCAACTCCCGGAGTTCACTCAAACTCATGTCCATCGAGTCGGTGATGCCATCCAGCCACCTCATTCTCTGTTGTCCCCATCTCCTCCCACCCTCAATCCCTCCCAGCATCAGACTCTTTTCCAGTGAGTCAACTCGTCACATGAGGTGGCCAAAGTACTGGAGTTTCAGCTTTAGCATCAGTCCTTCCAATGAACACCCAGGATTGATCTCCTTTAGAATGGACTGGTTGGATCTCCGTGCAGTCCAAGGGACTCTCAAGAGTCTTCTCCAGCACCACAGTTCAAAAGCATCAATTCTTCAGCGATCAGCTTTCTTCACAGTCCAACTCTCACATCCATACATGACCATGGGAAAAACCAAAGCCTTGACTAGACGGACCTTGGTTGGCAAAGCAATGTCTCTGCTTTTTAATATGCTGTCTAGGTTGGTCATAACTTTCCTTCCAAGGAGTAGGCGTCTTTTAATTTCTTGGCTGCAATCAGCATCCACAGTGATTTTGGAGCCCAAAAAAATAAAGTCTGACACTGTTTCCACTGTTTCCCCATCTATTTCCCATGAAGTGATGGGACCAGATGCCATGATCTTCGTTTTCTGAATGTTGAGCTTCAAGCCAAACTTTTTACTCTCCTCTTTCACTTTCATCAAGAGGCCTTTGAGTTCCTCTTCACTTTCTGCCATAAGGGTGGTGTCATCTGCATATCTGAGGTTATTGATATTTCTCCCGGCAATCTTGATTCCAGCTTGTGCTTCTTCCAGCCCAGTGTTCCTCATGATGTACTCTGCATAGAAGTTAAATAAGCAGGGTGACAGTATACAGCCTTGACGTACACCTTTTCCTATTTGGAACCAGTCTGTTGTTCCATGTCCAGTTCTAACTGTTGCTTCCTGACCTGCATACAGGTTTCTCAAGAGGCAGGTCAGGTGGTCTGGGATTCCCATCTTTTTCAGAATTTTCCACAGTTTGTTGTGATCCGCACAGTCAAAGGCTTTGGCATAGTCAATGAAGCAGAAATAGATATTTTTCTGGAACTCTCTTGCTTTCTCCATGATCTAGCAGATGTTGGTAATTTGATCTCTGGTGCCTCTGCCTTTTCTAAAACCTGCTTGAACATCTGGGAGTTCACGGTTCACATATTGCTGAAGCCTGGCTTGGAGAATTTTGAGCATGACTTTACTAGCGTGTGAGATGAGTGCAATTGCGCGGTAGTTTGAGCATTCTTTGGCATTCCCTATCTTTGGGATTGGAATGAAGACTGACCTTTTCCAGTCCTGTGGCCATTGCAGAGTTTTCCAAATTTGCTGGCATATTGAGAGCAGCACTTTCACAGCATCATCTTTCAGGATTAGAAATAGCTCAACTGGAATTCCATCACTTCCACTAGCTTTGTTCGTAGTGATGCTTTCTAAGGTCCACTTGACTTCACATTCCAAGATGTCTGGTTCCAGGTGAGTGATCACGCCATCGTGATTATCTTCGTCGTGAAGATCTTTTTTGTACAGTTCTTCTATGTATTCTTGCCACCTCTTCTTAATATCTTCTGCTTTTTAGAGCAAAGGAAATTTCAGAGTTGGACCATGGGCAAATATCATTTCATACACCACACAATCTAAAATCTATTGGCCTAATGGATCAGTAGAATAGCATGTTAAAGTCCCATTAAAGGGGTAATTTGAAGATGACACATTATAATAATGTATGATAATGGTGTACTATCTTCTAGAATGCAGAAGAGTATAAACTCTTCATAAATATCTTTACATAGCGCTTTATTCCTCATAGAAACAACAATCCAGGAACAAAATGATAGTAGCAAAAATAGTTCCACTTACCATCATTTCTAGTGATCCACTTAGGAGTCTGTGCTATCTGTCCTTGTAATTCTCTGCATTAAAGTTTCAGAAATCCTGGTTCTTAAAGTGGGAGAAATTTTTACCTGAAGATAGAACAAGAATTCCATTGCATTGTATAATAAATCATAGTGTTAATGATAACAATAGCAACATGAATTAAAAACAGATTTTTCAAACACCATTATATGCAAGACCCTGCCTCATTTTTGACCCTACTTGGGCAACTATATCCAAGACAGATCAATGTAGGGATATAAAGGACCAGCTATCTCACCTGAAATTTGGAAAGACCCAAAGGACCACTCTAACTCCATTTTGATTCACTGAATGAGGTTTTAAAACAAGGTCTTGCAGCACTGTTTATAATAGCCAGGACATGGAAGCAACCTAGATGTCTAGCAGATGAATGGATAAGAAGGCTAAGGTACATATACACATTGGAATATTACTCAGCCATTAAAAAGAATACATTTGAATCAGTTCTAATGAGGTGGATGAAACTGGAGCCTATTATACAGAGTGAAGTAAGCCAGAAGGAAAAACACCAATACAGTATAATAATGCATATGTATGGAATTTAGAAAGATGGCAATGATAACCCTATATGCGAGACAGCAAAAGAGACTCAGATGTATAGAGCAGTCTTTTGGACTCTGTGGGAGAAGACGAGAATAGGACGATTTGAGAGAACAGCATTGAAACATGTATATTATCATATGTGAACCAGATCACCAGTCCAGGTTCAATGCATGAGATAGAGTGCTCAGGACTGGTGCCCTGGGATGACCCAGAGGGATGGGATAGGGAGGGAGGTGGAAGGGGGCTTCAGGATGGGGAACACATGTACACCCATGGCTGATTCATGCCAATTTATGGCAAAAACATTGTAAAGTAATCAGCCTCCAATTAAAATAAATAAATTAAATTTAAAAACAGTGTTAAATTAACTTGAATAGAAATATTCAAATATCAGAGTCAACAATTGAACATAGATGTAAATTGCTTTTAGGTCTAAATCCAAATTTCATTACCTCCTCTGCAAAAACATAGATGGTCCCTTTAAAGATTTTACTGTTATCCTCTGGCCTGACGTTAAACTTTGTGGAGGGAGCTGAAAAGATATTGTAGGTGGGAGTTTTCTAGTGTGCTCTCCTGGAGGATGTAGACAGTGACAGCTTCTCTGGTGCTTGGTTCCAACAATAAAGGCAGCTTCTCCAGCACCTAATTCTAACAATGCATGAAGCATTCCTAGTGCCCAGATTCTACACTGTGGGCTTGTGTACTAACAATGCCTTTTATTTTCTATACTGAGTATTTGACATACTGGAACCTTGCTGACCCTGAAGAGACTGCTTCTCCCAGGGTTAGCTGATTTCCAAAGTCAGGAAACAATTCACCTTCAAGAACTTATTTCATATATGTATACATACTAACCAGTCCAGAGCCCATGTCCCTAAACATCTTCTTCATCAGTCTCACACTCTGGGCCACTATCCCCCTGCTCTAATAGTCCCAGGATCAGGTACCAGACAACTCAGGATAGATCCTGTGTCCAGAGCCTGCTCAAATTATTCAAACTAACCAATCATGAGTTTGCTTACACTGCCTTACCTTTTCCTTCCCATGGAGTCTCTTACCCTTATTTTCTCCTAATTTTTTGCCTCTTCACTGATATTGGTACCTTGGCATGCTCTCTCCTCTTGGGATGTGTGAGTAAAATAAACTATCTTTTCAAAGGCAGTAATCTCCTGATCTGTTAGTATTACCAATCCTGAATAATAAAACCTATATTTTGAAACTGGTGGCTTCCCCTGCACTAAGCTTCTGAAAACAGTTATCACCAGCATTCAGGGACTGGCAGCTTCCCTTGGCATACCCCATGGGTGATTTCATAGTGAAGTGCCTCTTCACTATGAAATCTCCCTGTGAGAAACTTTCCACAGATACCAAGATAGTTACTACTGGCAAGTTCTGAAGGACAGATTCCTACAAGATCCACCATAATAACTCCTCTGCCTTCCAGTGAGCTGAGATCTCAGGCCTGGGTTGGGGAAAAGGAGACTCTTTTTTGGATACCTTACCTCAGCCCTAGGCCAATTACTATTCCTCATATGTTTCATTTCCAAATTCATTAGAGTTCTCTTTCTTACTAGCCAATACCTTGTTTTTTCAATCCCCTGTTATAGTTAACAAGTGTTTACAGTAAACTTTTCTTGCTTAGATAGCTGTGTGGTTTTATCTCCTAATTGGATTCAGATTTATACAATATTTGATTTGATTCACCTTATAGTAGTTATTTAACCAGTCTTCACAAGAGTAATAACAATTGTTGTTGCTTAGTCACTAAGTCATGTTCAACTGTTTTGCAACCACATCAACTGTAGCCCACCCACCAGGCTCCTTTGTCCATGGGATTTCCCAGGCAAGAATACTGGGGTGGGTTGCCATTTCCTTCTCCAATAATAACAATACTTTGTGAATAAAGAACCACATTTTTACTCTTCCTTCATTAGATATAACTATTATTTTTAATTTTACTAAAAATTATTCTGGACCAAGGAATTTTTCAATCTATGTGTGTATATAGAAAATCAAGCATGGAGGAAAAGTAACTTGAAATCTTCATGAGCTATATGAGGGTGGGATAGCCGAATTAAGGCACGATGCTCCCAGTAATGCAAGCCAAGCAATACATTTTACTAAAGATTTTCTATCACAAAGAACAATCTAATTCTTTAAACTATTTCTGACATACTTTCTAGTTAACCTAAGATTTGGACAACCTACTGTTTCTATTGATTAACTCAAAGTTTGCACTCCAAACATTTCATTTTTAAAACAGATCAAGAGGCCAATTCATTTGCCAGGTACTCTGTGGAGGATAAATTTTGATAGAATCATACTGGTAACATCTAAATCAAATTAGGAATTACATAGACTTTCTACCTCATGGCATGGTTATAAAGTCATCTGACTTTTTCTATTAATTTTCTCCCAACAAGTGAACACTAGGGAAGCCTGAAGATCTGTGAACAATTTCTACAGGGAAAGTGTCAGTTCTTAAACGTCTTCTTTCTCCTTTTTATGGAAGGTTCACAATATCTGTTTAGAATTATTATTAAACTCTATAAAGAAGTTAGAAGATAAAGATCAAGGATCAAACTCATGAGTTTTGTAAATTTTCCACAGTATTTTTGCCTTTGACATTGTTTCCCCATATCCAATTAGCAATAAAAACCCTGTACACAAAAAGGAAAATAAAGGAGTTTATATAAGCCAGATATATCAGAATCTGGAAAAAACAGGTGTTAGATGAACTTAAGATTGTTTTTCCATGTGTGAAACAGCAAATACTTTGCCCATCAACACAGGTTTGCTCCTCCTACTTCTACCCCCATTACTTTAAGATTTCTTTGTTGTAACTCAGAATCATTTCACTGGCTTTCATGTATGATAAAAAACCTACCATAAAAGAAAAAACTTAACCAAAGATCAAAGGGAAATAAGTAGTCTTTGAAAGATAAGATCCCTGAATCTAATTCTAGATTTGCTTCTTACACTACTGAAGTTCAGTTCCTACATTTTAAAATAAGAAATCTTATGATGTCATTTTATAAGAACAGGAGAACACCTTTAAAAGTTATTTTCTCATAAAGTAGAAAGAACCTGTTGTTGTTGTTGTCGTTTTTGTTGTTGTTGTTCAGTCACCCAGGTGTGTTCAACTCTGTGACACCATGGACTGCAACACAGCAGGCCTCCCTATCCCTAACCATCTCCTGGAGTTTGCCCACGTTTGTGTCCATTGCATCGGTAATACATCCAGTCATCTCATCCTCTGACACCCTCTTCTCCATCTGCCCTCAATCTTTCCCAGCATCAAGGACTTTTCCAATGAGTTGGCTGTTTGTATCAGGTGACCAATATCCTGAAGCTTCAGATTCAGCATCAGTCCTTTCAATGAGTATTCAGGGTTGATTTCCTTTAAGATTGACTGGTTTGATCTCCTTGCTGTCCAAGGGACTCTCAGGAGTCTTCTCCAGCACCACAGTTCGAAGGCATCAGTTCTTTGGTGCTCTGCCTTCTTTACAGTTCAGCTCTCACAACCGTATGTGACCACTGGGAAGACCATAGCCTTGGCTATACTGACTTTTGTTGGCAGAGTGATGTCTCTGCTTTTCAACATACATCTATGTTTGTCATAGCTTTCCTGTCAAGAAGCAAACATCTTCTGATTTCATGGCTGCAGTCACCATCCACAGTGATTTTATAACCCAAGAAGAGGAAATTTGTCACTGTTTCCACCTTTTCCCTTTCTTTTTGCCATAAAGCGATGAAACCTACTCTTAATGAATGGAAATGCTTTTTTCTGGTAATTTCAAATACATGTTGTCTTAGTCCATTTGGAGGGGATTCCCAGGCTCAGTGGCAAAGAATCTTCCTTCCAATGCAGGAGACACAGGAGATGAAGGTTTGAACCTTGGATTGGGAAGATCCCCTAGAGGAAGAAATGGCAACCCGTTACAGTATTCTTGCATGGAGAATTCCATGGACAGAGGAGCCTGGTGGGCTACAGTCCATAGGGCTGCAAAGAATCAGACATGACTGAACACACACAAACACTAGTCCATTTGGGCTGCTATAACAAAATATCATAGAGTGAGTGGCTTATGAACAACACAAGTTTATTTCTAATAGTTCTAGTGTCTGGGCTGTCCAACATCAGTACACATCAGTGCATGTGGTGTCTTTAAGAGTCCATTTCCTGATTCACAGACAATTGTCTTCTTCCTGTATGTTCACATGGTGAACAGGAAGGGGAAGGGAGGTCTCCAGGGTCTCTTTTTACAAGTGTGCTAATTCCATTCATGAGTGCTCTGACCTCATGACCACCTAAAGCCCCTAATTCCAAATGCTGCCATCAGACTGGGGGTTAGAATTTAACATATGAATTATGGGGATAGACACAGTCAGTCTGCAGCACATCTGATAACCTCTTTCAACACTTCCTACCCACTAACACATTGTATGGTGTGCTCATTGAAAATGAACATGTTACGGTCATATGCATTTTACTCAGCCTCAAAAATAAAGCAAGAGAATATTCCTGATCACAGATTCCCATTTTGCTTTCCAACCATTAATGTATTTTATATTTGTTTAGAATTTATAGTGATTTTCTTTCTTGGCCAATATTTGATTGTCATGTCACAGTTACTGTGTTATGGATGGTTCACAGTTACTACAGTTCCTCCCTTCTGAAAAATTTTATTTCCATATACAAGGACCACCCACTGAGGTAATTAGGCAGTTCATTTCTCCAGCTCATTTCTTCTTCATGACTTAAGTGAGCCTTCCTGTTTACTGTCTGAATCCTGGGAATACAGAGAAAAGGCAGGAATTCTCTAATATGTTTACTAAGGAAGCAAAGACATGGATAACTGGGGGAAAGGAGAGCAGACTGTTTAGAGGCTTTATGAAAGAGGAAGAGTTCATATCATTTAATACATTTAAATTGGACTAGGCAAAATACTTAAGGATAAAGGCTGGAAAGCAGGTTTGTTGTTGTCTCAAGGGATGAGGAAAAATAATCCAAGTGCTCTCTTCCACTTCTTATTGATGTGATTAAACAACTTGATCCAAGCCTCTTTAGTGACTTTGTTGAAGAAGAAACAAATTGGTGGCAGTTAGAAGGTTGGCTTTACTACATGGACATCTGCTGTAGGAGCTAAGCCTAGAATTGATTAATTTCAAATATGTCAGCAGCTGTCAAGAGGTAACAATTTCAAGTCATTTCTAACCTAAGCCAGAAGCAAACCAGTAACATAGAAGTAAAATTGCTTAAGAATCCATGGATACATCAAAATCCTATTACATAAACATTTTAGTCACTTTTTAGTTCCAGAATTTTAATTTAAAAACATTGAGCCAGCCCTAGACTTTAATTAATGGATTATTTATAAAAGACTTTGGTTTGCCATTTTATTGGTTATATCATACAGTCTCCAAATGTCAGCACAAACAATGTGCTTTTGTATTGTAACTTGTGTTTAATATAAACAAAATAGCATAGCATTTAATGTGCTTTTTAACAGTTCCCAAGTGTTTACTCTTACTGTGAATGCTTAAAGCCTGCAAATCCTATATTCTTAGTCACCAGTTAGTAATGAGTCTTTTTTCTGCATATATCATTTACCCTGTTTAAAGCCCCTCTTTGGCTTCCCTATGCTTTTAGGATGATAAGAAATCTCATTATAAGATATTAACACCAAACTGGGTTGGCCTGCATCTCTTTCCCCAGCCTCAAATTCCGCTCTTTGCCGCCTCACTTTCCCCTTTTAAACCTTTCTGCTCTTCTTTCAGGTCCAGAACCAGTCCTGTTCCCTTCTACTGCAAGATCTCTAACAATGCTGTATCCTCTGCTGGAATACTTCTCCCTGCCTTCTTTAACAAATTAACGTCTCTCTGTTCCTGCTCTGAGTTCAGTGCAAGCATTCCCTCAGGAAAAGTGCTCTGGGATCCCTCCTTAGGTCAAAGCCCTACTGTAAGCTCTTACAGTGCCTCTTTATCCCCAGTCATATCCATTTGAACTGTCTTGGATTATTTTCTTTCTTCCAGACTAGAATCTAAACTCTCAAGAGGAAGGGAGCTGTCTCTTCTTTGTTCACCTTTATATCATTAGCACCTTGAACAGTACACAGTGCATCTTTGTTGAACAAATGAATTACAGGGAAGTAATTGAACATCACTAAAAAATCATATAGCACGTGTGCGTAAATTGCAATTGGATCTAGTATTTACAAGGCTAATCATTGTAGAAAAGCTTAAACCAACATGACCAACATCAGTTTCTCTCACATCATTTGGTTAATGTCCTGTTACTGTTGTGTATGGCAACTGTATTTCCTATATTGTGAAATAAAAGTGTGCAAGTTTGCCAGAAGAAAAAAAAACCTCACAGGGAAGTAAAATCAATGAAGCAAGAGCTACATCTCAGGTGAAATTACCATATCCTCAAAAGAAGAAATAAAATCAGAATAAATAAATAGAAAATAAAATTATATTGATACAATGAAATAAAAATCCTTCATTACTGTTAAGAATATGAAAATTCCATTGAAATGAGGAAGAATATATCTTTTAAAACCTTAAGATAAACTTGGAATTTTTAAATAAGAGAAAAAGGTGAAATACTAAGGAGACTGGAATATATGCAGCAGTGTGTTTAAGAATGGTCATGGATTAGACTGGGAAACTCTGTGTATGTGTGTATATGTTATGAATTTCACACTAAGCCGTTTGGAAATAATCATAGGAGGAATGTTGGATTTCTCTATTATTTTTGTTAAAGAAATTGACAATATAAAATCATTTTCATGTTGATTAATGTAGAGAGCTAGAGAAAAGAGGCGGAATTTTGGGAGGCACAGAGACCATATTTTTTGCAGTAATACAGACAGAAAGGCAGGCCTGCAATGAGAATGAGATAGGAAGCAGATACATAAGATACTCTGAAGGCATAATTGGCAGGTTAATCACTTATACATAGTTAGAGGAAAATAAAAGTATCAAAATAATACATGGTCAAAGACCTATTGAAAGATTTTCTTTATAAACACATCCAAAAACAAGATTCTTTTAGTCTTGGCCTTTCTACTTATTTTCAAACCTCAATGCTTTTAGTTTGGACTGTGCAAACCTCCACTGATATTCCTTGTACCCGCATATATACAAGAACACAATTTTTAGGAATTAAAAAAAAAGGTATTTTTGCATTGGTGTAGGCACTTTGGACTCAGAGTAAGTTTGGATCACCATAGAAATTGGTTATGTAACCAATTTTTTCCATATTATTTCAAATTTTACTACATAAAAATTCAACAATATAGCATGAGAGGAACAAAGCTTAAATATGGAACTTATTTTTCTACATGTTTCCTTTACAAAGAAAAGTCTTACAGAAAATAAGCAAAGCACATCTGTCAAGGGGATTCCCAGGCAACGCTAGTGGTCAAGAACACACCTGGCAATGCAGGAGATGTAAGAGACATGGGTTCAGTCCCTGGGTTGGGACGATCCCCTGGAGGAGGGCATGGCAACCCATGTATTCTCCAGTATTCTTGCCTGGAGAATCCCATAGACAGAGGAGCCTGGTGAGCTATGGTACATAGAGTCGCAAGGAGATGGTCATGACTGCAGTGATTTCTATCAAAATATCTGCCAATAATAAAGCAATTCAGCAAAAAACTTATTAACCAATAATATATATTTTTGATTTTTTAGAATTCCTTAATTGTAAATCACATAAATGCTGTACAATGTTGTTTAATTGAATGGCTTTAAAAATACAAAAGTTCTGTTGTGGCATTTGGGAGGGCTCTGCAACTAATTAATCAGAATTTAAATTTTTTAAAGTGTATTTTAACTCTTTGAAACTTGGAATGGGAGAAAACATCCACAGTGAATGTATTTTATGTTAAATGGCCACCCTGTAGTACCATTAACAAATTACTTTCTCTTCAGAGTTAACTCATCTTGTGCAGATCTCACACTGTCTCCAGTCATCTTCATGTGTGTACTTGAACTTTTTGTAAATGTTGTTATCAATTAAGAAAGTGAAGTTCAGCACTATGTTTCTTGATTTTTTTAATACAAAATTCAATCCTGAGCATATTCATTAATGCAAATTAGTACAAGTGATTCTGTTACTCAGAGACATGTATCTGAATGAAGCCCTATTAATAAGACCCAGGTGCATTGGCTCAGCAGTGAAATGAACCTTTTACTGCATATAAACAACAACGTCCAAAAAGTGGAAAACCACTGATCTAGTATAATTGCTAGTTTGCAGAAAAAATAAAAGAGGCTTACAAAAATATAATGGTTTACTGAGGTCACACAAATTGTGAGGGAAAGCACAGACACACACACACACAAAATCTGATCCCTAGATCTTAGTTTTTGCAGTATATGATGTCAGCTTTGAAAATACTAGATTCATCTTTTAATGTGATTATAAAGTTGAAGAGTTCTAGAGGACTATTTATGAGAGTGACATGCATTTGGAAGTCCTAAGAATCTACGTTTTTCATTGATGGGATCCTTTAAAAATATATATTTGTCATATCTTCATTTTTCTAGTCTTTGATGTACTCAGGAAACCATGTTATGGAGGTAAAATGAAAATCAGTTACTTTCCTTGTCTTTTTCTGTAGAACAAGATATCTGGGTGACAATGGATTTGGCAACTATTAATTATCATTCCAGGGAATACTGTTTTAGAGCAATTAATTCATGAATACTCCATTCCATCCAAAGGATGTTTCCAAGGCTTCACCAAAGGCCTGTAAAATTTGTCCTGTTATTTGAAATGTCATGTCAACAGCTGTTTCTTTTGAATATGTGAAACTTGCAACTAGATTATGAAGATCTCACTTCAAATTGGTCATTGAACTTTTTAATCTATCAGTTCCACTTGTACATTATGTTTCTCTCACAGGGGCAGTTAACACTGCAGAATTTCATTAACTAGTTCAGACATATGTTGGCTTGCTACATTTTAAAGACAGGAGATGTTTATCTTTTGGTTTCATATTGGAAACCAGTGAGTATTCCAAAAACTGTCAACCATGTGATTTCAAGCCATACATTGCATTTTGTTACTAACTCCCATTGGAAAAAAGATTCAGTGCTTTATGTTTTCTACTTTGGATATGTAGTAAACAACTTTTTCCCTCTTAGACTTGCATAGAATTTTAGTTTGTTTTTTTTATTGTTTTCTTTTGAATTTTAAGTTATGACTCAAATCACATTCTGACCAATTATTCTTGGAAGTCATTTGCACATAAGTTTGAAGCATAACAATAGGCCTTACAAACATTTCCTTTACACCTAACTTGTTATCCCATCTGTAACCTTTTTTTTTCAATCTCTGATTTATCATTAGTAATGCAGCTTGAAGTACATACGTGAATTATTGGAGCAGAATGTCTTCTTGTCATAATTAAATTTTAATGCATTTTCAAAACACCAGATATTTTTTAACTTAACACTTTACCTCATAGATAAGTTATATATGTATATACATTTACACATATACACATCATTTTAAGGCATTAAATTTTATATTGTACTCTTCAAAAATGATATTTAATAGTTATAGAAATATGAAATATAGAAAAGATGTATAGGTGAAAATTAAAAAAAGAAAAACAGATTATTGGCAACAATTCCGCAGTAAACAAACACTGTGTGCTCAGTTGCTTGCTTGTGTCTGACTCTTTGTAGTTGCATGGACTGCAGCCCACCAGGCTCCTTTGACCATGAGATTCTCCCTGCAAGCATACTGGATTACCATTTCCTTCTCTAAAAACAGACACTATTTTAAGTAAAAAATGATCTTTGTTCCTACTCTAGGGGTCTTCCTGTCCCAAAGATCAAGCTGGTGTTTCTTGTGTATCCTGCATGAGGAGGCAGGTTCTTTACCACTGCATCACCTGGAAAGTCCCTTGTACATAATATAAATACTCTTGAGAGTCCCTTGTACCGCAAGGAGATCCAACCAGTCCATTCTGAGGGAGATCGATCCTGGGTGTTTATTGGAAGGACTGATGCTAAAGCTGAAACTGCAATACTCTGGCCATCTCATGCGATGAGTTGACTCACTGGAAAAGACTCTGATGCTGGGAAAGGTTGGGGGCGGGAGGAGAAGGGGACGACCAAGAATGAGATGGCTGGATGGCATCACCGACTGTGGACATGAGTTTGAGTGAACTGAACTGAACTGAAGACTACAGAAGGGCTTCCCAGGTGGCTCAGTGGGTAGAGAATCCACCCGCAATGCAGGAGACACAGGCAGATGCCAGTTGGATCCCCAGTTCAGAAAGATCCCCTGGAAGAGGGCATGGTGACCCATTCCAGTATTCTTGCCTTGAGAATTCCATGGAGGAGCTGGTGGGCTACAGTCCATAGGGTCACAAAGAGTCAGACACGATTGAAGTAATTGAGCATGCACACAGATGACAAAAATTCAATGTATTATAATAAACACTTTAATTACAACCAGATACAAATAAATGATAAGCAAAATGTAAGAAAGTGATCAAGTGGGATTAGTTTGGATAGTCAAAACACACATGGATGGCTTCTCAGAGGGAAAGTGGGAAAGAAGAAACAAAGTCATGTTTTTAGAATAAAAATTGATGAATGAAGAATTGCAAACATTATTACACAAACAAGATCATTCAAAGGATGGTACAATACAGCCAGGAGTGCAGAAGTCTGGCAATTGCCAGAGTATACCACGCACTTTTTCTGCTTTCTGTTCTTTCATATTTATTTCAAGCCTCTACTCATTATTTTCCCCAGGAGTCCTTAGCAAACTTGTCTTCCAAATATTAAGTCAAGAATAACCCCTTCTGTAAAACCCCGTCCACACCCTTCTGGAAGACTGGGGGATTGATTTCTCTATAATTTTGACTGGTTCTAATTATAATCACTATTCTAAATCACTGGTTCTTTATCTTGGTTATCCACTGGAATCATATATGGTTTTTTAAATGTGTTGATGCCTTGATCCCATCCTCAGAGTTGCATATTTAAGTGGTTTAGGAGTACCCTGGGCATTGGGATTTAAAAAAAAAAGAAAAAAAAAGTGATTCTACAGTTCAGCAAAGTTTGAGCACCACTGGCATGTGTGTTAGCAGTTGTGATATTTGAGTTGTCTGTATAAGGCTTCTCCTATATCATGTGTGAATCTGTAATTTTATACAGGAGAGACCCCTGTCCTTTGGTGCTGGTTGGGAACATAAACTGTATGCTGCTAAAGAGCAGAGGTTTTACCATGAGACCAAATGAGTTGGAATTGCAATTCCCTCACTTACTAAGAATGTGCCTTTGGGCAAGTAATTTAATCTCTACAAGCTTCAACTTTCTTGTGAATTTATTGGGATGACTAAATGCAATGTAGTATATGTGTATATATATTTATGTATAAATATTATATATATAATATATGGAGTATACATATATATGTATGTAGTATATACATATACTATATAAAATACATATTTAAACATTAACAATAAAATACAACACAAAGGTGACCTATTTTAAACAACTACTGTTGTTATCTACTTAAAAATAATTGAGCACATTTTATGTGCCAGGAAGTGTTCTAAGAGATAATATATTTCATTAACTTTTAGAAAACACTCTAAAATTTTAAGCAAATTATGAATATTGTTTAACATTATTTTACATATGATGGAATTGTGGTACAGAGAGATCAGACAATTTGTACTAGAAACCTGCTGAAGGTCACACATATAGTTAAGAAACAGAGCTTAGAACTGAAACCAGTTAGTCTAATTTCTGACCCTGTGACTGATATTACTATAATTTGCTAAAAAGGAATGAAAAGCATTCATAAAAGTAAATGCTATTTCATTGTATGCAGTAAGTCTGTGCGAGTGTTGGAAACAAAATATTTTAGAAGTTTACAAGGGAAGGATTATTTATATTTAAGTGGTAAAGAGAAGCTTCATAGAGGAAGTGAAATTTGACCTATATTCCTTGGTTGTCACCAACGTAGTGCATGGTAGCTCATAAATACACACACACATAGCAACTCACTTTAATTAAAATGTGCATAATAGTTACTTATGAGTTAAAGTGTTTTAAGTGAGATATAGCATTTCTTGGAGATATTTAAAAAGCAACAGTTGAATAAGAATGAATGTAACTATCTTCAGTTCAGTTCAGTTCAGTTCAGTCGCTCAGTCATGTCCGACTCTTTGCTACCCCATCTTAGGAGTTGTTAAATACATTGGAATCATATAAAAGATATCAGGATGGGAGGGCTCACTGGCGAAGAATCCTACTGCCCATACAGAAGACATACATTTGGTCCCTAATCCAGAAAGAGCCCATATACTATGGGGCAACTAAGCTCATGTGCCACAAATGATGAGCCCAGGAACTACAACTTCTGAACCCATGTGCCACAGGTACTGAAGCCTGCTTGCCCCAGAGCCTGTGATCTGCAGCAAAGGAAGCCACTGCAGTGAGAAGCCCAAGAACCACAACTAGAAAGTAGCCCCTGCTCACCCAAGCTAGAGAAAAGCCCAGGCAGAAATGAAGACCCAGCACAGCCATTCAGTTCAGTTCAGTTCAGTCGCTCAGTCTTGTCCGACTCTTTGCGACCCCATGAATCAGAGCACGAAAGGCCTCCCTGTCCATCACCAACTCCCGGAGTTCACTCAAACTCATTTCCATCGAGTCGGTGATGCCATCCAACCATTTCATCCTCCATCGTCCCCTTCTTCTCCTGACCCTATCTTTCCCAGCATCAGGGTCTTCTCTAATGAGTCAGCTCTTCACATCAAGTGGCCAAAGTATTGGAGTTTCAGCTTCAACATCAGTCCTTCCAATGAACACCCAGGACTGATCTCCTTTAGGATGGACTGGTTGGATCTCCTTACAGTCCAAGGGATTCTCAAGAGTCTTCCCCAACACCACAGTTCAAAAGATTCAATTCTTTGGCACTCAGCCTTCTTTATGGTCCAATTCTCACATCCATACATGACTACTGGAAAAATCATAGCTTTGACTAGATGGACCTTTGTTGGCAAATCAGTGTCTCTGCTTTTTAATATACTGCCTATGTTTGTCATAGCTTTTCTTCCAAGGAGCAAATGTCTTTTAATTTCATGGCTGCAGTTACCATCTGCAGTGTTTTTGGAGCCAAAGAAAATAAAGTCTGTCATTGTTTCCATTGTTTCCCCATCTACTTGCCAGGAAATGATGGGACTAGATGCCATGATCTTAGTTTTTTGAATGTTGAGTTTTGAACAAACTTTTTCACTCTCCTCTTTCACCTTCATCAAGAGGTTCTTCAGTTCCTCTTCACTTTCTGCCATGAGGGTGGTGTTATCCGCCTATCTGAGGTTATTGATATTTCTCCTTGCAATCTTGATTCCAGCTTGTGCTTCATCCAGCCAAGCATTTCACATGATGTTCAGTTCAGTTCAGTTCAGTCGCTCAGTCGTGTCCGACTCTCCGCGACCCCATGAATCACAGCACGCCAGGCCTCCCTGTCCATCACCAACTCCCGGAGTACACTCAAACTCATGTCCACAGAGTCGGTGATGCCATCCAGCCATCTCATTCTCCGTCGTCCCCTTCTCCTCCCGCCCCCAACCTTTCCCAGCATCAGAGTCTTTTCCAGTGAGTCAGCTCATCGCATGAGGTGGCCAAAGTATTGCAGTTTCAGCTTTAGCATCAGTCCCTCCAATGAACATCCAGGATTGATCTCCTTTAGAATGGACTGGTTGGATCTCCTTGCAGTATAAGGGACTCTCAAGAGTCTTCTCCAACACCACAGTTCAAAAGCATCGATTCTTCGGCGATCAGCTTTCTTCACAGTCCAGCTCTCACATCCATACATGACCACGGGAAAAACCATTGCCTTGACTAGACGGACCTTGGTTGGCAAAGTAATGTCTCTGCTTTTTAATATACTATCAAGGTTGGTCATAACTTTCCTTCCAAGGAGCAAGCGTCTTTTAATTTCATGGCTGCAATCAGCATCTGCAGTGATTTTGGAGCCCAAAAAAACAAAGTCTGACACTGTTTCCACTGTTTTTCCATCTATTTCCCATGAAGTGATGGGACCAGATGCCATGATCTTTGTTTTCTGAATGTTGAGCTTCAAGCCAACCTTTTCACTCTCCTCTTTCACTTTCATCAAGAGGCTTTTGAGTTCCTCTTCACTTTCTGCCATAAGGGTAGTGTCATCTGCATATCTGAGGTTATTGATATTTCTCCCAGCAATCTTGATTCCAGCTTGTGCTTCTTCCAGCCCAGCGTTCCTCATGATGTACTCTGCACATAAGTTAAATAAGCAAGGTGACAATATACAACCTTGACGTACACCTTTTCCTATTTGGAACCAGTCTGTTGTTCCATGTCCATTTCTAACTGTTGCTTCCTGACCTGCATACAGGTTTCTCAAGAGGCAGGTCAGGTGGTCTGGGATTCCCATCTCTCTCAGCTGACTGTGGCTCAGATCATGAACTCCTTATTGCGAAGTTCAGACTTAAATTGAAGAAAGTAGGGAAAACCACTAGACCATTCAGATATGACCTCAATCAAATCCCTTATGATTATACAGTGGAAGTGAGAAATAGATTTAAGGGACTAGATCTGATTGATAGAGTGCCTGATGAACTCTGGACGGAGGTTCGTGACATTGTACAGGAGACAGGGACCAAGACCATCACCATGGAAAAGAAATGCAAAAGAGCGAAATGGCTGTCTGAGGAGGCCTTACAAATAGCTGTGAAAAGAAGAGAGGCAAAAAGCAAGGGAGAAAAGGAAAGATATAAGCATCCGAATGCAGAGTTCCAAAGAATAGCAAGGAGAGATAAGAAAGACTTCCTCAGTGATCAATGCAAAGAAATAGAGGAAAACAACAGAATAGGAAAAACAAGAGAGCTCTTCAAGAAAATTAGAGATTCCAAGGGAACATTTCATGCAAAGATGGGCTCGATAAAGGACAGAAATGGTATGGACCTAACAGAAGCAGAAGATATTAAGAAGAGGTGGCAGGAATACACAGAAGAACTGTACAAAAAAGATCTTCACGACCAAGATAGTCACGATAATGTGATCACTGACCTAGAGCCAGACATCTTGGAATGTGAAGTCAAGTGGGCCTTAGAAAGCATCACTACTAACAAAGCTAGTGGAGGTGATGGAATTCCAGTTGAGCTATTTCAAGTCTTGAAAGATGATGCTGTGAAAGTGCTGCACTCAATATGCCAGCAGATTTGGAAAACTCAGCAGTGGCCACAGGACTGGAAGAGGTCAGTCTTCATTCCAATCCCAAAGAAAGGCAATGCCAAAGAATGCTCAAACTACCGGACAATTGCACTCATCTCACACGCTAGTAAAGTCATGCTCAAAATTCTCCAAGCCAGGCTTCAGCAGTATGTAAACCGTGAACTCCCAGATGTTCAAGCAGGTTTTAGAAAAGGCAGAGGCACCAGAGATCACATGATGTACTCTACATAAAAGTTAAATAATCAGGGTAACAATATGCAGCCTTGATGTAATCCTTTCCCAATTTTGAACCAGTCCAGTGTTCCATGACTGGTTCTAACTGTTGCTTGTTGTCTTGACCTGCATACAAGTTTCACAAGATAAGAATGACAATCTATAGTGGAATGAATATTTTAATATTGAGAATAGACACAGATTGTTAGATGATCCTAAAGAAAATGTGCCCTCTCCAGGGAATATCATCTTCCTTAAGCACAATTAGATTATTCACCATTATTCAAATATTCACTAGTGGCAGAAAGCAAAGAGGAACTAAAAAACCTCTTGATGAAGGTGGAAGAGGAGAGTGAAAAAGCTGGTTTAAAACTCAGCATTCAAAAATCAGAGATCATGGCATCCGGTCCCATCGCTTCATGGCAAATAGATGAGGAAACAATGGAAACAGTGACAGACTTTATCTTCTTGGGCTCCAAAATCATTGTGGACAGTGACTGCAGCCATGAAATTAAAAGACGATTTTTCCTTGGAAGAAAAGCTATGACAAATCTAGACAATGCATTAAAAAGCAGAGACATTACTTTGCTGACAAAGGTCCATATAATCAAAGCTATGTTTTTCCCAGTAATCATGCGTGGATGTGAGAGGTGAATCATAAATAAGGCTGAGCACCCACGAACTGATGCTTTCGAACTGTGGTGTTGGAGAAGACTCTCATTGGACTGCAAGGAGATCAAACCAGTCAATCCTATAGAAAATCAATCCTGAATATTCATGAAACAACTGCTGCTGAAGCTGAAGCTCCAATTCTTTGGTCACTTGATGTGAAGAGCTGACTCATTAGAAAAGAAGAGGATGCTGGGAAAGATAGAAGGCAGGAGAAGGTTACGACAGGATGAGATGGCCGAATGGCATCACTGACTCAATGGACAAGAGTTTGAGCAAGCTCCTGGAGATGGTGAAGGACAGGGAAGCCTGGTGTGCTGAAGTCCATGGGGTCACAAAGAGTTGAACATGATTAAGTGACTGAAAAAGAGTAACAACAATTTATACAGGTATTATTTCCTTTATAAGCAGAATAAAGGCAAATATGTCCACTGTCACTAGCACTATTAATATTACACTGGAATTTCTAGAAAATATAGTAGGATAAAAATTAAAGCAAACAGATTAATGTAGATAATCTACATTTGAATTATTTGTATATTATGTAAAATAAAGGAATTAACTTTATATATTTGGAATGAACTTTTTAGAATGATCATCAAGAAAAACTGCATTTGTGATGGCATCTAAATCGTACAGTGTTAGGAATAACTTTAACAATAAATACAAAGACTATATAAGAAATACGTGTGTGTGTGTGTGTGTGTGTGTGTGAAAGCTAGGTCACTGAATGAACTCTGATTTTGTGAAGTAATTAATTTTCTTGATCACTTTATAGATTAAAGATCTCCAAATCACTACCTCAGTGGACTGTTTTTGGTAAGTAGACAGAACAGTTTTAATGTATACATTAAAAAAAAAAGAAAATATAAAAATAATTAGATCAGCTGTGCAAGTTCAGTATGAAATTCTAAGAGTTAAAATATCAAAGAGTTGTTCTAAAAAGCAGCATACAGATTAAAAGATAATTATAAAGATCCCTGAAATAAACATTATAACATATGGGAACATAGTACATAACAAATGATGCCTTGCAAATTGATGATGAGGACATTTATTATTCTACAAATAATATGTTAAAATCAGTATATGCCTTACACTATATAACAAATTAAGCCATATGCATTTCAATAATTAAATTTCAAATTAAGCCACAAAAGAATGAGAAGAAAATACAGGTAAATATTTAACTGATGATAGTTAAGTTAGTTCATTTTTCTGACATTTTTGACAATCCTATTATTTTAATCTCAGACTTATTTGAAAATTAAGTGACTGGCTATGAAGCCTCTCTTTGGGGGGTGCAGGAAACATATATGCAAACATAAAACATCTTGCTTATGATTATATTTAATACGTAAATATTGGAGAGGGGATAAATGAGTAGGGATAAATTACTATTAATAGTAAGTCACGTAGACTACTCTCATTCCTTCCCCCAGAAATCAGTTTCTTTTAGGTATGGATTCCTGAATTAAACTGAATCCTGCTTAAGTTTCAGAATAATGGAAGGTGAGAAGGTCATGGGTATGAGGCAGCATGGGGTGGAGGGTAGAGCAGTGTAAGTTTAAGTGTGTTCTCAGTATACACTCAGTCGTATATATTCTTAGTATACACTCAGTTTAAATGTAGTCTCTTCACTTCTCTTTATAAATGAATCCCCTCAACAGCCATATCCTCCAGAATAGTTCAAATAGTGGTGCTATAAACTGAATGATTATGTTCACCCATAATTTATATGATTAATCCTAACTCTCAGTGTGATCTCTTTAGAAGTTGGGGTTTGAGGGAGTTGATTACATCATGGTCATATAGCCCTTATGAATGGTGTTAGTGCCCTTATAAAAGAAGACTCCAGAGAGCTCCTCTTCTTCTTCCCCCATGTGAGGATATAGCTAGAAGACTGCCTGTCTATGAACCAGGAAGCAGGCCCTCACCAGACACCCAGCCCTTCATCTTAGTCTTGAACTTCTCAGCCTCTAGAATGGTGAGAAATAAATATTTGTTGATCATAAACCATGTGGTGTTTTGTTATAGTAGCTTAAACAGACTAAGACAAGTGATAAGAGGACAATAGTATAAAATATGAGTGAGAAAGAGGAATGCTTGTAAACCACTAATGCTGACCCCTTTCTTTGGTTAATTAACACCTTTGATTCCTTCAAACTTGAAACATCATTTCCTCTGCAAAGCATCCCCTAACTTCTTCAAATTATGTTGAGTCCTGTGTTATGGAGTACCACTTTACCTTATGCTTCTTTTTAACACTTAACTCTTGAGAGTCCCTTGTACTGCACGGAGATCCAACCAGTCCATTCTAAAGGAGATCAATCCTGGGTGTTCATTGGAAGGACTGATGCTAAAGCTGAAACTCCAATACTTTGGCCACCTCATGTGATGAGTTGACTCACTGGAAAAGACTCTGATGTTGGGAAAGGTTGGGGGCAGGAGGAGAAGGGGAGATAGAGAATGAGATGGCTGGATGGCATCACCGACTCTGTGGACATGAGTTTGAGTGAACTCCGGGAGTTGGTGATGGACAGGGAGGCCTGGCGTGCTGTGATTCATGGGGTCGCGGAGAGTGGGACACGACTGAGCGACTGAACTGAACTGAACTGAACTGATGCACTATAATTATTCTCTAGTGCCTGTCTTCTACACAATATTCCATAGTACCTGAGAACAAGAAATGTCTCTCTTTTGAAAAAATCACTGCTCCCTAGAGTCTATTCAATATCCAGCACATTCTAAGTACATGAACGATAGATATTGAATAAATAAGATGGCACCAAAACTTAATCATTAATTTTCATGATTTTGCATAGTTTTTGCTTTATCACTCAAAATCATTTCAATGACTAAGCTAAGCACTGGCTTTTAGTCCTTAGAATATAATCTCAAAAATGGGGAAAATTCTAAAATCATGTGAAATATATACAATATATAAATCATATCCAGTTTGTCATTGAAATAAATTTAGTGAGTCTTCTAAGTGTTAATATATAGCTTTGCTCTCTTTTATAATTCTTCATGCAATGTCATACAAACTGAGTGCCAAACTATGGGGCCCCCTGGTACTATCCTGGGAACATCATCTGGGTAGGCATTGGATTAGTAGATATGCAAAATCAAAGAAGGTTCCGCGATGTGAGAGACCCTCTGGAATCTGAGGATAAAGTTTCAAAAGCCTCAGGAATGTTCTGGCAATGATGCACCGTACTCAAAATAGGAAAGACAGAACCGGTTATACTAGAGATTTTAAAAGATAAAGTACTAGAGTTCTGATGACCTGTATTGTCAAACTGTTTCTTCTCTTAAAGATATTCTAAGAGGGATTCTCCAAAATTCTAAAAATATACCTACAGATTTTTTTTTTTTTTTGGTAAATGGCATTTTTTATTAGCTAGTTTATTCTCAGATAAGTTAAAACTGATTGGACTTGGTATTTCTGTGATAACTTTTTTTAACATTTTCAATGTTATAAATGCAGTAGTAATTAAAGGAAGATAAGTTAGTTTTCATCTCTCAGCTGGTAATGAGTGAATATTTAGATCTCCAAAAATTAGCATATCATTAGTTAATCACCCAGGCCAAACACAACAAATAAAAAACTTCTAGCAACCAATTTATGAATACTTGCTTTCAAAATTATTTTCTAGAATTTGACCCTCAGAATACGTGTTGGAATGTAAGTAGTTCGATTTCAAATTCTGTAAAATGTAGATTTCGTAGTAGTGTCTAGAAAACTGAGTACAAAGCATTTTACTTTGTCTTTTTAATCCTCTTAAGAAAGTTACCTACTGACTGAAACCATTAACAAGACAAAATAAATTCCAATATGTTTTCAGGTGCATAGTAGGAAACAGAATTCAAATGAAATAAATGATAGAGGAATGCAGAGAATAACACTGAAACAACAGAAAATATAAAATTGTATTTTGTACATGTGTTGTGGCAATAAATGACTTTACTGTTTTTTATAGGTTCAGTTTTTTTACTTGTTTTGATTGAATATAGCTGATTAACAGTGTTGTGTTAGTTCCAAGTGTAAGGCAAAATGATTCAATTAATCACATTATTTTTCAAATTCTTTTCCCTTATAGGTTATTGCAAAATATTAAGTATAGCTCCCTGTGCTTTACACCAGGACCTTGCTGTTTATTTTATGTATAGTAGTGTGTATATGTTAATTCCAAACTCCTAGTTTATCCCTCTAGAAAGAGCCCTTGTGCATGATGATTCCTTAACAATAGTTCCATTAAACTCTAATATGCCCAACTCTATGCTAACTCAAGTAGTGTCCTGATAAATGCTTAAGAAACAACTTGGGTTACTTCACTCTGTATAATAGCCAGAAAGAAAAACACCAATACAGTAAAATAACGCATATATATGGAATTTAGAAAGATGGTAATGATAACCCTGTATGCGAGATGTATAGAACAGTCTTTTGGACTCTGTGGGAGAGGGCGAGGGTGGGATCATTTGGGAGAATGGCATTGAAACACGTATATTATCATATGTGAAATGAATTGCCGGTCCAGGTTCGATGCATGAGACAGGGTGCTCGGGGCTGGTGCACTGGGATGACCCAGAGGGATGGTATGGGGAAGGAGGTGGGAGGGGGGTTCAGGATGGGGAACACATGTACACCCGGGGCAGATTCATGTCAATGTATGGCAAAACCAATACAATATTGTAATTAGCATCCAATTAAAATAAATAAAATTTATATTAAAAATAAAAAGAAACAACTTGGGAAAGAAGACCCTATTCTGTAGTGTATACTTCCATTTTGGCTGATTTAAGACTACCAAAGTGCTGTCAGTGAGCAGTGCTGAAGAGTGGTGACGTGCAGTAGCATACCGTTAAATAACATTTCACCATACAAATACAATTGATGTAAATAACCACACCAGAATAAATAATATTATGTAGAAAAAATAATTAGGAAGTGGTGGGTTTAGGGGCTTATTACCTTGCTTTCAATATAATTTAGTTGTAAATTTATGTAATTTAATTTTCAGTAATGACTGTGTTTGACAACTGGCTTTACAAAACTGAAAATTTAACAATCAGTTCTGCAAGGCCAGTACCAGTCTACATAGCATGCCGTATTTACCAACCACCCATCTTCCTGCCAATTATGTGACAACAGTGAAAACATTTGGAATCACACATCAAACTAAGAGACCTCTACATAGAAGCCAAAGGGTCACAGCATGAATCTGCCAAAACTTGTATTCAAGGTCACTATCAGAATATCCCATGACAATTTCTATCCCTTTCTATAAACAACAGCAACAAGACAGTGGTCATCTGTCATTTTGGGCCAGAGATGTCATCAACTTTAAAACCAGAAGCAGTGATACTGGATATAGGAATAAGGATGCAAGCCAAGACCAGACACATCAGATACATTCCGCTATCTCTTCTCTCTCCATTTCCTGAAAACACCTGCTGGCAAATTCTAGTCTTGTGAACAGAGCCCAAGATTCAGATTAGTGAATGTTCTAATGACTGGCAGCTAATTGGTAGCAGATTGCTATTTCCTGAGTTAAGATTTTGCTTTGCTTCAGGCCCTATGTGATAGGTTCATAAAGTAGATGGTCTCATTTAATCCCATTGCCTTTTTAATGTAAGCCTTATATTTCCATTTTTAATAAGAAGAAACCAAAGCTTAAAAAATTATGTAACTAGTCATTACCCACAGGCCATAAATAGCAAATTGAGATTTGAGCTCAGGCTTCAAAAACTGTGCTCCTAATGATTTCACTATTCTGCCTAGCATAATTCATGATGATATTTATTGACAATAATAACTGATATTTGTTGATGATAGTTATATACTTAGTACTATTCAGTGCTTTACATGTAGTAACTCATTTAATTCTCATGACAACTAGACATTAATTAGCACATTTCCTCAATTCTAAGATATTATTGGTTGTAGGGAGTAATGATTTGATAACAACATTCAAGTAAAAATAGGAGCTTGATGTGTATTATTTTAAATGTGATATCGATAATACATTTGACCCCCCCCCAACATGGGGGATAGGGACTTCCACTCTCCTTGAAGTGTAAAATTTGAGTATTGACTTTATAGTTGGCCCTTCCTATCTGCAGTCCCACATCTTTGAATTTAATCAACCTTGGTGTCTATAGTACTGTGGTATGCACTTAGTGAAAAAAATCCATGTGAAAATGGACCATTGCAATTCAAAACCATGTTGTTCAAGGGTCCATGGTACTATGCATCCTAAACTAATAAATATTTTAAGATATAAAGCTTAAGTCAGAGGACCAAGAAAATATGGTACCTAACCCTGTATTTGGAGAAGGCAATGACAAGCCACTCCAGTACTCTTGCCTAGAAAATCCCATGGACAGAGGAGCCTGGTAGGCTGCAGTCCATGGGGTAGCTACTAGTCGGACACGACTGAGCGACTTCACTTTCGTTTTTCACTTTCACGCATTGGAGAAGGAAATGGCAACCCACACCAGTGTTCTTGCCTGGGGAATCCCAGGGATGGTGGAGCCTCATGGGATGCCATCTATGGGGTCGCACAGAGTTGGACACGACTGAAGCGACTTAGCAGCAGCAGCAACAACCCTGTATTGGGCTTCCCTGGTGGCTCAGAGGTTAAAGCATCTGCCAGCAATGTGGGAGACCTGGGTTCAATCCCTGGGTCAGGAAGATCCCCTGGAAAAGGAAATGGCAACTTACTCCAGTATTCTTGCCTGGAGAATCCCATAGACGGAGGAACCTGGTGAGCTCCACCACAGGGTCGCAAAGAGTTGAACACAACTGAGCGACTTCACTTCACTTCACTTCAACCCTGTATTAACAAGGGCACCAAAGGAAGATAATGTGCTCAAGGAAGCACAAGATATAAGGGAGAATGGAAAAATGAAATTTTAAATTACCTGAAGACCTTACAGTTTCCCAAGTCTTCCAAATAAATTGATATTTATTATTCTGACTTCAGTGTATTAAAAAGCAGAGACATTATACTTTGCTGACAAAGGGCCATATAGTCAAAGCTATGGTTTTTCCAGCAGTCATGTACAGATGTGAGAGCTGGATCATAAAGAAACTGAGTGTCAAAAAATTGATGCTTTCAAACTGTCATGCTGGAGAAGACTTTTTAGAGTCCCTTGGACTTCAAGGAGATCAAACCAGTCAATCCTAGAGCAAATGAGTCCTGAATATTCATTTGAAGGACTAATTCTGAAGCTGAAACTCCAATACTTTGGCCACCTGATGCGAAGGACTGATTCATTTGAAAAGACCCTGAAGCTGGAAGATAGAAGGCAGGAGGAGAAGGGAATGACAGAGGACGAGATGGTTGGATAGCATCACTGACTCAATGGACAGGAGTTTGAGCAAGCTTCAGGAGATGGTGAAGGACAAGGAAGCCTGGTGTGCTGCAGTCCGTGGGATCACAAAGAGTCGGACATGGCTGTGTGACTGAACAACTTCTTCCTTCCTTTTCCCCCTTTGAAGACTTGGTGATTACACTTAGCTCTACTGGATACTTCAGGACAATCTCCCTTTTTTATTTTTTAAATTAATTAATTTATTTTAATTGGAGGCTAATTACTTTGGAATATTGTAGTGGTTTTTGCCATCCATTGACATGAATCATCCATGGGTGTATGTGTGTCCTCCATCCTGAACGCCCCTCCCTCCTCCCTCCCCATCCCATCAGTATATTAGTAACCTTTACTCCGTCTGCAACCTTAAGTTCCCTTTGCCATATGACTGAACATACCTATAGGCTCCATGAATTAGAACAGGGATATCTTGGAGGGTTACTATTCTGCAAACTGCATAAAAGACAAAGATGTAGCTGCACTTTGTTTCAACTAAAAAATAAAATCCTAGAGAAGAATTCCAATCAACCTGGCAAGAGCCACCTCTCTATTCTAGTGATAGCAATGGGATTGGGAGACAGGCAATATATCATAATTGACAACCCCAAGTAGAATCACGTACTTTTGAATTAGCTGAGGAGCAGATGATTGAGAGAGCAGACAACTTTTCTCAGAATAAGGGAGACCAAACAGTGGCTGCCTAGAGCCCTTCCATTTCACCCTAACCTCTTGGTGCTTTTTTTTAGGCACCCAGTGCTCTAGACTTAACATAATACCATCTGGTTCCTCCAACATCTTTTCACTTTCACATACCCTTCACATTTTCTCTCAGATATTACAGCCTTCTTGTCATTCTTTGCCATAGAAATCCTCATTCTTCTGAATATAACTCAAAAGTTACTTCTTCTAGAAGAGTAGTAGATTTCTGGAACTGTCTAGTTCTCAAATATTCAAACCACATACTACTAAATGGAAGTTTTAACAATCATGTTGTCATGATTCCAAGAGCAAATATTGTTCTTTCTCATTGCTTGAATATTTCAGAAACCCTCTTGACTTGGAAGATTTGTTTGTACTTGCCTGTCTTGTTTCTGAATTGTCTCCCATTTCAAGAATTACTTCAAGTGTTTTCCAAAAATCCAGGATATTTGGTTTTGCTTTAGAGAAATTTCTGAATTCAAAGTTTACTTTCTAGTTCAAATCTATCTATGGCACTAATAGACAATAGTGACATTGTCTCTGGGCCATTTTACTTGTTTTTTTGCAAAGGAAAATTTAATCCTCAAAAGATTTTTTATTATTTTTATTTTATTTTATTTATTTTTTATTATAAAGGCAGTAAGTGAATCAAAAATTAGATTTTACTAAGATCATTACTAAACTAAGTGATTAAATTCCAACATAAAAATCTACAAACGGTATTCTGGCATATGCTTAATCATGTTATATATATATTTTTTTACAAAATGAAATTTTGTACACAAATTTTCTACACATATCAACATTAGTTCACCATTCCAGCATGGACTTCTTAGAAGTCCAGCAGAGACGTCTAAGGACATTACTATGGTCTCAGAAAAGATGCCATCTCATCATAGGGAGGTAAATTTAAAAAACAACTCATGTTTAAACAAATGCAATGATCTATGAAGTCAATATTTGGTAGAGACAAAATTAAATAAATTATCTAAACAATGGAGAATGTCAAAATAGTGACATATAACATAAAACTTTGATTTTTAGCTTACAGATTTTTATCTGTGGGATGAAATACTTCATTTACTCCCAAGACTAACATTTAAATTTTTTTAAAAAATTTTAATAGTTATAGGCACTTATAGGGCTTCCCTAGTATCTCAGCTCATAAAGAATTCTCCTGCAATGCAGGAGACCCCAGTTCAATTCCTGGGTTGGGACGTTCCTTTGGAGAAGGGATAGGCTACCCACTCCAGTATTCAAGGGCTTTCCAGATGGCTCAGACAGTAAAGAATCAACCTGCAATGTGGAATACCTGAGTTCGATCCCTGAGTTGGGAAAATCCCCTGGAGGAGGGCATGACAATCCACTCCAGTGTTCTTGCTTGGAGAATCCCCATGGACAGAGGAGCCTGGCAGGCTACAGGCTATGGGGTTGCAAAGAGTCACACACAACTGAGTGACTAAACACAGCACACAGGCATTTATAATGCTTTTCTAATAATACAATGTTGGGAGTCATATTACTAATTTGATAGAAAAGTAATTTCTCTTTTCTTCAGAAAAAAATCATAATAAAACACCATCAAGTCTTTTGTATTCTCTTTGTGGAAGTGCTTTGTCCTCTTAAATTGCTATCTGGCTAATAGTTGGTAAAGTACTTCATATATACTTTCAGTCTGATAACTGACACCTCTTTTTTTATTAAACGTTTAAAAGCTGAAGTTCCTCAGGGCTCCTTCTTTGGCCTTCTTCCTTTACCACTCCACTCTTTTCCCAGGGCTTCATTATCTTCTCCAATGAATTTATTTTTTCACTGTAGGTAGAAGAGTCTAAAATAGAAATCTGAATCCTATAATGTCATCTGACTCCACTCTACCATTAACCATTTGCCTACTGGTAGCCCCATCCAGATGTACTATAGCTGCCTCACGTCCAGTGTATCCAGGAGTAAACACACGATCTCCTCATAGCCAACAGGCCCCCTCCTATTGTTCCACTGGCATAGAGTAACTTGGACTTCCACCTAATTACTTAAGCCAGGAAGCAAATAATCATCTTTGATACTTCTCTCGCCTTTAAACTTTATGTCCAATCTAACATCATGTCCTATAAATTCTACATCAAATGCATTTCAAGTGTTTTCACTTCTTATATGCTACCTAGACTCCTCATGTCAACATTATCTAAGTCTGAGCTATGATTCTTTAGCCAGAAACTCTGATGAGATCAATGTTCTATTCAAATCCCTTCCTCTTAGAGGTAAGAGAAAATGCCTACTCCTTGCTTTTATAGTGAAATTCAAACTTCTGAATATGATCCTCCAAAATCTGATTACTCTCTACACCCCAGCTTAATGCATGTTCTCCCTAGTTTTCTCCAACTGTATCTGCCTTCATGTCCTTTGAATGCATTCTATACCATTAAACTGTGGGCATTTGCATAGATGATTCCCTCAGCCTGGAACATTCTCTCACCCCCTCTTCATCTAACTAAGTCCCACCATTCCTCACATCATGGCTTAGATATCAGGACTTCATAGAAAAGTTGTCTGACTACAAGGCTAGATTGCATTATTCTGTTCTATTCTTTCTTTACCCATGTCTCAAAATTACAGTGATCCTTCTCCCATGTAGGTTATTATAGAATATAGAGTAGAGCTCCCCTGTGTAGTGCAGTGGGTCCTTGTTGATTATATATAGTAGTATGCATGTGTATATGTGTATATATATGTATATATTATATATATATATATATCACTGACTTCTTTGCTGTACACATGAAATTAACACAAATTTGTAAACCAACTATGAAAGAAAAAAGTGAAAGTGTTAGTCGCTTAGTCATGTTTGACTCTTTGTGACGGCATAGACTGTAGCCTGCCAGGCTCCTCTGTCCGTGGAATTCTCCAGGCAAGAGTACTGGAATGGGTATCCATTTCCTTCTCCAGAGGATCTTCCAAACCCAGGGGTTGAACCTGGATCTCCTGCGTGGTGGACAGATTCTTTACCACCTGAGCCATATTGATTATACTCCAATATAAAATAGAAATTTAGTGAAAAAATAAACAAAAATAAAATTACAATGAAATAGTTAACTGATTATTTATAATTTAATATGTTATTGCACATTAGTTCTTTATTGTCTTTGCACTCAGAATATAAACTCCGTAGGAGATTTTTCTATCTGCTATATCAACTGTAACACTTTCTTTTACACAGAGGAAGAGCATCAATATAAATTTTTTGAAAAGATAATAAATAAATGCATATAAAGATACTCTTTAATGTGTTACCTCTTCAACAGAAATTTTCTTTATTAAGGGAGTAAATATAATGCCTTGGCTTTCTTCTAAAATGATATCCATAATCCACTTTCTTTAACTGCCTACTGTTCTCTGTCCTATTCTAACTCTGTTTGAAGGATAATTAACAGCAAGCTTATTCTCAGGTAGATCTACAGTTGTTGCTCCATTTAAATAATTTTAAAACCTGATGCTTTTTTGGAAAGTTAGAAATGTTTATCTTTAATTAATTCACTGGCCAATACTCAACTAGTAATGGGAAGATCCTGTAATGCTATTTCTTACATGTGCATTCTGCCTTCTCTCAAAACCAATGTGCTATGCCTCCAGTGATTTCTGCCTAAATGTCACATTCAGTGTTGACAAACAGTTCTTTAAAGAGCTCAGAGTTTAGGGAGGACTATCAGAAAAAAAAGTAAAAACAGAGCAAAAATAAAAGTTATAATTGGAATACCTTCACAGATCCAAGTACTTTATGATCTTTCAAAGGACAGCAATCATGTCTTATGTTTAGTACAACAACCTAACACAGTTTAGACACTCAGTGTTTTTGTTGGCTTCTGAAGAAAAGAGTAGGTAAATAATTATCTCTATCTGGGAGATTCAGGCAAGATTTCACATTTGTGATAGCATTCAAGCCAAATCCTAAAAGTGACTAAAAGTGTAGTGTGAGAGAGGAAGTTATTTCAGCTAAAGGGAAGAGCAAATGCAAAGACATAGAGACTTGAAAAGGAACCACATGTTATAACAATGAGTGATCTAGAGCGCTCTGAGCTTGGAACCAACTATATGACAAGCAAAGAAAAGACTGGTTAAGGTCACCCTGGAAAGCTCTTTTACCATGCCAGAGTTTATATTTTATATTCTGGAAAATGGTATGCCATATAAGATTTAAACAGAGAAGTGGAAGACTCAGGGCTTCCCAGGTGGTGCTAGTGGTAAAGCACACAACTGCCAATGTAGGAGACATAAAACACTTGGGTTCAATCCCTGGGTTGGGAAGATCCCCTGGAGGGGGATCAACCTACTCCAGTGTTCTTACCTGGAGAATCTAATGGGCAGAGGAGTCTGGTAGGCTACAGTCCCTAGGGCTAAAGAATCAGACATGACTGAATCAACTTAGTACTCACATACTCATATATATTAAAAAACAAAACACGTGGTGGCATTTTGAAGCATGAACTAAAAGGATGAATGGCTACAATTACTGGAGCAAGTAGATTTTATCTGTAAATCAAGGGTGGAGTTCAGGAGGGAGCAGTTCTAACAGCTCTGCAACATTTGAGGGGAGATGGAAGTGGGGGACACTAAATGAAGGGCTCAAATTAGAGACAGTTTAGAAGTTAACATCATCTGGCATGTTGAAAAAGATAATTAGGGAACAGTGATACGAAGCAGTTATCATGAGTCTGAAAGAAAATTTGTTCATTTCTATCTTTTGGTTTTCATGCAGATATGACTATTAGGAAAATAGGGGAGAAAAGAAGAGTTATTGGTGCATTCTCTCTACAATTCACTGTCTCCAACATCTTTTTATTACATTTTATACTTTCTATTCTCAGGTGACTCTTTCCAGATTGGCAGTATCAATTTTCTTTTGGAGGCTTTCCTGGGATAAAGGTAGAATATTGGTTCCAGGGAAAGAATATAGTATTTTCAGAGCTTAACTAATACCCTTTATACATGAATCATAATGTTATTTCTTAAATCAGCAAATGTTCATTCAGTAATTCTTTTGAATCAATTTGTTTAATAATCAAAATCAGCAAACATTTATTTACTGATTATATTATCTGAGTAAATACTCAATGCCCCAACAGGGAAAAAGGAAAAGAAATAGCATAATTCCTCCCCTAGAAAAGGGTGTTTTCCATATTTTCAGAGTAAAATTAACTACCTAGAGTTATTCTACTCCCCAGCCCTCCAAGCCAGTCTATTAACCACTGCTTTCTCAAAGGAAGGAAGTGAATCCATTTAGGGCTAGCAGCCAAGAATTTTGCATTCCATTCTATTCATTGCTTCAGTAACTGATTTATTGAGTAATATTCAGTAGCTATTCTGCAAACTTTCCTTTTATCCTCTGGAGTGGGCATTGCCCTGGAAATGCCACCAATGTGGACGTGGCCTATGGCATGACAGAGAAATGGGTGGAGACTAGAAACACATCTCTGACACATTTCAGGAATGTCCCTAGAGATGGCTCATTACTGAGTAGTTGAGCAGAGACATGACTCAGCCAGAGTTTCTGCAACTGGCTGTCTGAAGCAGCTATGAGAATCCTGGCAAGACTCATGGATCAGGCAGTGTTTTTTGGATGTAGAAGAGAAAACTGAGCCTTTTATTCAGAATCAGAGTTCTTTAATAACAATTTGATTATAGAAACTTACTTTTTGTCAGCACTACAATATTAAGAAGTCTTCTGCTTACAATAACTTACTCAAATATCATCAATTTAATTGAAACACATTGAAAACAATTATTTAATCAGTGGACTTCAGAATTCTTCTTTAGAATGGATTCACTAGAAAAATACCTTGATTTTTGCAGTTGAAAAATGAGATATCTCTGTTGGCATAGAGGTAACTCAAGGATATATAAACTTGTTTAGGTCCTAAACAATAAACACTAACTTGGACAGGGAGGGAAAGGGAGAAGAAAGAGAAGCGAGAAAAGGAAAGTGACCAAACAACACAGCAGAGAGAATGAAAGAAGTATGTCATAAATGACACTTGTCTATCAATTGTCATTGTATTGTCATATCAACTGTATCAATTGTCATTGTATCAATGGTCAAGGATATCTGTTGTATAAATTTTTCATGTAAGTGATACAATATGCCAGAGAATATGTATTTTGCATTGGGGTTTTGATGGTTTGATATTTATTTTAGGGTTGTGTTCACAGTGTCTCGTGTGAAGAAGTTAAAAAACTGTGTCTCTCAGTTGTGTATCACGGTATTATTCAGTGCCTGATTCTTAAGACAGAAATTGGACAGTTAAGGCCAAGTATAGTCATTCTGTTTTATTGGGCAATAGTTACATGATCTTCAGTATGTAGGAATTTGTGTGTCAAGGCTTATGTGACAATTTCTTTATGGCACTGAAATAAAACAGTAATTGGCTTTGCTGTGGCCTTTCTTCCTGTCCCTGGTATACTCCTTATAACAATGAATTCCTATTTATGAATCAAAAGATGATCAGTTTCTAACTGTAAAATTAAATTTAGCTCCCCATTAAAGTTCCAGCTGTCCCTAAGTAAAGGAATTATCATTTTCCTCAAGCTAAAATCTCCAGTTCTGCCTAAGACAAAGCCTTGAGATGGGAGTTCCCAAGAGGCTGCTTTTGGTCCAGGGACCTCTTATTAGAGTGCCAATGAATTTCCACACACATAAACAAACTCAGTTTTTTTGTGTGTATGTGATAAAAACAAAAGATTCTCAGAGAAGACGATCCTAGAACTCCTGGTTCCAGAACAATTGCTCACAGCTAGCTTAAGTGTTCCTGGTTTATTAACCAGGACCTAGTAGAGTGGTAGGGGACTTCCCTCGTAGCTCAGTTGGTTAAGAATCCACCTGCAATGCAGGAGACCATGGTTCGATTTCTGGGTCAGGAAGATCCACTGGAGAATAGACAGGCTCCCCATTCTCTTCCCTGGTGGCTCAGATGGTAAAGAATCCGCCTGCAGTGCAGGAGACCTGGGTTTGATCCCTGGGTTGGGAAGATCCCCTGGAGGAGGGCATGGAAACCCACTCCAGTATTTTGCCTGGAGAATCCCATGGACAGACGGCTACAGACCATGAAGTCACAAAGAGTCAGACACGACTGAGCAACGAAGCATAACACAGTACAGTAGAGTAGTAACAGCAACAGAAGACACTAAGCAGATGGTAAATTTTAGGATAGAGTTGACTCAATACCTGAGAAGTATGTAGTCATCAGTGTGGGGGCTCTTCACATATTCGTTTGGATCCTCTTTACTTTTTCTGTGTGGAAGTGGTGGGGTGTTAATGATTTTTGTGTATTCAACAGCCTGTCTTCTACCCCCTTCACAATGACAGAAGACTGACAGATGCTATGAAAACCAGGTTTCTTGCCTTCAGTCGGGGCACCTCTAAGGCATAATGTATATAACTCCAGAGCTCCCTGCGTGATCAGGCTTACATTACCTTCTGCAGGACTTATGCCTTAGACTGAGTTTGTACTGTTGCTTGGCTTCCTTCCCTTCTCTTTCTTGCTTCTTCCAACTCTTTAACTAGTATCCCTCATGGTCATTTCCTTAATAAATCAGTTACACATATGTCCTTGGCTCATGGTCTGCTTCTTTGGAACTTGACCAAAACAGAGAGAGAGGTGAGTGAAAAGGAAGAAACAGGGAGAATAGAAACATCCAAGTACAAAATAGCAAAATATATTACTAGAAGAAGGATGGGAGCGAACAGGATAATCTGAGAAAAAGGAGTAGAAGTAGGGTGAAGGAAACGATCAAAATGCAAGATACTGTAGTCTGGGACAGGACTTCATGGGACCTTCATTTAGGGATCCTGAAACATGGTAGTTAAACACAAAGTCCTGAACTCATTCTGACGGGATAAAGTTCCAACTTTGCCACTTCATAAGTGTTACCATTGGCAAGATATTTTATTCTCTAAGCCTCTACTTTTCCATCTACAAAACATATCTGAGATGTTAACCCTTAAAAATACTTTTACATACGGAAAGAAGTTTTATACCTAAAGGTATTTGTTGCAGCCTAGTTTAGAGATATGGTTCCCAACTAGAGGCGATTTGGCTATATCTGTGTACACTATTGTATTCACAGTGGGTAAAGATCAAGGTTGTAGCTATAAAATTTTCCTCTGTTCAAAAAAATAAAATAAAATTCTACAATGCAAGAGACAGTATCCTACCTTTATACCCAACAAAGAATTATTTGGGCCAAAATGTCAATATTGCCAAGGTTGAGAAGCTTTAATCTACACACACACACAGAAAGGAAATGAAACTAAATAATTTTTTAAATAAAAATAAGTAAATTATGATGTATATCTTAGGTGAAATAGTGTATATGAAAATACATTATTTTTACAAAAATATCATTAACTCCTTTGATGGGATTATAACAACAAAAAATGCTGAGAGTCTGTAAATATAGGTTCATTGATTCATCCTAGTCATAATCTTTGAGAGTGAATCCATGTCAGGCACTGGACTAAGTAATTGTTGTAAAGGAGACAAATGTATTACTTTCATGAATTTATATTCTAGTGAAATGTCTAAAAAGGCCTATAGAAAGAAAGAAATGGAAAAAGGGAGAGAGGGAAGGAAAGAAGGGAGAAAAATGGAAGAAAGGAAGATACATAAAAAGTTATGGAAAATTTAATCATAACAAATAAGAATATAAAGTAAAATGCCTGAGTCATTTTAAAAATGAATAACTAAAATGTGATAAATAAATAAATGAACAAAAAACAAATCTCCGAAAAACTGACATTTCAACTGAGATCTCAGTGACTGAAAGTTGGGAACTATGCAAGGATGAAGGAGAAAGCATTCCCAGCAGAGGGAACCGTTACACTAAAGACCCTAAAGTGAAAACAATGTCAGCAGTTTTGCAGAACATAAATATGAAGCACCAAAGAACAGTGTGGCTAACAATACAGACCATGAGGAAAGATAGACTTGACTTTGATTTCCTGCTCTGTGACATATCAAATGAGATGTTCACTCTCTCAAAGACTGTTCCTTCAGCATTGCTCCCCTTTCTGTAATTGGTAATAAGAAAATTTTTCAGGGTGATTGTGAAAATTAAATTAGACGATACGTAAAGTGCTAAGCATTATATCATTTACATAGTAAAGTACTCAGTGTGTGTGTGTGTGTGTGTGTGTGTGTGGGTGTGTGTGTGTGTGTATGTATGTGTTCAGTCACAACCATGTCTGAATCTCTGAAACGCCATGAACTGTAGCCTACCAGGCTCCTCTGTCCACAGGATTTTCCTGGCAGGAATACTGGAGTGTGTTGCCATTTCCTCCTCCAGGGGATGCAGTTTTAATTGAATAACAAAATCAAGATTTAAACATATACATAGGATACAAAATTAATACAAAAATAGTATATCAATATTAAGCATATATAATATGATATATAATACACACTCCTAGGGTACAGAAGGTATAATGTAATATAACATGATATAGCATAACCTCTAAGATCTTTATTATTCTGTGATACCTGGACTCTATGAATTCCGGTACAATGATAAATGACAAATAGCCTTTGACATATTAACACATGTATTTCAGTTCTCTGGGCCAATGGAGAGCGAATATCTTTTTTACTGGGATATGGGAGTAGGGTGGAAGCAAAATGTCTGTTGATAATTTAACTTTACGTGCAAAAATAAAGATGACCAGGTTTTTACAATAAGTGGTTCAGAGACTGGGTAGCCCATATGGAAACTTTTAAATACCCCCAGTGGAGAAAGACAAGGTGGCATAGCCCTTACTAAAATGGCTGTACATTAGACAGAGGCTATTCCTGACACTGGAAATGTCATCAGGTGGAATTTCAGCTCAAATGTACTGATCCAAAATTGGCTCACCAATATTCTTTTTATGCCATAATTGAAAATGATTATCTAATTTTATCAGTAATTCACCATTTGTGTAAAAGCCATTTACAAATATTATTTCATCACATTGACAAAATAAATGAATCACAAGTGATGAATGTACCAGCTTTGCTTAACACAGTTTAATTGAATAAAGGATGTAGGCCTAATGGTTTACAGGAAGTCACACACAAATAAGATAAATTCAGGGTCAAGATCCACTTATAATCCATTAAAATGCCATTGAAATCATAGCCTTGCTCTACATGAGAAGGTAATTGTACTGTCTCAGTTCAGTTCAGTTCAGTTTAGTCGCTCAGTCGTGTCCGACTCTCTGAGACCCCATGAATCACAGCACGCCAGGCCTCCCTGTCCATCACCAACTCCCGGAGTTCACTCAAACTCATGTCCATCGAGTCGGTGATGCCATCCAGCCATCTCATTCTCTGTCGTCCCTTTCTCCTCCCGCCCCCAATCCTTCCCAGCATCAGAGTCTTTTCCAGTGAGTCAACTATTCGCATGAGGTAGCCAAAGTATTGGAGTTTCAGCTTTAGCATCAGTCCTTCCAATGAACACCCAGGACTGATCTTTAGAATGGACTGGTTGGATCTCCTTGCAGTCCAAGGGACTTTCAAGAGTCTTCTCCAGCACCACAGTTCAAAAGCATCAATTCTTCGGCGATCAGTTTTCTTCACAGTCCAACTCTCACATCCATACATGACCACTGGAAAAACCATAGCCTTGACTAGACGGACCTTTGTTGGCAAAGTAATGTCTCTGCTTTTGAATATGCTATCTAGGTTGGTCATAACTTTCCTTCCAAGGAGTAAGCGTCTTTTAATTTCATGGCTGCAATCAGCATCCGCAGTGATTTTGGAGCCCAAAAAATTGTACTGTCTAGTGATTTAAAAAAAAAAAAAAAGTTGTTATAACGAGATGTAGAGATGTACAGAACTACGTAGTCTTCAAGATTAGCAAATATGTGATTTATCTTATATGAATGTATTTAGTACTTATATTCTTATTAATTTAACAAATTAGAAAGCATAGTGTATAATTAAGCTGTATTTAAGTTCACATGTGAAATTAAATAGGAAGACTTACGTGGACAAATTCCAAGATATGTTTTCCTTTCATATTTCAAAGCTGCTTCTATGAGTTCCTTAAAAGTGTTGAAAAATATTGTTTGGTTATACTATTGAGATGTTATTTAAAATTATGAAAACTATCTCTAATGGAGAGTTTATGTATAAAATTAAAATAAAATCAATTTAGAAGAGAGCTCAGAGTTTTTTTTTTTTTTTAATTCAGTATGTGAGGATCTGGTGCCAAGAGTTGAATCAGAGAAGATAGTCTTCTTTATACCACATACACTGTACTTCAAAACGGACGGGTTCAAAATTGAGAAAGGAGTACATCAAGGCTGTATATTGTCACTCTGCTTATTTAACTTATATACTGAGTACATCATGCAAATGCTGGGCTGGATAAAGCACAGGCTGGAATCAAGATTGCCAGGAGCAATACCAATAATCTCGGATACACAGATGATACCACCCTGATGGCAGAAAGTGAAGAAGAATGAAAGAGCCCCTTGATGAAAGTGAAAGAGGAGAGTGAAAAAGCTGATTTAACACTCAACATTCAAAAACTAAGATCATGGCATCTAGTCGCATCACTTCATGGCAAATAGATGAGGAAAAAATGGAAACAGTGACAGACTTTATTTTCCTAGGTTTCAAATCATTGCAGATGGTGACTGCAGTCATGAAATTAAAAGACACTTGTTCCTTGGAAGAAAAGCTATGATGAAAAAAGACAGTGTATTTAAAAGCAGAGACATCAATTTGCCAACAAAGGTCCATCTAGTCAAAGCTATTTTTTTTCCAATAGTCATGTTTCATGTATGGATGTGAGAGTTGGACCACAGAGAAGACTGAGTGCCAAAGAATTTATGCTTTATAACTGTGGTGCTGGAGAACACTCTTGAGAGTCCACTGGGCAGCAAGAAGATCCAACTGGTCAATACTAATGGAAATCAACCCTGAATATTCACTGGAAAGAATGATGCTGAAGATGAAACTCTAACTTGGCCGCCTGCTGGGAAGAGCTGACTCACTGGAAAGATCCTGAGGCTGGGAAATTTTGAAGGCAGGAAGAGAAGGGGATGACAGATGATGAGATGGTTGGATGGCATCATTGACTCAATGGACATGAGTTTGGGCAAACTCCAGGACATAGTGAAGGACAGAGAGACCTGGCATGCTGCAGTCCATGGGGTTGCAAAGAGTAGAACAAGACTGAGTGACTGAACAATGAGTATCTTATATATTAAGCCCTTAAAACAACCAGCATCTAATAAGCAAGGCCTGCTGCTGCTGCTAAGTCACTTCAGTCATGTCCAACTCTGTGCGACCCCATAGATGGCAGCCCACCAGGCTCCCCTGTCCCTGGGATTGTCCAGGCAAGATCACTGGAGTGGGTTGCCATTTCCTTCTCCAAAAGCAAGGCCTACAGAAAGCAATTTTATGAGCATTCTATTTTTCTTAGTAAATTTTTTCAGTGTGGAATAATTTTTACCAGTGTTCAGGTGAGATGGAAGAACAATAATTCCAAACAGAAAGCAAGTTGGGAGTAAGGAAGCTTACTGCTTTACAATGTGAGATGGACTGCTTTTATTTATATTATTCCCCACTGAACTTTACCTTAAAATTGATATATAACAACAAAGCGATCAGAATGGGGCTACCTATAACCTTTTGACACATTTTTAGAAGACAGAAAGCAGATGATAAAGTGGTCCTATTGCAGAAGGATAGAAAAATCTGTGGCCTAAAGAATATGAGGAAAAAGTAACAGTAAGTAAGAAAGAATCAATATATGCTACAAACCTACAAGATGTTTTGGAACCGGATTTTCCAGTTACCATAAAAGGTGATGAGTAATTTACGAGAGGTAGATGGGATAGTTAATCTATTCTGTTTCTCACAATTGAATACAGAACACTTGACAGCTATCTGTTTAACTATGAGATCAAAAATTAACCTTTTAAAGTTTTTACATGTGTGGAAGTAGCCACCCTATAATAAGACTATCTACATTCTGATTTAAGGATCCAAACATGTAACAATTTAGCTTTCTGACCTTATCCTAAGCAGGCTGACAATGAGCAAATACCTCACACATCAGAAAAACTCATAGTCATGAGTCCAAATAAATGGATAACCAAAGTTGACAGGAAAGTTTAGAAAAGTATGAACTATAAGAAAGCCAAGTGAACAGATGAATAAATGACCCTAAGGAAATGGATAATTAACAAAAGAGAATAAAACATCCAAGAATTTAATAGGGTCATTAGATTTTTATAAACAATATACTGCTTTCATAAGATTCTATGACAAAGAAGTAGTCAGAGAACAGAAGATATTACTTCAGTTCAGTTCAGTTCAGTTCAGTCGCTCAGTCGTGTCCGACTCTTTGTGACCCAATAAATCACAGCACGCCAGGCCTCCCTGTCCATCACCAACTCCCGGAGTTCACTCAAACTCATGTCCATCGAGTCGGTGATGCCATCCAGCCATCTCCTTCTCGGTCGTCCCCTTCTCCTCCCGCCCCCAACCTTTCCCAGCATCAAAGTCTTTTCCAGTGAGTCAACTCGTCGCATGAGGCGGCCAAAGTATTGGAGTTTCAGCTTTAGCATCAGTCCTTCCAATGAACACCCAGGATTGATCTCCTTTAGAATGGACTGGTTGGATCTCCTTGCAGTCCAAGGGACTTAGCAGTTAATAATTTATTGCACCTAAAATAATTAATTAAGAAGCTTAATAGATAAAGTCAAAGAAATTTCTCAAGAAGATAAAGAAGATAAAAGACAGAGAAGATCAATCCTTGGGACTGAACATCAAACTAGTAAAACTCTCTAGAAAGCATAAAGAGAGAATACAGAAGGAAAGGGATTAAAAAGAAATTAACATATACTTCTGAAAGCTGTAAGTATAAGTCTACAGATTAAGAGGACTCAAAAATTGTTTAGCAGAGTGTGGGGAAAAGATACACATTTAGAAAAGTATTATAGAAGCTCAGTATAGCAAGGACAAAAAGGAGTTCTTAAAAGGTCAAACTGCTTAAACTACAAAGAAATAATATTCAAACTACCATCAGACTTTTAACAGCAAAATTGAATTCTGGAATAAAGTGATATATGCCTTCAATGTTGGTCAGTCTTCATCCTGGACCATATGGAGAGAATGGTGAACAGAATAAAGTCACTGCCACACAATTAAGCTATCAGGAGATTACTTTACACATAGCCCTTTTTTAGGCAGTTCCTTAAGTGTGAGTTCCAGGAAAAAAAAAAGGGAAATAAATGAACAAACTAACATCAAAAAAAATGAAGACAGACATATGGAATATAGAAAATAAAGAATTCATCGGGGCTGGTGCACTGGGATGAACTGAGGATGGGCTGGGGAGGGAAGTGGGAGGGGGGTTCAAGATGGGGAACACATGTACAACCGGGGCAGATTCATGTCAATGTATGGCAAAACCAATACAATAATGTAAAGTAATTAGCCTCAAATTAAAATAAATAAATTTTAAAAATAACAAGAAAACAAACCAAAAAAAAATTAATAATAATTCAATCATCGAGTCATATAGATGTGGACCAAAATGTTTATAGATAAATCAGCCCATATTGGAGAAGAACAGGTTAGAGAAGGAAATTACTTCATGAGGTAAAAAAGAAGAATTCATAGGTTTGTTATTTTGAGAATTTTAAAGAACAGAAAATGTAAAAGTCACAAAAAAGAAAGTCACCTAAAACTACAGGAAAAATATAAATGATGGTATAAAAGAGTGAATGAAACTAGGTAGAAAAGGAAATGTTATCACAGTATGACATAGTTCCATGGTAAACACTATTTAGATGAAAATGAATTTAAAAAAATACCTCATATTGCCTTTCAATTTTAAAACTAAGCTATAGGTAGAGACCAGAGGGTCACTTATTGCTCTGGAACAGAATATATTGTAACCAACCTTGACAATAAATAAGAAAATGCTCAAATGACTGAAGAGAGGAAATTGGAGAAGAGCGAGAGGAGAGGCTGTGGGTGGTAATAACATACGAATCTTTTTGATTCAGGAGATATTGGCTATTGTTGATGGAATAAGGAGTGAAAGTGTAAGAATATAGTTTATAATAAAAATAAAACTAAAAGAGTAACAAAAAGTGATAGCAATTTCTCTTTTACAGGGATAGAAGATTGAAAGTAAATTAAATATTGTATGAGATCCCTGCTTCCACCAGTCATTCCATGAACATGTAAGATAATCTCTAAAATTAAGAAATATTAACATAGGCCTTTGTACATGTTTAAAATGGGACTAAAGAAAGAGAGTACTTGGCCAGAGAATTTAAGTCCATCTCTACTATATTCTTTTAAAATTGGTACTACGTTTTAAAAAATAAACTTTGTATTTTGTAATAACTTTAGATTTACAGAAAAAGGGCAAAAAGAGTACAGAGTTCATATACACTTGCTCAGTTTCCCCCATTAATAATTTATATTACCATGATACATTTATCAAAACTAAAAAACTGACATCGGTACATTGCTGTTAACTGAACTATAGACTTTATTTGGATTCCACCAAGATTTTTATAAACATCCTCTTTACATTCCAGATCCAAAGTAGCACATTGCGTTTAGTTGTCAGGCCTCCCCAGTTTTCTTTGGTTTGTGGCAGTTTCCCTGTCTGTCTTAGTTTTTATAGCTTTGACAATCTTTTAAGAGTACTGGTCAGGTATTCTGCATAATGTCTTCTCATCTTGGTTTGTCTGTTGTTTAATGACAATTAGACTGAGGCTAAAGGTTTTTTTTTTTTTATTTTAATTGAAGGCTAATTACTCTACAATATTGTATTGGTTTTGCAATACACTGACATGAATCCGCCACAGGTGTACATGTGTTTGCCATCTTGAACCCCCTTCCCACCTCCCTCTCCATATCATCCCTCTCGGTCATCCCAGTGCACCAGCCCCGAGCATCCTGTATCATGCATCGAACCTGGACTGGCGATTTGTTTCACATATGATAATATACATGTTTCAATGCCATTCTTCCAAATCATCCCACCCTCGCCCTCTCCCACAGAGTCCAAAAGACTGTTCTATACATCTGTGTCTCTTTTGCTGTCTCACATAGAGGGTTATCGTTATCATCTTTCTAAATTCCATATATATGCGTTAGTATCCTGTATTGGTGTTTTTCTTTCTGGCTTACTTCACTCTGTATAATAGGCTCCAGTTTCATCCACCTCATTAGAACTGATTCAAATGTATTCTTTTTAATTGCTGAGTAATACTCCATTGTGTATATGTACCAAAGCTTTCTTATCCATTCGTCTGCAGATGGACATCTAGGTTGCTTCCATGTCCTCGCTATTATAAACAGTGCTGTGATGAACATTGGAATACATGTGTCTCTTTCAATTCTGGTTTCCTCGGTGTGTATGCCCAGGAGTGGGATTGCTGGGTTGTATGACTGTTCTATTTCCAGTTTTTTGAGGAATCTCCACACTGCTCTCCATAGTGGCTGTACTAGTTTGCATTCCCACCAACAGTGTAAGAGGATTCCCTTTTCTCCACACCCTCTCCAGCATTTATTGCTTGTAGACTTTTGGATAGCAGCCATTCTGACTGGCGTGAAATGGTCCCTCATTGTGGTTTTGATTTGCATTTCTCTGATAATGAATGATGTTGAGCATCTTTTCATGTGTTTGTCAGTCATCTGTATGTCTTCTTTGGAGAAATATCTGTTTAGTTTTTTGGCCCATTTTTTTATTGGGTCGTTTATTTTTCTGGAGTTGAGCTGTAGGAGTTGCTTGTATATTTTTGAGATTAATCCTTTGTCAGTTGCTTCATTTGCTATTATTTTCTCCCATTCTGAAGGCTGTTCTTTCACCTTGCTTATAGCAGAAGCTTTTAATTTTAATTAGGTCCCATTTGTTTATTTTTGCTTTTATTTCCAATATTCTGGGAGGTGGGTCAAGGAGGATACTGCTGTGATTTATGTCGGAGAGTGTTTTGCCTATGTTCTCCTCTAGTTTTATAGTTTCTGGTCTTATGTTTAGATCTTTAATCCATTTTGACTTATTTTTGTGTATGGTGTTAGAAAGTGTTCTAGTTTCATTCTTTCACAAGTGATTGACCAGTTTTCCCAGCACCACTTGTTAAAGAGATTGTCTTTTCTCCCTTGAATATTTTTGCCTCCTTTGTCAAAGATAAGGTGTCCATATTTGTGTGGATTTATCTCTGGACTTTCTATTTTGTTCCATTGATCTATATTTGTCTTTGTGCCAGTATATTGTCTTGATGACTGTGGCTTTGTAGTAGAGCCTGAAGTCCAGCAGGTTGATTCCTCCAGTTCCATTCTTTTTTCTCAAGATTGCTTTGGCTATTCGAGTTTTTTTGTATTTCCATACAAATTGTGAAATTATTTGTTCTAGCTCTGTGAAAAACACCGTTGGTAGCTTGATAGGGATTGCATTGAATCTATAGATTACTTTGGGTAGTATACTCAACTACAATATATTGATTCTTCTAATCCATTAACACGTTATATTTCTCCATCTATTACTGTCCTTTTTGATTTCTTTCACCACTGTTTTATAGTTTTCTATATATAGGTCTTTTGTTTCTTTAGATAGATATATTCCTAAGTATTTTATTCTTTTCAATTTGCAACGGTGAATGGAATTGTTTCCTTAATTTCTCTATTTTCTCATTATTAGTGTATAGGAATGCAAGGGATTTCTGTGTGTTGATTTTATACCCTGCAACTTTACTATATTCATTGATTAGCTCTAGTAATTTTCTGTGGAGTCTTTAGGGTTTTCTATGTAGAGGATCATATCATCTGTAAACAGTGAGAGTTTTACTTCTTCTTTTCCAATTTGGATTCCTTTTACTTCTTTTTCTGCTCTGATTGCTGTGACCAAAACTATGTTGAATAGTAGTGGTGAGAGTGGGCACCCTTGTCTTGTTGTTGACTTTAGGGGAAATGCTTTCAGTTTTTCACCATTGAGGATAATGTTTGCTGTGGGTTTGTCATATATAGCTTTTATTATGTTGAGGTATGTTCCTTCTATTCCTGCTTTCTAGAGGATTTTTATCATAAATGGAGGTTGAATTTTGTCAAAGCCTTTCTCTGCATCTATTGAAATAATCATATGGTTTTTATTTTTCAATTTGTTAATGTGATGTATTACATTGATTGATTTGCAGATATTGAAAAATCCTTGCATTACTGGGATAAAGCCCACTTGGTCATGATGTATGATCTTTTTAATGTGTTGTTGGATTCTGATTGCTAGAATTTTGTTAAGGAATTTTGCATCTATGTTCATCAGTGATATTAGCCTGTAGTTTTCTTTTTTTGTGACATCTGTGTCAGGTTTTGGTATTAGGGTGATGTTGGCCTCACAGAATGAGTTTAGAAGTTTACCTTCCTCTGCAATTTTCTGGAAGAGTTTGAGTAGGATAGGTGTTAGCTCTTCTCTAAATTTTTGGTAGAATTCAGCTGTGAAGCCATTGTTTGAAGGTTTTAGAAAGAATACAACAGAGATGAAGTGTCCCTGTTTTCACACCATATCAGAAGTACATGCTACCTAGATTACATCATTCATGGCATTATTCTTTTTTTGGTTAAGGTAGCGTTTTCTACGTTTCTCCACTGTTCACTCACTATTTCTCCTTTTGATGTTCTGTTCTTTGAAAGTAAACTATTAGGTCTAGTCCAGTCTTAACTGAGGATAGGGACAGGAATTACTGTTTACCTCTTGTAGCATGGAGTATCTACACGTATTATTTGGAATTCTTCTGGGAAGAAACATTTATTTATTTATTCAGTCTTTTATTTATATCAGCATGAACTCATGTATACTTATTTCATAGTTTAGGTTATAACCCAATATGATGCTATTTGGACTAGTGGACAGGTGGCGCTAGTGGTAAAGAATCTGCCTGCCTATGCGGGAGATGGGGGTTCGATTCCCGGATCAGGAATATCCTCGAGTAGGAAATGGCGCCTCACTCCAGTATTCTTGCCTGGAAAATTCCACGGGCAGAGGAGCCTGGTAGGCTATCGTCCATGAGGCCGCAAAGAGTGGGACATGACTGAACGACTGAGTACACACATATGATGTTATTTATTTTATTGCTCAAATTATTCTAGTTTAGGCCATTTGGAACTCTTTTAAGTTAGTCATGTCTCTTTGAAGTATCTCTATCCTTTCATTTTTGAACATTTCCTTTTCTTTGGAGCTATAAGATGATCTGGGTTTATCTTTTTTTTTTTAACCCTGATCCTAGAATCAGCTATTTCTCCAAAAATCTGTGGTAGCTTTTTTATTGGAAAATAATGTTTTGAAGCCAAGATCTAGGTATTGGATGTACTTGCTGTTTCTGTGTGTTATTGCTTATCAATATATATAGCTAGGTGATACACACACACACAACCATATATATATATATACCAATCATAACCCTTGAGGATATATGCATTAGGGTTCTCCAGAAAAATAGAACCAGTAGGGTGTGCATATCATAGAAGATTTACTTTAAAGAATTGGCTCATGCAGTTAATGTGGACTGACAAATACAAAATCTGCAAGATGGCCCAGCAAGTAGGAGACTCAGAGAAGAACCAGTGTTGCAGTTTACTAGCAGTGGTCATCTGCTGCAGAGTTCTTTCTTGCTCAAAGGATGACAAAAAGGATGTCTTTTTGTCCTATTCAGGTTTTCAACTGATTGGATGAGTCCCACCCATTTTATGGAAAGCAATCAACTTTATTTACAGTCCACTGATTTAAATATTAATTTCATCCAAAAACATTCTCAGAGAAACATCCAGAATAATATCTAGCCAAATATCTAAGCACAGTGGTCCAATCACGTAGACCTATAAAGTTAGCCATCTTGCATATGTATCTATAACTGCTTCTGTTTCCATACATATTTATATGTATTATGACTGGTATGTTACCTTCCATGGGGTTGTAAAGAGTCAGACAAGACTTAGCTACTGAACAACAACAACAAATATAAGTTCTTTGTAATTGTTCTAACTCTTATCCAGTCTCAATGATATTTTTGTAAATATGTGTTAATTTTTAGCTAAATATTTAGGACATGAAACATCTTGACTTTCATTAATAAATGTGAAATTAAGAATTTTATGTACATGGAATTAGAAAATGTGTGAAATTAGTGAAGCAGGGAAATAATGACTCCGAATACATGTTAGATATTTCATATTTTTTATTTTGCTTAAACTATACAATTATGGGAGGGAAACATCATTGATAACATTGTTCAAGTCAGAAATCTTCAGCTCAGGGAGCAGAGAAATTGTCTAAATCCTCACAGAATGTTAATTTATAACAAATAGTATATTTCAGAGGAAAGAAGATGGAATGGTGCAGGGAGCAGGAACCAAAAATTAGTTAACATTAAATTTCTGCTGTAACAAAATGCCTCAAACTGGGCCGTTTAAAATGACAGAAAATATTCTGTCACAATTGTGAGGTTAGAAGTCCAAAATCAAGGTATTGAGAGTTCCACGTTTCCTCTGAACCCTCTATAGGAGAATCCGTCCTTTTTCCTTTCAGTTTCTGGTAGCCCCAGGTATTCCTTGATTTGTGGTAACATAACTCCAATCTGTCACCATAATTCATATGACCTTCTTTTTTTAAAGACACCAGTCATATTGGATTAAGGACTCACTCCAATGACCTCCTTCTAACTTAATCTTTGCAAGGACCCTATTTCCAAATAAGATCACATTCACAAGTATGAGGGTTAAGACTTCACCATATCATTTTGAGGGATACAGTTCAATCCACTGTTCCTCCCAAGTAATGCTGACATAATTTAAAAACCATTGAAACTACAGTCAAGACAATGTGACCGTGACTTGCACAGAGAAAAGATGTGCAAAAGGATGTGGCAGGGCCAGACAGTGATGACCTAAGGGAAGTGGAAAGGAATGTAGGTTCCTGAGTACTACACTCTGTTTCTTCTGTTTTCATTCAGATTTATTCCCTTGCTTCGCTTTCCTTGTTTTTAAATTTTAGGTGAGGATTATAAGGTAAGATATGCTGAAGGTAAGACGCTGTAAATGCTAACAGAGCTATTCTTTGCAAAATGCAAACTTACCTCATACAGCTCTCTGTTGAAAAGTATCACCATTTCCCTCAACTTCCAGCCTTCTTTGGCATTATGCACAGCAAAACTTTGTTTCCTTAGAGACACCCATATTTAATAGCAGACAGGGAGGTTTTGGCTCAAAAGTAGAAGAGAAAAGAGACAGGGTACCTGACTGTAAGAGTGTTAAACAAACATTTTGAGAAATGCTTTTATACTAGTGAAGGACCTTCTTTGGGTTAAACTATTATATAAATTGACAAGTTGAGTAAAATATGGATCATCTATTTGGTGATGGACAGGGAGGCCTGGCGTGCTGTGATTCATGGGGTCGCGGAGAGTCGGACACGACTGAGCGACTGAACTGAACTGAACTGATATGACTCGATTAATTACCAGTTTGCTGTCTGAGAAAAGTAGATTTAAACTTAAATCTATGCCAATCTGTGATTTTGTATTGTAACTTAAAAATAGTGAAACTGAGCAGTGAACGGGTTATTTTCTCTAAGTGTAAATATGAGGAAAATGCTAAACTTTAAGAGTAAAGCACATTTGTTTCCCCTTCAAAATCTGAGAAGATAAAATCATAACACACGCAAAAACTTCGCTGAGTATTAGCCAGTGAACTGTTGAAGCAGTCAGTGTTTAAAATACTGCCAAAGGCTATTTTCTCTCCTATAAGTAAATCATTGTGTTTCAATTTTCAGATACTCTCATCATGTTTTGGTTTCACTCAAATAATAATCCTAAAATAATTTTAAAAATCTGATGAGAGGAAATGCAAAAAAAATTAACGGAATATTTTGGAGTTAAGAGTGCCTTAAATGAAAATGAAAGACTATAAGAATCAAACATTCATATTTTGTATAAAAGTGATATACAACCAAATCATACCCCAGGGTATGTATGGGCATATGTTAAAGTATATAAAGAACATAAATTCCATGAAGAAACAGTATCTTGTGACCAAGAGCTTACGCACACTCAAGAGACTTAAAGTGAAAGTGAAAGTCTCTCAGTGGTGTCTGACTCTTTGTGACCCCATGGATAGTCCATGGATAGTCCATGGAATTCTCCAGACCAGAATACTGGAGTAGGTAGCTGTTTCCTTCTCCAGGGGACGTTTCTGACCCAGGAATCGAACCAGGATCTCCTGCATTGCAGGTGGATTCTTTACCAGCTGAGTTACCTGGGGAGCCCCTAAGAGAGACTTAAATGGAAGTCAAATAATGAAATATTTCCTAATATCAAAAATTGTTGCCTTTTAGAAACCTTAACAGTTGGTCTATACATTAAATAATGAAATATTTCTTATGTCAAAAACTGTTGCCTTTTAGAAACCTTTATATTCGGTCTATACATACATCCACAGACAAATGACAGCATCAATAACTGGATGCAAATTCTAATTTGTATTTTCAAAACTGGGGTGATACCTTCAGTATACCTATGTTCTAACAGAATTATATTTTAGTGTTTATTCTTAAACTGTAGATCCAGAGTCAGAATTTTCCTAGAAATGTTTAATATTTCTTCAAAATATATGGGTATGTATGGGGATAGGAGAGGTGGTGTTTTTAACTCCAGGAAAATAAATAGTTCATTATGAAAAGAAAAGTTCTCCATATAAAAATCTTACAATGTAATGAATTTTCTGGGGTTACAGGTGAACATTTATACTTTCTAAGGGATTGATAGAAAAATATCCAACACTAGCACTTAATTTTATGGCTGGAGCTAAATGTCTATCAATACGATTTTAGAAAAAAAAAACTTTTGTACATTTTATAACATTTTATAAAATCTTTGAAGTTTATAAAATTTATCAAACTTTTATAAAAATTTCATATTTTCTATTACCAGGAAGTACAAATGCTTTTTTTTCCCTAACTGATATGAATTTGCTGTAGATAAATAAAAATAATATACCATGTGTTCCTGAAATAATATGCTTATAATTATAAATGTTTTGCATTAGTTTACTCATCATGGAATTTTATTTTATTTTTAATTAATTAACTATGGGTGTGCTGGGTCTTTGTTGTTGCATGCAGGCTTTCTTTAGTTGTGGTGCCTGCACTTCTCATTATGACTTCAGTAATTTGTGGCTCACAGATTATAGAGGGAGGGCTTAGCAGTTGTGGTGCAAAGGCTTAGTTGCCTTGCAGCATGTGGAATCTTCCCAGGACAGGGATCAAACCTGTGTCCCCTGCATTGGTAAGTGGATTCTTAACCACTACACTATCAGGGAAGATCCTTCACAGAATTTTAAAACTGAATTGGTATTATTGGTGTTATTTTTTATAGCTCTTCATTTAAACCATAGATATTTTCTGAAAATATATATGCTTTTTAACATGAATGCTAACTAAATAAAATTTTTGGATAGACTGAAGAACCCTTTGATGAAGCAAGTTTTTACAACTCATGCTATTATTACAGCATCAGATAACCCAAGATATTTAATATATGATATTTTGTTAAATGATATATACTTCAGTTCATTTCAATCGCTCAGTCGTGTCCTACTCTTTGTGACCCCATGAATCACAGCACGCCAGGCCTCCCTGTCCATCACCAGCCCCTGGAGTTCATTCAAACTCATGTCCATCGAGTCGGTGATGCCATCCAGCCATCTCATTCTCTGTCATCCCCTTCTCCTCCTGCCCCCAATCCCTCCCAGCATCGTAAAGATATATACTTAAAAGTAATGAAATTGGGATGAAATCTGCAGAATATGAAAATAAAATTTGTAGAAAGTTTAAATCTTAAAAGATTATATTTTTGTTGCTTCAAATTAAGACGGTAGAAGAAAGCTTAAATGAAACAACTCTAGAGTAAAACATGAGAAGAAACAAAATTATATTCAGTTATTGGAAATAGATATTTTTTCCCTTTCTATGCCAAGAATTGCTGCTACTAGGTTCTTTTTAATCATTTATGCTGTTATTTTTATGTTTAATGTGATAGGAGTTTCCCAGAACCTTGTTTTAAATTTTAAACAGAGAACTCAAAACATGTTTTCTGAATTTTAATTTTAAACCTCAAAGTTTAAAATTTGAATTAATTCATACCACATGTTCTTATAGCAGTTGATTATCAAGAATTAAGCCAATTCAAATGTTCTCACAGATTTTACAAATTCAAATTAAAATTCAAATACAGCCTGAAGAGGAAAATACAAACATAATTACCTTTGGGAGTAAAGTTATGAACCTTGGAAAGTAGTTACTTAAAAAGTCGGTAAGAAACTCCATGTATTGAAATGAAACATTATTAGTAACAATAAAATATATTATTTAGGCTTCTTCAGGTCCACAAAACATTACTGAAAGAAAAGTTTGATGTAGTTAATTGAGCAACAATTTATCAAGCAGTCACTGTGTGCAGACTTGGCTTTGCTTCTGGCTACAAAATGTCTAGAGGTCTATGTCCTATCCTGTGGCAGTGGAGTTAATGGAGAACATTTTCACACGATGGTAACATAAAATAAACAGCATTTTATGTATATGTAAAATATGCATAAAATATACCCTGGTGGCCCAATAGTTAAGAATCCACCTGCCAGTGCCAGGGACACAGGTGTGATGTCTGACCTGGGACGATCCCACATGCTGCAAAGCAACTAAGCCCATGCGCCACAACTACTGAAGCCCATGTCCATAAAGACTACGCCCATAGAGCCTACACCCTACAACAAACCACTGCAGTGAGAAGCTCGCACCGCAAGGAAGAGCAGCCCCCTCTCACCACAACTAGAAGAAAGGCAGTGCGGCAACAGAGACTCAGCACAGCCAAAAAAATAAATAAATACATATTTTTTTAAAGTATACAGCAGAGGGATAAACAAATTTATGGTAATAATGAGAGAGAAGGTGTTATCATACTTTATAATATCTAATTAACCATCAGGCTAACTGTAGTTGGTATAACTCTCATTTTAAAAATAATAAAAATAAAACTGGAAATCACACAATACTCAAAATAGTAAGTTAATGTATCAAAAATATAGATAAAAATCTGTTTGACATAAAAATTGATATTGTTAAAAAAAATTGATATTGTTATCATTTTATGTATAATATCCAAGACTTCACTAATGTTTGCCTAGGATTGTAGGAGTGTTCTACAGAGAGGATTTGAGGTAAGTCTCAATGAATGAGAAAGAATTTGCCAAGTGGGTGAGATGGAGGAAAACAGAGGAAATGGCATGTGAAAACCACAGAAGGTGACTAGGTACCGTATGGTCAAACAATTGTAAGGCAAGGCATTTGATACATAGAAGTTTAAGGAGCAAGGGGAAGGAATAGGTGAGAGGGGAATGAAGGATTATCTTGGACCAGTCAGTGAAAGGGAATGCCTGAGCCATGAAAATAAGCTGGAACATTATCCCCAGTGAATGAACAAAAGACTATTCAGAAACCCTGGTGACAACTGGCATAAAAGGTAACCTGTAACTTGCCGTTTAAAAATCAGGTTTGACCTTCCTTGATATCACTGAGCCTCATGTTACTTAGGCTTGAGTTCACTGGGGAGATTTGTTTCTGGATTGACTTTTACTGTATTTACACAAGTAACAAACTAGACTTAAAGGAAGAGAAATAATTTGTTAATATATAACTATAAATGTGTTTGGATAGAGGATAAAAAATAATTCAGAAATTTTGTTTCATAATTGTATGATCTTTTACCTAGTCAATTTATTATTGATTCCTTCTTCTACCTCTAGATGAAATACTTCTCCATCTATATTTCAAGGCTGTTCATTAATCATCGCAGTTCTAGCTATTCTATAAATGCATAGGAAAAATACATAGTGATTTTGCTTTGAAACTTCCTATAATTTCATGGTGATAATAAAACATCTGAATTTATAATTTGGATGTGTGAGATAAAGTGTTTAGTATCCAACAAAAACAAAAAAACCTTCTTCAGGACCTAAATAGCCTAGGAGGAAAGGTAAAGTTTTCCACTTCTTCCTGCTTACCGGACTGAACCAATGTACTAACAGTAGTGAGAAACGGACTCTGACACAGGCAGATCTGAATTCACTGCCTAGACAGGGCCCAAATAAGAGCAGGTGACTCAATATTTTTCACTGGCTTTCTGTTTGCATAATGTAAGCACTTATATTATCTTTTTAGGACCATTAATGAGTTTAAAAGAAATAGTCTTTGTAAAATATCTATTAAATAACATATATGTGTGTGATAAGTTGCTTCAGTCATGTCTGACTCTTTGTGACCCCGTGGACTGTGGACCGCTAAGCTTCTCTCCATGGTATTCTCCAGGCAAGTACACTGGAGTGGGTTATTATGCCCTCTTCCAGGGAGTCTTCCCAAACCAGGGATTGAACCCACATCTCTTACATCTCCTGCATTAACAGGCAGGTTCTTTGTCACTAGGACCACCCAGGAAGCTCATTAAATAACATATTCTCTTCTAAATCATACTCCTTTTTCTGGTACACTTCTGGTCTAAAATTCAACAAGCCCATTGAAATGGATGCAATCCATCAAAGAAAAGTTATTTTGCTGAAATGTACCCCAAGGTTGCATATCTTATGTCACATTTTTTTAAAAAGTGAAAATTGTTTATCTCCTTTAAAGTTTTTAAATGCCACTTGAAATGTCAAAGCATTAAGTATAATGACTGAAATTAATAACAAGTAGTTGATGCTTTTTAAATTTATTGCACAGCCTTCTCTATCTCCCAGAGATCAATGGTAGAGAAGACAACTTTGTCATGTAATTTTCATTATGAGACTGCCATTGTTAGGATGTAAAGGTTGTTTATACAATTTAATATTCTACTTTCTAATCAACCACTTAAGGTTCATGAAGAATAGAAAAGTGGTAAAATTTGAAGATAACGTGGAAAAGGCCTTTGACCAGGTTAAAAAACTGTAGATGGGAATCAGCTATAACTAACAATCCTGAACTCATCGCTCCAGTTGGTAATTATTTTTGAGCCTTGTTACACACATCTGACAATCAGAGGCACTCACATAGGCCTCTTGTAGCTCTCCTGTGAGAACATGTGGGAAAGAGTTTTATACTGCCAGATAAAGAAACAGAGTTCAGGATATAATAGATCTAGCAAAGCAGTTTGCCTTTCTTAAGCAAAGTCTGATAGTCTGTGTGTGTGTGTGTGTGTGTGCATATATTCAATTAACAAACTCTATTTATTAAGGAAGTATCATTTACTTTGCAACTGCAGTTGTTGTTGCTCATTCACTAAGTCCTGACTGACTCTTTGCAACCCCATGAACTGCATCTTGCCAGGCTTCCTGGTCCATCACCAGCTCCCAGAGCTTGCTCAAACTCATGTCCATTGAGTTAGTGATGCCATTTAACCATCTCATCCTCTGTTGTCCCCTTGTCCTCCTGTCTGCAATCTTTCCCAGCATCAGGGTCTTTTTCAGGGAGTCAGCTCTTTGCATCAGGTGGCCAAAATATTGGAGCTTCATCTTCACCATCAGTCCTTCCAATAAATATTCAGGATTGATTTCCTTTAGGATTGACTGGTCTGATCTCCTTGCTGTCCAAGGGACTCTTCAACAGTCTTCTCCAGCACCACAGTTTGAAAGCATCAGTTCTCTGGCACTCAGCCTTCTTTACAGTCCAACTCACATCCATACATGATTACTGGAAAAACTATAGCTTTGACTAGACAGACCTTTGTTGGCAAAGTGATATCTCTGCTTTTTAATACACTGTCTAGGTTTTTCATAACTTTCTTTCAAGGAGCAACTGTCTTTTAATTTTGTGGCTGCAATCACCATCTACAGTGATTTTGGAATCCAAGAAAATGAAACCTGTCAGTGTCTGGACTTTTTTCCCCATCTATTGTCATGAAGTGATGGGACCAGATGCCATGATCTTAGTTTTTTGAATGCTGAATTTTAAGCCAGCTTTTTAACTTTCCTCTTTCACCTTCCTCAAGAGACCTTTTAGTTTCTCTTCACTTTCTGCCATGAACAGTATGAAAAGGTAACTGCAGTTGTTTATAGTTGATCTTGAAGACAGATACTACTCCCCTCATGAAGTTTCCCATGAAATACTCCCATAAGGACAAAACAAATGCAGAGTTCACATTTTACCCCTGTGATGATAATATGAGTGAACACAACACTCTTTTATGTCATGTGCACATGAAAAATAAAATAAAATCACTAACAGACTCTTACTACTGGAATTCCTTACCATTCTACTTCTGTGTTTGAAATACAGTAATATATAGACATTAGAGAGAACATACTCTTATGTTGACTGAGTTGGGAAATACAGAACTTTATTGTGTATGAACAATTTAAAAGTATTTAAAGTAATGCTGAACTAGATTTCACATTTTATAAAATCTTATACATTCACCTGTTATAAAATTACAAAGGCTATAAGCTACAAAAAAGCAGCAATTTCTTTCTGGCAGTTTCTCTCTCCAGAGCAAACCACTATCACCAGTTTATTTTGTTTAATGCCAGGAACTTAGAGAAGCCTAGGGTTTAGAACACATCAAAAGAGAAAGAGATCAAGGGTCAAGGATATAGATTAGCATTGGGTTAAGAATGAAAGTAGAGATACACTCATTGTATTGAAAAATAAGGAATGATTTTAATGGAGGAAATACTAAAGCCTATTAACCATGCAGATAGCAATTCCACACACATATTTCTAGACCAGACCTGTTTGACTGGCTTGGTCTCAGAACAACCAAGGTAACCAAAAGAGAATGCTGATGTGAACAAAGTCAATAACCGTTTGCAGTACAAACATTCTAAAGATATGGTTCAGGAGATTTAAAATGCTATCATGTAGAATTTGAGCAAATGAGGAAATTAGGAGGTAGGAAAGTCAAAGAGGAGAAGAAAATTAGAGAAGGGAGGAAAGGTACAATAATAACTCACATTGAAAAAAATTAGACAAGTCATTCATGCCAGAGTTTTCTTTCTAGTCCAGTATTTACTATCCATGAGACTTTGGGCTAACCTTCTCTGTTCTCATGTGTAAAATAGTAATTTTGTTCAGGAATGCTGTTCATATAATATGCAAAATTACTAGAATATACATGATCTATCTTCTCCTGTGACAAATATTAAAGATAATAAGAGGAGAACTTTCAATCTCTTAAGGATTGAGATTCCTGAAGTAAAGTTTATTCATATAGTTCATCTGTGTGGTGGGAAAAACCTGAAAACAATCTTTCTTTAAATTTAAAATAATGGATTTCGTAGCTGTACAACTAATAAAAGATGGGTACATTACTCAAAATCAGTCCAAGAATTTAAATTTAGGACCACCAAAATATAAAAAATAAGATCACTATACTTCACTAGGAAAACTTCAGTGTACAAGAGTCTATAATATCATTCCTTTAACATCTCAATGAGAGCGATTTTAGTATTTTAACTTGGATTTTTTCCCAAAAACATTTTGATGAGGGTAAAGTTTGTAATTAGTAGCCTCGGAATTTAATAGTGTCATTACTCCTGTATATCCTTATAGTGTTCACCTTTCCCAAACTAGCTTACTTGATTGTGTGAAAGCATTAGTCACTGAGTCATGTCCGACTCTTTGTGATCCCATGGACTGTAGCCCACCAGGCTCCTCTGTCCATGGAATTCTCCAGGCAAGAATACTGGAGTCAGTTGACGTTCTTTTCTTCAGGGGTCTTCCCCTCCCAAGGATAAAACTAGGGTCTCCTGCATTGCAGTCCGATACTTTACCATCTGAGACATGAGGGAAGGCCCTCTTACTCAATTAGCTCATGTTATTTCCCACCATGAGGATAGGGTCAAAAACTGTATGCAAGAAAAGTGGCACTGGCCAGCAATGTTTCTTACATAAGTCCGGTCAAGGTTTTTTAGGCTTTCAAGTAGTTTGGAAAAAGAGGGGCAGAGAAAAATCTTATTATGGTCACCTATTGACCCCTTAAAATTTCGCTATATGGACCAAGTTTCAGTCAAACATGAGAAGTAATTGTGTCCTTGTGCTGGCATCTGACTTGACTAATGCCTATCAATATTTTCATGACTCATTTTGAGGCGTGGTCAATGGTAAATGTCTGAGTCTTGCGCAAATACTATTAATGTCTCAGTACTGGGCAAATACCGTTCAGTTAAATACACTGAAAGAAGTTTATTCAGCAAAGAAAGAGAGAATCATAGCACAAGTTTCATAGACTGGTTAAATATAAGCTATTTGTCATACCCTCTAAAGCCTTTTGAAGAATTGAGATGATTCTTCCAGCTTTAGTAAAGTGAGTTTGGTAGTAAATTTGGCGTGCATGTCACCTTGCATTTCTTTATCTTGTTTCCCTGTGTAAATATATTCTACTTTGCATGGGTTTACAGATTAATCAGTATCTAATGGGGCTTCTCTGGTGGCTCAGTGGTAAAGAATCTGCCTGCAACGAAGAAGACCTGGGTTTGATCCCTGGAGGAGGGCATGGCAACTCACTCTAGAATTCTTGTCTAGAGAATCCCATGGACAGAGGAGCCTGGTGAGCTATAGTCCATAGTGTCACACAAAGTCAGACAGGACCAAAGGGACTAAGCAACTGCAGCAGCAAGTATCTAATAACTCCACATTTTGGAACTAAGGATTATACAGTTTGTTAATGCTCACTGCATTCTTCTTTCTAATGATTTATTCTTTTCCCATCCTAATTTACAAATGCTGAAGGATATATACAAATACATCAGTAGGAAAGTAATAGTGGTCACTATAACTCAGATCTTAATCAGTTTCAGAAGTATTTCAGAGAAAAACATGCATAGTGTTTATTCATGTTTACATCTGGTTTCTAATACTGTCAGATGTTTTGTCCGTTAAATTCATTATTACAAACATGTCAAGGAGCTGCCCACATTTTTATTTCACTAATTTTTGCAAAATTAATTTAACTGTATTAGATTTTTTTTAAAAGAACAGATCCACCTAATTTGAAATTTCTTTCATAAACATAGTTTGTGTCTGAAGATAATATTGGTCATGGAATATAATTTTTTAATACAAGTTTGCATTCTTATTTGGCATAATCCCTTCATATCTTGCTGCACAAAAAAAGCGGCATAACATGTCTACATAAGAAGTGGAACTTAGATACATGAAAGATGTGTCTAAATCACTTCTCTTCCTCCTAGTGAGATTTAGCTCAGCTGCCCCACTCCATCAAAGATGTTGCACTTTCAGAAGTATTTTCTATGATAGTTTATAAGAATTCGGTGATCTAACTTACTTCATAAAGAAAATTATAAGAAACACGGGGGAGAAATTACACTCCTCTGTATAGTGACATCTACTGGGCTGTAGCTCACAGTGATTTTTAAGCAAGTACCTGCTCATTTTATGGAGGTGGAAGCTCATTTCTCCCCAGGTACAAATATCCAGTTAATTGTTATCCAGAGAAATAATTTTCACTTAAACATCAACGTTAGTTCCAGAATTTAACAAGGTTATCTGAAGGTAGTGCTGGAAATATATACCCTTGATGTCTAGATTCGTAAACCTCTATTGCTTGGCATAATTCAAAACAGGCTTCCTCTACACAACTGTGAAATAATTTCTTGTAATTATGTTTTGGGAGTATCCTGGAAGGTAGGGTATTGTATATGAGTGACCGTGGAGAGGTCGACAAAGTTACTGCTTTGGGGACATTAAGGAGGCACAATAGGAAACAATACCCATTAAAAGGATAAACTTCTGCGATGAGACTGTTTTATGTCGACCGGTTTTAGAAAATGTTCTACAGGAAAAGGACGAGACTCATGCCTTTAAAAAAACCCATCTATTTGCCTTAAAAGGATGCTGTGATCCTTTTCTGGCAAAAACTGCTTTGCACTTTGATAGTTAAGGCCAAGCTTAATCCTGAATGCCTTCCCAGAGCAGCCGGTAACAAACAAAAACCTTGGAACACACGCTGTAAGTTGCTCACTCCACCGCGGAGCGAGAAAGGAGCAGAGTTGTTTAGTTGGCCCCCTAGCCTGCTGCAGCACATTCCTGTATCTCGAGGGCAGCTTGTCCTGGGTTCGGCCCCGCCCTGGCGGCTGCCTGCCACCCTCTGGCGGGCGCGCTCTGGGTGGGGCCTCGCGGCCGGTGGAGATGCGGCCGAGAGTGTTGGGCGGGTGATGTGAGCTGGCTGGGCGGCGCGCCGGGGCAGCCGGAGCCGCGCGCCGCGTAGCTGTAATCGGACACCCGAGCGCTCGCCCCTTGCGCCGGCCACTTTCCATTCACTCCCGAGGGCTTGATTGAGCGCCGCGGAGCAGGACTCCGGGTGCCGCGCCGCTGCAACCCTGAGGATTCCTTTACAAAGAAACTCAGAAGGCAGGAAAGAAAGAATTTCATCGCTGGGACGCCCTAGAAATTACGGTGTTTTGGGGAAAGGGCTAGAAACGAGGATCCAAACCTGTAGCACATTGACGACTTTTCCGCGCTGATCTCTTTCCACCTCGGTAAGCTGGATTCGTTGTTTTCAGCATTACAAAATTAGCAAAATACAACTTTGGATTTGTGTATAGACTTTTCACACATCCGTGTTCTCAAATCTGGACATTTTATAAGAAGGCATGTAGTTTGTCATGGAAGTGTTTCCTTTGCAGAGAGCCTGGCTGGAATTGTTTTTTTTTAGGTTATGACACCTGCGGAGAGTTTAAAGTTGAGTATCCCTGCCTTCTAAGGCAAAATGACTGGAGAGAATTTTATAAGAGGCCTTTTATTACGTGTTATTAGTGTTCAGTCATTACAAGTGAAAACAATAAGCTTCGTGTCTTAAGAGTTTGAGTTAAAGGGAAGAAGTCATAAAATATGAGGGGCGGGGGCATGTATAAGATACTTGACTTTCCCTCACTTCTCATCTCTGGATGGCTTGAAATCACGTTGCTCTTTATACTCACTCCACTTGACCTGTCATTTCATCTCCAATGTTATTGTTTTGCAATTTGTGGCATATGTTGCTTTCATGGGGACATATCAGATAAGATATTGATAACAGCAGTATGTAAAAATGTGTAATTATTAGCCTGCTAATAAAGAGGCAAAGATTAGGCATATTTATATATTTGGCGGGGGGTGGAATTTAACTATAAAGTCAACAAAACCAGGGAGCAAATTACTAAGGGAAAGTCACCCTATAAAATCGGTTTTCTTTCAAGTTAATTTAGGGATGATAAGGTGAAGAGGTTGTGGAAGCAGGAAGAAAGTGTTTCTTTTGAAAATTACAAACACAAACATCTCTAGGGTTTCCTCCATCTGTGTGGTAAAAGAAGCATAGACTTTTTTTTTTTTTTTACCTCTTATATGTACCACCTAAGAAATCAAGTTTTGTTTATAGTGGCATGTTCAGCTTAATTGTTCCTTTGCTTCTGTATTACTGAAGCTTCTCTATTGCTTCTGTACTGTGTTACTTTTCAAATTTTAGTGGCGTTTCTTTATTGAATAACAATAGTGGTAAGATTTTAATTTTAAAAGCCACATAATATTGAAGATCAGTATTGTTGTAACCTGTAAAAATAAATTTCTAGATTAAACTCTGTCATGTCATCTCATTGTATAATTGTGTTAGACTCAAAATGATTTTTTTTTAATGATCCTGAGTTTATTTTGTGTATTGTGACTACTGAAGCTCCTATAGATTTGATATTACACATTATGTGATCTCTGGTGCTCAGACATTAGTTAATAGCATGTATCAATTATATAGATATGGTTTTTAAACAGTAATACCTGTCTCTCTGATTTATCTTTTGAAATTTTGACAGCCCACTTTCTAGTTGATTTATTTTAAAAAAGCATTGAGTGATACAGGGTTCACTGGATTGCTCACCACTAAGTCATTGGTTTGTATTTGGCACAAATTCATGGTTACCTCATCGACATCATTTAACAGCTGTATGGTCATCTGTATAAACTGGCAGATAACTAATTCCAGCGATATAAGTGATCAGGAATTGAGCACTGGTAGATTTTTGTGTAGAAATATCATTTCAGAGATGATTACTCCAAAGAGCTAATGAGTGTGTGAAAGTGAAATTTTATGTGAGATTTTTCTACTGTTACTATATTTATGGTAGAAAGAGAAGTTTCCATCTGTTAATACCTATTGGCACCATTCTCAAGTATTTTCAATGTAATGTGTTTGTTGTTGTTGTTGTTTAAAGAGAATAACAAGTTTAAATATTGGTTTTTTCCTTTGGGAATTGACAACATTTTCCTGGCTGCTTTGTTTAATATTCACATTATTTTGCTGGATGATGAAATAATTTCACTTTTAACAAAGACTCCCAAACACAAATGAAATCAAATCCAAATTTTCACACGTAAGACAGAAAGTCACAGCACCTCCTACTGTTTGCATGACTCTAAAAGTTCAGATATGTCTTTGTGAATAAGGTACTGTCTAGATTGCTGGTTTTGTGTGTATGGGTGGGTGTGTGCTTCTAAAATGAAAAGTAAAATATAACAAACTTATTATCTTTATTGTAAAGGTATTTTCCCTTGGATATTAACTTTCAAACCTGAAGAAATGGCATTCCAGGCAGTTTGCGTCTTGGTTGGAGTATTTGTTTGTTCTACCTACGTGAAAGGATCGTCTCAGCCCCAAGCAAGAGTTTACTTAACATTTGATGGTAAGAAAGTTGATAAACAATCTGAGAAAAATGTTGAAGTCTTTTTTTTCTTAATCCAGATACAAAAATTAGTAGAGTAAAATAATAATTGAGTATTGATTAGCATTAAAAAATGTCTACTGGGTTGCTTTTTGGATGATGTGGCGGCTTTAAATTATTGATTAACAGACAAAACCCTCTATTTCATTTGTTTATGAAAATGTTTGAAATGGATTCTGCCCTTTTTGAAGTTTCTTCTGTGTTTTTACAGGTACATGCGTGAAGAGATGGTTAAGAATTCAAAGCCTAAGATCTTTTAAGTTTAGTAGTCATTTAACTTTGATGAGGAACACCCCTTATATGGTACTTCTCATCAGTAGAAAGAGCTGTGCAGGTTTAGTTATTGAATTTTTTTCTAATACATTTTGAGCCTTAAATTCAAGACTGAGTCTCTCCATATATTGTTCTAATGGTGTTCTTCTATTTCCATGAGGAGATCCTGAGGTTGGCAAAGTCTCCTAATTAATTGAAAAGGACCTAAAATAATATGCTTTTGATTGCTATTGTATGCAAATGCTCTCTTCAGAAGCTTAGGAAAATGAGTGTGATTTCAAATATTCACGGACATGAAAGGCATATTAAGGTCCTCTGAGGGAATGGTTTGCCAAATCTGTACATCAGCTTTAATGTATATAATTCAAAAGACTTGGAGATGGATGATTTTGGTTATCACATAACCCAAAATAATTGGACAGATGGAATAAGAGATGGATCAGGAAGATCATCTTGACAGTCAGAACCATTTATATTTTTATCCTCCTTTCAGCTTTATCTCTACATAAACGTTAGTGTCACTGGGCATGTTTTCATTCATTTGAGAAACAGTATACTCTCAGGCCTTATATAGCTGTGTGACTTTGAAACTTTGTTATCTTGAATTTCAAACAGCAGTATGACTGACACTTATGAGTCAAATTTTTTTTTTCTTAGTTTCTTAAATCACTAGTGCTTTCCCCAGGGTCACCACAAGCACTGATGCCTTATTTGGAACTTAGAGTGTGTGAGCTTCTAATTGTTTCCGTAGCTTCTGAATTAGCCATTCCCCTCAAGAACCCATGGCTATCAAGTTAAGTTGGGAAGAAAAAAAGACCTTTTGAATGTCTTTTTTTTTTTTTTTATTACTAACACATCTTGCTGGCTGCTTTCACCTCTTCTCCCAGGATGAAAACTGAATTGTTGTTGTTGTTTACTCACTAAGTTGTTTCTTTTTTGCAACCCCATGGACTATAGCCCACAGGCTCCTCTGTCTGTGAGATTTCCCAGGCAAGAATGCTTAGGTGGGTTGCCATTTCCTTCCTCAGGGGATCTTCCAGACCCAGTGATCGAACCTGCATCTCTTGCATTGCAGGTGAATTCGTTACCGCTGAGCCACCAGGGAAGCCCTAGAGCTATGAATTATCTAACCAAGGTAAAAATAAAGGCATTAAGGAGCAGTGCAGTTCCCTCCCTGTTTTCTATATTTCTCTCAGTGTATAGGGAGATGACATGGCAACCCATTCCTGTATTCTTGCCTAGAGAATTCTGTGGACAGAGGAGCCTGGTGGACTGCTGTCCAAGATGTCGCACAAAGTTGGACACGACTGAAGCGACTTAGCATGCATGCATGCATAGGAAGATGAAGTGATCACATAGGTTAGGTATCTAAACCTGCTTTCTATTACACTGAAACTAATTAAAAAACTTTAAACTGAAACTTAAGCTTGAATATGTAACTGTTGGAAACAAGTTTGTCACTAGAGATAGTTCATCAAGTCTGCTTTTGAAAAGACAGTTACGTTTTATCTTTTAAAGAGGAAATTAAGTAATACAGTCTTTTAAAACCAGACTTCAGTATCTTATAGGATAATGACTACTGTTTACAACATGACTGGAAATTATGATGAACTTTTAAAAATACTGCATATCTAAAATTTTAAGTGCTTTGAAATTTAAAAAAATTCTTATAGAATAATACTTAATGTATAACATATGCAGAATACAGCATGATTAGATATCTAATTATCTGAAAATCTTATAATTCCTATTTTATTCTTCCCAAGAGTCTTACTTGGAAATAACTAGATAGAATTCACTTAATTTGGATACTGTTTTAAAAAGATATATCAATAAGGATAATGAAATCCCACAATTTCTAAATTAATAACAAAAAACCCTCCAAAAATTAACTATGTAATATGAAAAGTATCAAGCAAAACCAGTTGTTTAAAACATATAAATTTTAATCATTAGGTCATAGTAATTTTCTTAACTGATTTGACTGTACCTGCTTGAAATCCTGTTCCAAATTTCTTATTACTTAAAGTGTCTCAGTGATGTTATGATTTGTCTGAGTATCACACTGAATAGGTTACTAAAGATATAGAACTTTTGTACAGGATTGACATATATACTTTCTTTCATTGATTAATATTTTGAAGTTTCTGAGTGACCCATTAGAAGAATCCTTTCAGTTTTGTCTTACTAACCAGTTAAGAATCACAGTCAGCTTAAAGATGTGTGAAATAAGAGATCTCTTCTCCCATCCACATTCTGTCTCTTCTTATGGTGGTGGAGTGATGGAGTGATAGCATTTGGGAAACAGTGACTTACAGATTTGTCTTCCCTATTGATCTAGCACAAGGTCAACCAGATGGTTATCACTCCTAGGGGAGAATATACTTCAGGTGTTATTAAATAATTATGTGTGCTGGATAAATCTTGAATGGTAAAAGAACTGTTATTCCTATTAGATACTGTGTTTCATAAAATTTTATGCCAAATAGCTTTTCAAATGAAGAAAAATTTCATGCAAATTGTTTTTCTTTGAATTGATTTTTTCTTGAAAAAACCCAGTAGTTTATGGATTCATATTTCATAACATTCTTGTCATATTCTTTCCAGAAAATCTTTAGGACCAATAAAGTTCATAAGTAAAAGCAAGGCTATATACATAAATAGAACTTGTTTTGATTGCTAATAGTATGTTGAAGTTTTTAATGTTCAGTCAGTCATGTCTGACTCTTTGCAACCCCATGGACTGCAGCTCACAAGGTTCCCTGTCAGCTTCACCATCTCCCTTAGCTTGCTCAAACTAATGTCCATTGAGTCAGTGATGCCGTCCAAATATCTTGTCCTCTGTTGTCCCCTTCTCTTCCTGCCTTCTATCTTTCCCAGCATCAGGGTCTTTTCCAATGAGTCGGCTCTTCACATCAGGTAGCCAGAGTAGAGCTTCATCTGTAGCATCAGTCCTTCCAATGAATATTCAGGGTTGATTTCCTTTAGGGCTGACTGCTTTGATCTCCTTGCAGTCCAAGGGACTCTCAAGAGCCTTCTCCAACACCACAGTTCGAAAGGATCAATTCTTTGGCACTCAGCTTTCTTTATGGTTCAACTTTCACATCCATACATGACTACTGGAAAAACAATAGCTTTGACTCTACGAACCTTTGTTTACAAAGTAACATCTCTGCTTTTTAATATACTGTCTAGGTTTGTCATAGCTTTTCTTCCAAGGAGCAAGCATGTTAAAGGATGTTCCTTCTATTCCCACATTTAATATTTCTTGTAAATGAATGTTGGATTTTGTCAAATATTTTTTGTGCATCTATTTGAGACAATCAGTTTTTCCGGTTTTTCTCCTTCATTTTGATATTGTGGTATACCATGATGATTGTTTTGCAGGTATTGAACCATTCTTACATCCCTAGAATAACTCCCAATTGATTATGGCATATGCTCCTGTTAATGTGTTGTTGAATTCTGTCTGCTGATATTTTGTTGAGGATTTTTGCACCTATGTTCATCTGGGATATTGGCCTATAATTTGTGTGTGCGTTTGGTGTCCTTTATGATAGATTTTCATGGCAACCCACTCTAGTATTCTTGCCTGGAGAATCCCCTGGACAGAGGAGCCTGGTGGGTTACGGTCCATGGGGTTACAAAGAGTTGGACACGACTGAAGGGACTTAGTATAGCATAGTATAGCATAGCATAGCATAGCATGATAGATTTTGGTGTGTTGTATTTCCATTTTCATGTGTCCCAAGATATTTTCTTAATTTTTCTTTTGATTTCTTCATTGACCAATTGGTTGTTTAGTTGTTGTTGTTTAGCTGCTAAGTTGTGTTCAAGTTGTTCAGTAACATGTTTAATCTCCACATATTTGCAGAGTTTTGTTTTTGTTTTTCAGATTTTTCTTGTAATTGATTTCTAGTCTTATACCATTGTGATCAGAAAGATACTTGATTTGATTTCAATCTTCTTAAATGCATATGACCTAAAATATGATCTATCCTGAAAAAATATCCCATGTGCCGTTGAGAAGAATGTTTATTATGATGCTTTTAGATAGAATGTTTTTATATGCATCTGTTAAGTCTTTCTGGTTTAATGTTTAGTTCAAGACTGATTTCTGTTGATTTTCTGTTGGGATGATCTATTCATTGATTTAAGGGAGATATTAAAGTTCTCTCCTATTATATTGATATCATTTTCTCCCTTTAGGACTGTTAATATTTGCTTTATATGTTTAGGCACTCCTATTTTGGATGAATAAATATTACAAATATTATATCTTCTTGTTGGTTTGACAACTTTATCGAATAATGACCATCTTTGTTTTATTTTTACATTCTTGGTTTAAAGTCTATTTTGTCTGATATAAATGTATCTACCCCAGCTTTCTTTAGGTTTCTGTTTGCATAGAACATCTTTGTTTTCATCCCTTAACATTTAGTGTATATATGCCTTACATCTGAAGTCAACCTCTTGTAAGAAACATGTAGTTGGGTCTTGTTTTTAATCCATTCAGCCATTCCATGTGTTTTGATTATAGAATTTATTTCATTTATATTTAAAGTAATATTTAATAGGTATGTATGATTTTTCTGTTAATAATTGTTTTTTTGCTATTCTCTCTTCCTTTCTTCTCATATTCTCTTCCCTTGTACATTTGTTGTTGTTACTTGTTTCTTTCTTTTTTTATTGCTTGATAGCTCCTTTTTCCTATTTTTATTGGAATATAGCTGATTTACAGGGCTTCCCAGGTGATTCAGTGTTGAAAAATCCATCCGTCAATGCAGGAGACACGGGATATGCAGGTTTGATACCTGGGTCAGGAATATTCCCTGCAGGAGGGAATGGCAACCCACTCCAGTATTCTTGCCTGAAGAATCACATGGACAGAGGAGCCTGGCAGGCTACAGTCCATGGGGAAAAAAAGAGTTGAAATGAATGAGCCATTCAGCACACACATCACAGCTGATTTACAGTATTGTGTTAGTTTATGTTGTGTAGTGCTTTAAATCAGGGATATGTATACATATATCTACTCTTTTTTTTTTTTTTCCTTAGATTCTTTTCCCTTACAGGCCATTACAGAGTATCTTCCTTTGTGTTTTGATGACTTTCTTTACTGTTATGCTCTGATTTTTTTCTTATCTTTTATGTACCAGTGAGATTTTTATTTTCATATGTTTTCTTGTTATCTGTTGGTTCTCTTTCTTTTCAGCTTAATGAAGTTCCTTTAACTTTTCTTATAAGGCCAGTTTATTGGTTGTGAACTCCTTTAGTTTTTTCCTGACTGGAAAAGTTTTATTTTTCCTTTAATCAGGGTGATAACGTTGTGGGGTAGAGTGTTTTTGGTTGGAAGTTTTTTTTGTTTGTTTGTTTGTTTTCCTTTCAGCACCTTGAATATACCATGTTACTCTCTTTTGTCCTTGAAAGTTTTTGCTGAAAATTCTGCTGATAAGTCTTATAAGGATCCCATTATATGTAACAAGTTGCTTTTTTTCCCCCCCTTTCTTGCTGTTTTTAAGATTCTTTTGTGATCTTTAAATTTTTACCTTATAATAACAATGTGTTATTGTATGGATCTCTTGGGTTCTTATTTGAAACTTTCAGAGATTCTTGGATCTGGATGTCTGTTTCCAAAATTAGGGAAGTTTTCAACCATTATTTCTTTGAATAAATGTCCTGCCTTTTCTCTCCTTCTTGTCCTTCTGGGACCCTGGTTAAGCAAATGTTACTCTTTTTCATGTTGTAATACAGGTACCGTAAGCTATCTTAACTTTTTAAAATTCCTCTCTTTCTTTTTGTTTTGTTTCCCTGTTTGGGTGAATTCCACTGCCCTGTCACCAGATTACTGATTCTTTCTTCTGTTTCATCTTGTCTGCTGTTGAACCCCTCTACTGTATTTTTCAGTTCTGATTTTATATTCTTTAATTCTGAGACTTCTCTTTTGTACTTTCTTATCTTTTCTGTATTGTTCAGGTTCTCACTGTCTTCATCAGTCTTCTTCCAAATTCAGTGAGCATCATTATGATTTGTGCTTTGAACTGTTGATCAGATAAATTTCTTGTCTCCATTTAATTCAGATTTTTTTCTGAGGTTTTATTTTGTTCTTTGTTTGCAGCATATTCTTGTTTCCTAATTTTGCTTGACTCTTTGTTTCTGTGTATTATATGAAATAGCTACCTCCCTCAGTATTGAAGGAATGGTCTTATGTAGGAGATGAATCTTAATTGTTCAATCTTGAACTAACATTTGCTTGTCTCTCAAACCTTTGTGATTGTCTGAAAGTGTGAAAGTGTTTAGCTCAGTCTTGTCTGACTCTGTGACCCAACGGACTGTAACTTCTGTCCATGAAATTCTCCAGACCAAAATACTGGAGTGGGTTGCCATTCCCTTCTCCAGAGGATCTTCCTGAACCAGGGATCAAACCCCACTCTCCCACATTGCAGGCAGATTCTGCAAGCCTTGTGACTGTCTAAGCAGTCTGATTCATTCTTGATGGGTCACAGATGAGGATGTAACAATTACGGTGAGAGTTTCATAGCAAGGGATCTCAGGAAGAACCTAGTTTCAGGCTGATTGGAAGACTTTCCTCATGTAGCAGCTTTTGAAATATGCAAATATACACAGCTTTGTGGGACCACAATTTTAAGCCCTGCTGTCCTCTAGACCAGGTGATATGAAGGTGTTCCCTGGAAAACAGTTGTGAAACTCAGGGCTCCAAACAAGTGTGTAAACTATTTTCTGATAGGTACTAGTGAGCTGAAGTGAGGCCAGAGGAGAGTACAACCATGGCATTCTCTGGTCTACATTCCCTGAGAGCACTTCCATAGCCTCTAGTGTGTAGCAAATGTTGTCTTCCTCTAAGACTGAAGCTCAAGAAAGTAGGTCTCTTTCTTTCTCTTTTTTTTCCACAGAAAGTCGGGTTGTGTTTCATTATGCTGTGTCTGTTCAATGTCCTGGGTGTGGTAGCCTCCCGAGAACTGGCTCTGATTGTTTCAGTCCAAAAAGCTTGCCAGGCCACCAAGCCATATAATCAGGGTGCATCTTCTGTGTGGACTGAGCATACCTGCTGGCTTTAGTGACCCAGCAGGAGAGCTCAGGGTCATGATGAATCTGCAGACTTTAACAGTAGTGATGAAGCAACTTCCAGCTTTAGTAAAGCAGCAGGAGAGCACAGGGTAAGTCAGAATACCAGAGATATTGCAGAGCAACAGGAGAGTCCTGTGACTGTTTGTGCCTACTGGCACTAGCCAGGTAGAGGGAATCGTTCCTTTTGTAGTAGAGGATTTGGTTGTTTTCATGTGAGATGGTAAGTTCAGAATCTTCCTATGATTCTTGGCTTGAACTGACCAAATTCAATTCAGATCAGATGCTCAGTCATTTTGGACTCTCTCTGACTCCATGGACTGCAGCACGCCAGGCTTTCCTGTCCATCACCAACTCCTGGAGCTTGCTCAAACTCATGTCCATTGAGTCAGTGTTCCCATCCAACCATCTCATCCTGTGTTGTCCCCTTCTCCTCCTGCCTTCAATCTTTTCCAGCATCAGGGTCATTTCTAATGAGTCAGTTCTTCGAATCAGGTGGCCAAAGTCTTGGAGCTTCAGCTTTAGCATCAGTCCTTCCAATGAATATTCAGGACTGATTTCCTTTAGTATTGAATGGTTTGATCTCCTTGAAGTCCAAAGGACTCTCAAGAGTCTTCTCCAAAACCACAGTTCAAAAGCATCAGTTCTTCAGAGCTCAGCTTTCTTTATGGTCCAATCCTCACATCCAAATATGAGCAGGAAAAACCATAGCTTTGACTAGATGGACCTTTGTCAGTAAAGTAGTATCTCTGCTTTTTAATATGCTGTATAGGTTTGTCACAGATTTTCTTGCAAGGAGAAAGGATCTTTTAATTTCATGGCTGCAGTCTCCATCTGCAGACTTATTTAGGTGTGTTATGCTTCTTAATAAATTTACCTCTTTTCCATCATGAAATATCTGATTATTCCTGGTAGTAATTTTTGTTTTGAAATGTATTTTGTCTGAATGTAACAATTTCATTTTTCTAGTAGAATGAAAAATATTAAGAAACATTTAATTATAATTTAGTGGGGAAAATATTGGTTATGATTTCAATATCCTTGAGGAAATTTTTAATAAAATATTATGAAATACATTTAAACAAATATTTTTATGTACATAAATGTATGGATATTAGATTGGAAGTATGGTATAATGAGAACAGTGTTTATATGAAAATAAATATTTCAGGGGTTTCAATCCTTACTTCTTCAGTAATTAACTCTGAAACTTTGTCAGGACCTTGGTTTCCTCAATCAGGTACAAAAAAATTTGAACTCAGTTGTTTCTAAGACCCCTTGCTATATCCTTTGCTAAAATTATATGATATTGAGCTTAGTTTTATTTTATAAGTATGACCTCCTTTGAGTAAATTTTTCACAATAATACGCTTAGTATTTTTAAGAACATTTTGTGTGAAGAACCTAGGCAAGTGAAAGAAAAGAAACCCAAACAATTTTTTAAAACTCATGGGTTTTATTACTGGTTTTAAATCATAGTTGTTTGCTCCTTTCTGGGTGTGCCGTATTGGGGTGGTTACTTAATTTTCTTAATCTAGAATTTTATAGTCTATAACATAATGATACTGCTTCATAAAATCAGTTTGAAAATTAAATGAGTTAAGTTTGTTGTATGTAGTATTCATTCTATTATAATACCTGAAGGCTTACATGAGTTATTGTTTGTAAATATGATCTTCATTTGGCCTCCTCTGGTGGCTCAAACGTTAAAGAATCTGCTCCAATGCAGGAAACCTGGGTTCGATCCCTGGGTCAGGAAGGGATCCCTCTGGAGAAGGAATGGCTAACCACTCCAGTATTCTTGCCTGGAGAATTTCATGAACAGAGGAGCTTGGCAGGCTACACTCCGTGGGGTCGCAAAGAGTCAGACACAACTAACACAACAACATGATATTCATTTGTACTGTAATTAATTCCACTCCACTTGGCATAGAGACTGCTATTTGTTATTGCTCAATAAATGATGAATTAACAAATTTTGATACCTATTTATCACTACACCTCCATAAACAATAAAGCTTTGGTATAGTACAATCACCCTTCAGTGAACTTAATTTTTTTTTTAAAAGATAGATACCAGGTAAAATGCAATAGATACTCATTTCTTCGTCATAGCACTAGAATACGGACAGCATGAGAGAGGAATTTTTGTTACTTTTTACACAAATGAATTTGGATCCATCCCCTGCTATGCAGGTGATTGTCAAGTATTTTCTGGTGGTGGTTTAGTCACTAAGTCGTGTCTGACTCTTGTGACCCTGTGGACTGTAGCCTGGTGGGCTCCTCTCTCCATGGAATTCTCCAGGCAAGAATACTGGAGTGGGTTGCCATTTCCTTCTCCAGGGGATCTTACCGACCCAGGAATCAAACCCGGGTCTCCTGCATTGCAGGCAGATTCTTTACCGACTGAGCTACGAGGGAAGCCTCTATCTACTTCCAAACTCTTCATATTATACACTAAAGGTTCAGTGTGGTCTGGGAATTCACCTTTTATGTTAACCCTTTTCAGTTAATTCTCAAACTTCCTTCTAATTATTCTGTGTCCTTCCCCATCGACATCTAACCTCTGTAAATTTTAGACATTTTCTACCAGAGAACCTTCTGTGCATTTTGATTAGAAGCCTGGTTTCCAGTGTTAAATGAAAGATCCTGCATATAGGTCCTTGATAGGTAACCTGCCAATAGTATTGTCTTAATCCTCAGTGTCACTGGCATCTATGTATGCTAGCGTGTTTGGCATATCTAGATATGTCTAGAATTTGGAAGTATTGACCCAAATGAATAATTTTTTTAAGATTCTATTTTTCTAAAGTTCAATTTTTCATGATGAGCTTAAATTTAATAAGAATATAATCTACTGTTTAATTGTCATGGCACATACATAATATGTGGCTTGAAATTGTAGACAACAATTTGTCATTCTTGGCGCATTTAAGAGTATTATAAAACCTCAGAAAGGAGAGCATGTAGGATGATTCCTGATCCATTTCTGCACTATGATATAAAATTTATGTGTATAAAAATATCCATAAAAAGATGCTAATAAAATCAATCGCAAATATAAATATACCCATGTAAATAACAAATATGGGCATACACTGAAAGCAATGGCTGTTAAATAGTTTGTTTTTTTCATGCTTTTGATGTACTTGAAATTGATTCAGGAATATCTGTTCTTTGGAATGCATTGTATATGAAAATTTAATATACCTTAAGTCCAATATTTTAATTGATAATTACTGGATTTGTTAATTTTATATGAACCAATGAAGATATATATTATTAAATTGCTAGAAGAGTACAGTATCTTGGATTTTTTTTTGTTTTTTTTTTTTTGTGTGTGTGTGTGTGTTTTAAGATTGGATTGTTGTTTTTGTTGTTGCTGTTTAGGCACTAAGTAGGGTCTGACCCTTTTGCGACCCCATGGACTATAGCCCACCAGGTTCCCTGTCCATGGCATTTCCCAGGCAAGAATACGGGAATGGGTTGCCATTTCCTTCTCCAGGGGATCTTCCCGACCCAAGGATTGAACCTACATCTTGTATATTGCAGTTGGATTGTTTAACACTGAGCCACCAGCAAAGCCCCTAGGATCAGTTATTAGCTGCAATCCAGAAGTTAACCTATCGTAAATCACACAATAGCTTCACCTCAGTTACCAAAGAAGTAATAATTCAATCATGTGGATTTTTTTTTTAGTACAATCCTCTAAGTTATCAGACTTGATTTTTTAAGTAATCCTAAAAAATACTGGATTATCTTTTTTATTATATGTTTTTAAATCTAGAAAGATAATATTCTGAAATAAAGAAGTAGGATAAAACTAAGGTGTGCTCAATTAACACACAGGGTTCAAAAAGTCTAAATATCATTCTACTAAACAGGCAGCAGTCTGGCTGTACTTCAGGTTTTCTTTTGGCAAAAAACTCTTTTTTGGCTAAGAATCCTGAAAGATGATGCTGTGAAAGTGCTGCACTAAATATGCCAGCAAATTTGGAAAACTCAGCAATGGCCACAGGACTGGAAAAGGTCAGTCTTCATTCCAATCCCAAAGAAAGGCAATGCCAAAGAATGCTCAAACTACCGCACAATTGCACTCATCTCACACGCTAGTAAAGTCATGCTCAAAATTCTCCAAGCTAGGCTTCAGCAATATGTGAATCGTGAATTTCCAGATGTTCAAGCAGGTTTCAGAAAAGGCAGAAGCACCAGAGATCAAATTGCCAACATCAGCTGGATCATGGAGAAAGCAAGAGAGTTCCAGAAAAACATCTATTTCTGCTTCATTGACTATGCCAAAGCCTTTGACTGTGTGGATCACAATAAACTGTGGAACATTCTGAAAGAGATGGGAATCCCAGACCACCTGACCTGCCTCTTGAGAAACCTGTATGCAGGTCAGGTAGCAACAGTTAGAACTGGACATGGAACAACAGACTGGTTCCAAATAGGAAAAGGAGAACAACAAGGCTATATATTGTCACCCTGCTTATTTAACTTATATGCAGAGTACATCATGAGGAACGCTGGTCTGGAAGAAGCACAAGCTGGAATCAAGATTGCCAGGAGAAATAACAATAACCTCAGATATGCAGATGACACCACCCTTATGGCAGAAAGTGAAGAGGAACTCAAAGGCCTTTTGATGAAAGTGAAAGAGGAGAGTGAAAAGGTTGGCTTGAAGCTCAACATTCAGAAAATGAAGATCATGGCATCTGGTCCCATCACTTCATGGGAAATAGATGGGAAAACACTGGAAACAGTGTCAGACTTTATTTTTTTGGGTTCCAAAATCACTGAAGATGCTGATTGCAGCCATGAAATTAAAAGATGCTTGCTCCTTGGAAGGAAAGTTATGACCAGCCTAGATAGCATATTGAAAAGCAGAGACATTATTTTGCCAACAAAGGTCCGTCTAGTCAAGGCTGTGGTTTTTCCCGTGGTCATGTATGGATGTGAGAGTTGGACTGTGAAGAAAGCTGATCGCCTAAGAATTGATGCTTTTGAACTGTGGTGCTGGAGAAGACTCTTGAAAGTCCCTTGGACTTCAAGGAAATCCAACCAGTCCATTCTAAAAGAGATCAATCCTGGGTGTTCATTGGAAGGACTGATGCTAAAGCTGAAACTCCAGTACTTTGGCCACCTCATGCGACGAGTTGACTCACTGGAAAAGAGTCTGATGCTAGGAGGGATTGGGGGTAGGAGGAGACGGGGACGGCAGAGAATGAGATGGCTGGATGGCATCACCGACTCTGTGGACATGAGTTTGAGTGAACTCCAGGAGTTGGTGATGGACAGGGAGGCCTGGCGTGCTGTGGTTCATGGCGTCGCAGAGAGTCGGACACGACTGAGCGACTGAACTGAACTGAACTGAAAAACTCTTGTGAGTTTTCATGGTACCTATGGAAATACTTTAAAATGTTTTATAAAACTATGAATGCTCAAAAATAAATTCACTGATAGCCAAATGCATGGCAGAAAAGTCAGTTATTTGTGATTGCTAGTAATTTTTTGCTTATGTTCACCAAAATAGTTATGACTTCCCACTACTAAAGTATTCTACTCCCACTTAAGCCTGTGACTAATTTCCTAAAGCTCAAAAGAAAATGACAATTAAAAGATTAAAACTCAATAAAGATTTTTACCATTTGGATGCATAGCTATTATTGGCTGGTTTTCCAGTCCAAAGTTGAGTTTTACAGTTATATTTACATATGTATGAGAGCAGTTTAAAAACATAAGAATGTCAGTGTGAGTTGTATTGGGAAACAAGTGTATTAACTGTAGAGACTAGGGTTGCATGAGTATAAGCTCTTTCAGTTATTTCCCTTGCAATTCTTTCTGCCTTCTTTCAGTGCTTTATTTTAATTAATAAGTTGTAAAAATCTCCAAGTCGTTGATAATATATAAATGAAAGATGACGGAAGTTTACAAAACCTCTTTTCTCTTTTAATATCTGTCTCATTTGACAAGAAGCTTAGTTAATTAGACAATAAATGAAAGGACCCCTGTGAATCATAGGCTAAGTCAAAAGCTGATGAATTGTTACTGGACAATAAACTCAAAATAATAAATCATCTCTTTATGAACTCTGGTAGCATTAACATTGCAAGGCACATTTGTTGAAAATCGTTTGTCTAATGGCTGCCCAAGATATAAAAATAAAGTCAATTGTTCTTGGTTTCTCCATTAATCTTAGAGAATGCTCACTCTGATTGTATTGAATCTTCTGAAATATTTAGTTCTTGGGAAAACTTTTGCTTCTACAGTTTCCTTTAATTTCTCTTCCAGTGGTCTCAGTTAAATATCAGTTAAACATGTTAAATAACACCTGCGTGTTTTAATAAACTTAACTCAACAAGGGGTGCTGTGTGAATAAGAAGCTCTTACTTTTCTTCTCCTCTGAGAGAATCACTGAACTCAGGAAGGGGTTGATGAATACAAGTGTGAATTGGACATTACCTAAAGCATAAAGATTTTTAAGTAGAGTAACTAAGTTTGTTATGTAAAGAGCAAGTTAAAATAGTTGTAAAATACTATGGAGATAGAAAACAAGAAGAAATTGTCAAAAAATTTAAATGTATATTTTGCTGTAAGGTATATATTGACATGAGACTCTAGTAGTCAAATAAGACAAAATCTGTCTCATAGCCTTGAATTGTGAGAAGTTTTAATTATTGCAAAAAATGTCTCTTGGGAAATATTAGAAATTATTACAGAATGTATTAATTAATACAGAAATGTATTACAGTAATATGCTGTGGATCTCTTTTTAAATGATTTTTAGAAAAGAGTTGGAAACCTGTATTTTCCTGTCAATTCTTGTACTAGGTAAGCTTTCTCAGAATCTAATAAGCTTAATTATGTTGACACAGGATGATGCTGTGATGTTAAGCCATTCCTAGAGGTACAAAGTTTCTGCAGCTGGAAACAAAGAGGGTTGCTTCAGTGAAGTGAAATCAGAAGAGTGAGCTTATGTGATCTGGTTAGTCAACCATCAATAGCAATTCCATGGAAAAAGGATGTTATATTCCATGATTATCCATAGATACATGTGGATATTAGTGGTTGAACTGTCAAATGAAGACAGCTCAAGTGATGCTAGATAATTTTAATACATTTGCACGTTGATCAGAACTTCCCTGGTGTCTCAAATAGTAAAGAATCTGCCTTCAGTGGGGGAGACCCATGTTTGATCCCTGGGTCAGGAAGATTCCCTGGAGAAGGAAATGGCTACCCACTCTAGTATTCATTCCTGGAGAATTCCATGGACAGAGGAACCTGGCAGGTTACACTCCATGAGGTCACAAAGAGTTGGACATGACTAGGTGACTAACATCTTCACTTTTTTTTCATGTTGATCAAATATGTGAATATGTTCTTCACAAGAGTGAATAATGGTGTATGTTACATAGACTTTCTCTGCAGTTTTGATTTAGATGATTATACCTAGAACTAAATATATGCATTTTTCCATCCTTCATAGATGTATGCTACCATTTTGCCTTCTGTGTTTCTAAAATACTTTGATAATTTATTCATTATAATAGTAATCACTAACATTAATATTGCCTTTTTTGACAGGCACTATATATACACTTCATGTTATTTAATTCTCTAACAACACTGTGAATAGGGACTATTTTTATCCTTATAAAATAGGTACAGAGAAAGTAACTTGCCTAAGGTCACAGGAATAGAAAGGAACATGATAAAGCATGAGCAATCAGAGTGTGGAACCATTTCTGGAGATACTGCTAGAATTAGTTTTAAGCTCCACAAAAAAATCACAATGAAAAGAAAAAAACATTTTCTGAGGAAGTCACACATAACTCCCTTTATTACAGTAAAGGGGTCAGTATATTTTTGCTTTCCTCTTGAAACAGCAAACCTTCATGAACATAATGGATATAAAACTCATTCTCTACACCATTCCTAATTCCCTCTTCAATTTCAGATTCATCAAGGTGACAATGAGGGAATTACCCCTCTGGAAAAAGTTTGTTGTTGCTATAGCTGAGGTTTCCTTTTGTGGCTCTGAAAGTTAAGACTGAACTCAGAAATGATAGAAAAACTAATTATTCACTCCTCATCTCACTATACAGGTTTATCAGGGTGTGTCTACATAAGTTCAATATAGCCTATATTTTCTTTTAAAGAAAAAAAAAATCATGTGTTCTTTTTTTATGAATACCATTACAGTGTCAAGTGACTATAGCAGTGAGAGACGTTCAATGTTTTCTTTTCCCAAATATCTTTTATATAATGAGGTAGAAAAAAATCCAGTAATCTTCATTTAGTTCCATTACTGTCAAAAATAAAAGTATTGAGAAAGAGAGCTGCAAACTTTGGGCAAATTCCAGTACTCTTTTTTTGCCTTTTACATTTTCATTTGTGAGTTACTTAGAACCTCTGTTGTTAATGAAAACAAAGTTAAAGCAAGGAACAGAAAGGTTAGACATTTTCTAAGGCAGAGTATGAGTTGGCAAGAAGGGCACATAAAAGGCAGAGCTCAGTGCTGAGCCATGTGCTATTTTAGGGCAGCACTAACTATGAAACAATGTGCTGAGCTGTAAAAGATGGCAAGTACATACTGCATTTCCAAGGTGCATGCTCAGAAACAATCATTTCAACCTTCCCTCCTTGTTTAGTAAGAATGAACTGCCTTTGGGCACTCAGTAGTAATATGTTACTTCTACAGGGTGCTTTTTAACTTTTCAGAGAAGTTCCACATGTTATCTCATTTATTGCAGAATTCCTAGGAAACGGGTGGGCATGAAGTCCCTGAGGGACTGTATGTCTTGGCTAAGGACCTACAGCTTGTTGGTAGCAGAGACAAGACGGGAAGAGGGAAATGGTATAGGAAGAAGAAAATTAATTATGTAGAGAATCAGAGACATTCTGCAAATGCATATTACAAAATCTGAAGAAATGCCAGGCCATTAATTTGAATATTAGCAAATGTGTCTCCTGCTGTTTGCTTTCCCAGGTTATACACAACACTGTAGCTTTAACTTACCTTAAATTAATTACTGATTTGTAGCAATAATTTGGAGTTTCCCAGGTGTTTCAGTGGTAAACAATCTGCCTGCCAATGCAAGAGACGCAAGAGACGCGGGTTCAATAATCCCTGGGTCAGAAAGGTCCCCTGGAGAGGGAAATGGCAACCCACTGTAGGATTCTTGCCTGGAATGTCCCATGGACAGAAGAGCCTGCTGGGCTACAGCAATAATTTATGGATTATTATATGTCAGGTTGCAAATATATTGAATAGTATATCAGAAATGTCTCTAAATTTTCTTTGAAAAGATTGAGACAATACATAAATACTAAAATTTCATATTTTTATGTCTAATTTATGTAAGTTAATGAGCATTCTTTGTCTTGCCTTTTCTGATTACTGCTGTTGTAGTCAGGAGTTTCACTTGCTGTGCTGTGTACATCAGGATTACATTTTCTCCTTTGTCAATCCCTAGAAGAGAGTATTCTATGTATTATCTTAGAAGGAAGCAATAATTTAAATAATCTTAAGATCTGATTTGAAGTGATGCCAATGAAAGTGCCAAATATTCTTGCCTTTCTCAACTTTAATGTTTTCTAGCACTTAACGTTCTTGATATTAGAAATGTAAAATATTCTACGTAATTAATTCCTAAATTACTACTTTACTGAAACTATTTTCTTATAAAAAATTAGCAGGTACAAGACTTTGAATATGATTGCTTATATTTAATCATATATATAGTGTAATAACTAATGTCAAGTCTCTAGCCAATACAGAATTGATAGACCAAAGGAGTCAAAGCAATATAATTTTGCAGAAGGTAATTGCTATTTCTTCTAAGACGAGGATCAGACTGCTGATCATGCAAAAAGAAAATCATAAATCCCTTTAGGAGTAATAGTATTAAAGAAACGAATGTTAAATTCTTTCTTGAAAAACTTCCTATTCCCTTGTTATAGCCTTTCACTTTCTTTTTCTTTTGTAAAAAATTTTAATTAATTAATTTTGTTGGCAGCACTGTGTCTTTGTTGCACACAGGCTTTCTTTAGTTGTGGCGAGGTGGGGCTCCTCTTCCCAGTGACGCGCAGACTTCTCCTTGTGGTAGTAACTTGGAGAAGTCTCCTGGAGGAGCATGGGCTCTAAGACAAGGGCTTCAGTAGTTGTGGACTGGAGCTCATTTGCCCTGACGGCACGTGGAATCTTCCCTTCCAGCATCGAATCCATGTCCCCCGCATTGGCAGGCAGATTCTTAACCACTGGACTACCACGAAATCCGGCATTTTACTTTCTAAAGATAAATTATTTATGGAGAGGGGATATATATCTGAGCTAAGATAAATGCACAGTCTTTACATACACAGTCATGTATACACATATGCTTCCCCGGTGGTCAAGCGGTAAAGAATCGGCCTATGATGCAGAAGATACAGGAGCATGGTTCAATCCCTGGGTCAGGAAGATCCCCTGGAGAAGGAAATGGCAACCCACTCCAGTATTGTTGTCTGGAAAATGCCATGAAGAAGCATTTTCAGAGAAGCCTGCAGGCTACAGTCCGTGGGGTCTCAAAGAGTCAGACACAACTGAATGACTGAGCACATACATATACATACTCTGTGGGTAAGTGTCTAATTAGGGGCTTTCCTGGTACCTCAGCTGGTAAAGAATTGCCTGCAATGCAGGAGACCCCTGTTTGATTACTGAGTTGGGGAGATTTCCCTGGAGAAGGGATAGACTACCCACTAGAGTATTCTTGGGCTTCCCTCGTGGCTCAGCTGGTAAAGACTCTGCCTTCAGTGTGGGAGACCTGGGTTCAGTCCCTGGGTTGGGAAGATCCTCTGGAGAAGGGAATGGCTACCCAGTCCAGTATTCTGGCCTGGAGAATCCCATGGGCTGCACAGTCCCTGGGGTTGCAGAGAGTGGCACACAACTGAACAACTTTCACTTTCACAGGTCAATTATATTTCAATACTGTTTCAGTCTTTCCTAAATGTGCATTCTAAGTGCATATAACAAAAACTGAGACGTAACAACAGAAAGAGTTGTATTCCTGATGCCATTTTTATTATGCATTACTTACATGTTTTCTTCTTTTAAAGTTGTGATTACCACAAATTTGTCATTTAATAATCAGATAATCAGCTTGGCAATTTAGTACTCTAAATATTAATGTAACAGTTATACAGTAATAGCTAGTACAGTTGGCCTGAAGACCAGGACAATAAATCGGTGGCTTATGTATTTGAGCATTTCCTCCCTCCCATTACTGACGGCTAGTAATGGTGGGAACAAAATGACCTGCTGCCAGAACAAAGTAATCTGTCCTTAGCATAGATAACAGGAACTTAAAGGGAGTGAATGGAACAAAAATAATATGTAAAGTAACTATAAAATAAATACCTAAATTTGTTTACAACCTTTGCTGCTTTTACAGCAATTTAAGTCTTCCAACCAAAGTTGCTAGTGTTAACTATAGTTAGCATCAATTACCAAGGACTTAGCAGAGTCCCAATTATAGCATATGAAACATAATCTTTCATTATGAGCTTCTCTTTCTAAAATCTTAGCAAAATTCAGATTAGAAAATCCTTTTTTTTTTCTTTTCTAAATAAACATAGCTTTATACAAACAAATGTGAAGTGCACCAAGCTTGGGCTTCATTCATTACTGAAATTTTATGATGAATACAAGGATCTGAAGCTTTTAAAACACTAACATAATTAGAAACTGGGAGTAAGGGGAACAGAACATCCTAATAGTCCTTTCCTTGCTTATTTGGGGCAGGTAGAAGTGGTGTATGTGGCCACACTTTGTTTTAAATGGTAGAGACTATTACAATTCTACAGAACTGTAATTCTTAACACAAGACCCCTTTTTTTAATGAAGTGATTATAAAGTTGGCTTTAAAAAAAGCATTTCCATTGAGTTTCATAATGGAATTAAGAGTTATATCTATATGTATCAAATCATTCAGTGGACTGAATTTTAAATATTTTATGTTTATTTATATAACATTTATATATATATATATAAATATTTATTTATATAAAATAAACTGGAGATGATGACAAGACATGCAGAAGTTTTGATAATATGATGTGGTGAATATTTCAAAGCACTTTTTATAAGTTTACCAGCCTCTTAAATACACAGCTCATGAATTCTCCAGACCAGAATACTGGAGTGGGTAACCATTCCCTTCACCAGGGGATCTTTTCAATCCAGGGATCGAACCCAGGTCTCCCGCAATGCAAGTGGATTCTTTACCAGCTAAGCCACTAGGGAAGCCCTAAATATACACCAGTTGTCATAATTCAAGCAAAGACAGACCTCATGCCTTAAATGGTCTCTTGATTAGAAAGATTCTCTGGATAATTAATTGTGTCCGTTGTCAATAAGAACCTTAAGCTTTTTCTAAAAATTATCAAACTGATTCTGTATTCATATCTAAATGTTGTTGTGTAATAATGATGTAGACAATGGGAAAAGATTGAATCTCATTGCTGTTATTTACAAGTCTTAAAGGTTTAAATAGAGCCATAGCTTTTAGAGGCAGTTTTTCTGGCATCAGAAGTTTCTAACTTTTGTTGGTCCATCCAGCCAGACTGTCACTCTATAAATTCACATTCATGGAATTTTTTTTTCTTTCCCCTGAATGGTAATACTCAGAACATTCCAGGAGACCAGAACATTAAGCTGGAATAAAACAATGAAGGTATTATCATCACCAAAAGAGCATTTTGAATTTTATTAGAAGAAACCAATTAGGATGTTATTTTCAAGCAAAGGGTTTGGCAAGGCTTCAGAAAGTTACTTTCCGGAGGCGGGTAGGGGTTTAGCTGGCACAGAGAGCAGATCTTTAGCTTAGAGTCTTGACAGCTTTAATGCACATGCAATTGGGATTTTTTTTCCTTTAAGCTGATTCTCCTAAAAGCCATGCTTCCTGCCACTGTTCAAAATAATTGCATCAATTCCATTTTCCATTAGTACTCAAAACCTGCTGATATGACTGGATTTTTAAAACCTTTGTGTGAAAATCTAATTATACATATTTTTCCAGGAGAATCTGATAATGCCTATGTTCCAGAAAGTTATATTTTTACTCTTATATCTAGCATAGATCTTTATGCTATATACCTTGGTTATTCATTTAATTATATTCACTACAGTGGTATAAGCAATTTTCTATTATGGGAGGAAAAGAACATTCAATAGGTTCTATTTTGTTGAAGGACAAAAAATCACATATTGGTTTGCTACAGATAATAAAATATTGTGACTTCAGGTGGAAGGAAATGACTATCTCTCTTTTTATCATGTCTGTAATATCTATGTCCCTTTTGTAATGTGCTTATTTTCAGCAGTTTGTCTTTATAGATATTTTATAATGATCTTCATTGATTTATTTCATCTTATATATTTCTACTTTTTTGATACTTATTTGAAACTTTTCTATACTTATAGTTATGCATAGACATTTCAGATATTACATTAGAAATTTTCTAATTTTTTCCTCACATTCCTTCTTGGTTTTTTCCTTTTTTAATTGAATTAAGAAAAGATCATGAAGCTTAGCTTGGACTTATTCACAGAATGGTGAAAGCCTCAGAGCCAATGTCCTGATGGAACATGTAGCAGGAATTGAGTTAAAGATGGCCTGGAGTTAAGATGCATCATTCATATGTGCTTTGGAAATAAAACTTAGAGCCATAGACACTTAGATGAAATTACTTTTAAAGCAATCCCATCTTTGGTTTCCAAATTTTACAATAAATATCTGATGCTCTAGCAGAATTTTAAAGTCTTTTCTAAAATTGCTTCTGGGTTAAGAGAAAGAAAACTAGAATTTCAATAACTGAAGATAAGTTTGCTGAGGTCCATGAATAATAAAGCATGGATATTTTTCAAGATATGTAAGTATTTATTAAGTTCCAACAGCATACATTATGTTCACCTTAAACTAGAAGCTTGAAAATCTGGTTAGAATTGATTGTTGGCAAATTATGAGTCAATGTAAGAAAATAGCTTTCAGGCTTTATAAAGAATGTTATATCCACCTGTCTCTTACCTCTTTAGTCCCCACTCATCCACCCTACTTTGGAGAGCTTCCACTAAATACATTGTTCAGTTTTTTAAAGAGACCCGAAGAACTTCATTGAATTCCATGAATATTTTAGAGAACCTACCTTGTACTGTGTGATTGCTACATATATAGGTACAAAGAGAAGTATGGCACAAATCCTGTCCTCACTGACTACGTGTTTTAGTCAACAAGATAATCCAACTACATAAATATTACCCCAGGTGCTACCTAATGTGTGCCACAAAAGAGGCACAAACAACTGATAGAAGATGCCAGTTTTGAAATAAAAACATTATGTTTAAATTGGTTTTGAAAATTGGCTTTAAACCCGTTGTGGTCATTAATCATTCTGCAAGCAGGGTTACAGTTTTATCATGGTTATAAACTGGATTGAGGGGGAGTTCAGTTGGAATGCAAAGGAAGAGGTTATTGCACTTCACCAAGGTTCTCTAAGGCTCTGGTAGGAAACACTTTGTTAGGCTTTGTTTTGTCTTGTTATTCACCTCCAAATCTCCAGCAGTGCCTGTGCAATGTAGAATCATTATGAGTGATAAACTGACAAATAGATTAGCACCAATTTGCCAAACTGTCCTCAAATGCCCAGGGCATTTAAAAATCCCCTAGACTCTCTATAGAGAGGGTAGGGGTAGGGGACTATTTCAGTCTTCTTCATTTCTCAGTTTCCAGATATCCCTCATTCTCTTATTTGATCTCTCTCTCTCCCTCTCTCCCTTCCTCACACACATACACACAATGTTGGCCATATTTGAAGGATGGAATAAAGACGTGAAGCAGCCTGTCTTAATCATCTAACTAAATAGATTCAAACTAAATAGCTCTTCACAAATATCTTCTGCTATGCACAAAAATGAATCCCACGTTAGAGATCAGAAGTTCCTTTCTCTGAGCTTTCATTTCCATCAGCAGTTTGCCATCTCATCATAAGAACTACAAGACAGAAGAAATTAGACCAGGAAAAAAAAACTATAAATCTAGGTGTTTGAAAAGACTAAGTTAAACCCAAGAATTTGTGACAGTGATTCTCCATGTTGGCTACACATTCGAGTCACCTGGGAGCTTTAAAATTCTGATTCCAAGGCCACACCCAGACCAATTAAGTCAGTATCTCTAGGGATGGGGTGTAGCCACTATTGTCTTTAAACTACTCCAGGTGGTTCCGATCTGCAGTCATGTTTAGAGAGCACTGCCTCCAAATCCCCCAAAATTCAGTTTCTATTAGAGAATGTGTAATCTCCAAGGAGCTTTTAATGATAAAAGATAATTCTATTCAGACTATTGCTCTAATGGTTTCCAAAATAGTCTTTGCTAAACATTGAAATATGGTCACTTTACTCGACAATGGAGATTTTCATCGCCAGAGAAATCATCATTAGTGTAGCCACAGTGCTGCTTGAGTGTTCACCACCTACTGAGGGAGCAGATGCCCTTCACTTACTTCTGTGTAAGATGTGAAAGTCATGTCAAAGTCATGACTTAGAAAACTATGTTCTATTTTCTATTTCTTTTATACTTTGAAATGTAGTAACATCTCAATGGGAAATAGATGGGGAAACAGTGGAAGCAGTGTCAGACTTTATTTTCTGGGGCTCCAAAATCGCTGCGGATGCTGATTGCAGCCATGAAATTAAAAGACGCTTACTCCTTGGAAGGAAAGTTATAACCAACCTAGTCAGTATATTAAAAATCAGAGACGTTACTTTGCCGACAAAGGTCCGTCTAGTCAAGGCTATGGTTTTTCCAGTGGTCATGTATGGATGTGAGAGCTGGACTGTGAAGAAAGCTGATCGCCGAAGAATTGATGCTTTTGAACTGTGGTGCTGGAGAAGACTCTTGAGAGTCCCTTGGACTGCAAGGAGAGCCAACCAGTTCATTCTTAAGGAGATCAATCCTGGGTATTCATTGGAGGGACTAATGCTAAGGCTGAAACTCCATTACTTTGGCCACCTCATGTGAAGAGTTGACTCACTGGAAAAGACTCTGATGCTGGGAAAAATTGGGGGTGGGAGGAGAAGGGGACGACAGAGAATGAGATGGCTGGATGGCATCACTGACTCGATGGACATGAGTTTGAGTGAACTCCGGGAGTTGGTGATGGACAGGGAGGCCTGGCGTGCTGTGATTCATGGGGTCGCAAAGAGTCGGACACGACTGAGCGACTGAACTGAACTGAACTGAACTGAACATCTCAACGAGATTCTTGAAAGTCTAAGCTAGTCTTGATTTAGGTTATGGTCTAACCTACAGCCTGATGCCAAGAGAATTCAGTAAAGATCTGTACTGTTTCACACACAATTTCATTTGTACGCATTTGTGTCTAAATGTGGGATAGCAGATTCTCTAAGGCAAAGAGGCCATCTATAATGGTAGTTGTAGGCAGAATGGGAGTGGAAGATAGGGAGGGTTTCTTCTCAGAAAAAAAAATCACCTATGGCAATGGGAACAGGTCCTGATCTTTTTCTGTGTATCATTCTTTTTCCAGTCTCTCTAATGATCTATGCTGCTGCTGCTAAGTCGCTTCAGTCGTGTCTGACTCTGTGCGACCCCATAGACGGCAGCCCACCAGGCTCCCCCGTCCCTGGGATTCTCCAGGCAAGAACACTGGAGTGGGTTGCCATTTCCTCCTCCAATGCGTGAAAAGTGAAAGTGAAGTCACTCAGTCGTGTCCGACTCTTAGCGACCCCGTGGACTACAGCCTACCAGGCTCCTCTGTCCATGGGATTTTCCAGGCAAGAGTACCGGAGTGGGTTGTCATTGCCTTCTCTCCTAATGATGTATGCTGCTGCTGCTGCTGCTAAGTCCCTTCAGTCGTGTCCGACTCTGTGTGACCCCATAGACGGAAGCCCACCAGGCTCCCCCATCCCTGGGATTCTCCAGGCAAGAACACTGGAGTGGGTTGCCATTTCCTTCTCCAATGTGTGAAAGTGAAAAGTGAAAGTGAAGTCGCTCATTCGTGTCCGACCCTTAGCGACCCCACGGACTGCAGCCTACCAGGCTCCTCCATCCATGGGATTTTCTAGGCAAGAGTACTGGAATGGCTTGCCATTGCCTTCTCCAATGATGTATAGTAGATGTTTAATTAATTCTTAAAAGTAAAAGAGTAAATGATGTCTGCATTAGCAGTTTTAGAGAACTGGAAGTGAGCAGAAGTAGGTCAGCAAACAAAAGTAGTGGATAATACCCTTTCCAACTTTATGTTTCAGGATTATAAGTTGCCAGTAATTCAAAGAGTACATTCTTAATATGCTTTAACCTTCAATACAAAGTTATTATGGTAGAAATAAACTAAACAATGTTATGGGCAAGTCAAGAGTAAACAGAACACAAGCTGAGAACTTTAGATCTTTGAAAATGTCAGTATTGGGTGTGAAGGGCATGTCAGGTTTTCCTGTTCTTATTAAAATGACATGGGTTTAAAAATTTACTTGACCATTGTCAGGAGCTTTGTAGTATATGTTTGCTTACCAATATGATGTCTTTCATTAAAGGTGAAATAGAGAAATACTCTCTTTTTGGACACTGTAAGTTCAGCACCTTAAAATGTACAGCATACCTCAAATGGGCAAGTTCAGGAAACATGTTTTGCTCATTGGATGCAGTTTAGGAAAGAAAGAAAAAAAAAAAAAGGGGCAGCTATCTTATTAAATGAAACAACAAATTACATTCTAGGACAGTGTGGGTTTTTAGAATTCTAGTCACATTAAGCTAAGATGTCGTTCTTTCCATGCTTCCACCTATAACTTTACTGATTGATCTTTAATGGAAAGATATGTATCTTGCTTTTGAAAGAATTAGATTTAGTGTGCTCCTATTATTTAGGACTTCATGGCAGTTCTTGCAAAGTAGGTAGGCAAAGCAAAGTAAGTGGGAACTGACAAGTAAGAAATAAATACTTAAAATATTTCCAGGAATAAATATTAACATCTGTAAGAATAAAACTCCATGTGCATCAAAATGCAGGTTTCCCAACTGTATTTCTCTGAAAGTTATGAAAAATCACTTTGCTAAGTGGAAATTACTTCTGTAAAATACTAAAATAGCCACATTGATATATCGTGGGGTCATGTACTCAAAGGTAGTTTTTAATTTTTCCTGGAGTATTTTGGTTTTTTTGTTGGCTTTGGAATATTGTTGTTAAATTATCATTTAATTCTAATGACAGTTGGAAAAATTGCTTCACTGTCTTATAAGAGCAGGTCCTTAATTCATTTCTGGAGTTCATCCACCAAAGTGAAGTGTGGTAATTCTTTGTACCACCCTCTTCAGCAGGCAAAACTATGACTCATTTCTACCACCCAATTATGCCAGAAGTGTTTAGTGCACTGTTATGAAATAAGATGTAATAGTTCAATGTTTCACAATTTATTTTTGAGCCATTTGAACAATGTCTGTGCAGCATCTTTTTGCCTTTTCATACTGTTCATGGGGTTCTCAAGGCAAGAATACTGAAGTGGTTTGCCATTCCCTTCTCCAGTGGACCACATTTTCTCAGAACTCTCCACCATGACTTGTCCATCTTGGGTGGCCCTAAATGGCATGGCTCATAGTTTCAGTGAGTTAGATAATGTGATCCATGTGATCAGTTTGGTTAGTTTTCTGTGATTATGGTTTTCATTCTGTCTACCCTCTGGTGGATAAGGATAAGAGACCTATGGAAGCTTCCTGATGGGAGAGACTGACTCTGGAATCTGGGTCTTGTTCTGATGGGCGGGGCCATGCTCAGTAAATTTTCAATCAAATTTTCTGTTGATGGGTGGTGCTGTGTTCCCTCCCTGTTATTTGGCCTGAAGCCAAATGATGATGGGGTAATGAAGGTAAAGAAAACCTCCTTCAGAAGGACTTATGCCCACAGTGTTGTGTTCAGTGCCCCTGACCCTGCAGCAGGCCTCTGCTGACCCAAGCTTCTGCTTCACAGGCAAGTCTGGCTCAGTCTCTTATGAGAACACTGCTCTTTTTTCCTGGATCCTGGTGAGCACACGCTTTTGTTTGTGCCCTCCTAGACTCTGTTTCCCCAGTCCTGTGGAAGTTCTATAATCAAATCCCACTTGCCTCCAAAGTCAAATTTCCTGAGGGTTCTCAGTCCCTTTGCCAGATCCCCAGGTTGGGAAATCTGTTGTGAATCCTAAAACTTTCTTAACAGTGCAAGAACTTCTTTGGTATAATTGTTCTGCGGTTTGTGGGTTTTCTGCTCAGGGACTGTATGGTGGGGCTAATGGCAACCTCCTCCAAGAGGGCTTATGCCACAGGCCACATGTCCCAGGTCTGCTGCAGCCAGAGGCAGTGTCCCTGTGGCAAGACACTGCTGAGCCATGCCTCTGGAGGAGACACTCAAACACTCAAAGGCAGGGCTCAGTCTCTGTGTGGTCTCTGGGACCTGGTGGACACAAGGTTTTGTTTGAGTGTCTTCTGAGCATCTCTGGCAGGTATGGGGTTTGATTATAAATGAGATTTCGTCCTTGCTACAATTTTGTTGAGGTTTCTCCTTTGCTCTTGGATGTAACATATCTTTTTTTGGTGGGATTCAACATTCCCCCGTTGATGGGTGTTCAGCAGCAAGTAGCAATTTTGGAGTTCTTGCAGGAAAACATTAGTGCACATCCTTCTACTCTGCCATCATGTACATACTTTTCATATTGTTTAAGGAAAACAATAGAATGGGAAAGACTAGGGATGTCCTCAAGAAAATTAGAGATACCATGGGAAAATGTCATGCAAAGAGGGCACAAGAAAGGACAGAAATGGTATGGACCTGACAGAAGCAAAGAATATTAAGAACAGGTGTGACGAATACACAGAAGAACTATACAAAAAAGATCTTAATGACCCAGATAACCACAATGGTATGATCACTCACCTGGAGCCAGACATCCTGGAATGTGAAGTCAAGTGGACCTCAAGAAGCATTACTATGAACAAAACTAGTGGAGGTGATGGAATTCCAGTTGAACTATTTCACATCCTGAAAGATGATGCTGTTTAAGTGCAGCACTCAATATGCCAGGTATTTGGAAAACTCAGCAGTGGCCACAGGACTTGAAATGGTCAGTTTTCATTTCAATCCCAACGAATGTTCAAACTACCACACAATTGCACTCATCTCACAGGCTAGCAAATTAATGTTCAAAATTCTCCAAGCTAGACTTCAATGGTATGTGAACTCAGAACTTCCACATGCTCAAGCTGGATTTAGAATAGGCAGCGGAACCAGAGATCACATTGCAAACATCTATGGGTCACAGAAAAAGCAAGGGAATTTCAGAAAAACATATACTTCTGCTCTATTGACTAGGCAAAGCCTTTGACTGTGTGGATCACAACAAGCTGTGAAAAATCCTTAAACAGATGGGAATACCAGACCACCTTACCAGCCTCCTGAGAAATCTATATGCAGGTCAAGACGGAACAGTTAGAACTGGACATGGAACAACAGATTCGTTCCAGATTGGAAAAGGAGTTTCTAAGACTGTATATTGTCACCCTGCTTATTTAACTTATATGCAGAGTACATCCTATGAAATGCCAGGCTGAATGATGCACAAACTGGAATCAAGATTGCCAGGAGAACGATCAGTAACCTCAGATATGCAGATGACACCACTCTAATGGCAGAAAGCAAAAGGGAACTAAAGAGCCTCTTGATGAAAGTGAAAGAGGACAGTGAAAAAATTGGCTTAAAACACAACATTCAAAAAACAAAGATTATGGCATCTGGTCCCATCACTTTGTGGCAGATAGATGGGAAAACAATGGAAACAGTAAGAGACTTTATTTTGGGGGGCTCCAAAAGCACTGCAGAGGGTGACTGCAGCCATGAAATTAAAAGACAATGGCTCCTTGGAAGAAAAGCTGTAACAAACCTAGACAGCATATTAAAAAGCAGAGACATTACTTTACCGACAAAGGCCCATCTAGTCAAAGCTTATGGTTTTTGAGAGTCCCTTGGACTTCAAGGAGATCAAACCAGTCAATCCTAAAGGAAATCAGTCCTGAATATTCATTGGAAAGACTGATGGTGAAGCTGAAACTCCAATACTTTGGCCACCTGACGCAAAGAACTGACTCATTAGAAAAGACCCTGATGCTGGCAAAGATTGAAGGGAGGAGGAGAAGGGGACGACAGAGGATGAGATGGCTTGATGGTATCACTGACTCGATAAACATGAGTCTGAGTGGGTTCCAGGGGTTCAGGATAGACAGGGAAGCCTAGCATGCTGCAGTCCATGGTGTTTCAAAGAGTCAGACACAACTGAATGATGTACTGAACTGTGAGCTGCAAGAGTGATATGATTTTGGATCACAACAAACTGTATAAAAATTCTTAAAGAGATGGAGATATCGGCCCACCTTACCTGCCTCCTGAGAAACCTGTATGCATGTCAAGAAGCAACAGTTAAAACTAGACATGGAACAACGGACTGGTTCAAAATTGAGAAAGGAGTACATCAAGGCTGTATATTGTCACCCTGCTTATTTAACTTATATGCAGACTACATCATGTGAAATGCCGAGCTGGATGAAGCACAAGCTGGAATCAAGATTACCAGGAAAAATATCAATATCCTCAGATACACAGATGACACCACCCTTATGGCAGAAAGCAAAGAGGAACTTAAGAGCCTCCTGATGAAGGTGAAAGAGGAGAGTGAAAAAATTGGCTTAAAACTCAGCATTCAAACAATTAAGATCATGGCATCTGGTCCCATCACCTCATGGGAAATAAATGGGGAAACAATGGAAACAGTGAGAGAACTTTATTTTCTTGGGCTCCAAAATCACTGCAGATGGTGACTGCAGCCATGAAATTAAAAGACACTTGCTCCTTGGAAGAAAAGCTGTGACGAACCTAAACAGTGTATTAAAAGGCAGAGACATCATTTTGTCGACAAAGGTATGTATAGCGAAACTGTGGTTTTTCCAGTAATCATGTACGGATATGAGAGTTGGACTATAAAGGAGGCTGATTGCCAAAGAATTGATGCCTTTAAATTGTGGAGAGGGAGAAGACTCTTGAGAGTCCCTTGGACAGCAAGGAGATCAAACCAGTCAATCCTAAAAGAAATCAACCCTGAATATTCATTGGAAGGACTGATGTTGAAGCTGAAGCTTCAATATTTTGGCCACCTGATGCAAAGAATCAACTCATTGGGAAAGATCCTGATGCTGGGAAAGATTGCAGGCAGAGGGAGAAGGGACTGACAGAGAATGAGATGGCTGGATGGCATCATCAACTCAATGGACATGAGTTTGAGCAAACTCCAGGAGATTGTGAAGGACAGGGAACCCTTTGGTGCTGCAGTCCATGGGATCTCAAAGAGTCAGACACAACTGAATGACTGAGCAACAGATATTTTGCTAAATATTACCAGACAAAAATAACACTGACTGGAGCATATGTATTCTCAATGTGTACATAAATTTTTATTTTATTATTATTATTATGATGTCTTTATCTTTGTTTCTATTCTTATACATGGAGCTCAGTGTTACTCATCTTTAACAAAAATTATTTCACATTTAGCATTTGCGTTTATATATTTTTCATTTTTTAATCTTGAAGATTATCTAGAAAAATCTTTTGGAAATGGTCAACATAAACTGTATCTAAATGCTCCCTTGTTATTCTTTATGACAGTTGGCAGGAGTTTTAGCAAGGCAGTTTAAGTTGTAATTACAAAGAAAAATAATAAAATTTCCAGGTTCATGAAGAGTTTATAAAGTTTCATTATGTATTCATTCAAGCATAATATATGTACTGTCTGACTGTACTATCAATTAGTAAAGGTACTGCACAGCAAACTAAAAAAAATCTTAGTTTAAAAATTCATAGTCAAAGTAGCACATAAATCTTTAAACTGTAAATGCAGCAACCTTGTTCTCTTACCCTGAATTTCCATTCAACTCTTTGTTTTCCTCAGTATCTTTAAACTGTAAATGCAGCAACCTTGTTCTCTTACCCTGAATTTCCATTCAACTCTTTGTTTTCCTCAGTATCAAATCTTACAGTCAGTTAATTAACTTCACACTGTTTAGCTGGTTATCTTCCTTCTCTTTGCGTTTCCTGATTCTCATTCCTCCCTTCTTTACCTCTGAACACTCTTTTCCATCTGTGTACTCTGTCAAGTGCACACCCACTCATTTTCACGTACCCTTCAGTTTTCTTCTCTGGTGTTCTTGCAGGGAGACTGTGGTTTAAACCTTATCTAAGCAACCATTTTACCACTAAATCTTCTGCAGCCCCCAAACCCCCCAAAAGGAGGACCTTCCTTCCCTCTGGATATCTCCTTATTCCTCAAAGAACAAACAAAAAAGAATATTGACTTTTAATGGATTTTTTGTTTTTTTATCTTGGTGAAAATTCATAAGTTTAATATTGCCATTCAATGCCCTGCATCCCCATACACTGTTGCACAAGCCAGGAAACAAAAACGAATAGTTCATCTACCTCTAATTCATTTTAGATCTTTATTTTCTTAAGGGAAATTTCCATTTTAGTAGGTGTTAAAAAAGTAAAGATCTAAAATGAATTGTGCAAGAGTGAAAAAGTTGGCTTAAAACTCAACATTTAGAAAACTAAGATCATGGCATCTGGACACATCACTTTATGGCAAATAGATGGCGAAACAATGGAAACAGTAAGAGACTTTATTTTGGGGGACTCCAAAATCATTGCGGATGGTGACTGCAGCCATGAAATTAAAAGATGTTTGCTCCTTGGTAGAAAAGCTATGATCAACCTAGACAGCATATTAGAAAGCAGAGACATTAATTTGCTGATAAAGGTCTGTTAATCAAAGCTATGGTTTTTTCAGTAGTCATGTATGGATATAAGAGTTGGACTATAAAGAAAGCTGACCACTGAAGAATTGATGCTTTTGAACTGTGGTGTTGGAGAAGACTCTTGAGAGACCCTGGTACCTCGAGGAGATCCAACCAGTCCATTCTAAAGGAGATCAGTCCTGAATATTCATTGGAAGGGCTGATGCTGAAGTTGAAACTCCTATACTTTGGCCACCTGATGCACAGAATTGACTGTTGAAAAGACCCTGATGCTGGGAAGTATTGAAGCAGGAGGAGGAGGGGACAACAGAGGATGAGATGGTTTGATGGCATCACCAACTTGATGGACCTGAGATTGAGTAAGCTCCAGGAGTTGGTGATGGACAGGGAAGCCTGGTGTGCTGCAGTCCATGAGTTACAAAGAGTTGGACACGACTGAGCAACTGAACTGAAAAGGGAAATTAGAAGACGAAGGGAAGATAATTACCTATTTTCAGAGCATATAGGCCAGTGGATTAGTTGTGCCATGCAAGCTGCTGGATGGCTGCATAGCCCCATGCTGCCTGCCGTATGGGGTTTGTGTGACTCTGTGTCTCTCTCACCCCCATCTCTCCCCAAAGGCCATGTTCTCTTCCAGCCTTGCTGCCTTACCACAGAGTCTTATCAGATCTCCATTTTTGAGAGGTTGATTCAGGAAGAAGCCTAATACAAAATAAAAGCTGGCATAAAAGGAAAAGAAGCCAAGATGCAGGCTGGCTGTGTTGCAAGATGACAAAACTAGAGTAGACAATACAGAAGTGATGGCACTTCTAAAGGAACAACTATTAGGGATGATAAAGGATCATTAAGGGATCCATTCAACTGTTAGGGCTACTAGTGTACTCCAGTTGAGGTCCAGTTCACTATTGGGCTGGTCCAGGTGGTTGTAAGATGACTTTTTATGTTTCCCTTTCTATCTTTCCTATATATGTTTCTATTTAGATCCTTGTACAAAAGGTAAACTGAGATATACCTGTTTTTGACATTAGGTATATGACTGTGTGTGTGCTCAGTCACTCAGTTGTGCCTGACTCTTTGCAGCTCCGTGGACAGTAGCCTGCGACTGCTTTACCCTCTGAGCCACCGGGACTTAGCAACTGAACAACACAACAAAATTATTTATATAATAGTATCATATGCCTAAAGATCAGTTAATTTAAGGGTGAATTGTATAAGAAAACTTTTCAAATGAGAGCAATTGAAATAATTGATTTTTATAGGATAAGCTTTGCTTTCAGTTCAGTTCAGTTCAGTCACTCAGTCGTTTCCGACTCTTTGCGACCCCATGAATCACAGCACGCCAGGCCTCCCTGTCCATCACCAACTCCCGGAGTTCACTCAAACTCATGTCCATCGAGTTGGTGATGCCATCCAGCCATCTCATTCTCTGTCGTCCCCTTCTCCTCCCGCCCCCAACCCCTCCCAGCATCAGAGACTTTTCCAGCGAGTCAGTTCTTCACATCAGGTGGCCAAAGTATTGCAGTTTCAGCTTTAGCATCAGTCCTTCCAATGAACACCCAGGATTGATCTCCTTTAGAATGGACTGGTTGGATCTCCTTGCAGTCCAAAGGACTCTCAAGAGTCTTCTCCAGCACCACAGTTCAAAAGCATCAATTCTTCAGCGATCAGCTTTCTTCACAGTCCAACTCTCACATCCATACATGACCACGGGAAAAACCGTAGCCTTGACTAGACAGACCTTTGTTGGCAAAGCAATGTCTCTGCTTTTTAATATGCTATCTAGGTTGGTCATAACTTTCCTTCCAAGGAGTAAGCGTCTTTTAATTTCCTGGCTGCAATTGAATCATCCTTCCTTTTTCCAGTTTACAGAAATATTTTAGAAAATGAGGTAACTGTTTGGATATTTAACAGGAGAATTTTTTAGGTGTTCTGCTCTGTGTTTTTTAGTGGCCCTCATTTTTCTAGATCTTGGTAATTAAAAAATTGCATGTATTACTAGACCCCTTTTTGTTTAAACTTAAGCTCTACAATTTTCTAATCATTCTTTGCTAATGTATAGCTTTATGAGCATGTTAGAAATTTGGATTGTTTTATTTATCAGTGATTAGAATTTCTGTATATTTTTATTTAACACCTTTATGAAAGTTGCCACTTTTTGAGCAAAGAGATACATTTTTAAAATTAAAAAGATTGCTGTATCTGAACACTAGATGCGGGGAACACTGCCCTGCTTTGTCAGTTTACATAGGGAAAACTAATGAGGCTATAAAGAAATACTATCTGTTTTATTAGAACTTTTTTACTAGCGAAACAGCTGGAAAAACAGTTAGTCGGCTGGCTTCCATTTTCCATTGCTTTCTGCCCTTTAAATTCAGGTTTCCTCTTGTTCATGACCACATGCTCACCACACACAGACTCTTTAGTTTGTTACTTTAAGCCAACGGAGATTAAGCACCATTAGTAAAGACTAGTTTAGGAAAGGTTTTAACTAAAATAAATGGCACTTTCAAAGAGAATCTTGATTTATGGAGTTTGTGTGTGTGTGTGTGTGTCTGGGTAAATCAGTAAGGAAAAAATCAGATCATAGTGGTTGGGTTGAGTGCCATTAGTCATTGAGACATGTTTTCTGTTGCAGTTTTATTTGTAGTAAAAATGTACAGTTTAATTGTAGTACAAATGCAGCTTTGCGCAGCGGCAGTATTGTAGCCAATGACATTTATCTGAGGCACGACTATTGCTAATTGAAACTAACTGTAGTAAAAATGCTTAGTAGCAGCCTAGTGACCAGAAAGAATACGTATCACTTTACTATATTTAGAATCAGAATTTTATTGCTGAAAGGGATATTAGATATCACTTAATCTGGCCTTTTATATTATAGTTGAGACTCAAAGAGATTAAATGTCTTGGTTAGGAGGCAGAATAACTAGAATTTGGGTATACTTGTTAATTGCAGATAGCATTCCCACATCATCATCACTCTCTTTTCTACCTATCCTCTAAAGGGGTATATGGAGAAATTGGAAATTCAGTGTGAAGGAAGATGAGAGAAGATAAAAGTGGAGCCAGTCAGGCTTTAAAAATACATAATTGTCAAAGGTAAACTGACACCAATTAGGAACTTTTGGACTAAAAACAAATAAAATACCTATTATTTGCAATTAGATCTCAAGAAAGATGAAATTAAAGCATTTTAGTCATCTGCTTCTAAAAATCCATTAAGTGCTAATTAGCTGCTATCTGAGAAGGTCCACATCTCTTACATTGGAAACTTGCTCTTTAGTGAAATATATGACTTAAAGAAAACACACATAAAACATCTGTTGGCAGAAACATACATCCATGATCTCTACGTTTCCGAAAAATTCACATATTTATTGTAGGGGAAAAGAATCAGGGAAAAACAAAAAAAAAAGTCGTGTAAGTTTAATTCTAACAAACATACTGCAATGATAATGTGAAATAACTATAAAGCATATGAAATACAGTTTATATTCCACTTTATTTGGGAGACACAAAGAATTTATCTTTATTTTACATGTATCTAAATTTAATTCATTTACTTTTTAAAATATTCTTTACCAATAGAGGTCAACACATTAAATAAGAAAAATCAGTATATTCTAATACACCCTGTTATGCAACTGCCACAAGAAAATTATAATTCACAACATTCAGAAACCAGTCTGAAGTATTTGTACTGTCTACCAAGGGAAGAATTATCTCATTGTTGTACTATAAATTGCGTTATTTATTTCATAACAGTGGCAAAAATGGGCTATCTTTGAGAGGTAGGATTAGTTTTCTCAGCATTCATGTGTGAAAAAAGCTAAAACTCAAATGAATCATAGCAGTAGTATTCAAAGAACAGAAATGTCTTCAGTTACCTTTCTGTCATGGTACAGCATTAAAAGTCTTCTAACTTTTAAGGATTTGTTTACATTAAAAGTGCTTGGCTGTTTCTTAATGACTAATGGGCAATTTAAGCTAATTTTTTGATAGAGTGGTCTTTCTTTAGTTTTTAAGAATTCAGTTCAGTTCAGTTCAGTCGCTCAGTCGTGTCCGACTCTCCGCGATCCCATGAATCACAGCACGCCAGGCCTCCCTGTCCATCACCAACTCCCGGAGTTCACTCAAACTCATGTCCACAGAGTCGGTGATGCCATCCAGCCATCTCATTCTCTGTCGTCCCCTTCTCCTCCTGCCCCCAACCTTTCCCAGAATTAGCTGATATATTTTGGAAATTACGTTAATATAATTACCTAAATTACTCATGAAATCTCAGAACAAGAGACTACATCAATACAGGATGAAAACTAACACAGTTCATACTGGTACATATGAATCTGACATGTCCGTTAGCCTTTCAATATATTTTCTAATTTAAAATATTCTGATTGAGAACCTACCACATTTAAGGCATTATCTCCACTGTTGAGTAGAATATCAGTAAATGACTGATTTCTTGCATTCCAGGAATTCACAATCCCATTAAGAAGATGAAGAGAATAATAACTATAGAGGAGATGACATTGTTTATGATTAGTGTTGGAGGCTAAAGAGATAAGGAAAAAAATGAAAGTGGGGATATAAAATCTGAGCTTTACCTGAAGCCTGAAGGAACAATACAGTTTAAGAATATACAGCCAAGAAAGATGGTAGAGAGTGCAGCTGATAGACAGTGGCATAGAAATCAATTTCTCAACTCAATCTGTTTGAATCTAAGACATCATGTGATGAATTTGAACAGTGTTGACTACAGGGATTAGGATGAAATAGGGTTGGAGAAACTAACCTGGCTAATATGTTGTCCTAATGATGAGGCTGGTTGCCATAGCAAGGCAGTTGTGTGGAATTCAAGGTACAACAAAAGGAGAATGAAGGACTAGGCAGGAAATCAACGTAAATTGAACTAGTGAAAGGGATTATTATGATTTTTAAAAGGTAGAAACTCTGGATATCACATTTTCTGCCTCTTCCTCATTAATTATCTAATGAAAGAGTTTAGGTACAAAAGATTTCATAAGGTTTAGCACAACTTCAGACTATCCAGTGCAGCACCATTCCTAGCTTCCATCCTTTTCTGAAGAATAGGAGAATAATCAATAGTCAATGTCAAAATACTCCTTCAGAATAAAATTACAAGAAATATAATCTTTTTCTTGTTAGAACAATAAAAAATGGGAAAAAAGATGATAATATAGCCACACATTCCAAACTTTAACAGTGGAGTTAGTTATTCAGAGTAGGAGTTTTATTGGGAACCTGAGCAGATAAAGAGCAAAGTACTTAACACCTGAATCATTAGAAATGCCTGTTTTAAAAAATGCATGTTACCTAGCATGGTTTTCAATAGTCTATATTTATAAAAAATGATTTAGTGGCTAATAATCCTCAACTCAAAAGAGATCACTGTCTCTATAGTATCTATTAGGTGTAGGATATTATCTTGCTCTTTTTTCCCTTCTGTTTCAAAGTGTTTTCGTGTGTCATTTTCCTATCATGTATAGGACCTACTTCTGTCTCCCTTTTAGACAGTGTACACACTAAACTTAATCACAGTTAGGTCTATAATAAGAAGCAGAGAATTGTATGGAAAGAAGAAAACATCATGACTATCTTTGAAATATTGTGCATATACCCCCAAGGAAAGAATCCATGTAAGTGAAGGATATAAATTATTTTGGTATTATAATAATAAAAAAAGGACCCACATTAACTGGTAAAATTAAAACTGATTTATAAATACAATTCAATAATCTGTCCTGTCTCCTATAAAAACACTGATATGTACTCAACTTTAACTATGAAATATCACAGAGAACTGCAGGATGAATTAAATGTCAAAGTGGTCTTAGTGAATTTGTACAGCAATAGTTTATTGTCTCCTGTAAGTGTATTACCTACATAAGCCAGTTATTTTATATGTGATTCTAAAGTAGTATGGCACCCCACTCCAGTACTCTTGCCTGGAAAACCCCATGGACGGAGGAGCCTGGTGGGTTGCAGTCCATGGGGTCCCTAAGAGTTGGACACGACTGGGCGACTTCACTTTCACTTTTCCTTTTCATGCATTGGAGAAGGAAATGGCAACCCACTCCAGTGTTTTTGCCTGGAGAACCCCAGGGATGGTGGAGCCTGGTGGGCTGCCGTCTATGGGGTTGCACAGAGTCGGACACGACTGAAGCGACTTAGCAGCGGTAGCAGCAAAATAGTACCATTATGCTGAGTGTTTATATGTTTAAATGAAACAGCCTACTTTGGGTTCCCTTCTGGTTCAGATGGTAAAGAATCTCTCCGCAATGCATGAGACCCAGTTTAATCCCAGGGTCAGGAAGATCCCTGGAGAAGGGAATGGCTACCCACTCCAGCATTCTTGAGTCGAGAATTCCATGGACAGTGGAGGCTGGTCCACAGCATGTGGATGCAGTGGATGCAGTCCACGGCATCACAAAGAGACAAAGACAACTGAGTAAATAACACTTTCACTTTCGTTACCAAAAGAAAAATAAATGGAGGAATATATGTACTTTAAAAATATTAACTGTTTCAATGAACTTCCCCCTTAGCACTGCTTTTACAGTGTCCCAGAGGTTTTGGGTTGTTGTGTTTTCATTTTCATTCATTTCTATGCATATTTTGATGTCTCTTTTGATTTCTTCTATGATTTGTTCATTATTCAGCAGCGTGTTGTTCAGTCTCCATATGTTGGCACTTTTAATAGTTATTCTCTTGCAATTGAGATCTAATCTTACTGCATTGTGGTCAGAAAAGATCCTTGGAATGATTTCAATTTTTTTGAATTTACCTAGGCTAGATTTATGTCCCAGGATGTGATCTATCCTGGAAAAGGTTCCGTGTGCGCTTGAGAAAAAGGTGAAATTCATTGTTTTGGGGTGAAATGTCCTATAGATATCTATTAGGTCTAACTGTTCTGTTGTATCATTTAAAGATTGTGTTTCCTGGTTAATTTTCTGTTTAGTTGATCTATCCATAGATGTAAGTGGGGTGTTAAAATCTCCCACTATTATTGTGTTATTGTTAATTTCCCCTTTCAAACTTGTTAGTAATTGTCTTACATATTGCGGTGCTCCTATGTTGGGTGCATAAATATTTATAATTGTTATATCTTCTTCTTGGATTGATCCTTTGATCATTATGTAGTTTCCTTCTTTGTCTCGTTTCACAGCCTTTGTTTTAAAGTCTATTTTATCTGATATGAGTATTGCTACTCCTGCTTTCTTTTGGTCTCTATTTGCATGGACTATCTTTTTCCAGCCCTTCACTTTCAGTCTGTATGCGTCCCTCATTTTGAGGTGGGTCTCTTGTAGACAACATATATGGGGGTTTTGTTTTTGTATCCATTCAGCCAGCCTTTGTCTTTTGGTTGGGGCATTCAACCCATTTACGTTTAAGGTAATTATTGAAAAGTACGATCCCGTAGCCATTTTCTTTATTGCTTTGGGTTCAAGTTTATACACTCTTTCTGTGATTCCTGTCTATAGAAGATCCTTTAGCATTTGTTGGAGAGCTGGTTTGGTGATGCTGAATTCCCTCAGCTTTTGCTTGTCTGTAAAGCTTTTGATTTCTCCTTCATATTTGAATGAGATCCTTGCTGGGTATAGTAATCTGGGCTGTAGGTTATTTTCTTTCATCACTTTAAGTATGTCTTGTCACTCCCTTCTGGCCTGAAGAGTTTCTGTTGAAAGATCAGCTGTTATCCTTATGGGAATCCCCTTGAGTGTTATTTGCTGCTTTTCCCTTGCTGCTTTCAATATTTGTTCTTTGTGTTTGATCTTTGTTAATTTGATTAATATGTGTATTGGAGTATTTCGCCTTGGGTTTATCCTGTTGGGGACTCTGTTGGGAAGTTCATAGCAATACAGGCACACCTCAAGAAACAAGAAAAAAGTCAACTAAATAACCTAACTCTACATCTAAAGCAACTAGAAAAGGAAGAAATGAAGAACCCCAGGGTCAGTAGAAGGAAAGAAATCATAAAAATTAGGGCAGAGATAAATGCAAAAGAAACAAAAGAGACCATAGCAAAAATCAACAAAGCCAAAAGCTGGTTCTTTGAGAAGGTAAATAAAATTGACAAACCACTAGCCAGACTCATCAAGAAACAAAGGGAGAAGAACCAAATCAATAAAATTAGAAATGAAAATGGAGAGATCACAACTGACAACACAGAAATACAAAGGATTATTAGAGAATACTATCAGCAATTATATGGCAATAAAATGAATAACCTGGAAGAAATGGACAAATTCCTAGAAAAGTACAACTTTCCAAAACTGAACCAGAAAGAAATAGAAAATCGGAACAAACCCATCACAAGCATGGAAATTGAAACTGTAATCAAAAATCTCCCAGCAAACAAAAGCCCAGGTCCAGACGGCTTCACAGCTGAATTCTACCAAAAATTTAGAGAAGAGCTAACACCTATTCTACTCAAACTCTTCCAGAAAATAGCTGAGGAAGGGAAACTTCCAAACTCATTCTATGAGGCCACCATCACCCTAATCCCAAAACCTGGTAAAGACCCCACAATAAAAGAAAACTATAGGCCAATATCACTGATGAACATAGATGCAAAAATCCTTAATAAAATTCTAGCAATCAGAATCCAACAACACATTAAGAAGATCATACATCATGACCAAGTGGGCTTTATCCCAGGAATGCAAGGATTCTTCAATATCCACAAATCAATCAACGTAATACACCACATTAACAAACTGAAAAATAAAAATCATATGATTATCTCAATAGATGCAGAGAAAGCCTTCGACAAAATTCAACATCCATTTTTGATAAAAACCCTCCAGAAAGTGGGAATAGAAGGGACATACCTCAACATAATGAAAGCTATATATGACAAACCCACAGCAAACATTATCCTCAATGGTGAAAAACTGAAAGCATTTCCCCTAAAGTCAGGAACAAGACAAGGGTGCCCACTCTCACCACTACTATTCAACATAGTTCTGGAAGTTTTGGCCACAGCAATCAGAGCAGAAAAAGACATAAAAGGAATACAAATTGGAAAAGAAGAAGTAAAGCTTTCACTGTTCGCTGATGACATGATCCTCTACACAGAAAACCCTAAAGACTCTACCAGAAAACTACTAGAGCTAATCAATGATTACAGTAAAGTTGCAGGATATAAAATCAACACACAGAAATCCCTTGCATTCCTATACACTAATAATGAGAAAATAGAAAGAGAAATTAAGGAAACTATTCAATTCACTGTTGCAATGAAAAGAATTAAATACTTAGGAATATATCTACCTAAGGAAACAAAAGACTTGTACATAGAAAACTATAAAACACTAGTGAAAGTAATCAAAGAGGACACGAATAGATGGAGAAATATACCGTGTTCGTGGATTGGAAGAATAAATATTGTAAAAATGAGTATACTACCCAAAGTAATTTATACATTCAATGCAATCCCTATCAAGCTACCAACAATATTTTTCACAGAACTAGAACAAATAATCTCACAATTTGTATGGAAATACAAAAAACCTCGAATAGCCAAAGCAATCTTGAGGAAGAAGAATGGAACTGGGGGAATTAACCTGCCAGACTTCAGGCTCTACTACAAAGCCACAGTCATCAAGACAGTATGGTACTGGCATAAAGACAGAAATATAGATCAATGGAACAAAATAGAAAGCCCAGAGATAAACCCACGCTCCTATGGACACCTTATCTTCGACAAAGGAGGCAAGAATATAAAATGGAGAAAAGACAGTCTCTTTAACAAGTGGTGCTGGGAAAACTGGTCAGCCACTTGTAAAAGAATGAAACTAGAACACTTCCTAACACTACACACCAAAATAAACTCAAAATGGATTAAAGATCTAAATGTAAGACCAGAAACTATAAAACTCCTAGAGGAGAATGTAGGCAAAACACTCTCCGACATAAATCACAGCAGGATCCTCCAAGACCCACCTCCAAGAATATTGGAAATAAAAGCAAAAATAAACAAATGGGACCTAATTAAAATCAAAAGCTTCTGCACAGCAAAGGAAACTATAAGCAAGGTGAAAAGACAGCCTTCAGAATGGGAGAAAATAATAGCAAATGAAGCAACTGATAAAGGATTAATCTCCAAAATATACAAGCAGCTCCTTCAGCTCAATTCCAGAAAACTAAGTGACCCAATCAAAAAATGGGCCAAAGAACTAAACAGACATTTCTCCAAAGAAGACATAAAGATGGCTAACAAACACATGAAAAAATGCTCAACATCCCTCATCATCAGAGAAATGCAAATCAAAACCACAATGAGATACCATTTCACACCAGTCAGAATGGCTGCTATCCAAAAGTCTACATGCAATAAATGCTGGAGAGGGTGTGGAGAGAAGGGAACCCTCTTACACTGTTGGTGGGAATGCAAACTAGTACAGCCACTATGGAGAACAGTGTGGAGATTCCTCAGAAAACTGGAAATAGAACTGCCATATGATCCAGCGATCGCACTCCTGGGCATACACACCGAGGAAATCAGAATTGAAAGAGACACATGTACTCCAATGTTCACTGCAGCACTGTTTATAATAGCCAGGACATGGAAGCAACCTAGATGTCCATCTGCAGATGAATGGATAAGAAAGCTTTGGTACATATACACAATGGAGTATTATTCAGCCATCAAAAAGAATGCATTTGAATCAGTTTCAATGAGGTGGATGAAACTGGAGCCTATGAGTGAAGTAAGCCAGAAAGAAGAACATCAATACTGTATATTAACGCATATATATGGAATTTAGAAAGATGGTAACCTGAACCCTGTATAAGAGACTGCAAAAGAGACATAGGCATTTAGAACAGTCTTTGGGACTCTGTGGGAGAGGGTGAAGGTGGAATGATTGGGGAGAATGGAATTGTAGCATCTATATTATCATAAGTGACCAGTCCAGGCTCGATGCATAAATTTTCCTCTGTTCATTTCTTTTCATTTGTGCTTTTTCAATAAAAATACTTTTAACTGCAAAAAAAAAAAAGCAGAGACATTACTTTGCCAACCAAGGTCCGTCTAGTCAAGGCTATGGTTTTTCCAGCGGTCATGTTTGGATGTGAGAGTTGGACTGTGAAGAAAGCTGATCACCGAAGAATTGGTGCTTTTGAACTGTGGTGCTGGAGAAGACTCTTGAGAGTCCCTTGGACTGCAAGGAGGTCAAACCAGTCCATTCTAAAGGAGATCAATCCTGGGTGTTCATTGGAAGGACTGATGCTAAAGCTGAAACTGCAATACTTTGGCCACCTCATGCGACGAGTTGACTCACTGGAAAAGACTCTGATGCTGGGAGGGATTGGGGGCAGGAGGAGAAGGGGACAACAGAGAATGAGATGGCTGGATGGCGTCACCGACTCGATGGACATGAGTTTGAGTGAACTCCGGGAGTTGGTGATGGACAGAAAGGCCTGGCGTGCTGTGATTCATGGGGTCGCGGAGAGTCGGACACGACTGAGCGACTGAACTGAACTGAACTATGAGTTTCTAGCTTGAGTTCAGCTTCCTTCCCTCTGTGCTCTGTGTTTGTCATCATTGCATATACAGACCCTGACATTGAGGCCTTTTCTGAACCTTTTATCTCAAAGTGGCCCCAGTGATGGGAACAGGTGGCTCAGAAATTAAAGCAGCTTTCTCTCTTTCATGGCAAAAAAAAATAAAATAAAAAAAAAATAAAAATATTAACTGTTTCAGACTTTTAATAATATTATCATCCTACCGACTCGATGGACATGAGTTTGAGTGAACTCCGGGAGTTGGTGATAGACAGGGAGGCCTGGTGTGCTGTGATTCATGGGGTCACAAAGAGTCGGATGCGACTAAGCAACTGAACTGAACTGAACCATATATTACTTTTAGAAAGACCAGAGAAGAAAATAAAATTTCATACTTGATCACTCTTGCTTGAATTCCACAACTACAATTTCTAATACTTTTTACATTCAAGAGTAAATGTAATAGTAATACCATTTACTAGTTAGCATGGGGAAAATATTCTTCATTTAGCGAAAGTGTAATAGTTCAATTATCTGGAGAATGTTTTTTATATAAGAAGGCAAAATTACTAGTCTTTGTCACTTTGTAATTTCTAGTTTGATTTTGAGTATTATATATAGCAGAAAAGTTAGGACATTTTTTCCCCAGAACTTAAGAAAACAGTTTGGATAATTTTGTTTGTTCTTCAAGGAAATTTGGCACTTCCTTCTTTGAATATAGTTTTATCAATTTATCTCACTAATGAATTTTATTTAAAACAAGGGGAAAAGCACGAAAAGGAAGCATATTTATGCCTTCTTGTTTTCCTTGTTTTTTTTTGTTCTCTTTTCCTCATTCCCATTCCTTTCTTTGTATCCCAAATTATTTGAAGATTTCATGTGTGTAATGTGATGAGTGAAGTCCATGAAGATAAGCTGGTCCTATAGGCTATTACTACTAGAGATGTAGTTGAGATTTCATGAGGAGGAAAAGTGGGGAGATTCATTCTGAAACAGGTTGTGCATGGTGAAGAGGGACAATTATCAGGAGTTTGGACTCAAAAGGGATACAGAGAAAATATGGCAGAGGGTTTCAATGATTGATGAGACCCCCTCCTATCTCACTCATAGACTATTTGTAAATTTGCTAAGCATCACAGATGCTGAATGTGTCCAAAATTTCAGTGGAAGCCAAGAAAAAGTTGAAATTCCCAAGCCTTATTTTACATAGTGTAGATGCGTGCTGATTTTTCTGAACCAACAGGTGAAACAGAGAAAAAACACAAGAGAATTTGTTGTAGAATTCCTAGGATATTTATAACTGTATCAACCCCAGAAACATGGGGTCTGAAGCAAGATTCACCTCATCTTGTAAGTGCAGAGAAGCCTCGGGTAATATATAGATTGCATGTGTATATACCTCCCAAAGAAACACTGACATCCAGTACTACAGTGGTCATAAAATAATAGCATTGCACCTAAATAATGCATACATTTGTTGCATTAAGCCTTTGACTGTTGCTTTGATTTTGGAGAAAGTAATAATATGCCAGTAATATCATATGGCCTTTGATAGTATTTGTCTAAAGCCTTGTCAGAGTCTAAACTTTCTCTATACTGAGCTCTTGGTTCTTCTTTGATGTTTTTGGAACTCCATGAACTTTGTAGTGTGTCAGACTAGCTGGTGAAGGTTCACTTACTACTGAACATGTGTATTTCAGCCTTCAAACCAACAGATTAAAAAATGAGAAAGTATATATAATAAAATAACTCAGCCAAACCTCAAGTGAAGAACAACTTTGGTCATTTTTGAGTCTTTAGATTTAGTTGTTTATAAGTGGTTTCCAAAGTTTATTTTACCAAGTGCCCTTTCAAGATTTTAATTTTTCTGAACTTACTTTCATTTCTTATACACTCTTAAACTTAGCATTAATTTTTATTGAACTTTATGGTCTATATAGTAAAAGGTGCTACAAGTAAAGGGAGAGATATCTTTGGAACTTTGGAAGACCCTTCCTTAGGAAAGCATTTACCCCTGTCAACCACTGAGGAGATAAAAATTCTAAAAAAAGCTTTCTTTCTTTGCCTTGGTTGAGCCATTGTAAAATTTTATGCAAAAGTGAGAGCAACTGCTATTAAAAATATTGAAAATGGGTTAGATTAAACTGAACAAGTGCCAAGATTGTCAAAGACAACAGACATTTTAACCACAATGTAAATACCTTCAATATGCCAAACTTCTAAAAACAGTGTCCCCTAACACACATCTAATCTGATTCATTTCTGCACATTTTAATTACTTTTCCCAATTATGAGGACACTAGACTACCTATGAGGAAGGCAAGCATTTGAAAAATGAAGAATATGCCTTGTAATTATACATAAAGTTGCCAAAGTTATGATTTGAATGATTGTTCACCCACTTTCCACATGGTTGTCTTCACTGAATTAGTTATTTGTGATTGTGCCATTTAAAATTGTTGTAAATGGAAAAATATTTGTATCATTGGGCATTATTTAGGAGGGTGCTGCAAATAATTATTTTTTCTTTTTACAGTATATGAATAGGGTGTGTCCTCATTTTTGTCATCATATTTAAGCTTAAGATAAATATCAGTTCAGTTCTGTTCAGTTCAGTCGCTCAGTTGTGTCTGACTCTTTGCGACCCCATGAATCGCAGCACACCAGGCCTCCCTGTCCATCACCAACTCCCGGAATTCACTCAAACTCATGTCCATCGAGTCAGTGATAACATCCAGCCATCTCATTCTCTGTCGTCCCCTTCTCCTCCTGCCCCAACCCCTCCCAGCATCAGAGTCTTTTCCAGTGAGTCAACTCTTCACATGAGGTGGCCAAAGTATTGGAGTTTCACCTTTAGCATCAGTCCTTCCAATGAACACCCAGGACTGATCTCCTTTAGAATGGACTGGTTGGATCTCCTTGCAGTCCAAGGGACTCTCAAGAGTCTTCTCCAACACCATAATTCAAAAGCATCAATTCTTCGGCGATCAGCTTTCTTCATAGTCCAACTCTCACATCCATACATGACCACTGGAAAAGCCATAGCCTTGACTAGATGGACCTTGGTTGGCAAAGTATAGCTCAGCCTTTAAAACACTGTGCTCTATTTAGAAATGTATATAATTATTTTTATTTGATTATTTTGTCTAAAATAATATGGAAAAAATGGCAGACTTTATTTTATTGGCCTCCAAAATCAATGCAGATGGTGACTGCAGCCATGAAATTAAAACACGCTTACTACTTGGAAGAAAAGTTATGGCCAACCTAGACAGCATATTCAAAAGCAGAGACAGTACTTTGCCAACAAAGGTCCGTCTAGTAAAGGCTATGGTTTTTACAATAGTCATGAATGAATGTGAGAATTGGACTGTAAAGAAAGCTGAGCGCTGAAGAATTGATGGTTTTGAACTGTGGTGCTGGAGAACACTCTTGAGAATCCTTAGGACTGCAAGGAGATCCAACAAGTCCATCCTAAAGGAGATCAGTCCTGGGTGTTCATTGGAAGGACTGATGCTGAAGCTGAAACTGCAATACTTTGGCCACCTGATGTGAAGAACTGACTCATCAGAAAAGACCCTGATGCTGGAAAGATTGAGGACAGGAGGAGAAGGGGATGACAGAGGATGAGATGGTTGGGTGGCATCACCGACTCAATGGACATGAGTTTGGGTAGACTCCAGGAGTTGGTGATGGACAGGGAGGCCTGGTGTACAATAGTTCATGGGGTTGCAGAGTTGGACATGACTGAGTGACTGAACTGAACTGAATATTTATTATAACTAATAATGCATAATATATTTGTAACCATGCTTCTTTAATAAGGATAAATTTTGCAGGTTAGACTAAATTATCATGCCAGATCTATTACAGGAATGTGAGGTTATATAAGAAAGAGGAAATTGATATATTCTGTATTAAAAGAAAATAATGAATAATAATTGTTTGCAAATTTATTTATAATGCATGAGGTGATTGATTATATTTAACACAAGGTATATAGAATTAAGATATTGAGACCTAATTCTAGTTTTAATTTTACTGTGTCTTATTCCTTTAAACTTCACAAAATTTCCTTTTCTCATATTGAGATTAAGTAATTATAACTACCTTTTTTTCAAGCAGGGCTATTGGGAGATTAAATGGAACATAAAATTCAAAACATATTTCAAGTATAATTCAATTCAGTCGCTCAGTCGTGTCCAACTCTTTGCGACCCCAGGGACTACAGTACTCCAGGCTTCCCTGTCCATCACTGACTCCCAGAGCTTATTCAGACTTAGGTCCATTGAGATGGTGATTCCATGCAACCATCTCATCCTATATCGTCCCCTTCACATCCCGCCTTCAATCGTTCCCAGCATCAGGGTCTTTTCCAGGGAGTCAGTTCTTCACATCAGGTGGCCAAAGTATTGGAGTTTCAGCTTCAGCATCAGTCCTTCCAATGAAAACCCAGGACTGATCTTTAGGATGGACTGGTTGGATCTCCTTGCAGTCTAAGGGACTCTCAAGAATCCTCTCCAACACCACAGTTCAAAAGCATCAATTCTTCAGCGATCAGCTTTCTTCACAGTCCACCTCTCACATCCATATGTAACCCCTGGAAAAACTATAGCCTTGACTAGATGGACCTTTGTTGGCAAAGTACTGTCTCTGCTTTTGAATATGCTGTCTAGGTTGGTCATATCTTTCCTTCCAAGGAGTAAGCGTCTTTTAACTTCATGGCTGCAATCAGCATCTGCAGTGATTTTGGAGCCCAAAAAAATAAAGTCTGACACTGTTTCCACTGTTTCCCCATCTATTTCCCATGAAGATACCATGATCTTCGTTTTCTGAATGTTGAGCTTTAAGCCAACCTTTTCACTCTCCTCTTTCACTTTCATCAAGAGGCCTCTTCACATTCTGCCATAAGGGTGGTGTCATCTGCATATCTGGGTTTATTGATATTTCTCCCGGCAATCTTGCTTTCAGCTTGTGCTTCTTCCAGCCCAGCATTTCTCATGATGTACTCTGCATATAAGTTAAATAATCAGGGTGACAATATACAGCCTTGACATACTCCTTTTCCTATTTCGGACCATTCTCTTGTTCCATGTCCAGTTCTAACTGTTGCTTCCTGACCTGCATACAGGTTTCTCAAGAGGCAGGTCAAGTGGTCTGGTATTCCCATCTCTTTCAGAATTGTCCACAGTTTCTTGTGATCCACACAGTCAAAGGCTTAGGCATAGTCAATAAAGCAGAAATAGATGTTTTTCTGGAACTCTCTTGCTTTTTCGATGATCCAGCAGATGTTGGCAATTTGATCTCTGGTTCCTCTCCTTTTCTAAAACCAGCTTGAACATCTGGAAGTTCACACTTTACGTATTGCTGAAGCCTGGCTTGAAGAATTTTGAGCATGACTTTACTAGCGTGTGAGATGAGTGCAATTGTGCGGTAGTTTGATCATTCTTTGGCATTCCCTTTCTTTGGGATTGGAATGAAAACTGACCTTTTCCAGTCCTATGGCCACTGCTGAGTTTTCCAAACTTGCTGGCATATTGAGTGCAGCACTTTCACAGGGTCATCTTTCAGGATTTGAAATAGCTCAACTGGAATTACATCACCTCCACTAGCTTTGTTCATAGTGATGCTTTCTAAGGCCCACTTGTCTTCACATTCCAGGATGTCTGGCTTTAGGTGAGTGATCACACCATCTTGCTTATCTGGGTCATGAAGATCTTTTTTGTACAGTTCTGTGTATTCTTGCCACCTCTTCTTAATATCTTCTGCTTCTGTTTGGTCCATACCATTTCTGTCCTTTATCGAGCCCATCTTTTCATGAAATGTTCTCTTGGTGTCTCTTATTTTCTTGAAGAGATCTCTAGTCTTTACCATTCTGTTGTTTTTCTCTATTTCTTTGCACTGATTGCTGAGGAAGGCTTTCTTATCTCTCCTTGCTATTCTTTGGAACTCTGCATTCAGATACATTCCTTTTCTCCTTTGCTTTTTGCTTCTCTTCTTTTCACAGCTATTTGTAAGCCCTCTTCAGACAGCCATTTTGCTTTTTTGCTTTTCTTTCCATGGGGATAGTCTTGATCCCTGTCTCCTGAACAATGTCACGAACCTCCATGCATAGTTCATCAGGCACTCTTTCTATCAGATCTAGTCCCTTAAATCTATTTCTCACTTCCACTGTGTAATCATTACAGATACTTAAAATGTGGTTTCCATCTCAGGATAATCAAAATCAGTTTAAGGATCATTATACTTTTGAGACATGGAACAGAATTAGTGGTGTAGACAAAAAATCAAACACCTAAGAATGGTACCAGACTGTCCTCATTCTTTGTTAATAGCAGTGTAAATACATATTTAGTGTATACCTCCTTCCTTTCAGATTTTCTTCACTGCTTTATTATTATAGTGTGTGTAATATGTGTAAGGAGTGCATGCTCAGTTGTGTCCCACTCTATGCAACCCCATGGACTATAACCCACTTGGCTTCTCAGTTCATGGAATTTTCCAGGCAAGAATACTGAAGTGGGTTGCCATTTTCTATTCCCGGGGATCTCCCTGACCCAGGGATGGAGCTGACATCTCTTGTGTGTCCTGCATTTGCAGGCAAATTCTTTACCATAGGCACAACCTGGGAAGCTACATTAGTGTTACAAACTTACTGTTTATGTCAATATCTCATCATAGTTCTCAGAGTTCTTTCGTTTTATGTTTCCTAGAGGCCTGGAGAAGGAAATGGCAACCCACTCCAGTGTTCTTGCCTGAAGAATCCCAGGGACGGCGAATCCTGGTGGGCTGCTGTCTATGGGATCGCACAGAGTCGAACAAGACTGAAGTGACTTAGCAGCAGCAGCATCAGAGGCCACCTAAGCAATCATTTCTAAGTGGTTTAAGGGGGGAAATTGCCAGTAGACATCTTTCTAAAATGTTTCGTTCATGTTATAATGTAAAAATTCATTTATCTTTCAAACCTGTAGAGACTTCTTGAGACAAACAGTATTAGTCTACATTATTGTCCTCCAAACTACATTCTCTGTATAGACTATTTACTATTGATGAACTAAAATTCAAGTTATAGGCTTTGGAGTATCTAAGATGACATAAAAATCAATATTCATAAAGCTTCTATACTGGAGTATGTTAAATATTTGAATATTTCTGTAGAGAGATGAATATCTTTGGAGTCTTAAGATTATTTTCCATGATAGATATGCAATTGCGTGAAATACAATCTCAGTTACTCTTTATACTTCCGATAGGCAGTGCTTTCAAATGTGTGTTATAATTAACTCAGAAGTGTGAAACCTGTAACCAGCATCTCAATAACTGGTTTGAAAGATTGAAGATAATAATCTAACCTTTGCCTCAAGGCTACTGTAGTTTTCATTACTGTAATTTGTTAGACATACTACCAGTGCTTAGATTTGGTGATTTGGTTCATCCATTTAATCTTGGTTTAGGGAGTTGAACCATTGATTTAATCCTTCTGCTTATTATAAATTCAGTATATTTCCTGAAGATGGGACTTTAGTGGGAGGCACTCAAAAATTCAGTTATAAAATGCCAGAGGGTGACTCTTTTCTATTTATTAACATTAGTCCTTCAACCGGTCTGTTTCTGTTATACCAAATTGAAATAATTGTTTGGGCAGCAACTAAAAAATTGCTAGTTTCAATCTGTTTAGAGAGTCAATACCTCTGTCCATTTAAAACTTTGGTTCTTTTAAATAAATATTTTAAATATTTTAAAATAAATATTTCAGGTGTAAATGTAAATTTACTTGATGTGCTTTAAAAAATTTACATAGCTCCATTAAAATATAAACCTTTTCATGGGACATTTTAATTTAACTATCTAGTAACTCAGTATAAACTAAACACTGAGTGAATTACAATGCATGCCGTAGGTTTATTAACATAACCTATTATTGATTTTACATATAAATATACACACTTAAAAAACCCTAGTGGTCAATGTTGGAATGAGAGAAAAATCCATCAATATTTGTTACCTAGAAATATTCTAATAACTTTCTTATTGGTCTTGTTAAAAAGAAATATTGACTTAGTGAAATTTTTAAATACTTATATAAATTCAACTATATTTTCAACATTAAACGTGAGACTGAATTCTGGTGACTTTTTAGCACAAAGCTGGCTCAATAAATTTTAACATATTACATTTAACTAACTCCTAGAATTCTGAATCTTTGCTCACCACGCAATTTCTAAAAGTTGTTTGCCATGGGAAAGCCTGAGAATGCAAGTAATCCTTTAAGAAGTTTAATTTCTGACTGTAAGTATTAACACACTCAGCTGAGCCTTTTCTCTTAAATACGTAGACATATCAATACATATTGCATATACAGTATACGTTTATTGCACAAATGCCAACTTAGAAACACTTTACCAGCTATTAGAAATAAACTTAGAAAGTAAAAAAAAAAAGACAATATATGCAAAGCTATAATTAATTAATTGGCTGATTGATATTTACCATTAGATGGCATTTTCAACAGGACATGCATTCAGTAGTGATTAACTGTCCCTCAATTTGAATTAGTTTGAATGGATAATGTGAGTATGCTCTGGACTCAGTGGGCTCTTAAAAAAGCACAGCTGCTCTAAAATCTCGAAGGGGAACCACTGAAACTAAAAAAATAAAAATCAATATGTCACCAGCAGGTTTGTTGTAATAGGTGCCTAGCACAGCAGGTTTGCATAAGCTAATGGCTTATTAGGCATGACAAGACAGTTATATTAAATGACTGCATAGGCAGAATCACTGGGGCAGCAAGACATGCAACTATATAAATGCAGTATTATTTTGGCTGAAAGAGGGCCAGGGAGGAGTGTGGGTCAGAGTTCATAGGTACCTGTGTTGGGATATAGTACTGAAAACCTTTTAAACATAACCAGTTTACATGGATGTAACACTCACTTTGAATTTACTCATGCATTTAAAACTCATTATCAAAGGGTTGTTAATTTTTATTTTAAACGATTATAATTTTATATGAATTTACCAATGTACCGTTTTCTTTTAAAGGCAAAAGTTATTCTTTGCACAATTAATCTAAGGATCAAATAGGGAGAAAAGCTATGTTCCAAATGTCTGAAAAAATAAAAAGAAATTCTATGTATACTTAAGAGATCAGGTAATAGTCTGCTTCAGAAACAATTTAGAGGGAAAATCCCAAGTTGTAAAACATTTAACAAGTTAAATTCAATCATAATAATTATCTTCTTTGTCTCATTCTAAAGTGAAATATTATCACCGTATTGTAATCTTATGAAAGCTTGAAAATGAAATGATTTCATAAAAAGAATGACTTCAACTCAACAGTAAATTATTTTACACATACTTCCTCATGGGAACCAAAGGTTTCCTTAGAAGACTTTTATACAGGCACTAAAGCTATGCTTTTTAATTCGTACACTGGTCTTAATGTTTATTATCCTCTAGTTCATTTCACAGTTTTTCTCTACAGTCAACATTTTATTATAACCTGAATTGTGATGTTTCAACACAATCTTGTGACCTTTCAGCAGAAATTTATGGTATACATCAAAGCGGTAATATACACATAAAGAAATTCTTCTACTAAGAAACAGTCACTTCAGTATTTCTTCTGAACATGTGGCTAGAGTTTACATCTTGGTTACCTTGCATAAGCTTCCATGAAAAACAGTTCCACTATTTGTATGAGAATAGACTGCTGATGTTCTCCCATCAACACTTTCCCTCAGAGGTTGAAGTTTCTGCTAGGGCTTTCTGTTTAGATTGCTGGAAGACACTTGCTGCTCATCTTCACTATAGAATTATCCATACAAAAGACTGTAAAAACACAGGTTTTTATTCATTTCTTTGCCATATTATAGAATAGTTGTATTTTTTAAAGTCAACCATTCTTACAATGTCTCTCTTGTTTGAAAAGTTAGTTAATTTACCTTGATTCTTTCTGTAACAGCCTTTTGATCTTGGACCAGTCTCAATTTTCCTACCTGTAAAGTGTTTCTTACTTGTAAAATTCAAATGGATCCTTATATCTAAAATATTTCAAAGGTTTTAAGGGAAACAAGTTTATCAAATATATGAAATGTTACTCATATATGTCAGTATATAAAATTAGAGATACATTTCTTTTTCTTACAACTTTTTTATGATTATAAAGGGAAAATAAGTCTACCCATGAATTAAAATTAAATTTGAAGCTAATAAAATCCAAATGAAGAGCGTTAAGTTAGCATAGTAGATGTTTTTTACTGAAATGCCAGATTTACTCACAAAGTAGCCATGACACTGACTGAGCCTAGAAATTAGGGTGTAATTCCTTGCATTTATCATAGTGCCTCACACTTAGTGTGAACTCTAGAAACATTTCTTATAGGAAATAATGGCTACCAAGTGAAAATGAAAGATGAGTGATGATTCTTGCAAATTATGGGTTATGGTGGTATGAGGTAATTTTGTTGACATCTTGGGTCTTTTCCTCATGATTTAAAGATATGCTTTGATACTGTGAAGGGCTACAGAGCAGTGAATCACTGCAAAGCTGCTTGTGAAGCATGTCTTAGGAAAAATTGTGAGCTTTTATTTGTGTCCGGGGTGGAAGGAGCAGCAAGAAGCATGCATGAGTCATAGGACAAAAACACAAAATGCCATTCCAAAGAGAGTGGTGACCTTATGTCTGAGGATGCAGAAACCAAATTGGGGAAATAAGCTGTCTTGTTCTCAAAAGTTCATGTAATGAGGATAAAATCAATTTTTTTCCCTTAGAAGGTTATACCATTGAATTATAGAATTACTTTTATTTTATATTCCAAGTGAGTTACCTCTGATTCAGTTTGAAACTACTCCAGATAGGCAGAGTCCAAACATAGACCTTTCTTAGCCTAGTACTGCTGTTTGTAATTTGGAACAAGGGATTCTGTTAAAGGTGTGTTCTTTTGCCCCCTGAGAGTTGGAACAATTTCTAAATTCTGTGTTTTCTGTGATAGACTTTGGTAGAATCTACTTTTCTAAGCCCCTTTTAATTTTAGAAAGAGGCTAACTGTTCGAATTAGCAATTTGTACCTTTTTTTTTACTGATTGCTAAATATAAAAAGAACTACATACGGAAGGTTGTGGCATATTAGCAAATACTCAAGAAAAAAATGTATTATAATAGTAAAATATGAGAGAAATCATTACTTGGTGGAAGAGAATTTCTTGTTTTCTGAATGTCCAGTGTCATGGAATGTCAGGCCATGGAATTCTCATTCTTTTATTTCAAGTGTGTTTTCTATCATTCCTCTTTTTTCAAAAATGAGTTTAAATGCATTTCACTTATTGATATGAGCCTTCCATTCAGGATCTTTTTCTTTTTAAAATTTTCATATGTGTAGATCCATTTTTATGTGGAAACTGTCCAACTTAAACATTTGTGTATAAAAGTTTTCCAGAGAACCCTCAAAGAATTCTACTGGATGTCTTTACTGTATTATAGGACTTATACCAAGAAAAGGGAACAAAGACCATATCCAATTAAAACAAGGAAAGAACTCTTGAACCCAGCCATGCATACAAGAAAAATAAATTGTTTGAAGTGAGACATGAGGTAATCGTGACTCCTCAAGGGAGAAGCCAGTACTAATCTGGCTTCTGATGTGCTGGTTGGAGATGAAATGTTTCATTGACATTAGCGCTTAACAAATCACCAAATGTTCGATGAATACTTACTATTTCAGGAGCTCTGTTAAATGGTTTTTCTTCGTATGCTCGCATTTCAGCAAATATGTAAATTATATGATACACAGTTGACAGTGTCAAATACCAGGAAAAAAAATTCATTTCCTAAAAATTCCAGTATTTTGAGATTTTACTCAGTGCTAAACAGTGATTCAAAGTTCTTGCTACAGTGTAGCCTATGAGAAAATAAAAATACTAGAAGGCATATTGCAGTTTAGGCCATGAAAATACTTTCCAGTAAATGAGGACTGTGTTCATAGACATGACTAACACATCTCATTTCATATACTGAGATTATTTGAGATGGGATAGGAACATTTTAGTGATCTAAGCCTTGCAGTATTGAATCATAGTGTTTGAGGAACTAGACGTAGTAACGTATACAATCACTTATAATGATTAACATCAACTGTGAATGTGGTTCTTTTTCACATGATCACAGCAAATTTAAAAAATGATCAGGACATTTAAAAGAATACAGTCACTTCCTAGGTACCCAAAGTTTCTGTATGCTATATTTTTCCCTCTTACAGCTATATTTAGGTTTTACTTAAATATAATGTATTCCAAAATATTTATTACTATATTAAATCAACAGAGTCACTGAGTAGTTTATTTCATTATTTTCAGCCAGTAGACAATATTTGTACTCATTTATGGACAAACTTTTTCAGGCTTTTATGATTTTCAGCACTCTTTCTTTGTCACTACAAATTTTATGTGGCTTGACATTTTCTCCTCACACTGTCTTTATGGTAGTGCACTGGCTCAGTTCAGGTTCGGTTCAGTCATTCAGTCATGTCCAACTCTTAGCGACCCCATGGACAGCAGCACACCAGGGGGTATCTCTGTCCATCACTAGCTCCAGGAGCTTGCTCAAACTCAGGTCCATCGAGTTGGTGATGCCATCCAACCGTCACATCCTCTGATGTCCCCTTGGTTCCTGCCTTCAATCTTTCCCAGCATCAGTCTTTTCCAATGAGTCAGTTCTTCAATTCAGGTGGCCAAACTATTGAAATTACAGCTTCAGGATCAGTCCTTCCACTGAATATTCAGAACTGATTTCCTTTAGGATTGACTGGTTTGATCTCCTTGCAGTCCAAGAGACCCTCAAGAGTCTTCTCCAACAACACAGTTCAGAAGAATCAATACTTTGGCGCTCAGCTTTCTTTATGCTCCAACTCTCACATTCATACATGACTACTGGAAAAACCATAGCTTTGACTAGATGGACATTTCTCAGTAAAGTAATGTCTTTGCTTTTTTAATATGCTGTTTAAGTTGGTCATAGCTTTTCTTCCAAGGAGAAAGTGTCTTTTAATTTCATGACTTCGATGATTCTGGAGCCCCCCAAAATAAAGTCTCTCACTGTTTCCATTGGTTCTGTTTGCCATGAGGTGATGGGACCATCACTAAGGCCATGACCTTAGTTTTTTGAATGTTGAGTTTTAAGCCAGCTTTTTCACTCTCCTCTTTTACTTTCATCAAGAAGCTCTTTAGTTCCTCTTCACTTTCTGCCATAAGGATGGTGTCATCTGCATATCTGAGGTTATTGATATTTCTCCTGGCAACCTTGATTTCCGCTTGTGTGTCATCCAGCCTGGCACTTCGCTTGATATACACTGCATATAATTTAAATAAGCAGGGTGACAATATACAGCCTTGACGAACTCCTTTCCCAATTTGCAACTAGTCTGTTGTTCCATGTCCAGTTTTAACTGTTGCTTCCTGATCTGTATACAGATTTCTCAGGAGGCAGGTTAAGATAGTCTGGTATTCCCATCTCTTTCAGAATTTTCCACAGTTTATTGTGATCCACACAGTCAAAGGCTTTGGCATAGTCAATAAAGCAGAAGTGGATGTATTTCTGGAACTCTCCTGCTTTTTCAGTGATCCATCGAATGTTGGCAATTTGATTTCTGGTTCTTCTGCCTTTTCTAAATCCAACTTGAACTTCTGAAAGTACATGGTTCACATACTGTTGAAGCCTGGCTTGGAGAATTTTGAGCATTACTTCCCTAGCATGGAAGATTAGTGCAATTGTGTGGTAGTTTGAGCATTGTTTGGCATTACCTTTCTTTGGGATTGGAATGAAAACTGACCTTTTCCAGTCCTGTGGCCACTGCTGAGTCTTCCAAATTTGCTGGCATATTGAGTGCAACACTTTAGCAGCATCATGTTTTAGGATTTGAAATATCTCTATTTGAATTCTATCACTTCCACTAGCATTGTTTGTATTGATGATTCCTAAGGACTGCAAGGAGATCCAACCAGTCCATTCTAAAGGAGATCAGTCCTGGGTGTTCATTGGAAGGACTGATGCTGAAGCTGAAGCTCCAATACTTTGGCCACCTCATGCAAAGTGTTGACTCACTGGAAAAGACTCATATGCTGGGAGGGATTGGGGGCAGGAGGAGAAGGGGACGACAGAGAATGAGATGGCTGGATGGCATCACTGACTCTATGGATGTGAGTTTGAGTGAACTACGGGCGTTGGTTATGGACAGAGAGGCCTGGCGTGCTGTGATTCATGGGGTCGCAAATAGTCGGACACGACTGAGCGACTGAGCTGAACTGAACTGAAGGCCCACTTGACTTCACATTCCTGGAAGTCTGGCTCAGGTGAGTGATCACACCTTCGTGATTATCTGGATCATGAATAGCTTTTTTGTATAGATCTTCTGTGTATTCTTGCCACCTCTTCTTAATATCTTCTGTTTCTGTTAGGTCCATACCATTTCTGTCCTTTATTGTGCCCATCTTTGCATGAAATGTACCCTTGATATCTCTAATTTTCTTGAAGACATGTCTAGTCTTTCCCATTCTCTTGTTTGTCTCTATTTTGTTGCATTTATTACTGAGGAAGGCTTTCTTGTCTCTCCTTGCTATTCTTTGGAACTCTGCATTCAAATGGGTATGTCTTTCCTTTTCTGCTTTACCTTTCACTTCTGTTCTTTTCGCAACTATTTGTAAGGCCTACTCAGACAACCATTTTGCTTTTTTGCATTTCTTTTTCTTGGGGATGGTCTTGATCACTGCCTCCTATACGGTTTCACAAACCTCCGTCCATAGTTCTTCAGGCACTCTGTCATATCTAATCTCTTGAATCTATTTGTCCCTTCTACTGTATATTTGTAAGGGATTTGATTTAGGTCATACCTGAAAGGTGTAGTGGTTTACCACACTTGCTTCAGTTTTACTCTGAATTTTTCAATAATGAGTTCATGATCTGAGCCACAGTCAGTTCCCAGTCTTGTGTTTGTTGACTATATAGAGCTTCTCCATCTTTGGCTGCAAAGAATATAATCAATCTGATTTTCGGTATTGAGCATCTGGTGATGTCCCTGTGTAGAGTCTTCTCTTATGTTGTTGGAAGAGGGTGTTTGCTATGACCAGTGTGTTCTGTTGGCAAAACTCTGTTCGCTTTTGCCCTGCTTCATTTTGTACTCCAAGGCCAAACTTGCCTGTTACTCCATGTATCTCTTGACTTCCTACTTTTGCCTTCTAGTCCCCTGTGATGAAAAGGACATGTTTTTTGGGGTGTTAATTCTAGAAGGTCTTTTAGGTCTTCATAGAACCATTCAGCTTCAGCTTCTTCAGAATTAGCGGGTGGTACATAGACTTGGATTACTGTGATATTGAATGGTTTGCCTTGGAAATGAACAGAGATCACTCTATTGTTTTTGAGATTGCACCCAAGTACTGCATTTTGAACTCTTTTGTTGACTGTGAGGGCTACTCCATTTCTTCTAAGAGATTCTTGCCCACAATAGTAGATATAATGGTCATCTGAGTTAAATTAACCCATTCCAGTACATTTTAGTCCACTGATTCCTAAAATGTTAATGTTCACTCTTTTCATCTCCTGTTTGACCACTTTCAATTTACTTTGATTCATGGACCTGACATTTCAGGTTCCTATTGTTTTTTATAGCATTGGACTTAATTCCATCACAAGTTACATCCACAACTGGCTGTTGTTTCTGCTTTGGCTCCGTCACTTCATTCTTTCTGGAGTTATTTGTCTACTCTTCTCTAGTAGCATGTTGGGCACTTACCAACTTGGGGAGTTCATCTTTCAGTGTCCTATCTTTTTGCCTTTTCATACTGTTCATGGGGTTCTCAAGGCAAGAATTCTGAAGTGGTTTGCCATTCCCTCCTCCAGTGGACCATGTTTTGTCAGAACTCTCCACCATGACCCATACATCTTAGGTGGCCCTACATGGCATGGCTCATGGTTTCATTGAGTTCAACAAGGCTGTGGTCCATGTGATCGGTTTGATTAGTTTTCTGTGATTGTGGTTTACATTCTGTCTTCCCTCTGAAGGAGAAGGATAAGAGGCTTATGGAAGCTTCCTGATGGGAGAGACTGACTGTGGAGGATACTGGGTCTTGTTCTGATGGGCGAGGTCATGCCCAGCAAGACGACCTTAGGAGGGGCAAAATTGCCTTTAGAATCAAACCCCATACCCGTCAGAGATGCTTCAAGGGCTCAAAGAAAACCTTGTACACACCAGGACCCAGAAACCCTGTATAGACTGTGTCAGATCTGCCTTTGAGTGTTTGAGTGTCTCTGAAGGTATGGGTCATCAGTTGCCTACCACAGGGGCAGGGCCTCTGGCTGCAGTAGACCTGAGTCACACAGTGTGTGGCATAAGCCCTCTTGGAGGAGGTCACCATTAACCCCACCATAGAGCTGTAGACCCATAAACTACAGAAGAATTAAACCAAATAAACTATCTCACTGTTAAGAAAATTCTAGGACCCACAACAGATATCCAAACCTGGGGATCTGGCAAAGGGACTGAACCCCCAGGGAATTTGACTTTGGAGGCCGTTGGGATTTAATTACAGAACTTCCACATGACTGGGGAAACAGACTATTGGAGGATGCAGATGAAACCTTGGGCATACCAGGACCCAGCAAAAAGGAGCTGTGACCCCACATGAGACTAACCCATATTCGCCTGTGAGTGTCCAGGAGTCTGCAGCTGCAGGGTCGGGGGACTGAATGCAGCAGTGCACAGGACATTTTGAAGGAGGTCACCATTATCTTCATTACCTCCACTATAGTTTGGTCTCAGGTCAAAAAAAGGGCAGGAACGTAGCCCCGCCCATCCACAGAAAATTGGATTAAAGATTTACCGAGCAAGGCCCTGCCCATTAGAACAGGACCCAGTGCACTGGTTAATCAGAAGTTTTTTAGTCCTATTCATTGGTTATCTCCACAGGGAACAATATGAGTCCAGTTCTCTAACTTTATTTCAACTCACTGCTGCTGCTCCTGCTGCTGTTATGAAACCAATTGTAGATGCAAATAATTCTTTCCATGATTACTAAGATAAATACCACATGTAAGAGAGGGTTGATTTTTTCATACTACAAAAGATCAACTCTGGGAGAATGTAATAGCAATTGTAGCATTCTGTTTCCTAATCAATTACACATGCAGAACTCTTCCAATGGTGCTATAACGTGTCCATTATTTCTTGTAAGTAATGTGTAAAACTCAGAGTGTACTCAGAGAAAGATTTTAATCTTTTGTCTTGGAAGCTAGTGCTGCTGCTGCTACATTAATGTTAAAAATAAACATCATAAACCACATCTTACTGGTTTTTTAATAAAAGTGACACAAGATTAGCTAAGAACTATAGATAGAAGGAGATGGCAACCCACTCCAGTACTCTTGCCTAGAAAATCCCATGGATGGAGGACCTGGTAGTCCATGGGGTAGCAAAGAGTCAGACACAACTGAACGACTTCACTTCACTATAGATAGAATAATATTTGAGTTTCTTTTGGAAGAATAATAGTGTTGGTCTTAATGAGTTCTTTGGTAAAATGATTGATAAACTTGGGACTGTTGTGTGTCTGTGTCCCCAGGCAATAAAAAATAACAGGCTTAAAACTTTTTGATAGATCATTCTTTAAAGAAGCACCACTGTACATCCCAGCAATCAAATTAAAAAGTTACAATTGCATAGTAATGATTATTATTGAATATTTACAATGCAAGGGACATGCTGATTTATTTCTTACTGTAGTATGGTCTACATTTGGGTAAAGTTATTGTTTTAAATGGAGATAAGAGTGAACGTTTCAAACCCTAAAAGGCATAGATCTTTTGAAAGATTTCCATCAATTATGTAGCATGTATTTCTAAGATAAATAACCACTGTGATTTTTAACCATAGTGAATCTCCAGGGCATCATTCAAATGCATTCATTTAATTAACAAGTATGTAATATTTAGCACCATTATCCAGTTCAGTTCAGTTCAGTTCAGTCACTCAGTCGTGTCCGACTCTTTCTGACCCCATGAATCACAGCACGCCAGACCTACCTGTCCATCACCAACTCCCGGAGTTCACTCAAACTCATGTCCATCGAGTCGGTGATGCCATCCACTTAGAACACCTCAATGAACACAACAGGTACCCCTTCTGTTGTGGACCTTATGTTCTTGTGGAAGGGGACAGATTTAAAAAAAAAAAAAGGACAAAAAAGTAAATTAGTATTTTAGAAAGTAGCAAATACTATGGAAAAGAAAAAAGGAAAGGTTAATGGTGTTTTGCAGAGATGGGGGGTGTCAGGTGGCAGTTGGGGTAGTCAGGGTAGGCCTCTTATAGACTGTGAGATTTACAGAGACTTGAAAAAGATGTGGGATAACCAAGGGAATATCTGTGGGAAGAGCATTCCAGACAGAGGAAAAGAGCCAGAGTAAAGGTCCAGTGGTGTGAGTGAGCTCTCCTGCAATATGCTAAGAAGAAGGCCTTGTGACTGAAGCAGAGTGAGAGCGAGTGATCTGCATGCGTGCATGTGCGCTCAGTCATGTCCGACTCCTTGAGACCCAGTGGACTGTAGCCGCCAGGCTTCTCTGTCTATGGAATTTTCCAGGCAATACATCCTGGAGTGGGTTGCCATCTCCTTCTCAAGAGATCTTCCCAATCCATGGATCAAACCCGTATCTCTTGCATCTCCTGCATGGGCAGGCAGATTCTTTACCAGCTCAGTCACCTCAAAGTAAAAATGCCTTGAAGGGACAGGTTGCTGCAGATACCTCTAAGACAGTACCATGATGACTGCCTTTCAGAGAAGAGCACTGGATTTTCTGAAAACCGGACAGAGAAGCTTTTTAAGTCTCTTGGCTGAAGGTTATCTGGAATTAGGTTTGGTACTGTGTCCAAATTCATTTTAAACACCAGCTAATCTCTTCATGATTTGTCTTCTCTTACTCTTATGTTCGTACTCCGTGCTGGTGTGTCTTTAGCGAGTACGCACATGTGCATGCACATTTGTTGTTGTTCAGTCATTCAGTCGTGTCCAACTCTTTTTGACCCCATGGACTGCAGCACGCCAGGCTTCCCTGTCCTTCACCATCTCCCAGAGCTTGCTCAAACTCATGTCCATTGAGTCGGTGATGCCATCCAACCATCGCGTCCTCTGTCATCCCCTTGTCCTCCTGCCTTCAGTCTTTGCCAGCATCAGGGTCTTTTCCAGTGAGTCAGCTCTCTCTGCATCACATGGCCAAAGTATTGGAGCTTCACCTTCAGCATGAGTCCTTCCAATGAATATTCAGGACTGATTTCATTTAGGATTGACTGATTGGATCTCTTTTCTGTCCAAGGGATTCTCAAGAGTCTTCTCCAACACCTCAGTTTGAAAGCATCAATTCTTTGGCGCTCAGCCTTCTTTATGGTCCAACTCTTACATCCATACGTGACTACTGGAAAAACCATAGCTTTGACTAGATGGACCTTTGTCGGCAAATTGATATCTCTGCTTTTTATATGCTGTCTAGGTTTATCATAGCTTTCCTTTCAAGGAGTGAGCGTCTTTTAATTTCATGGCTGCAGTCACCATCTGCAGTGATTTTGGAGCCCAAGGAAAGAAAGTCGGTTACTGTTTCCATTGTTTCCCCATCTGTTTGCCATGAAGTGTTGGGGCTGGATGCCATGATCTTAGTTTTTTGAATAGTGAGTTTTAAGCCAGCTTTTCATTCTCCTCTTTCACCTTCATCAAGAAGCTCTTTAGTTCCTTTCTGCTTTGCGCCATGTGAGTGGTGTCATCTTCATATCTGAGGTTGTTGATATTTCTCCCAGCAACCTTGATTCCAACTTGTGCTTCATCCAGTCCAGCGTTTCACAGGATGTACTCTGCATGTAAATTAAGTAAGCAAGGTGACAATATATAGCCTTGATATACTCCTTTCCCAGTCTGCAACCAGTCCTTTGTTCCATGTCGGGTTCTAACTATTCTTGACCTGCATACAGGTTTCTCAGGAGGCAGGTCAGGTAGTATGGTATTCCCATCTCTTGAATCTTCCACGGTTTGTTGTCATCCACACCATCAAAGGCTTTAGCACAGTCGATGAAGCAGAAGTAGATGTTTTTCTGGAATTTTGTTGCTTTTTCTATGATCCAATGGATGTTACCAATTTGATCTCTGGCCCCTTTGTCTTCTAAATCCAGCCTGAACATCTGGAAGTTTTCACTTCACGTACTGTTGAAGCCTAGCTTGGAGAATTTTGAGCATTAGTTTACTTGCCTGTGAAGTGGGTACAATTGTGCAGTAGTTTGAACATTCTTTGGCATTGCCTTTCTTTGGAATTGAAATGAAAACTGACCTCAGGCCAAACTACAGGGAGGGAACAGATCCCCACTCATCAGCAGAAAATTGGATTAAAGATTTACAGAGCATTGTCTCCCTACCAGAGCAAGACCTAGTTTACCCCATAGCCAGTCTCTCCCATCAGGAAGCTTCCACAAGCCTCTTATCTTCATCCATCAGAGGGCAGACAGAATGAAAACCACAATCACAGAAAACTAAGTAACTGATCACATGGATCACAACCTTGCCTAAGTGAATGAAACTATGTACCATGTCATGTAGGGCATTTCTTTTTCTTGGGGATGTTCTTGATCCCTATCTCCTATACAATGTCACGAACCTCTGTCCATAGTTCATCAGGCACTCTATCTATCAGATCTAGTCCCTTAAATCTATTTCTCACTTCCACTGTATAATCATAAGGGATTTGATTTAGGTCATATGTGAATGGTCTAGTGGTTTTCCCAACTTTCTTCAATTTAAGTCTGAATTTGGCAATAAGGACCAAAGTAAGAGAAACCCAAGTAAGACGGTAGGTATTGCGAGAGGGCATCAGAGGGCAGACAGACTGAAACCACAATCACAGAAAACTAATCAATCTGATCACATGGACCACAGCCTTGTCTAACTCAATGGAATTAAGCCATGCAGTGTGGGGCCACCCAAGACAGTCGGGTCATGGTGGAGAGGTCTGACAGAATGTGGTCCACTGGAGAGGGAATGGCAAACCAGTCCAACATTCTTACCTTGAGAACTCCATGAATGGTATGAAAAGACAAAAAAATAAGACACTGAATGATGAACTCCCCAGATCAGAAGGTGCCCAATATGGTACTGGAGAAGGGCGGAGGAATAGCTCCAGAAAGCATGAAGAAGCTGAGCCAAAGTGGAAGCAATGCCCAGGTGTGGATGTGTCTGGTGGTGAAAGTAAAGTGTATGTACATACATGCACACAAAACTTGATTGATGGGTGGATGACTCGAAAGAAAACTTTTCTAGGACCAATTATATGGATGCATATAAACAAATATTCATGAATAAATTAATATATTTATGGTTCATAAAATTTCTTGAATAATTTAACACATGTCCTGAAAGAGTGTTACATGTGTTTGGAAACTGTGCACCTTGGCCCCCGCTTCCTTCTGCAGCATCTTGTGAGCATTATCAGGTGGCTGCAGTCTTGCTTCCTTTATATCTCTGTCTCTTGCCCCCTGACTGAAAAGAATCAAGTGCTACTCTTTCTAGTACTATTAGATTCCCTATGCTTTGATATTCTACAACCTTTGACTGTGAAGGGATTTTGTTCTGTCACATTTTGTCCCTTGTATCCAACAAATTCTGGTTTTTTATATAGATTTTTTATATGGACATTAAAAAAAAAATCTTTATTGAATTTCTTGCAGTATTGTTCCTGTTTTACATTTTGACTTTTATCTGCAATTCCCATGGGATCTTAGCTTCCCGACCAGGGATCAAACCTGCACCCCAGCATTGGAAGGTGAAATCTTAACCACTGGACCTCCTGGGAAGTCCCCCCAAAAATCCTGCTTAAATGACCTTTTCCATTAATTCATGCTCAGATGTCTCCAGTCATTAAGCTATTGCTTTGTAGGTCCAGTTTTCTAGCAGTGTCTGTTTTCTCCTGTTCAATACCAATCTCTTTATGTGCATTTCTGTGTTTGCTGTTTGCGCATCAAATCCTCCCCTTTCATCTTCAGGCCTCTGCAGTTGGGATTCTTCCCCTGTTATCTCACCGATGAGTCTCCTGCCTCTTTACTGCTACGTTAGTGTTCTTTTCATTCTTTATCTGATTTGATCTCTTTATAACATTCGAGGCAATGGACCCCATTTCCCCTGGAAAATATTGTTTTCTTTGGCTTAAATGACAATATTCTTTCGAGTTATTTTCTACCTTTAAGGCAATGCAATTTATTTCTAATCTTTTCAGGTCCCTCCTTTGTACCAACTTCTTAAATACCAGTGTCTGTAGGGCCACCTTCCACACTCGGGACAGTTTCAACTCCTGGCAAAACTTCCATCAGTATCTTCATGGTATCAATCTTCCCAGATGTATCTCCAGTTGAGGTCTCTCCACAGTTATGTAGAACTGTGTCCTGGACACCAGTGTGAAAATCCATATCCCATAGGCACCCTCAAATTCAAGATGTCAAACTCTAAACATCTTCCAAACATCTTTCTCTTCTTTGTCCTATATTTAGTGAATGGCAGCTCTAAATACCCCAGTGTCCAAGCTAAGAACCTGAGCACCATTTTTAAGAGCAATTTGAAATTCGTAGGAGAATTGAGAGTCAGGTACAGAGATTTCCTATATATTCTTCAGCATGCACAGCCTTCCTCATTATTAATATCCCCACCAGGGAGGTATATTAATTACAACTAGTGAACCTACTATGACACAATATTATCACCCAAAGTCTGTAGTTTACATTATTCTGTGGGTTTGGATAAGTATATAATGACAGATATCCATCACTATAGTATCATACAGAATATATTCTCTTTGAGCACTATTCTTAATTCCTTTTTCACTGCCCCTATATGATCAATGACTTTGATTTTTACAGTTTATGACACAAAACTTCCTAAATCACCTGTATCCCAATGTAAACTTTTGTGAAATTATGTTTATTTTTATTCTATAAAACTTGAAACAGATACAATAAATTCCATCATGAAAATAAAATTCACATTAATGGCAGAGGCTCTAATCATCAAAAGTTATTAAATTTGAACAAATAATGTATAAATTTTAACCTTGTCATTGCAAAAGCAAAAGTGTGATTTAGGTTGAAAGAAATAATTCCACTTTTAGTGATAATTCATTATATAAGATCTATTGAGAAAAACTTTGCCTTTTTGAGTCATATTGCTTCCAGTTACACTACATACAATCTCACATGTCATAAACTATATTTTACATTTCAATGTCCTTGAGTTAATTTGGAGAAAAAATTTTTTTTTTTTTTTTTTTTTTGAACAGAGGAAAATTTATGCGTCGAACCTGGACTGGTCACTTATGATAATATACATGCTACAATTCCATTCTCCCCAATCATTCCACCTTCACCCTCTCCCACAGAGTCCCAAAGACTGTTCTAAATGCCTACATATACACAATGGAGTATTTCTCAGCCATCAAAAAGAATGCATTTGAATCAGTTTTAATGAGGTGGATGAAATTGGAGCCAATTATACAGAGTGAAGTAAGCCAGAAAGAAGAACATCAATACCGTATATTAACGCATATATATGGAATTTAGAAAAATGGTAACCTGAACCCTGTATAAGAGACTGCAAAAGAAAAAATTTTAAATACAAAATACTTTGTTAAATCCGTCTTCTTAATGCAGAACAAAAGGCAAGGATGGGGAAATTTTTAAACTATATAATTCTAAAACTGTAAAAATGAAATTTAATTTTAAGAAAAGAGGGAAAAAGCAATGTGAATATATATATATGTGTGTGTGTGTGTATGTGTGTGTGTGTGTATATATATATATATATATATATTTATTTTTTAGTTCCATCTGTCAACTAATAAGTATATTTAATGAGAAATGTAGTAAAAATACTGTTTGAAACATCAGTGGCCATTATCACCAATGGCCAAAGATAACATTGAGATAAGATTAGATGGTGGAGTATATGGTAATTAAAATCACACTTTAGATCACTCTTTAAAGAAAATTTAAAAACAATAATCATTTAGTATAAAGGAAAGTGTTTCTGCCAAAGTTAAAGAGTCTTAGGAGACAAAGAACTTAACAGTTGTAGGAGAATGAGGCAAAACATTCCAAATTTGAAAAAAAAATTCAGTAGGACATGACTAACAAATATTATAACTGGGAATGCATAATTAACTCGAACAGTTGTTAAAAATATATGGTAGCCTCTGCAGAAAAAGTTTGTCATTAAGAATGATTTACAGATTTCCTTTGATATTATGCTTAAATTTTGTAATTGTATATGATCAACATATATTCATAATCTTACCGTTATCTTTTTCCAGGATAACTATAATTGCTTCGGACTTTACAGGGTTGGCTCAGAAGCAAACTGTTGTATATCAGAAATGTAATCTCCACAACTTACAGCTAGCTAGTGGCCCTCTAACTTGACAGATGGCGCCCTGCCTGTCTGAAGCAGCTTGTGGGACAAAGCTGAATGTCAACACCACTGGGATGTAATTATCACAATCTCTTGGGTCCAGTTTGGCGTGACCCTGAAAGCAGTTCCCTGGAAACTGCTGGAAGTAATGCAGTGATGGAAAGAGCCAAGAAATGGGAGCTTTTTGAGACCAGTAGCATTTTCATTTTACTGACAAGTGTTTTCACGCAGCTTGAGAATAAGTATTTTTCATGTGACAAATCAAACTGACAAGAAAATTGAAAAAGTTATCAATTTCCTGTGTGACCTAATTTAAATATTATCAGAGTGGCTTTTATTTATATTGCAGAAGGAGTTGAATAGCTCAAAACAGTTTTGAAAAAATGCTTTTAATGTTTAAAAAGCAATATCAATTATATTTAAATTGTTTGCTAAATAACTTGATAACGCTTTGTTATATTTTAAGACATACATTGTAAATTACTCATTTAATTTAATCTTTAAAACAACCCTATAAGTTAGATGTTATCATTAGCTCCAATTTATAGGTGGTGAATGAGGCAGAGAGAATTCATTTATGACACAATACCAGCGGTTGTTCAAGGGCCCTAGCCAAGACACCTAGTTTCAGAGCCCTTGTTCCTAATCATTTTACTTCTCTGTATTCTGCCTTGTATGTTTCTTTATAATGCTCAATCTACCTGTGTAGCATAGTAGTACCTGTGAAGATAATGCAGCTTGATACTGAAAACATAATGGAAGATAATCTAAAATTCCAAAGATACTAAAAAATAGATCATTAGAGAAATTATTAATATATGAATTGATTACTCGTAAATTTCTCCCCAGAAAAGTGCCTTTAAATTTTGCATGCTGAGTCATTTCAGTTGTGTCTGACTCTTTGCAATTCTGTGGACCATAGCCCGAGAGGCTTCTCTATCCAGGGAGCCTCAAGAAAGAATACTGAAGTAGGTTGCCATGCCCTCCTCCAGGAGATCTTCCTGACACAGGGATTGAACTCAAGTCTCTTACATCTTCTGCATTGTGTGTGTGTGTGTGTGTGTATAAATGTATATATACTAAGGATGCTGAAAATGCTTTTTATTAGTAAAAAATTAACATCCCCAAACAGATATGCTTTCATGTGCCTTTTAGTGGGGTGGGGGGGACTTTATACAAATGTTACAACTGTTTTTCTGATTTATAAATGGCACAGACATTTCTCTTGTATATGAAAAGAGGCATCTAAAAGTCATACTGCTGATCGTAGTTAACAAAATCTGAGCACAATGTATGTATTATCTCATTTAATCTTCACAACAGCCCATGAGAAAAGTGTTGTTTATTATAACTTTGTTTTACAAATGAAGAAGCTAGAGAGAGAAGTAACCTGCCCACAACATTTTAAATAATGCATAGAACAAGGTGATACATCTGTGGTAAAAGCAATTGCATACAGTGTAGATATAATTCTGGTCATTTCTCAAAGGTTTGCTATTGTATCAATCAACCACTAAGCAAGAGATTGTGAGAGCCTAAACAGTGTGAGGAAAATACCTGAGGAACCGTAACTGCTAGTTGTGACTTTTGCTTGTAGGGGTTGGTCGGAGCAGTCTGTTCTAACTAGGAGAAGCAATAGACAGGCCCTTAAGGAATTTGCAGTCTAATTGTTGAAATTACTTATACTGTGAAAAACTGTATATCCCCACTCCGAGAAAGGGGCTCTGAGGTGGATCTTGGAGGAAGAAAAGGTCAAGTAAGGTGTAGGTGGGAGGAAGGGCTTTATCACTGGGAAAGGCAAAAGCAAAGACCAAATTCATGATGCACTTTTGCACTTGAGAGCTGAAAGGGGTGGAGCCCGGTGAACATTCCACTGAAACTGATGCTCTTGCCCCTTATGATCTACTTGCCACAAAAACGACTGGTTGTCTTTTTAAAACAAATGAGAAAGTGTTTCTCCCTGTATACTGCAGTACTTCACAGAGAATCAAGAACCAAATGCTGGAAAATGAGTCCCTGCTGAGAAGTCTCACACACACAGTGTGTGTGGGGGAAGAGAAAGGTGACTTTAATCAGTGAATCAGGCCAGAACAGATAGCATTGGGGAGGGCATCAGTCTTGAAGAAGCCGTGAGGAGTGGTGGAGCCTGTGGCTTCCTCAAATGCCGTATTAAGTTCTACTCCACTCCAGCTGCCCCATGTAGAAGTAGCTTTTCTTTTGCTTGGTATTCTGGTCCATTTAAGAGCATCCAGAAATCCAGATTTTTATGTGAAATCCCCTTTTGAAAATATTTGGCTCAATAAGAATAGTGGAAGAAAAAGAAAGACAGAAAAGCCCTGTGCAGACAGAATACATCTGTAAGACAGATGTCTAGATCAGAACCGCAGGCCACTAGTTTCTGACCTCTGCTCTGCTCAGTCTGGCTCTGCCTGCTCCTCAACCTCAGTTCATACTACACTTGCTCCTGCTCACAGCATTCTCACCGCAGTGGCTTCCTTTCACATTATAAAAATTGTTGCTCTCTCACATACTCTGGGTCCTTCATGCTGCTTCTGTTCTCGGTCTATAATTGTTTGGGGTCCTTCTCATTCTTCAGACCTCAGCAAGACTTTCACTCCCTTAGAGTAGTATTTCCTGACTCCTGTCTAAAATCGTTACCTGACCCCTTGCCCTTTGTTTCCTTCCTTTCTTCCACTCGTTCTCAAAAGTGTGATCTGGGGATCCCTGGAGACCCCCATGATCCTTTCAGGAGGGCCTACAAAGTAAAAACTAGTTCTGTTGTAGTAGTAAGATGCATTGTTTTTGCTTTCTTTTTTCACTTATATTCTTTCATGATTGAATAGTGGAATTTTCTAGAAGCCATATGACAGGTGATTCTGTAACAGACTGAATGCAGAAGCAGATATGAAAATTCTGCTCTCTTCTATTAAACCAGACAGAGAGATCTGAAAAGTACGTAAAACACCACTACTCTTCTCATTAAACTTTTGCTTTGAAAATATAGTTATTTTCATAAAATCACATTACTGACATTAATATGCAGTGGGCTTTATGGTTGTTCTTAATACATTAATACGTATTATAACTTTTTCAATTTTAATTTCTGTTATGGTAAATATCACTAAACATAGACCCAAAACAAGTTCTTTGATGTACATAATAATTTTTAAGGATGAAAAGGGGTCTTGAGACCAAAATTTTGAGAATTGTTACTTTATAGATATTGTATATATCAAACACAAAACTTGCTTTTAATTTACTTGTTCTTCCACTAAAATACAGGTGCAGTGTGGATAGGTACTTTGTTGTATTCACTTCAACCATCTTCAGCATCTAGAACTGTGCCTGAAGCATAATGGACACTCAGCAAACTTGGGGAATAAGTGAATTAGTAAATGTTTAGTAAATTAGTAAGATGTCTGAATGGGAATTCTGTTTACAAGGATAAGTTTTAGCTAGCTCTGTAAAAAGTTTACCATACGAGGAAGGGCTGTGAAACTGATCATGCTCTTAATGCAGAAAATTAAAGTTCTGCAAATGAGGAAGTAACAGTTGTAAGTGGTGTATTTAAGAAATTATTTTATAGTAGAAGTTAAATGAAATCAAATCATCCTTAATTTTTTTTTTTTTTTTCCTTTTTCCCACACATGTTTATCAACTCTTCAACCCACTCTTCCTTTGGCTTTTTGAGGAGGAAGTTTTTGAATCCCATGTACATTTCTTACAGCTGTAAATACATTATGTCCTAATGAATGAGGTCATATCAATTTAAATGGAACACTGACAGAAAACACAATTTAGTTCATTAGTAAAGCATGACAAATTTATAGTCAGAAACTCATGTTGACTTTTATAGAGGAACATAAATTAAATGTGGGCAGTATTAAAGTCTGAACTCACTGGGGCAAAATTACACATATTCCTCCAAGGCAAGCTGTTAATATAAAGCAAGGAGGTGTATCTGTGGTGTAATTTGAAGGGCTCCAGGGGAGGTCTTTCTCCCTCCCACCCAGGGGGCACAAGTGTTTAAACTCTACTATTAGAGAGACCTTCTTTGAAGTGACTCTTTCTGCTGTGCTCTTTTAAAATACAAATCCCATAGAGAACGTTAAGAATTTGGTACCAAGCTGCTGTATTTAAGTCTGCCTCTATGTTATATTAGCTGCATGATCTTGGGCAACTAATTAAACATTTCTATGATGCTTCAGATTATGCATTGTAAAATAGAGACACCAGTAGAGTTGTGAGAACTGAGTAACACATGTAAAGATAATTGGTATGGTCCCTGACATGTGGTATGTCCTCTGGCAGTGTTAGTGTTTATTGTTTTGTCATTGTGGGTAGCATAGGAGACTGGGTGTTAAGGAGAACTAACTTTGGAACTAAATGACCAAGAAATCGCAATTAAGTAATTTAGCATATCTAAGCTTTGATATCCTAAAATAAGAGACGGCTGACTTTAGTTCAGTTAAAAGGTAGAAAATACTTTTAACAAATGGATGTGCTGAGTGAAAGGAATAAATAATAGCTTTCTTAAAAAAATTAATGATGGGGAAAGAACTAATATACACTCTGCGGAGCACTTTAATGGAGGCATCTACAAGATGCTGTGGAACCATGGAAAAGGAAGATGGCAGTTTTGATTATTGTCATCAGACAAGACATGAAAGAGAAAGGAGTTTTTCAGATGGACTTTGGACATATTAGAAAGGTTTTATGCAATTCAAGTGGGATAAGGTAATTCCAGGTAGGAAAGGTTCTGATTGAACCTGTTTCTATGAGGAGGAGTGCACAGTACTTAGCACACAATAGGAGGTGACTTAGTGGAAACTTAATAGGGGGAAAAAAGAGTTGAGAAATACCGTGGAGAACATGGAAGTTTATGAGTTATAGACTGGGCTTTCACTCTTCAAGAAAGAGAGAGACTTTGAAAATTTATGAATGTGAGAGGTTTTGATCATCTGTTATCATCTGCTCTATAAAAAGTAAACTTTGGTAACAAGGCAAGGGAAGAAATGGTGAGAAGTGAGAAAGTAACCGGAAGAAAGAAGGACCTGAAGTCAGAGTTAATAGATGAGGAGACATAACTTTCTTAAAAAAATTAATGATGGGGAAAGAACTAATATACACTCTGCAGAGCACTTTAATGGAGGCATCCAGAAGATGCTGTGGAATCATGGAAAAGGAAGATGGCAGTGAAACCATTGGACATGAGGCTCTTTTTTTGTTTGAGAAATGACGGAATGAGGGTCAAGGATGATACTGGGGTCTGCATCCCAGAAACCGGAAAGATGCTTTTAAGTAAATAGTGTTTAAAGGAAAGGAAAAACTGGTTTGGGGAAGAAAATAATACTTCTAGCAATAGATTCTCTGATTCTAAATACTAGCAGAAGGAAAATATATTAGTCAAAAACATATTTGAGGTGCTCACGGCTCCTCTGACTCACTCCCCTCATGCCACAGTGCCTGGCATGGAGAGCATCATAAATCTGAATACAGCTCTGATGCAAGGGCTCTGGTGTGGGGTCTGGAAAGGCAAAGGAAAAGAATGAGGGTTGAAGCTATGTAGAAAAACATCATATATTGCACATTTTTACTTCTGTGAGTTTTTATGAGGCTATAAATGTTAGAAGTAACACAGAAAATTTGTGCTCTTAACATTTAAGAATTGATCTATGAAAAAGTAGATTTGTAATGAGATGCTGATTTTCTTTGCTGCTAAAAACCACACTTACATTAGCATTTTGGTAGCTAATTACAGTTAATTATAACATTAAATTCATATGTGATTACCTACAGGCTTGCTAAATTTATGTGTGTATGGGGCACTCTAGTTCATTCATCCAAGTTACTAAAAATTTTACTGAGTTATAATAATACCAGGATTTTATATAAAAATACCCTTTTGAAAAATCTGAATCCTCATTGTAGTTAAAATTTTAGTTACTCATAATTTATCCATTTGACATATACCAGGCATTTTATGCTCTTAAATATATGTTTAACTTAGGTTTTATGAATAGTAAATAGTCTATCATAATTTTAAATGTGTATTTTAGTGTTATAATACAGTTTCTGCTTTGACAGAACAAGCTTGTAATGCATTTAATATGGGTAATTCCCAATTTAATAATAAATTATTTTCCATGATGTTGTTAGTTGTTTGTTCTAGTTCCCTTTATGACACCTGAAAGAGCCACAATAGCAGCTATAGGATCACACAGACATCAGCTCTGGAGTCCTGCAATCTGCTACTTCTGGAATTTCTCCAGCCTACTACAATAAACTCTCCTCCTCCTATTCCAAACAACACATTTTGACATCAACATATAAATTTCATAAATAATCTTTGCTTCCTGTGAAAGGAAAGCATATGGTCATCAGCTGGTTACAAATATGTGACTAATGAATATCTATATTAATAATCAGTATCCTATATTAAATTATAAGGAGGGATCTAGAGAGAAAAGAAGTGATTGCTGTTTCTGATGCTGCATCAGTCTGTCATTTGTTTTGTTTGTTTTAAGTGGAAGACAGAAGTTCAGCATCCTCTCTTCTAGAAGTCACAGTTTACTACCTGCAGGTCAGTTTGACCTACAGATTTACACAGCATTAAAAAAATCTGCAAAGTTAAAAAAACATGACACAAATTTATTTACAAGACAGAAACAGACTCACAAACTTAGAGAATTTATGGTTAGTGGGGGCAAATGGGGGGGAGGAATGGATAGATTGGGAGTTTGGAATTGACATGTACACACTGCTATATTTAAACTAGATTACCAAATAACTAACAAGGATGTACTGTATAGCACAAGGAACGCTGCTCAGTATTCTGTCATAAGCTCAATGGTAAAAGAATTTGAAAAAGTTTCTATTTATCATCAGTTTATTGTATCTCCTGGCCTTTTTGACTCATTTGCATTACATATATGGTCTCTAAAGATATAGAATGCTTCCCTCTCATGATATTTCCTTCAGGGAGTTTAACTAGTGTGTCGGGGGAGTGTGTGTGTGTGTCTCTGTGTGTGTTTATGCATGTGAATATGTAAATGATTGATAAATATGCACTCAGCACTATAATGCTACCTTACACCCTCATTTCCTTCCCTGGTTTCAAATTTATCACATGCACAAAGCACCTGGGACAAGAAAGGGAAACACAGGGAGGTCAATGGACTCAACACTGTACACAAAAGAGAGTAGAATTAATTTCACAATATTTTTATGTATTAGTGATTTCTAAATTGTAATACTTTGAAATGCTGCCATTTTCATTAGGATATTTTCCCAATATGAAAATAGTTGCCTTATGTATATACTAGCATAAATATATTTCTCTTTGCTTGAAAGGACATATTTTGATTATTTCAATATATTCTTCTGCAACCATTAACATAAAATATTACTAATTCTCACAGTAGCATGTTAAATTGGTAGTTTATTGTTTATCTCATAAATTAACAAACAAATACTTCCCAAATAAGTATTCCTCAAATAGGCATTCCAGGAGGACCCATTCCCTGGAATTCTCTCAGTTTGTTCTGTTTATCAGAAACCTACTCATTTTTGTTGGTTCACAAGCATCATTGTTTCCACATCTTCAGTGTCACATTACTCTCTGTGTTCTCTCTAAGCGCATCTAGTTAAACAAGTATGTCTTATTTAATTTTTCTACCATAGAAATATTATGTTAAAATGCAGTGTCTCTAAATGCATATACTGTTCTATATATTTTAAATGTTTTATATGTTGAGTGATTATTTTAGATTATTATAGAGTTATACAAAATTATAAGAATGAGCCCCTTCAATACTAAGTTACTGTTTGTTTCTTCAGAATGTCTAGTTTTCAGTCAAAACAAACACCTTGTCTGGTTGCCCTAGCACCTTGCAGGAGTGCTAATTATAATTATCCATAGCCATCAACATGGAATTTACTGGTAAATTAGACTTTAACCAGTCTAATTTAATTTGAAATGATTGCTTCTTAAAGAACTATGAAAAAGAAGTGGAAGTAAAAATAATTGTGTTAGAAAGATATTATTATTGAAGTGAGGTTTTAATGTTCAAATACATTTCTTTTAATTTGAATTTTGACCATAATATTATGGAAAAAAACACTGAACTCCTCAGAAGACAATCTTTCTTTTAACCTCAGGCCTGAGTATCACCATTGCTAGTTTCTATAATCACCAGTTATATAATCTTAACAAAAAACTTACCTAAGTATCAACTTCCTTATACATAAATTAAATCTGTGGGTTTTATGCACGTTAACTGAGGAAATATCAGAAAGCAGTTTTGGAATCATTACCTATAATTTCCAACTATTAGATAACTATTGATAAATGTCATGAAACATATACTTATTCAATATTATATGCAAAATACTGAATTAGACACTCAGGGATAGAAAGAAAAGCAAAATATAGTGCTTCCTCTTAATATATTTATAGTTAGGTACTATAATGTCAAGCAGAGTAAAAGTACTATCAATTGAGTGCTATGACAATGGAAATAGAGAGACCAGGAAAATCTAGATCTTTGGTTTGCATCTTTAAAGATATAAAAATGAATTTCGAGAAAGAGCATTCCAGATAAAAGAGACAACAAAATTCAAGACATGGACATCTAGTGACTGGAATGTGTTTGTGGCATGTTAATATAGGAGGCTTCCCAGGTGGTTCAGTTGGTAAAGAATCCACCTGTCAATACAGGAGATGCAAGACACACAGGTTTGATTGGGAAGATTCCCTGAAGAAGGAAATGGCAACCTACTCTGGAATTTTTGTCTGGGAAATCCCATGGACAGAGGATCCTGGCAGGCTAAGTCCAGATGAGCCTGGTTGACTACAGCCCAGGGGATCACAAAGAGTTAGACATGACTGAGGGTACAGACACACACACACACACACACACACAGACACACACACACATACTATGTTAAGTAGACACACACACACACACACACACACACATTATGTTAAGTAGACCAGTAGGCCAGAGTTAAAGATAAGTTTAGAGGTTATCATGAATGATATGGCTAGGGAGGTTAATTAAGTATTATTATCTGAGTATATACACAGCTAACCCTTGACCTACACAGGGGTAGGGGTGCTGACCCTCCACACAGTGGAAAAACTGCATATAACTTACAGTCAGCCTGCTGTATATGCAATTCCTTCATGTCCACAGGTTAAACCAGTGGTGGATTGTATAGTACTGTAGAATTTACTATTGAAAGAAAATTCAAGTGCAATATAAGTGGACCCACACAGTTCAAACCCATGTTGCTCAAAGGTCAACTGTATTTTGGAGGCTTTAAGGTGTTAGTAGGAGTTTTGTTTGTTTTGCTTTATTATTTTTTAAATATCCTACATTAAATCTAATCTTTCTCAATATTTTCTCTAATCAGTGGATAATTGAAGATTTCTTTAGTAACTGCATAATAATCCTTACAGCAATAAATTAAACATTAAAAACTTTATGAGGAGAGAAATATGGTGTTTAATTCAACATTGTATTGGATCTTCCCAACCCAGGGATTGAACCCAGGGATTGAATCTGTCTGCATTGCAGACAGATGTTTTACCATCTGAGCCACCAGGGAAGCTCTGTTAGAGCCTAGTAGTTGGCAAATAATATGCACTCAAGAATATTCTTTGAAATAATTAACGTTCCATGGCAGTAATAGCTATATTTTTTAAACTTTAAGATCATCTTTCTAAAGGACTTAAGCATTTAATTTCACTTGATATATTTTCCAAATAATTCTTATAAAATGTGATATAGCCATAAAATGAAGTAACATAAAATTGGGGTATTTTATTGGATAGTTAAAGCAGACCCATAATATTGAAAACCATTGCAAATAAATATGTGACTGTGACATCATGCTACTCAGTGAATTCAGCTGCATATTACATTGTTACAAATGGCTGAATTATTTCTAATATATTTATAATAAATTTTCAGAACTAACTCATCTGGAAACAGTGCTCATTGAAGACACTTTATAATATATATCTTTTTTCTTTTAAGTATAGGCATTTTTATGGTTTAGGGGTTTATGAACAAATTAAAAATCAAAGTTTTACTGAATATAGGAGAAAGTAACTCTTTTTCATATGTCTTATACTTAAAATCTGTTCTAAAGTGCTGTTGTCAGGAAATAGATGACAAAGAATGCTCATATTACTAAGATCTCATTTTCTCATGTTTGTTCAACTGGACAAAGGTCTTTGTTAATTAAGTGAAAATCCGTATTATTTCATCTTGTTTGCCTTTGATTTAAAGTCGCACAATAATGCTATGTCAACACTACTGACATTAAATAAACAAACATCAATTAAAGACAAAATGCAAAACTGTGCTTTGGAGGTGCCTACAGAAGAAAAAGCATGCACCAAGAAGTAGGTCTCCCCAAACAGAATTTTCAAGCCCTACAGCACCTGTCTTCATGGTATTCTGTGCAAAGAAGCAAGCAAGCAAGCAAAGGTTTGTGTGGGTGGCCTTCTACTCACTATCCATCCCCTTGGTTAAATGTGCTTCCCGGTTCTGTCTCTGCCACTACTGGAAGAATATTGGCAGTGGGCCCTTGACCTCTGCAAGATTTGGATCTCAAACCTACACTTGGGTTTCTACCAATTAAACCTGCATCTTGTTCCCTGACTCAGATTATTTTGTTATTATCAAATAGAAACAGGATAATGTCTCTGTAACACTCAGGCTTTTGATCAGAGCTCAAGCTACATGTAGGTTTTACCATGTTAAATCAATTTTCTCTGTCATGTTGTAGCAGTGTTTCAAGGAACACAGTTGGACCATTGTAGGTCCAGAGCCTCATGTTAGCAGAAATATGACAGTGTTCCACTCTGAAAAGTGGCTGTAATAGAGATGGTGGAATATCTTGGGGAAGCAATAACAGTATGCATGCATTTCTAAAATCTTAACGAAGAAGCCAGAAAATAATTGGCAATCATAGACGAATCATAACCTTTTTTAAAAGGTTAGTTTTATGATTATAAAGTTAAGCTGTTAGACTTTAGTCACAGTTTACTTTATTCAGTAAAAGATAGACAACAGTTCATACCTCCTAAAAAATAGTAGTATTGCTGAAACATGAGTATGATAAAAAAACATTAGCCTATATTCATTTACTGGCCATACATTTAACCACAAGGACTATTTCAATAGAATTAAGACTTATTTTAATAAAAGTTAAGTGGATTTTGTATAAATAGCCTTTTATATTTTTTTACCTCTTCATTAAAATAGTTTTCCCAAGTTTAAATATAAGTTTGTAGCCCAATAGATGAGACGTTCTTGAAAACTGATTGTTTAAAAAATAAGTTGTATATGGCAGATTTACAAAGGGACTCCTAAGCCAAAACATATGCAAAAGGTGTTAGAGATTTCTAAATTTCATCTCAGTTCAGAAACATATTCTGTGCCAGCCGCTGAGCTGGGAGCTGAGCTATCAGCACCAAATAAGGCCTTATGCCTTGTCTCAGAGAGGAGCTTACCATCCAGCGAACATGGAAGACACCCAAATGGAGGCTGTCACCATACTGTGGCAATGGAAGTGTGCTGATACTCAAAATGTATTCTCCTGAACAAATTAACAGAAAATACACATGGCAAAGATCATATCTTTGTTTTCAACATAAGGAATTCACTTCATGCAGTTGTGTAGCCATGAATGAGATGACTAGTTGTTCCCCTGACTTAGAGAGGCCCTTGCAAACATTTGTGATCTCATTAGACCCACCTGAAGCTTGATATAAATCTTTAGGATGAGTTTAGAAATGATAGAGTAGAAGATCAGTTATCCTTTCTGGACAGGGTACTTTTCTGAAACAACCAAAACTCTAAGACAATCAAACTCTAAGACAAAACTCTAAGACTTAACAGTATACTTGTTATAAAAACCAAAGGAAGTGATTTCTAGACCCATAAACATTAAGGGGCAAAAAATTTATCTAAATATGCTTGTCTAAGCATATAATTCGGAGAAGGCAATGGCAAGCTACTCCAGTACTCTTGCCTAGAAAATCCCATGGATGGAGGAGCCTGGTAGGCTGCAGTCCGTGGGGTCGCTAAGGGTTGGACGCGACTGAGCGACTTCACTTTCACTTTTCACTTTCCACTTTCACGCATTGGAGAAGGAGATGGCAACCCACTCCAGTGTTCTTGCCTGGAGAATCCCAGGGACAGGGGAGCCTGGTGGGCTTCCGTCTATGGGGTCACATAGAGTCGGACACGACTGAAGTGACTTAGCAGCAGCAGCAGCAAGCATATAATTAGGCCAAATTATCACAATGCCTCATCTACATAGACAATATAAATGTATTATTTTCACATACAAAAAATGGGGAATTATCTTGAGTTTTCAGCTCTATTTTCCTTGGAATTTTAGTCTAAGAATTAAAATGTGATGAAGGCGTTTCAGGAGGGAATTTTAGGCAGAATTTTCAAATAATAGAAGTTTCAATTGATGAAAGATGAAAGAGAGGGAAAACACCTAAAAAAATCACAAGATCCTATAAAGTCTGAGTGTTGCAGTGAAGGAGACAAAATATACAGCTCTTAAGTCAGGAGCCCAAACTTCATCCTCTTTAGATCCCATTAAGTTCTATATGTCTAGGGGTAAGTTACATTCAACCTGAAGTTGTATTGGAAAAATTTGTTTTCTCCCTAAACTGCTGCTGCTAAGTCACTTCAGTCATGCCCGACTCCACAGACAGCAGCCCACCAGGCTCCCCCTTCCCTGGGATTCTCCAGGCAAGAACACTGGAGTGGGTTGCCATTTCCTTCTCCAATGCAGGAAAGTGAAAAGTGAAAGTGAAGTCACTCAGTCAGCTAAGACTCCTAAAATAAATGGAAAGTAGGCATGAAGAGTTACGTCTAATTCATACTTGTTCTACATAAAACTGGACCCAGTCTTGGGTAAAATGCATCTGGTCTAATTAAACTTTGCAGGGCAGTGTGAGAGGATTTTAAAAGGATGGGCTTTGATCTACGCCTAGCAAGTTCATGAATTGAATGTCTCAACTTGATGTATCTCAGACTTCTTACTTCAGTTTACTTTGTGAAAGTGAAAGTCAGTCATGTCCAGCTCTTTGTGACCCCATGGACTATACAGTCCATGGAATTCTCCAGGCCAGAACTGGAGTGGATAGCCTTTTCCTTCTCCAGGGGATCTTCCCAACCCAGGGATCGAACCTAGGTCTCCCACATTGCAGGCAGATACTTTACCAGCTAAGCCACAAGGGAAGCCCAAGAATACTGAAATGGGTAGCTTAGCCCATCTCCAGGGGATATTCCTGACACAGGAATCAAACCGGGGTCTCTTGCATTGCAGGCAGATTCTTTACCAACTGAACTATCATACATTAATTTATTTTTATTCATTTTATATACTTTGTTTGATCATGTTTGATTTGTAAACACCGACACTTAATGTAGGGTTTACTTTATGTGATGGTTTCATTGTTTGTAAAAATAGGGACTGAAATTCTTCCTCCAAAAGCTTTTTTTTTTTTTTTTATGACAACACCATAAAATTCTAATCTCAAAGTCTCTTAAGAGTAGTACCTTAGTGTGCTGTAGAATATTCACAGAGGTTTTTCACTTTGGGAAATATCTGGGTATCTGCATAACTAAAACTTTTCCTCTGGGACTTAGTGTCAAGTCATCAGTTAAACAAGATGGAAGCCCTGAAGGCAAATATCTTCATTCTTTCATAATATAGATTGTGTGTGTGCTCAGTTCAGTTCATTTCAGTTCAGTCACTAAGTCGTGTCCGACTCTTTGCAACCCCATGAATCACAGCACGCCGGGCCTCCCTGTCCATCACCAACTCCCGGAGCTCACTCAAACTCATGTCCATCGAGTCGGTGATGCCATCCAACCATCTCATTCTCTGCCGGCCCCGTCTCCTCCCACCCCCAATCCCTCCCAGCATCAGACTCTTTTCCAGTGAGTCAACTCGTCGCATGAGGTGGCCAAAATATTGGAGTTTCAGCTTTAGCATCAGTCCTTCCAATGAATACCCAGGATTGATCTCCTTTAGAATGGACTGGTTGGATCTCCTTGCAGTCCAAGGAACTCTCAAGAGTCTTCTCCAGCACCACAGTTCAAAAGCATCAATTCTTCGGCGATCAGCTTTCTTCACAGTCCAACTCTCACATCCATACGTGACCACAGGAAAAACCATAGCCCTGACTAGACGGACCGTGGTTGGCAAAGTAATGTCTCTGCTTTTGAATATGCTGTCTAGGTTGGTCATAACTTTCCTTCCAAGGAGTAAGCGTCTTTTAATTTCATGGCTGCAATCAGCATCTGCAGTGATTTTGGAGCCCAAAAACATAAAGTCTGACACTGTTTCCACTGTTTCCCCATCTATTTCCCATGAAGTGATGGGACCAGATGCCATGATCTTTGTTTTCTGAATGTTGAGCTTCAAGCCAACCTTTTCACTCTCCTCTTTCACTTTCATCAAGAGGCTTTTGAGTTCCTCTTCACTGTCTGCCATAAGGGTGGTGTCATCTGCATATCTGAGGTTATTGATATTTCTCCCGGCAATCTTGATTCCAGCTCGTGCTTCTTCCAGCCCAACGTTCCTCATGATGTACTCTGCATATAAGTTAAATAAACAGGGTGACAATATACAACCTTGACATACTCCTTTTCCTATTTGGAACCAGTCTGTTCTTCCATGTCCAGTTCTAACTGTTGCTTCCTGACCTGCATACTGGTTTCTCAAGAGGCAGGTCAGGTGGTCTGGTATTCGCATCTCTTTCAGAATGTTGCACAGTTTATTGTGATCCACACAGTCAAAGGCTTTGGCATAGTCAATGAAGCAGAAATAGATGTTTTTCTGGAACTCTCTTGCTTTCTCCATGATCCAGCGGATGTTGGCAATTTGATCTCTGGTTCCTCTGCCTTTTCTAAAACCTGCTTGAACATCTGGAAGTTCATGGTTCGCATTGCTGAAGCCTGGCTCAGAGAATTTTGAGCATGACTTTTCTTTGTGTGAGATGAGTGCAATTGTGCGGTAGTTTGAGCATTCTTTGGCATTGCCTTTCTTTGAGATTGGAATGAAGACTGACCTTTTCCAGTCCTGTGGCCACTGCTGAGTTTTCCAAATTTGCTGGCATATTGAGTGCAGGACTTTCACATCATCATCTTTCAGGATTTGAAATAGCTCAGTTGGAATTCCATCACCTCCACTAGCTTTGTTCGTAGTGATGCTCTCTAAAGCCCACTTGACTTCACATTCCAAGATGTCTGGTTCAGGTGAATGATCACGCCATTGTGATTATCTTCATCGTGAAGATCTTTTTTGTACAGTTCTTGTGTGTATTCTTACTACCTCTTCTTAATATCTTCTGCTTCTGTTAGGTCCATACCATTTCTGTCCTTTATCAAGCCCATCTTTGCATGAAATATTCCCTTGATATCTCTAATTTTCTTGAATAGATTTCTTGTTTTTCCCATTCTGTTGTTTTCCTCTATTTCTTTGCATTGATCACTGAGGAAGGCATTCTTATCTCTCCTTGCTATTCTTTGGAAGTCTGCATTCAGATGCTTATATCTTTCCTTTTCTCCTTTGCTTTTCGCTTCTCTTCTTTTCACAGCTATTTGTAAGGCCTCCTCAGACAGCCATTTTTTTTTTTTGCATTTCTTTTCCATGGGGATGGTCTTGGTCCCTGTCTCCTGTACAATGTCACGAACCTCCATCCAGAGCTCATCAGGCACTCTATCTATCAGATCTAGTCCCTTAAATCTATTTCTTACTTCCACTGTATAATCATAAGGGATTTGATTTAGGTCCTATCTGAATGGTCTAGTGGTTTTCCCTACTTTCTTCAATTTAAGTCTGAATTTGGCAATAAGGAGTTCATGATCTGAGCCACAGTCAGCTCCTGGTCTTGTTTTTGCTACCTGTATACAGCTTCTCCATGTTTGGCTGGAAAGAATATAATCAATCTGATATCGGTGTTGACCATCTGGTGATGTCCATGTGTAGAGTCTTCTCTTGTGTTGTTGGAAGAGGGTGTTTGCTATGACCAGTGCGTTCTCTTGGCAAAACTCTATTAGCCTTTGCCCTGCTTCATTTCGTGCTCCAAGGCCAAATTTGCCTGTTACTCCAAGTGTTTCTTGACTTCCTACTTTTGCATTCCAGTCCCCTATAATGAAAAGGACATCTTTTTTGGGAGTTAGTTCTAAAAGGTCTTGTAGGTCTTCATAGAACCGTTCAAGTTCGGTTTCTTCAGCGTTACTTGTTGGGACATAGACTTGGATTACTGTAATATTGAATGGTTTGCCTTGGAAACGAACAGAAATCATTCTGTCGTTTTTAAGATTGCTTCCAAGTACTGCATTTCGGACTCTTTTGTTGACCATGATGGCTACTCCTTTTCCTCAGTATGTCCAACTCTTTGCGACCCCAGGGACCGCAGCCTGCCAGGCACCTCTGTCCATGGGATTTCTCCAGCAAGAATGCTGGAGTGGGTTCCCATTTCCTCCTCCAGGGGATCTTCCTGACCCAGGGACTAAACCCACGTCTTCTGCATCCTCTGCATTTCAGGCAGATTCTTTACCGCCAAGCCACTTGGCAAGCCCATAATATAGATTGGTGAGTCTCAAACCTGCTTGAACTTCAGTATTCTCAGGAAGACTTATTTATAGCGTACATTTTGTCCAACTCTTTGTGACCCTATGGACTATATCCCACCAGGCTCCTCTGACCATGGAATTCTCCAGGGAAGAATACTGGAGTGGGTTGCCATTTCCTTCCCCAGGGAATCTTCCCAACCCAGGGATCGAACCCATTGATATGATCCTGCACTGCAGGCAGATTCTTGACCATCTGAAGCACCAGAGAAGCCGGTACATTTTTGAGCCCCACCTAAAGGAATTGTCATCCAGTGGTTTACAGTGGGGTCCAGGATACATATTCTTATATGACCCTCCTTAAAGCCTTCCTTATATACAGATATAGGAGCTTGAAGAATCTAGGGTTAGAAATGCCTAAGGGCATTTTCAGTTTGTCAGTGTTGTGTGGTCGAGTCCTTTAGATGCTTAACAAAATAATGTGAAATTAAAGCAATACTTCAGATAACACAACAAAACTCCCCATATCAAGGTCTAATATGGAAACATTGTAGAAGTTTTAAGGGAGAAGAAAATCTTATCAGGCTTTTTGATTCACTTTCCAACTTTGTGGACATAGACTATCCTTAGTCGTATTTAGAAAAATCACGATTGATAACAAGATATTAACAGACATGTCATACAACTTAAACACTGGTAAATGTTTAGCTCGTAAAAAATGTTTGAGCTGGTAGAAACTTTTAGTTTGTTTAGTTAGCAAAGAATCTTTAGTTCCTGTAAAATGTTTGTCATGCTAACTCTAAGCTAGTTGGTCTGATCAAAATATTCCCTTAATATTATTGTCAAGTGGCCAAAACTATGGAGAAAGGGAAGAACTGACCGTCCACATTAGAAAATGTTTTTAACAGATTTAAATACTCACAAATATATCATTTTAATTTTTTATGATGTATTGTTGGATGGAGAAAAAAGTTCATATCAGTAATAAATGTTATGGTCTTCCCTGGTGGCTCAGATGGTGAAGAATCTGCATAATTTTTTAAATTGAATGTACCCTAATCAAATATTTTATCTAGTGATAAATAATTCTAATTTAGCAATTAGTCATGAAATTAAGACATTGTTTTGTTTTTCATTTTTGGTCTTTTCTTGCCTTGTCCTTTCCTTTCTTTTAACTGCTGGACATTTATGAAAGTATTGTTTTGTTGAGTTTAAGAATATATGGCACATGAGCACATCCTTAAAAATTCAAATCCCCTTTGGTAAAGGACCCCTATATCACTGTCACCAAAGACTGCATCATTTGAAGTATTTATATCCTCTTCTTGGAAGTTAGAAATTTGACTTGAATTTAAGGAATACATATACAGTACATATATATAAGCAAAAAAGAAAATGGATTAAATTCAAGAATCAATTTAATGAAAGGCTTATTACGTAAAGGTGAAGAGTGACTTTCTTTTTCTTTAAAAGTCATTGATGATGAAATTTGTGAGCTCAGTGACTGCTCATCCTGATACTGTTATCCAGTGGCATGTGGCTGTTAGAATGACATACGATGGAGGAAGAGGGGAGGAAGGGAGGATGGAGCTAATGTTGATTTTTACTTCAGGCTCAACCCCAGAGGCTCTAATTTTCATCCCAAAGCATAGAGGAGGCAAATGGAGTGACCTTTTAACTTGATTAACACATTGAATTTCCTCCATATTAGGTGGCATGTGTGGGGGTAGGGTGTGTTTCATTGATGGGGGCCATAGGACCCAGTAAAGAATCAGATCTATTTCTTTTCAGTTCTAGCTCCTTCAGCAGTAGAGACGTGTTGTTGTCTAGTTGCTAAGTCTTGTCCAACTCTTTGTGGCCCCAGGGACTCTAGCATGCAGGGCCTCCCTGTCCTTCACTGTCTCCTGGAATTTGCGCAAATTCAAGACCATTGAGTCAGTGATGCTATCTAACCGTCTCATCCTCTGCCACTCCTTTCTCCTTTCACCTTCCATCTTTTCTCTGTGAGTTTTACTCAGTCAGAAAAGTGTAAGCTAATATTTATAATATTTTTTCCAGAAAATAATTTATATCCACATTGTTCCTTTATTAATCCTTAAATTCTAAGATTAAAGCGCAGTTTTTGTTGGCATAAATTCTTCTTCTAACCTACTTTACCCCAAAATTGTAGGATTGTGTGTCCTTTGAAAATCTCTGGTCGGGGTGGCACCATTATTTTGAATGCAGTGCAGTACAATAGTGCCAGCCTCTCCTTGCTTTTGCTAATTCTTATTTCTTCCAGATTATCATTTTGTCAGTTCATGGTAAATTCAAATTCTTGTTCTTTTTTTTTTTTGTTTGACATGCTTTGCCTGTAATACATAGGAAAAATGGACCAAAAAAACAAAAAAACCCACAAAAATGCAGCCTCGAAGGGGTCACTTTTTAAGTTTAGATCATCTGTCAAGTTCATTCTTATCCTGATATGCTTATGAAATTGGAAGAACAGTATATTTTTATCTGCATATTCATGGATAGTCTTTTAAGAAATAATTATAATTTTAAAACTAAAAAATTCGTAACAATAGTTAATTAGAAATTAATTTTCTAACTTATGAAAAACTATTTTAAACTGTTAACTGAATATATTTAATCCAAATATCCCCCCACACACAAACCCTTTTTAAAGAAGCAAGAAATAAATTCATAAAGGCTTATCTTCTATGTAAATACATTTAAATAAGACTGCTAAAAACATACCAAATCTAGTTAAAACATAAGTGACAGAAAAGAAAGTTCTTTTTTAAAAAGATCTTCATGATGAAGTGAAATCTAAACACAAATAAAAATAGTTTTCTCCTCAGTTCAAACTGGTGTTACAACTATTTCAAAGGTAAATTGTTAACGTTATAATCTTTTATCTCTATCAGTTCCTTAGAGCTTACCTTGAGTTGATGCTACTACAGTCCTCCAGGATTGCAGTTAAGATCAAGGACTCTGGAGGCAGGCTACCCAAGGAGCCAGGCTTGATTATGCCACTTAGTAAATACTATAAATGTGGGCATATTATTGAAATATCTGTTTCAATACTGAAAAACTGAAATGCCAGTTTCTTCCACTGTGTAAGGATAAAAATAATTCTCATATATATGGTAACATCCATCTTAGTTTGCCAGGGACAGTTGCCATTTTATGCCAGTTGTCCTGAAATAATTATTACTAGCTCTCCGTTTCACACTGAAAAATGTCCTATTTTAATTGATAAATTAGAGTTTCTTTTCTTAAATTGCTATAGTATATATTCACAATTATGTAAAGGGCTTAGAGAAATGTTACCTATAAATGTAAGATCATTGTATTTCTTGTAAGATTGTTATAATTTTTGTCTATTATAATTCCAATATAATTCCAGTATGAAAAAATCAGAATTGACAGGGGAAATCCAGGACTTGTACATGCCCTGTGCAATAACATGAAGAGTGGAGTAGCATGGGTGTCCAAAATACTCTTATTTTTAAAGAATCTGGTTGTGTCTTGTCTTATATATAAATATAGAAACAAAGTGGTTGTATTGGTAGGTCTACATTGTGAAATTTCATTGTGATTAATAAAATGCAAATATGAAAAATAATGTTACTGGTTGAAAACATGTATGGAAGTTGTCTTGGTCTTTCAAGCAGGTGTTATTTTAGGCAAACAATAAATTATACATTAACCATAATACAGCTGGGCTTAAATTTTGGATAAACATCCTCTCCATAAAGATGTAGAAGAGCACGGATGGCCACTCAGTACAATGGATACAAGTCTAAAGTTCACCTGATAAGTATACCTATGCTGGTATTAAAATATCGAAAAATCCTAAGTGGTCCTTTCTCAGCTTGGTTGCCTCAGCCCTGCCCAAGAACCTTTGTATCACCCAGGATCCAAGAACTAAGAGGTTTATTTCTGCCCAGCTGTGGATCGCCATAACTTGGCTGTAGCATAAGGCTGTAATCTTTCTAATGGGAGGTATCTGCACTATTCCTTTAATAGCCCCACCGGAAAAGGATGGCATAAGAAAACTGTTCCAAAGCATAGTCAGGTAAAGGAGAATGTATCTGCCCGTTCCATGTTAATTCATAAGCTTGTGGAAGTTCATGTGGAGTCTGCTCTGTAGATCTACTCAAGCAAAGGACGGATGGAAGCCCTTGGAAAGGCTTCCAGTCATTGTCTTTGACGGCATTAGGGGTCAGAGGGGGGGCAGAATTAAAAGAATATTTTTCAATAACCTCTCGTAAAACTACATAACCTATTTTTAAAGATCTTTTAATTCCTAATTTATAATTGAACTACATTAGAGTAAAATAATTTTTAATTGTGTAGTAACTGTAGTTTTCAATTATGCCAATGAAATTATTATTTTTTTCTTTGCAAGGATGTCACAAAAGAAAATCTCGTTTTGTTTTGAAGAAATTTGTGGATAGTGTAGTGACACCAGCTACTGTCCTGAAGGAACAGACCTTCATTTCAAACCAATGACATCAGTGAAGGCCAGGGATTAAACTGCGATTCTAACAATAACATGAGGAGCAGACGTATGAGAGTATCTTGATTTTCCGGAGGGATTGTTTTCAGAGACCCAACTAGGGATTGTAGTGAAAGGGTACTTCTGCTTTCAAACTGTGTCTGAGTTGTGTTGCAGTGCCAGGGTGATGATGAAATGCTTCATCTCTAGCAACACTCTCTCATTTTGTTTGCGTTAGCAACCTAAGTAACTCTGCTTAACTGTAATAAACACAGGCATTTAAAGAAGGCAAAGGTTTCAGAAGTGTGGAAAACAAACCAACAGGAAAATTGTTGATGATATTCACATTTTAATAATATTTTATCATATTAAAATTACTTTTATCACATTAAAATGTGCTCATATTAAATTTTTCACTGGTATAAATTCTGATGTGAAAATATAGCTAAAATAAATATTCTCTCAGTTCATGAAAATATACCATGTTTTAGGCACATTTTTTATTTATTTTTACTAATAGTGGACTACATTAAACTTTGTTTTTCTTTATCACTTGGCATCCTTTGTGGCCATTTTGAACTGTGATGGCTTGTTTTTCTCTACGTGTTCTAATGCCATTATTCATGAAAGTGCAGTTTCCCTCCTTCTGTTTTATAAGGAATTTCAGCTGATTCTAGTACTTGGTTATTTTACCTTCTCTGAACTAATAGTGATTAGTGTCAATACCACTAGGTATGGCAGGCTGAGTAGTGGGTCACTGAAAGATAACTACATCTGAATCCTTGAAACCCAAGAATGTTACCTTATATATTAATAGCAAAATCGACTTCACAGATGTGAATAAATTTAAGTAAGCTCTTGAGACCTGGAGACTATCCTGGATTATCGAGGTGAGCCCTAAATACTGTCACATGTTTGCTTTTAAGAGAGATTTGACACAGAAGAAAAGGAGAAGGCAATGTGATTACAGAGGAAGAGAGCAGAATGAGGTGGTTTCTAGCCAAGAGAAACTAGAAGAGGTGAAGAACAGATTCTCCCCTCGAGTATCCGGAGGGAATGTGATCCTTCCAACACCTCCATGTTAGCCCAGTAATACGGATTTTGGACTTCTGGTGTCCAAAGCTGTGAGAGAATAAATTTGTTTTCTTAAGCCACAGAGCTCATCATAATTTGTTATAGCAATGAGGAAACTAACATATCATGAGTAAATTTAAATACCTTTTCTTTTCAAAAATATAATTTTCCACAAATCATAGATACAGAAAAAATTATAAAAACCTTCTTTATAAGTCAGTTATCACATGAGTTATAACATACTTGTATAATTACCACCCAGTTGAAAAATATATGTAATTCCTTTTTGTCCATCTAAATAAATATCTTTCCCCTTCTCCTTGGATTTATCTGCTGTCCCAGTTTCTAACACCATAGATGAATTTAGCCTGATTTTGAACTTTATATAAATGAAATTGTATAGTATATTTTCTCTTTTGTCGTACTTATTTTGCTTAATATTTTGAGAGATTCATTGGCATTGTTAACACTGAAAGTAATTTTTTCATTTTTATTCCAGGGTATCACCCATTGTAGGAAAATACCACAATGTATTTATCTGTTCTCTTGTTTGTAGACATTTGTGTCATTTCCCATTTGAGGTTATGATGAATAAAGCCACTCTGAACTCTTGTACATACCTGGGGATTGAATTGCTGCGTCATATAGTACACGTACGTTGAAATTGAACAGATAAACCCAATTTATTTTTCTAAGTAGTTATACAAAATTGTATTTCTTCTAGCAGTATATGAAGTTGTTCTACATCCTTGCTACACGTGAAAATGACCATACTTTATTATTTTTATACTGAGATATATTTGACATACATTATGTTAGTTTCAGGCATAGGACATAATGATTTAATATTTGCATGTATAATTGAAGAGTGGTGTGGTCACCACAATAAGTCTAGTTAGTATGTATCACCACACAGTTACAGAATTTTTTTCTTGTTCTTAAAATGTTCTTAAAAAGAACTTTTAAGAATTATTCTCTTAACTTTCAAATATGCAATACAGTATTATTAACTATAGTTGCCATGTTGAATAGTACATCCCCATGATTTATTTATTTTATACCTGGAAGTATGTACCTTTTGACCCATTTTTCCCACCCACTTCAACCCTCCACCTCTGGCAAGCAGCTGTCAATTTGTTCTATCTTTGATCTTGGGTTGGTTTGTTTGTTTTTATATACTATATATAAATGTGATCATGGAGTATTTGTCTTTCTTTGTCTGACTTATTTCACTTAGCGTCATGCCCTCAAGGTTCATCTTTGTTGTTGTCAATGGCAGGATTTCACTCTTTCTGAATGAAATAATGAGTGAAGAGTCCACTGTGTGTGTGTGTGTGTATATATATGTATATATATATTATCTTCCCCAGTGGCACTAGTAGTAAAGAACCCACCTGCCAATGCAGGAGACATAAGAGAGGCAGATTTGATCCTGGGTTGGGAAGATCCCCTGGAGGAGGACATGACAACCCACTCCAGTATTTTTGCCTGGAGAATCTCACGGGCAGAGAAACCTGGCAGGCTACAGTCCATAGGGTCGCAGAGTTGGACATGACTGAAGCAACTTAGCATGTACATATTTATCATATATATATATATAGCTCACATTTTCTTTATCCATTTATCTACCAGCGGATACTTAGGTTGTTTCAATATCTTGGCTATTGTAAATAATGTTGCAATGAACTTAAAGGTGCATATATCTTTGTGAGTTATTGTTTTCGTTTTCTTCAGAAATAGAATTGCTGAGTCATATGATGGTTCTGTTTTTATTTTTTCATGGAACTTCCATAATGTTTTCTGTAGTGACTGGACCAATGTGTGTTCTTATGAACAGTACACAAGAGTTCTCTTTTCCTCGTATCTTCACCAACACTTGTTATCTCTTATCTTTTGAATAATATTCACTCTAACAGATGTAAAGTCATCTCTCTTTTTGGCTCTAATTTGCATTTATTTCCCAATAATTAGTGATGTTGAGCATCTTTTCAGGTACCCAGGTGCCTGTAGGCCTGTATGTCTTTTTGGAAAACCTCTATTCAATTCCTCTGCTCCTCTTTTAATTGGATTGTTTTCCCCCCCTTTTTTTTTCGCTGTTCAGTTATGTGAGCTCTTTATATATTTTGGATATTAGTTTCTTATCGCATATGTAATTTGCAGATATTTTATCCTATTCAGTTTATTGACTTTTCATTTTGTTAATGGTTTCCTTTGCTGTGCAGAAGCTTTTTAGTTTGATGTAACCCTACTTATTTATTTAGTTTTACTTTTGTTGTCATTTATTTTGGGTGGAAAAAATGGAAATGGTCATCTTTATTTTTATTTAAACAAAAATTTTAATGAACCTGATAGCAATATAGTAGTATCTCACTGTAGTTTTAATTTGTATTCTCTGGATTACTAATGCATTTGAACACTTTTTACAAATGTTTATTGGTAATATAGATATCTTGCAGGGTACAAGACATTGCCTATTTTATTTAGTTTATATTTTTCTTCTTTGTTTCTAGGAGTTCTTTTACATTTTGGATATCAGCCCTTTATAGTTTATATGTGTGAGTTTACAAATCTATTATTTGACTTGCTTTTCACACACTTGATGCTTTTGTATAAAAGCTACCAAATTTAGTTTATTACAATTCATCATTCTTTTCTTTAAGACTTCCATGGTTTTTGCTCTATTTAAGAAATTTTTACCTACCCCAGACTTCTCTGGTAGTCCAGTGGTTAAGACTGTGCTTCCAATGCAGGGAGCATGGGTTCAACCCCTGATCAGTGAACTAAGATCCCATGTGCTGACAAAAGGAAAGAAAAAGAAAGAAAGAAAGAAATTTTGACCTATCCCAAGGCCATAATAATAGTATGTTATTTTGTTCTCTAGGGGATTTGTTCACCAACTGAGATTAAGAGTACCCTCCCCTATAGTGTCTATTTTCTTTTTTCTTTGAAAAAATTATTATGAAAAGGTACATTATTATCTACTACATTCAGTAGCACTTCCCCCTTTAAAACTGTATTTTTTGAAAAAGTATTTTATTGTTTGCACTGAGTATTCATTGCTACACACGGGCTTTCTCTAGTTGTGGCAAGCAGGGGTTACTCTGTTGTGGTGCTTGGGCTTCTCTTTGCAATGGCTTCTTTTGTCGTGGAGAACAAGAGAAGCTCTAGGCACATGGGTTTCATTAGTTGCAGGACATGGGCTCAGTAGTTGTGGCTTGTGGGCCCTAGGGCTTGGACTCGGTATTTGTGGTGCATGGGCTTTAGTTGCTCAGAAGCATGTGGAGTCTTCCAGGATGAGGGATCAAACCCCTGTCCCTTGGATTGGCAGGTGGGTTATTCTTAAACACTGTACCACCAAGGGAGTCCAGAAAATGTATTTTTATGCCTATGGATCTTTTTATCATGCATGGAGTAGAGACCATGGTAAAAATAGCATATAGTTTATCAGTGTAAAAGGTATATTAAGGCTTTAAAATCAGGAAAAGATTTTATATCAGCAATGATAATTTTTCTTTTTACATATCTACTCTACAAAAGCATCAGCATTCTTTAATTGTTACTATTACTGTGACTTAAGTCTTGCTACTTCCACTCTGATTTGAAATTCTAGGTGGAAAAACTGTAAATGATACAAATGAAGGCTAAATAAATATTCTTGTGTTATTTTTAATGCAGAACAGTAACTGCAGAAAATGAAGCAATTATCTACTGTTGGTGGAATTAGGCACACTTAAAGCTAAATTTAGAAACTTAGGTACAGAATGATGTTCTGTATAACATTAAAAAGCTGGATGAAAAAGATCGTGAAGTCTCTTGCGTTCAGAAACATGTTCCTGTGAAACATGATAAGGAGAAGTGTGCAAAGTGAATTTATGAGCGATCTTCTTATCATCTCCCCAAGTAAGAGACTATGGTCAATTGCAAGAAAGGGATTCTAGAGTTAGAAAAAGGCAGAATTCCTTGATCTAGATTCTTTAACAAAATTGTCACAAATAGACCCATCATAGATTGAAAAATGAAAAGAGAATATTAGTTAATAACAAGGAACTCTTCTCAATGTTATGTGGCATCCTAGATGGGAGGGGAGTTAGGGGGAGAATCAGTATTCAGTTCAGTTCAGTTGCTCAGTCACGTCCGATTCTTTGTGACACCATGGACTACAGCATGCCAGGCTTCCCTGTCCATCACCACCTCCTGGAGTTTACTCAAATTCATGTTCATTAAGTCAGTGATGCCATCCAACCATCTCATCCTCTGTCGTCCCCTTCTTCTCCCTTCAGTCTTTCCCAGCATCAGGGTCTTTTCAAATGAGTCACTTCTTTGCATCAGGTGGCCAAAGTATTGGAGTTTCAGCTCCAGCATTAGTCCTTCCAATGAATATTCAGGACTGATTTCCTTTAGGATGGACTGGTTGGACCTCCTTTGTATGGCTGAGTTCCTGCATTCCTTCATTGTTCACCTGAAACTATCACAGTATTGTTAGCTGGCTATTCCCCAATATAAAACAAAAAGGTTTCTTAAAAATTTTTTAAAGAAAATATGGATGAAAATGACAATGTTCTATAAAAAACAAAGGTTGAGTAAATTATATGTAAGAAAGAAAGGTTGATGAAGGTTGATGAAAAAGAATGCTCAGTTTGAAGAAATTTTTGGACTCAGAATATTTTGCTTATGTTTTCTAAATATACTTAGAGGAATAGACAGAGTATAAATCCTTTGAAAAATAAAAACATCAAAAACTAAGATGTTGTTTTAGACTTCTCTAAAGACGACTACCTCTTTTTCCCCCAGATGTATTAAGGGAAGAAATATCTACCCATGTTCCATGACCTGACCTTGGCCATATTCTATGTTCAGGATATGGAGACATGAAAGTGGCAAAGTTGTCATTCAAAATATAGTAATGTTTAAATTGCCTGGTTTATACGTAGTGTATAGTTACTATTCAGTAGTTACACTCACAAGCTTTCATGCTTGCTGCCACAGTAAACTTCAGAGACTATTTAGTTTTGGAAGACTTGTTGACTGCATTGCTGACTCATCTGAAATGCTTCATAAGCAAAATGAGAATGCCAAGCAAATTTGCTCTTAATTTTGTAAAAAGAAAAAACTACTCTGTACTATTACTATTCAGATTCAGTCTTCCAGAAATGGCAGAGAAGGCTCACAGTTGTTATGCCCACAAAGTGGTAAATACAGAAATTAAGAGTACAACCACTTGACAGGGTACTATAATGTCAACTGAACCGAATGTTAAGAAATTTGGTTCCATGTCCTGACTATTATAAACAGTGCTGCAATGAACACTGGAGTACATGTGTCTCTTTCAATTCTGGTTTCCTCAGTGTGTATGCCCAGGAGTGCGATTGCTGGGTTGTATGGCAGTTCTATTTCCAGTTTTTTGAGGAATCTCCACACTGTTCTCCACAGTGGCTGTACTAGTTTGCATTCCCACCAGCAGTGTAAGAGGGTTCCCTTCTCTCCACACCCTCTCCAGCATTTATTGCATGTAGACTTTTGGATAGCAGCCATTCTGACTGGTGTGAAATGGTACCTCGTTGTGGTTTTGATTTGCATTTCTCTGATTATGAGGGATGTTGAGTATTTTTTCATGTGTTTGTTAGCCATCTTTGTGTCTTCTTTGGAGAAATGTCTGTTTAGTTCTTTGGCCCTTTTTTTGATTTGGTCATTTATTTTTCTGGAATTGAGCTGCAGGAGCTGCTTGTATATTTTGGAGATTAATCCTTTATCAGTTGCTTCATTTGCTATTATTTTCTCCCATTCTGAAGGCTGTCTTTTCACCTTGCTTAGAGTTTCCTTTGCTGTGCAGAAGCTTTTGATTTTAATTAGGTCCCATTTGTTTATTTTTGCTTTTATTTCCAATATTCTGGGAGGTGGGTCTTGGAGGATCCTGCTGTGATTTATGTCGGAGAGTGTTTTGCCTACGTTCTCCTCTAGGGGTTTTATAGAATCTGGTCTTATATTTAGCTCTCTAATCCATTTTGAGTTTATTTTGGTGTATGGTGTTAGGAAGTGTTCTAGTTTCATTCTTTCACAAGTGGCTGACCAGTTTTCCCAGCACCACTTGTTAAAGAGACTGTCTTTTCTCCATTTTATATTCTTGCCTCCTTTGTCAAAGATAAGGTGTCCATAGGTGTGTGGATTTATCTCTGGGCTTTCTATTTTGTTCCATTGATCTATATTTCTGTCTTTATGCCAGTACCATACTGTCTTGATGACTGTGGCTTTGTAGTAGAGCCTGAAGTCCGGCAGGTTAATTCCCCCAGTTCCATTCTTCTTCCTCAAGATTGCTTTGGCTATTCGAGGTTTTTTGTATTTCCATACAAATTGTGAGATTATTTGTTCTAGTTCTGTGAAAAATATTGTTGGTAGCTTGATAGGGATTGCATTGAATGTATAAATTACTTTGGGTAGTATACTCATTTTTACAATATTTATTCTTCCAATCCATGAACACGGTATATTTCTCCATCTATTAGTGTCCTCTTTGATTACTTTCACTAGTGTTTTATAGTTTTCTATGTACAACTGTTTATAATAGCCAGGACATGGAAGCAACCTAGATGCCCATCTGCAGACAAATGGATAAGAAAGCTTTGGTACATATACACAATGGAGTATTACTCAGCCATTAAACAGAATGCATTTGACTCAGTTCTAATGAGGTGGATGAAACTAGAACCTATTATACAGAGTAAAGTAAGCCAGAAAGAAAAACACCAATACAGTATTCTAACGCATATATATGGAATTTATAAAGATGCAAATGATAACCCTGTACACGAGACAGCAAAAGAGACACAGATGTATAGAACAGTCTTTGGGACTCTGTGGGAGAGGGTGAGTGTGGGATGATTTGGGAGAATGGCATTGAAACATGTATATTATCATATGTGAAACGAATTGCCAGTTCAGGGTCGATGCATGTTACAGGATGCTCGGGGCTGGTGTGTGGGGACGACCCAGAGGGAGGATAAGGAGAGGAGGGAGGTGGGAGGGGGTGTTCAGGAAGGGGAACTCATGTACACCCGGGGCAGATTCATGTCAATGTATGGCAAAACCAACCAATATAATATTGTAAAATAATTAGCCTCCAATTAAAAAAAAAAAAACGAAAAAACAACAACAACAAAAAGAAATTTGGAATTGCCTTTTGTATGATTGAGTTGTTGTTTAGTTTTCATTTACCTGGACGTTCACTTTTCCTGTATGTTACAAACATAAACAAAACACTTGTCCGTTAATCATTTGAAAAGGACTAGCCTATAGAACTCTAACTTCAAATTCCCTAGTGAATGGCAAATAGTTGAAATTAGGCAACACTACCCAATTGGACGGAGAGGGAAATGGCAACCTGCGCCGTTATTCTTGCCTGGGAAATCCCATGGACGGAGGAGCCTCGTGGGCTATAGTCCATGGGGTTGCAAAGAGTAGGAAGCGACTGAGTGAGCACTCAGTCTTACCCGGGCTTCCTGGGTAGCTCAGTGGTAAAGAATCCACCTGTCAGTGCTGGAGACATGGGTTTGATTCCTGGGTCGGGAAGATCCCCTGGTGGAGGATATGGCAACCCACTCCAGTGTTCTTGGCTAGGAAATCCCGTGGGCTACAGTCCATGGGGCCACGAAGAGTTGGACTCGACTGAGCACAGGCACACACACCTGCTTGGACAAACAATTCTTTCTCTTCTCTTTCTCCTCCCTCTCCCAGAAACTGGGTTGAAAATTGAAGGCCAGTTTAAGCAATTTTTATTGAACAAGCACAGTCTTCCTGTCTCTCTAAAGCATTCTTAAGATTTATAAAAAATAATATTTTTTAAAAGTATCCATAGTTGGAGACAGATGCATCCAGTGCGGTCTAATATGTGTAAGAATGGATGTATACTCACTATGTTACAATGGAAAAAACTTTAAAATCTAATTTTCCTGGATTCTAATGGAGACTCTACCACTCCCCAGCTATAATCCATCAACACACTTAACTCCTCTAAGCATAATTTCTTTATTATAGGACATGAAGTACAAAATGTACACCTCAGAGCGCGAAGATTAAATGTATACAATTAAAGCACATATCTCAGTGCCAGTAAAATAGTATGTTATTAAAAAAGTAAGTCATTATTTTAATTTTATCACAAGAGAAAATGGGAATTGGCTAAGACTTTATATAAAGTGTTGTATTGGCTAAACCTTTAAAAATAAGGGAAATTTATCAAGGCAAAGAGACTAATATGAACATAGCTGAGAAGCATGAGTTAAGAGGATCATTCTTAAGACATTACAGGCAGATCTACTGGCAGGAACATAAAGATCAAGGAGGAAAAGCCAAGTTTTGTGCTGAGGAAGTAAGCAAGGTCACAGAGTCCTTGCTTAGTATATTTGGAGGTAGCAAAGTTTCTCTTTAGGTGGGACATTGATAACCTGAGTGTGTGAGGACCCCTCCCTCCTATGCACGCTTCCTCCATAGAACATGGAGGGATACTTGAAGGAATTCCAGCATATAACTGACACCCTGAAGTTTCACATATTTTATGATTTATGACTGTGCTCATATATGAAATTTTTGGGAAAAAAGTACCCCATGGCTTCTAACGAACTAGCTCATGACTAGTGTTTTAGGAAATAGGAAGTCACTGACAATAGATTTAAAGTGGGACAGGAGTGCTATATGTAAAAGACATTATCATGTTTAGCTTTTGGACAGTACTTATTTCAGATAGAAACAGGAAGCTGGTGTGAGAACTCCACTTGACTTATAGCCCAGTGTCTGAGTCTTTTATCCCTAGCTTCCAGCACACAGACTGCTCCATAGTGCCCATCATTTCGCCAACATTCAATAAATATTTGAACAAAGGATAAAACTAAAGGCAGGAAGAGCAGTTAGAGGGCTCATGCAATTATCTAGTTAGAGACGACATGATAAGTGTCTAGAATTAAAGAGTGATAATTGGGATGGGAAAAGAAATGTCAGATCTGTATACATTTTAGAGGTAAATCAGCACGACTCAGCAACTGATTGATTGGCTGTGAGGGAAGAATTAAGAATGACTTCCTGGTTTATAGGTTGGATAAATGATGCTGGTGTCTGTGCCTCTCTTTAAAGGCAGTTGTCTTCGGAGAAGGCAATGGCAAGCCACTCCAGTACTCTTGTCTTTTACTACCTTATATTATTTTGAACATACCACATCTTTTCTTGAAGATTATAAGTGTCTAGAATTTTTTTTCTTTTTAATTTTTATGGTATTAGCAATTGGTTTAGCAATGTTCATCTAAGAAGTACTCAAGAAATGTATGTTTAAAAAAAATTAAAGATACCATAGAGGGTATAGTTCAATTTCTAGTGCCCACAGGAGCGATTACCTTTTGTATCCTATTTTCAGACTTTCTGTCATTTTTTGCCTCACAAAACTGTTTTGACTGTGTGAGGGAACAGAAACTTCTTATGGAATAAAAGTGAAAAGCTGAACAGTATGACTGTGCTTTGTAAATAGTGAAGTAGGGGAGGTCAGATGGAGAAGGAAATGGCAACCCACTCCAGTATTCTTGCCTGGAGAATCCCAGGGACAGGGGAGCCTGGTGGGCTGCCATCTATGGGGTCACAGAGTCGGACACGACTGAAGCGACTTAGCAGCAGCAGCAGCAGAAGAGGTCGGATAGGTAGGCTTTAGGAGTTCCTACCAGAGATTCAAGAAGAGCTATTTCTTGCTGATCTATTTTATATTTTGCCTTTCTGATTTCATTTGGCAAGTTCTGCTCCTCAAGCAGGTAGGGAATGAAACTTTCTGACAAAGAGATAGGTTTTCTCAGAACAGATGCAGAGAATTTAGAGGGATATATTCAATAGGGCTGTGATATATATCTTGAAAATAATTGCAATGATTTACTAAATTAGCATATTTAATGCATTTCCTCAAAAGACACAGTTCACTGATGATTGGGTAGACTTCGAAGGTTAGTGCTGTGATAGTATAGAAATACAGTATGGTGAATTGGAAAGGACAGTGTTTCTAGTGCCAGGAAGACCTGATTTCAATTTCCTTTCTTTGACTGTTTTCGCTTGTGTGATCTTGAAAAGGGTATCTGATCTTTCTGAGAAATAGTAACCATTAGTTCCTGAAAATAGGAGTAACAATAACAGTTACTATATTATGACCAATATAATGTGACGGTAACTATTCTTACCGCTTTATTAACTTAATTTACCCTAATAACAAATCCACAAGATGGATGACATCATTATTCCCATTTTACAGATACTAAACAGAGTCTTCAAGGAATTAAGTAACTTTGCTAGATAACACAAGAAGTAAGTGTCAAAGAGATCATTTACTCTGGCACTCTGGACTTAGGGCTGACACTGTGTACCACTGTAAACCTTGTAGGACTGTAATGAAGAGAAGTAATTTATGAAAAATCTTAGACAAACTTTTGATTCAATATTTTCATTAGTAATACTACTACAACAATTAGGTTTTCAGGAAAAACTATGGACCTCAGTACAACTTATAACACTGGGTTTTTCAAAGGAAGATTTAGTTTTGAATCGCAAATGATTGGCTTGCTCATTCACTTTGGATCATATTTGTATAAAAGACTGGGATTTGCGGTACCAGAAGTTGTGGAAAAGCTTTTCTGCACAGGCTTTCCATAGTTGTGCACAAGACTTCAATCCCTTTCACCAGTTTCCTTCTCACATAATTTTCAGATTCTTTCCAAATTCTTTGAGAATTGGGCAATCTGATCTTTACAGTCTTCTAAAGAGAAGTGAACTCATCTTTTAAAGGATCTTGAATTCTTTGTTAGATGGCTTCAAATAAGTTGTCAAAAATTAGCACATACATGCATAGACTCAAAATCCATTCTAGTCATACATTGTTATTAATTCTACAATCAGCCATATAATATTTAAAACAAATCTGAACCTTAAGGCCAGAAATAATTTTAAGGTCTTGAAGATAATAAAAACAGAACAAATCCCTAAATAACAAAATAGAAGAAGCTTCCTTAGATAAAGTGAAAAGGGTTATCCCTCCAGATTTGGTGTCATTTCAGATTAGAATCAGAAGAAAGAAGCAATCTTTGGAAGATCTGATTAGTCTGCTTAACAAGAGCCCTGGACTGTGTTCAACAGATGAATCTGTGAAGACTTTATGAATAAATGATTCTGGAAGGAACTATTTTTATTCCTGTAATTTTTTACTTTTACTAAGCATTTCATATATCACTCATGTGTGTTAAAATTTGAAAACCACCACTGTACTTGGGGAAAAGTGAAAGAGACCAAGTTCTTCAGCTGAGTATTCTTATCCTTCTTGAATTGGAGAACATGGACTTTGGGTCCTACAGACTTAAATTGAAAACTTGGGAAAGTTACCCAAAATTCATCAACCATTTTTTCCATATGTCTAATGCAGAAAACAATAGGACAAGTTAATAGGATTGTTGTGAAGATTAGGTGAAATGGTATAAACTCTTCTTAGTAAATTAGGTACTTTGTATGTTCTCAATAGATAGTAGGTAGTGTTGAGTGATAATTTAATAGAGGCAGACTGGATAAAGATTAAGAAAAATTGTATTCTACAAAAATCATTTACTTTTGTGGTGGAATTTGAGAATCAATTTTGCTAGAATTTTTACACATTGTAACATTTTTATTGGTGCACAGATTGCACTTCAATACAAATTAGATGTTAAGTTAACAAACTTTATTTAGTAGGATTGGTTCACAACTGAAGAATAATGCTTTAAAGTTATGACAGTGTACAAATACCCTGTTTAAACCTGAAACTCTTGTCTTGGCATGGAAACTAACAGCTATGAGTGATAGCTACTATGCTCCAGGTGCTTCACACTTATTTTCTTTTTCAATTAGTGCAATTGTCTCCTGCTGCTGCTGCTGCTAAGTCGCATCAGTCGTGTCTGATTCTGTGCGACCCCATAGACGGTAGCCCACCAGGCTGCCCCGTCCCTGGGATTCTCCAGGCCAGAACACTGGAGCGGGTTGCCATTTCCTTCTCCAATGCATGAAAAGTGAAAGTGAAGTCGCTCAGTCGTGTCCGACTCTTAGCGACCCCATGGACTGTAGCCTACCAGGCTGCTCCGTCCATGGGATTTCCCAGGCAAGAGTACTGGAGTGGGGTGCCATTGCCTTCTCCGAATTGTCCCCTGAGATAGATACTATTATTTTCATCATTTAGGTGGGACACTTAATGACTAATAATTTAAGTTAGTTGCCTAAGGCCACATAATTAGTCAGATGCAGTGCCAAAAAGACCAATCTTTACTGCCGAAAACTACATTAAAAAAAAAAAAAGTGAATTACCTGTATATAGTGGGTTGGGCTTCACTGGTGGCTCAGTGGTAAAGAATCTGTCTGCCAATGCAAGAGATGTGGACTCAGTCCTTGAGTTGGAAATATCCACTGTAAAAGGAAATGGTAACCCGCTCGAAGCAACCTGCTCCAGTGTTCTTGCCTAGGAAATCCCATGAACAGAGCAGCGTGGCAGGCTGCAGTCCATCGGGTTGCAAAAGACACAACTGAGCGAGTAAACAACAACATCATACAGTGGAATAAAACACTTTTGGGGTTTGAATTGTACTGACTTGAGTTAATTTTCCACTTGGATGTTAAAAGACAATCTTGGTTGCTTTTATGTTCATTATGAGTAATCATGCTTGTAGAGTTTTCCAGTTAGGGAAGTACAGCTTGTATATATTTGGTGAATAAAAGCCAAAGGTAAATGCCTACCTAAAACCTGTTTATCCACTCTTCTGGTTTTAGGACATTAAGTGGCTTGTTTGATTTAGTTTTGCTAAGTCACTTGAATGTGTAATGTGAAATCCCTCAAATAACACTATTCCAACTATCTGCACCTGTCATTTTGCCTAATAAAATATGTTGTGCTTTTTGAGATTCAGGGGTAAAAATGGTTATCAATCAGGTGAATCAAACTTCCCTCCACATTAAAAAGGCGACAGTGAGCTGTTAATATTCAGGTCAAACTTTTGGGGTTTAATAGCTTGTTACTTCCTCTTTTAAGTGTGCCTTATTTTCCTCCAAAAGATTTTACTTGTACCCTGAAAATGAAAGAGACAGCCTTGGCTAATGCTTACCTCATGGAAGCAACAGCATTTTGTAAAATAAATAAGCTTTGAGTCTATAATCTGCTCTTATCCTTGAAGTGCGTGCAGGAATGATAAATATTTTGTCCCAGAGCAAAAGCAGAAAAGTGCAACACTGATCTTCTATTTTGAAAGATTGAGTAAGGCTGCATCCACTCCATTTCAAAATCAGATCATATGAGATTTGGAAACAAATGGTTTCCCAATATAGGATGAAGTAAAGAGAAACCTCTTACATATACATTGAAAAGCCATTGTATATATGATGAGTCTTGGGCTTTTCAAAGCTACAGGAAACGTGGTCAGATCCTTTGTGCTTCTCTTGAAAAGAAACACCGGGTAGCTCTTTTACTATGTAGAGGCACACTTCCAAGGACTGTTTAACTCTCCTCTCCAGCAGCTGAGTGCTGCAGTCACTGACCTTGTATTTTAGACAGTGTCAGGAGAGAGAGACACAAGAGAGAAAGAGAAAAGGGGGCTTCTGCTTTGAATGACTGATGAATGACTGTTTAAAGTGCAATGAACATGTCTCCTCTGTCCTCTACATTTTTCCAAAGTTGTTTCTTTGTTTTTAAGCCAAATGCAGTAACTTGGCTAAACAATGAGTCATGTTGAATTAAATAGTGTTTAGATAAAATAGCTGTCTCTTTAGGAAAACATCTCAGTATTCTTTGTTCATAAAGTCTGGTTCTTTAGATTTGAGATTTTGTGGTATACAATTTATTATATATTTTTTTTCCTGTGTGCAAAGGAAAATGGGTTTAAAGATGCATCAAGTGAAAATAGAGTTCAAGAATTTTGGTAAGTTGGAGGAAGTGGGTGGTTAATTTCCAGATTATCTGCTGAAATTTGTGGGTGGTCTTCCATCATGCTCTAAGAATCTAGAGATTGAAAAATTTTGGCAATATATAGCTGTTTTCCAGTTAGTGATAACTGGTATTTCTTTCCTTGTCTAGTTCAGTGTTTTGTTATATGCAGTGCAACCAGAGTCCATTACGAGAATGTATTTAAATTACAAAGGTCTGTAGAGAAAGTTTGTGCTGCTTGGTTCTTGATTAAGGAGTAATTACAGTTCTTTAAACTGACAGAATGTTGAATTGATCCATCAGTATTATCAGTCTCTTATTTCTAATTCAACATATCAAGAAGAAGAATGTTAATAAGTTGAATTTTCTCCAAGACTTCTGTCCATGCATATTTATTTCTATGCAGGCATCTTATAGTTTAGTTATACAAAAGGTTTTATTCTACTTTATTCACTTAATATTGCATTATAAAATAATCTCACTCTTGACAATTCTTTACTAGTAGAATGATCTTTATATAGCTTGTAAGTTATCATGTAATGAGCTTTCTGAGATTTTTTTCATTGGTTTCTCAAGCAACTCTGAAAAAATTCAATCACTTTAGTTTGATGCAGGAGGAATTTGTATCTTTAAATGTTACTTGCATGACATTCAGTAATTTTGCATTTTTGCTTCCTGGTTGTTTCCTTGCTTCTGCCCACCCAAATCCTATATTTTATCAACTCTATAAAATTCTAAATATATTTGAATTTCCCACCTCAGTGTTTCAACACAAGCTTTTTCTTCTCCTTGGAAAATACTCATCTCTTTATTAACATGTTTATCCTTCAGATCACTGCTTATGGGACTCCCACAGAAGCTTTTACTGATCCCTGATGTAAAGCAACTGCCCTTGCCTTAAACACTTATCCTGTCTTTTACCATACTGTGTGGCTTCCCTGATGGCTCAGTGGTAAAGAATCTGCCTGCAAGGCAGGAGCTTCAGGAGACAGGGGTTCCATCACTGGGTTGGGAAGATCCCTTGGAGGAGGGCATGGCAACCCGCTCCAATATTCTTGCCTGGAGAATCCTATGGACAGAGGAGCCTGACAGGCTGCAGTCCACAGGGTCACACAGCATTGGAAACAAGTGAGCAATTTAGCATGCACATGTGCTTTTATTACTGTGGTTATTAATTTAATAGAGTAGCTCAATGAATATTTGTTGAATGAAGTAATAAGGTCAGGCAAATATTTAAGATTTGCTTGTTATTTCCAGAAAGCTCTAATCTTCCTTCCTCAATGCTCCCTTAACTTCATGAGTCATCTTGTACCACAGTTATTTGTGTACCTCCATCATTGAACTATCCATTTTGAGGGGAAAGACCAAGAATTTTCATCTTTTACTGACCCCTTTCTCATATACTGTCTCTTGAATGATTGAATAAACATGTACCTCAAAAATATTGAATTTTGTGAACAACCTGTTATTTCTGAGTGTGTATATATTTTTTTAATGTAAGCTTTACATCATAGGGAACTGTAGCATGAGGGGTCAGAGAACTTTACGGGAGCGAGACAGGAAAAGAGACCTCATTAACACAGAATCACCTGCTGTTCTTGCTCTAATCAAGTATGCTAACTAGAAATTCCCACTGGAGGACCTCAGGGTATCCAAAGAATGTTTTATTGAGAGTGATTAAATGTTGTGATAGATAAGTATTAAATGTCTATCAGGTATGAAGTGCTACTCTAAGAATCTTTCCATATGATGCTTTGTGTAGGCAATGGTTCACTTGGGGATTAGAGTTGAGGAACACAGGATCTATTGTATTCTTTCTGCCCTGGAATTTTGCTGGCTTGATTTACAGTATGAGTTCTTCACCCCTCCGCACTGCAAACATCTGAATCTGAGCTGTTGTCTCCCTACCTCTTGTTCTCACCTTGGACCCACTGGTTTGTTTTGTTTTAATAACTTTCCCCAAAGAAGCTTTTCCAAAAGTGTCAAGAGCTCTAGAAAGAAGGTGTCAGATGAAGTGTTTCCTCCTCCACATGTTTATCTCCCTTGTTTACATCTTAAGTGGGCACTCTAAAGCCTTCCTGATAGTTGAAATGTCAATGATAAAGACATTTTAGCTCATCAGTGCTGTCCTCTACAGCTTAGCAGTAGATTTGGTTCTACTTTCCAGACTAGTTTAAAGACTCTCAAGACAGCCATTCTCAAATTGTATATTTTCCTTAATCTGAGATAGACTCCAACTACCACTTGCCATACATGGGGCCAAAGATTGACATCTAACATGTTTGAAGTCAGCTTCCACGTCTCCCAAGTAAGCTTAGAAGAAGAGAAGTCAGAATTTATGTCTCTGGCTGACTGAATCACACAGCACAAATGGAGTATGCTTTAGGTGGGGGTGGGGTAAGCCTCGGTTTTAGATTTAGCTTCTTTTTCTAGAAAGGACACAGTATTACTGTGTATAAATATGTTTCTAAGATAGATATTTAGAGAGACTCTTTTTATCAGATTTATAGTAATGAGAAGGATTACATTGGCTTTATAGATATTTTGCAATAGTAGATAATACTTGTAAACCACCTAAAAAGGAATTAGTTTCATGGACATTTTTATTGCTACAGGGAACATTGGAGATCATTCTGGTTAATAAATAATCTCATTCTTCCTTCTATTTTGTGGATGCATAACTTAAGATGAGGGAAGTAGAAAGGGGGTATTGGGTGAAGGGGGGCAAACCAAGCCCTGTGTCAATAAATGGTGAAGCTAGAAATTCAGCTTCACTTGGCTCATTTCAAAATTATGCCTTTTGTCCTACCCCATACACTTTACATTTTCATAGTAATAAATTATTATCATGAAAACCTTAATTTTAAAAAATTCAATAACATTTTTTCTCATTTTATTGGTTCACGCTCTAATTTTTAATTTAGCAAGATTAAAAGATCATAAAACTCAACAGTAAAAAAGGGTAGAATGAATAAATGAAGAATCCTGTCTCTCAGTTAGAGGCAGTTTCATTTGCAGAACTATACAGAAGAGTGGGTCTTTGCAAGTCATACAGTGTAGTTCCCCAACCCCTAATCCATGACATCTAAACTATTTCAAATGATCTTCCAGGCAGCCTTTAAGAGAAGAGAAAATTCTAAGGGAAATAAGGCAAATATCAGAAGATCTACGACCTGACATCATCTAGAGGATCAGGAAAGCCTTTATGAAGCAGTCCATTTTAAATTGCATTGAAATGACTGCTTGAGTTATGAGTAAGAGCTAGTAAAAGGCAGGAAAAAATCCCTGTTAGCAGGAGGAATAGCATGTATTAATACAAAGGCCCTGAGGCAGAAAGAAGGAAGGCAAGTTTGAAGATGTGAAAAGGTCAGAAGAGCAAGAACACAAAAAAAGTGAACAAATAGTGATGACTTAGATTTTCTAGTGATATAGTCTTGAACCAGATTACATCAGGCCTCAAAAGCCATGTTAAAAATTAATTTTGTTCTAAAAGTAATGGAAAGCCATTCAAGACAGGAAGAGAAAACATAAAATTAAAATGATCATTTAAACATGAATCTCTTGAGAGTTGAAAGAGGACACTATTGATAATTACACTGATAAATAGCCCCAAACTAGGCTGTTTGGGGCAAGTTAAGATGAGAATCATCCTTATATTGATTAATTTTTCCTCTGATGCAATGCCTGGGAGATACATTCTGTGTTTACTTTTGCCCTTCCTTGGCCAGACTCACTGAATAGAACTCTATCACTTATTCTTTCTTTCATCAGTTTGGCAATTTGCTTCCACTTAACCAGTCGAGTCCATCCATCAAAAACATAGAAAAGTGGAACCTTTTACTTCTTACAGGAATCTATGTCTGACTGCTCTCTCACTTTCATTCTTCTCAGACTTGCTATGATGATTTAATGGGAATAGCATCACTGAGAATTTGACTGTTCTCAAATTGTTTGGAGAATGTTCTCCTCCCCTCATCCCATGTAGCCCCCTCACTCATCAAATTGGCAAATAAAATTTGAGAGACTAAGACATTTGTTATACTATATTTGACACTGAACATGTTGCAGGAAAGATCCAATTCTGACTCCATGATGGATCTCTTTCTTTGACTTTAACCTTTGTTTTCAGTTGCTTTTGTTATTATGTTGATATTGTTCAGTAGCTAAGTCAGGTCCCACTCTTTGCAACCCCATGGACTGCTGCATACCAGACTCCTTTGTCCTACACTCTCTCAGAATTTGGTCAATTTCATGTCCACTGAGTTGGCCATGATATCTAACCATCTCATCCTCTGCCACCCTCTTCTCTTGCCTTCAGTCTTTCCTAGCATCAGAGTCGTCTTCAGTGAGTCGGCTCTTCCAATAAGGAGAACAAAGTATTGGAGCTTCAGCATCAGTCCTTCCAATGACTATTCAGGATTGATTTCCTTTAGCATTGAATGGTTTGATCTCTTTGCTGTCCAAGGGATTCTGAAGAGTCTTCTCCAGCACCACTACTCGAAGGCATCACTTCTTCGGCATTCTTTCTTTATGGTGCAACTCTCAAATCGGTACATACCTACTGGAAAAACCATAGCTTTGACTATATGGACCTTTATTGGTAAAGTGGTCTTTGCTTTTATAATATGCTGTTTGTATTGTCTTGTCTTCCAAGGAGCAAGTGTCTTGTAATTTCACGGCTGCAGTCACTGTCTGCAGTGATTTTGGAGCCCAGGAAAATAAAATTTGTTACTGTTTCCACTTTTTCCCCATCTATTTACCATGAACTGTTGAGACCAGGATGCCATGATTTTAGTTTTATGAATATTGAGGTTTAAGCTGACTTTTTCACTCTTCTCATTCATCCTCATCAAGAGCCGTTTTAGTTCCTCTTCACTTTCTGCCATTGCAGTGGTATCATCTGCATATCTGGGGCTTCCATGGTGGCTCAGATGGTAAAGAATCCACATGCGATGCACGAGACCTGGGTTTGATCCCTGGGTTGCAAAGATCCCCTGGAGAAGAAATGACTACCCACTCCAGTATTCTGGCCTGGAGAAACCATGGACAGAGGATCCTGGCAGGCTGCAGTCCATGGAGTCGCAAAGAGTTGGACACGACTGAGCGACTTTCACTTTCATCTGCATATCTGAGGCTGTTGCTATTTCGCCCAGCAATCTTGATTCCAGCTTGTGATTCATTCCAGCTTGGCATTTCTCATAATATACTCTGCATAGAAGTTAAATAAGCAGGGTTATAATATACAGTCTTGACCTACTCCTTACCCAGTATTCAACCAGTCCGTTGTTTTATGTCTGGTTCTAACTGTTGCTTCTTGACCTGCATACAGATTTTTTACAAGGCAGATTAAGTGGTCTGGCATTCCCATCTCATTAAGGATTTTCCACAGTTCGTTGTGATCCACAAAGTCAAATACTTTAGCATAGTCCATAAAGCAGAAGTAGATGTTTTTCTGGAATTCCCTTGCTTTCTTAATGATCCAACAGATGTTCACAATTTGATATCTGGTTCCTCTGCCTTTTCTAAATTCAGCTTGTACATCTGGAAATTCTCAGTTCACATACTGTTGAATCCTAGCTTGAAGGATTTTGATTATTACCTTGCTGACATGTGAAATGAATGCAGTTGTGCAGTAGTTTGAACATTCTTTGGCATTTCCTTTCTTTGGGATTGGAATGAAAACTGACTTTTTCCAGTCCTGTGGCCATTGCTGAGTTTTCCAGATTTGCTGGCATATTGAATGCAGCACTTTCACAGCATCATATTTTAGAATGTTAAGTAGCTCAGTTGTAATTCCATCACCTTCACTAGCTTTGTTTGTCGTTATGCTTCCTGTGACCCACTTGACTTCACACTCTAGGATATCTGGCTCTAGGTGAATGATCATACCATCGTGGTTATCTGGGTCATTAGGTCTTTTTTGTACAGTTCTTCTGTGTATTCTTGCCACCTCTTCTTAATATCTTCTGCTTCTGTTAGCTCCTTGCCATTTCTGTCCTTTCTTATGCCCATCTTTGCATGAAATGTTCCTTTGGTATCTCCAATATTCTTGAAGAGATCTCTAGTCTTTCCCATTCTATTGTTTTCCTTTATTTCTTTGCATTGTTCACTTAAGAATTCTTTCTTATCTCTGCCTGCTATTCTCTGAAACTCTACATTCAGTTGAGCATATCTTTCCCCTGTGAGATGATTATTTTGCGACATTAGTCTGCCATCTTCTTGTTCAGCCAACTTTCTGAATAAAGTCATATTCCTTGCCTCAACACTTCATCTCTCATTTAATTGGCCTGTCATGGTTCAAGCAGACCAAGCTTGGACTAGGTAACACACAGACTCATGTGCAGGTCAAGAGCAAGATAAAAACCCAATAAATTAGTGTTTAAGTTGTCAGTCTCATTTGAAAAGCAAAGGGGTGTCTGACTGACTTCAAAGATGAAGGAACCCATCGTGCTTTGATTCCTGACTCTGGCCTCTTCTATTAGTATTCATTATTATATGGCCTTGGTTAGATTGCTCAAATTAACTGAAGTTTAGTTTCCTTAATCATGGAGTAGGGATAGTATTAAAGCCTAACAAAAGGTTTTAAATGGGAATAAGCTTTTTAAGTGCCCAGAATAGTTAATTACTCCTACTGTTAATCCCACAAATGGTAGCTATTTGGGACTATTATTTTTGAACAAATGAACCTTTACTACATTCCTTCTGGTCTCTCTTTGTCTTAGAAATTAGGAACTCTAGTGTCAGCCTGCTGAAGTTTCAGTGCTCTTTATCTTTAGCTGCCTGTTTGTCCTAAAGGGATAGGTGAAGTTCAGTTTCTATCCTAGTTTCAAGATAGTAAGCCTCCAGGAGAGAATGGGTCACTTAAGACCATCCTACTTAAAATTCTTCTGAGATAAGACAATTAGGAGAGGAAATTGTTCTGTGAGTAGCAATGTCCTGAAAGTAAAAGATATGCTAAGGATTTTCTTAAAATCTGTCAGTGTGCGTTCTGCAGATAGGTGAGGTGAGGTTTATGGTAAGGAAACCGTCATGGTGGACTTAACCAAACAAAATTAACAGAGAAGAGTGAAAAAGCTGGCTTAAAATTCAACATTAAAAAAAAAAAACTAAGATTGTGGCATCCAGTCCCATCACTTCAAGGTAAACAGAAGGGGAAAAAGTGGAAGCAGTGACAGAATTTATTTCCTTGTTTTCCAAAATCACTGTGGATGGTGACTGCAGCCATGAAATTAGAAGATGCTTGCTTATTGGGAGGAAGGAAGGAAAGCTATGACAAACTTAGATAGTATATTAAAAAGCAGAGATATCACTTTGCCAAAAAAAGGTCCATATAGTTAAAGATATGGTTTTTCCAGTAGTCATGTGGGGATGTGAGAGTTGGACTATAATGACAGCTGAGTGGGCTGAAGAATTCATGCTTTCAAACTGTGGTGCTGAAGAAGACTCTTGAAAATCCCTTGGACTGCGAGGAGATCAAGCCAGTCAGTGCTAAATTTCCTTTATTCAACCCTGAATATTCATTGGAAGGACTAATGCTGAAGCTGAAGCTCCAATACTTTGACCATCTGATGGAAAGAGCCGACTCATTGGAAAAGACCCTGAGGCTGGGAAAGATTGAATGTCAAAGAAGATGTGGGCGACATAGGAAGAGACGGTTGGAGAACATGACCGACTCAATGGACATTAATTTGAGCAAACTAGGGAGATAGTGAAGGACAGGGGAGCCTGGCATGCTGCAATCTGTGGAGCTACAAAGAGTCATGCCCCATTGAGTGACTGAAAAACAAGAACAAGGCAAGATTTATAATTGTCGTCGAGGCTTCATATTTTCATATTAGTGTCCTCTTTTGTGAGCAGATGTGTAGTGTGCCGTGATAAGGGCTCAATATTCATTGAATATATAAATTAATAACACATCATGAACTATAAAATTAAATATAATTTTAAATGACTGGTGCATATGCTTTTCATAAAGAGACTCCTAGGAGTTGATTTTTCAGTCAAGCAATCTTTTGTTTGTTTTGAAATTTATAATAGCCCAAAAAATAATATAGTATTCTGAGGGAATAAGTTCCTCTACTTAGTAGTTTAACAGATATATATTATTCATAGAAGAGAATCCTAGGCTTTCCCATCTTTCCTCCACCAAGATCACATTCTGCAGCACAGGAATAAGCTCTTATTGACTTAGTCACCTTGGAATTGTTAAGATCACTAACAAAGTACAGTGTGAAAGTCACTCTGTCATGTCCGACTCTTTGCGACCCCATGTACTGTATAGTCCATGGAATTCTCCAGGTCAGAATACTGGAGTGGGTAGCCTTTCCCTTCTCCAGGGAATCTTCCCAACCCAGGGATCAAACCCAGGTCTCCCACATTGCATGCGGATTCCTTACCAGCTGAGCCACAAGGGAAGCCCAAGAATACAAAGGTTAATTCTTAATATCGTTAGGGAATGAGTGTTGTTAACAGAGAGAATGCATTCTGTATATTAAACTATGTTTTAATTGCTATAGTAAGATGTTAACGATATTCAAGTGGTTCTAGAAATTTATATTGCTAGAGTTTATATTTTGGGGAAACTTTTTGTTCTTCCAGCCTTGGTTAAATTCTTAAGGCTCACAACAGTTTCCATATCAAAACAGGAATTCCAGGTAAGCAGATAATGCTACAAATTTTCCCTCCCTGGCATGGAAGGCGTTAACAATAATTTTCTACCCTTGAACTCTACAATAATGTGGATTTCAAACCAGAAACGTGCAGGTTTTGTTGTTGTTGTTGTTTGTTTGTTTATTTTAATACTGTTTCCCAGGAGATTTTCCCAGGGACTTAGAGACCTATCCTGCCCTTTGTGGGGCCACTGCATTTTCTAATACCACTTACTCTCAGAGTTCCTTCTCAATCAGTTGAATGTGTCCTGAGAAACAGTTCAACTGGATATACTTCCAATGCTGTAAAAAGGATGACATAATTATTAAGATATAAAGAGACAGATGCAGGACAGTGCCATTCTTTGACTTGTTTAGATGAGAGACTAGTAATTGTGATTTCATTCTCTCACTGTTGCCAAATCATTGTATGAGTTATTTTTTGTAATTGTGGTCAAATTATTGAATCATTCGTTGACTTAAGTTGGATCTGCGTTAAGTCAAAATGATGAATTCTTTGTTCTTTTTATAGATAAAAATTCTGGATGCTTTGAACTCCTCTCTTTATTCTTTAAGGGGAAAAAGAAAAAAATGTTTGTTTATATATTTTTTTAGTTTTTCCCAGGCACCAAAGTTCAATTTTGGCTAACTAACAGCAATTTAAATAGAGTTTAAAAAAATAACCTTGGCTTTTAGGCTTCTAACAGAGGTACTTCTAAAGTAAATCTTCCTTGGTTAACAGCTGTCAACTGTCAATGAGCTACAGGTAATTAAATTTGAAGATAGCTTTATGGCCCACAAAAAGAGATAAAATCCTTGGACCAGAAAGGTCTTAAGTTAATGCAGTTATTGCTCCCTCTGGTATTTGAATTTAATGCAAGAAATTGATTATTTTCTAATGAAATAGGTAAAGAGAACTGCCATTGTTTGTTACTTGCAAATAAAATTTGGTTGAGGCTATTTTCCCAGCTCAGTTTTATAAACACTCTTGGTTTTATTTCATATATAGATTAGGAAAAGAAGGCAAAAAGAAAGAAAAATGAAGACTATTTTGAGAAAAAAGAAATACCCAAATTTAACAAACCATGATAGGAAGAGTGAGAAGGTGTTAGGGGCTGTGAACACTGGAAACTCAAGGTGCCTTAAAAAATTCAATGATTTTTTTTTTTCTTTAATCATATGTAACAGAAGTAGTCCTTAGACTTCCCTGGTCCAGTGGTTGAGACTCAGAGCCTCCACTGAATTGGGGGGCAGTTTCCATCCCCGGTTGAGGAATAAAATACTGCATGCCATGCAGTATGGCCAAAAAAAGAGAGAAGTGGTCCTGTAATAGAGCAGTTCCAGGGTTCAGTTCAGTTCAGTTCAGTCGCTCAGTCGTGTCCGACTCTCCGCGACCCCATGAATCACAGCACGCCAGGCCTCCCTGTCCATCACCAACTCCCGGAGTACACTCAAACTCATGTCCACAGAGTCGGTGATGCCATCCAGCCATCTCATTCTCCGTCGTCCCCTTCTCCTCCCGCCCCCAACCTACTTTGGCCACCTCATGCGACGAGTTGACTCACTGGAAAAGTTCCAGGGTTAGTTAGGGCATTAAATGATTTCTTAGAGAACTCAAGTTTTTTTTTAAGTTTCTGCATTCTCAGAAAACGGTCTTTTTGGTAGCACCAACTGCTGAAAAATTGTGCTCATGTGCCAATGTCCAGAGGCAGAAAAAGAAGTCACCTCTTTTTTGTGTCAGTTTTAAGACCCAAGACCCTCTTCCAGTAACCTTGCAGAAGACTTTCTGTATGTCTCTTGGGTCAGAACTAGTCCTGTGGCCACATTTTAGACACTAGGTTTCTAGGGGATCCACTGTAGTTGGCACAGACCAGTTCTGCCAACAGGAAAGAAAAAGAAAATGTCTGTTAGACAGAGGGTCACTGACTTTTCCTGCTAAAAAGAGCACATTGATCCTCTACCGTGTGCTAGTGCAACATCCTTTGAGCTATGTATTGACATAACCAGTATGTAGATGAGAACATTGAAACCTGGCAGAAAAGAGGTAGTTTGTGTTTTGATTTTTTTTTTAAAACAGATTAGTAAGTGATGCAAGTGGGATTTCACCTCAGAACTGTTTGACTCCAATTCTGTACTTTCTCCACAATATCACATTGCTTCATTACCTCAAGACATACTTTGAATTTCTATTACAGAGCAACTCTTTTTGGATCTAACAATTGATGTGTCTCTGTTCTTTGCTTTTCACTTATATTTACTCTTCTTCAGAGCTTCTACCCAGAACTTCTTCAGACCTGTGTACTCTCAGAATTTCACATCATCCATGAGAGGAACTAGAGGTCTCTCCCTGAAGATTTGATATTTCTGATAGGAAATTAGTTATCTAAATTTTACATGCTTGTGGAATATTTCTGCTTTGGTTTGAATTGAATCTATCAACACTCAATCTCTTTACCAAAGAAATTTCCATTTCAAATCCCTCAAAAGTGGTAAAGGCCATGTTCAATTCATCCTGTTCTTAGTTTACAACTTTGGAAGATGATTGCCTCTTCCTTATACCTAAGGGCCACCTTCTTAGAAAATCATTCCAAATTCTTCAAGTATCTCTCACATCTATTTCTGGCATGTCAGATCTTTATTAACATCATAGGTGGAACAGCATCTCCTAGTTTTCCAGTCTCACATGCCCCCAAATTATCCTGCACACTCAAATTATTATTCTTAATGATAGTTTATTATTTTACTGTCCTGCTCAAATAAATTGAATAGATTCTACATGTGAAAAGCAGAAATACTATATATATATTAATAAATATAAATCAGACAGTGTGGTCCCTTCATATTTGCTCCCTGTGTAACAAATTGTCCTTCTTACTTGTCTGGCTGAAGCTTGATGTCTTGTCCCAAGTCATAATAATACATACCCCATGTAACCCATGTCACCCTGAGACAGGTACTCTTTTAAGCACTTGATGCATATTAACAATTTAAACCTCACAATACCCCTGTGATGTAGGAACTATTATTATCTTGACTTAACAGATGAAAACACTGGAGTCTAGAGAGGTGAAGGCACTTGCCAAATACATCAATAAATGAAATGGCAGGGCCAACATTCAGATTCTGGTGGTTAGATCCCAGGTGCGATGAACTCAGTTGCATTTTACTTAGGCTGTGTATTTCACTGAAGAGTTACTTATTCATGAGGTGTTTGTTGAAAATCTATCCTGCTGCTGCTGCTAAGTCGTTTCAGTCGTGTCCGACTCTGTGCGACCCCAGAGATGGCAGCCCACCAGGCTCCCCCATCCCTGGGATTCTCCAGGCAAGAACACTGGAGTGGGTTGCCATTTCCTTCTCCAATGTAAAAAAGTGAAAAGTGAAAGTGAAGTTGCTCAGTCATGTCCGACTCTCAGCAACCCCATGGACTGCAGCCCACCAGGCTCCTCCATCCATGGGATTCTCCAGGCAAGAGTACTGGAGTGGGGTGCCATTGCCTTCTCTGATCCTTCACCCAACTGGAACCCTACAAATGATGTTTTAACAGGGAAATTGCGAAATCATGAATCTCCTCTATAGGATGAAAAGCAAGCTTTGTTAAACGCTCTGGATTTTACCAAATTTAAGCGGAATGTGTCTTCTCCAGCCTTTGAGTGACCTTTGCTGCATTTTATATTCTCCCATGTTCTGAAGTCTTGGATTTTTTTTTTTCTCCGATTTTAACAATAACCTCTCATCTAGGAAGGACTGACTTTTTTCCTGAATGACATCTCTCCACTCCTTTTTACTCTGCTCATGAAAGAAGGTGTTTCAGTTTCCAGGCCGGTTGCACCAGGCCTGCCAGCTGCGTCACCTGGCTGTCTGTGACATCCAGTGAGGCTCGGTAACTAGGTTAGCATGCGGCACCCTCATGTCTGTTATTTCCAAAGATCTGTCATCTGAGTCTCTTATTTAAATGGTCTCTCAATATCTTTTGTTCTTGTCTCTCGCATGATTTACTTCTTAAGATTCTTCTGAAATATTTTACTGAGTTGTTAATGGTTCTTTCCACATAAAAAAATCTTGTACTTTACTGTCACTGAGTGGACAGAATGTCGGAGACTATGATTTAAGAGAATGTGTTAGTAATTTTAGGAATCTAGCTTTTTAAATTAAAAAAGAAAGAAAAAGAAAAATTAGAAAAATTTGCATCTTTTTTTTCTAATTTCATCCTTTCCTGTAATGAATAATTCAGATTATTCAGACCAACAGTAAAGATTATTATAATTGAATAGCTTGTCACTCATTTCAGATATATATTTACATGTATCAATTCTATTGATTTTCATTTAGACTCTCAGTAGAGCATACCAATATGGTTGTATTTTCCAAATGAAGAAATTAAGGCACAGTGAGGTGCAGTAAATTGCTCAATGTCACAGGAAGTTTGGTGCCACAGTCTGGCTTCATAATCACTATTCTGCTTCCATAGTATTTTTAGATCATTGGCTAAATATAATACCACTTGAAAGATATTATGACAGACATTCTGAACTGGTGTGCCCAGAAACAGGTTAAATTTGTTGTTCTCTGACTTCACACATGAGCCCAGATGCTCACAGAATAAAGTTCATGGCTGCCTATAAGAATTCATACAATTTTTAACTTTGTTTTAGATCAAATCACAGCCCTGTGAGAATTTTTCAAAATGCATTTGCTGTTCAATGACTAAAATTTAGAAATAGTTCAACATTGAAAGAGTAATGGCTGAAAGCAGACTGTTTTGTAGAGTTTATAACTTTCTTAAGATCATAATCAAAAGAACAAACAACTCTTGAACCAGTTGAGTGGAAAAGTCTTTAATTGTGCAGAGGAGCATTTTGACTGGAAAGAATATTGAATCTACTACAATAATTATTGATTTTTTAAATTGTCACACACATTCATTGTCTTGAAAGTTTAGCTATATAGACACATATTTAATGTACAAGAATTTAAATGAACATGTGTCACTGACCATTGAGATACTGAAAATCTAAAAATTCAGAACATTTGAAAATTCATGTATTTCTTTTGATACATATATATATGATAAATATTTAAATTTGGAAATAACATTCCTAGAAAGATGAACATATTGAATCCAACATTAAAACATTAAGAGAAGCTAGGAAGACATTTACACTGTCATTGCTTTTGTTTTTGTTCAGTCTACTCAGTTGTTTCTAGTTGATTTATTATAACTAGTTTTGAGCTGATAAGAAACTAAAAAACTGAGTTGAGATCTTATGAAATGTGTATAATTTTGTAATCAAGTAATACTACTGTAAACTTTAACATTTCATTTATTGATTTATGTTTTAATTCAGCATAAGGCAATAAATAAAAAAATCCAATAAGGTAACTGTTTTAAAATTAATTTGTTGTAAGAGGAAAATATATCTTGACTTTTTTGGTAAATATTTCAGTAAGATAATTTTCATTAAAATAATAAAATCAAGATTCTCAATTTTCACTTGTGTTCACCATTTCAGAGCTTCGAGAAACCAAGACATCTGAATACTTCAGCCTATCCCAACACCCTTTAGACTACAGGATATTATTAATGGATGAAGATCAGGACCGGATGTACGTGGGCAGCAAAGATCACATTCTTTCCTTGAATATTAACAACATAAGTCAAGAACCTTTGAGTGTAAGTTTATCATTTTCATGAGGCCACTGCTGAATTCCTAGATGCCTTGTTCTTTAAAAATTTCAAATATGACAAAAAAATTATGAATTTCATTAGAACAGGCCACATGTCAATAAATAGTTGAAAGTTAGTACTTATTTCAAGGACTGAAAATATAATAAATTCATTTCTCCATGGCTACTTTCATAGTTTTTAACCATCTAAAACTTGAAACTAAGTGAGAAAATACTTCCCGTGTATACATACATCAAGAGCAAAAAAGAGAAGCATGGAGTGTAGCAAGAAAAATGGTTAGTTTAAAGGATACATACCTTGTCATCTGTATGTAGTCCAAGACAGCCTTGAAAGGAACACAATTATTAAATTCACTGTTCTGTGAACAAGTGTGGCCTGTACAGCAGGGATTAGAACTGCATGGGTCCACTTACATGCAGATTTTTGAGGGTTATAAATACTACATATTACATGGTTGATTGAATCTTTAGATGTGGAATTGGAATATAAGGTCAGTGTGCCTAACCAGCAAGTTGTTCAAGGGTTAACTATTTCATTGTATTAGGTTGGTGCAAATGTAATTGTGGTTTCAGACTATGAATTTTAAGTTATTAAAACTGGTTCCAACACATCTTTATTAATCAAAATAGGAACCATTATAATCAACACATTTTTGGCAACAAGAAGTAAATTTGTTTATTTTTGTAGCATATAAACCTCTGCTTCAGGATTTAACAAACTCTTTGAAAGCATTGTCTACCTCCTGCTGGTTGTGGAAGCATTTTCCATACAAAAAGTTGTCTAGATGTTTGAAGAAGTTTTAGTCAGTTGATGAGAGATCAGGTAGATACGGCAGATGAGGCAAAACTTTGTAGCCCAATTCATTCAACTTTTGAAGCATTGGTTGTGTGACATGGTCAGGCATTGTTGTGGAGAAGAATTGGGCCTTTTCTTTGACCAATGTCAGCTGCAGAAGTTGCGGTTTTCAGTGCATCTCATCGATTTGCTGAGCCTATTTCTCACATGTATTGGTTTTGGCACAATACAGAAAGCTATACCAGATCAGACCAGCAGCAGACTACCAAACAGTGACCATGACCTTTTTTTTTTGGTGCAAGTTTGGCTTTGGGAAGTGCTTTGGAGCTTCTTCTCGGTCCAACTACTGAGCTAGTCATCACCAGTTGTCATATAAAACCCACTTTTCATCACATGTTGCAATCTAATCAAGAAATGATTTGTTGTTGTTGCACAGAAAAGAGAAGAAAACACTTCAAGACAACGATTTTTTTTTATTTGCGGTGAGTTCATGAGGCACCCTCAAGCTTTTTCACCTTTCCAGTTTGCTTCAAATGCCAGACAACCTTAGAATGATCGACATTGAGTTCTTCAGCAACTTCTTATGTAGTTGTAAGAAGATCACTTTCAATGATGGATCTCAATTGGTCACTGTCAATTTGCAGTGATGATTCTCAATTCGTAGTTGTCAACTTGCGATGGCCAGGCACCATGCTCCTCATCTTCAAGGCTCTCGTCTCCTTTGCAGAAATTCTTGAACCACCAATGCACTGTATGTTCATTAGTAGTTCCTGGGCCAAATGCATTGTTGTTGTTGCAAGTTGTTTCTGCTGCTTTACAACTGATTTTGAAATTTAATTAGAAAATCACTCAAATTTGCTTTTTGTATAATATTATTTCCATAGTCTGTTGCTGCTGCTAAGTCACTTCAGTCATGTCCGACTCTGTGCAACCCCATAGACAGCAGCCCACCAGGCTCCTCTGTCCCTGGGATTCTCCAGGCAAGAATACTAGAGTAGGTTGCCATTTCCTTCTCCATTCCATAGTCTAAAATACACATAAAATAAAAAGTAAGTAATAAGTCATTAGCCAAAAAAAATAAAACAAAAATGTGCGTTGAAATGTACAATATATCCACATTTATTTGTGATATTCTGATGTTAAACAGCAAATTTCAACAGTGCAAAACCACAATTACCTCTGCACCAACCTAAATATTTCACAGTAAGGAATTAAAATGAGGTTCATTGGAGTAAAGAAATAAAAGTAGATTAATTATAAATTTGTTACAACAAGGAGACTTCTGAATCTGTTATTTTAACATGACAATTAAAAAAAAATCATCCCCACCAGCCCTAATCCAAGGCTACAACAACTTAGAATGCTGTCACAGTATGTTAGAGAGAGTCCTTATTTGAGTCATTTTAGTTGTTGAAGTACCTAGTTTCAGGTAAATCTACCAGCCTAACTCTGTGGTTTACTGAAAAAAATGAGATAGCATTATGAACATAAATTCACTGTGATATGACCAGTTGTGAAAAGTGTACTGTAAATCAGAAGGAGGGGAATATACATTATACTGTGCATATTAATAATAATTTGAAAATGTGTACTATTAGTAAATGGTCACTTATCATAGAAAGACTTGTTAAAGGAAAAATTCATGGAAGAAACAAAAGTATAATTGCCAGAATAAAGTAATAAAACCTTCATTAGCTTGAATTCATAAATGAAATAAGAATTTTGAAATATAAATATAGAAATAACTTTAAAATATCTGTTAGCATAAAGTAAATGAAGAACATTGGGCTGTCATATGTACAAATGAGATTATGCAACCTTTGTTTTCCTTTCTGAGCAGGTTTTCTGGCCAGCATCTGCTATCAAAGTCGAAGAGTGCAAAATGGCTGGCAAAGATCCCACAGTGAGTGCTTAAAAAAAATCCAAAACTTAAATATTTGGTCTTTGAATTCATGTACTTTGAGTGCAGCCAAGAGTGAGACAAAGGGTGTTGGTGTACTGAATCCTCTGCAGGACATACGGTAAAAAATGTAAATACAAAGTGATTGGAACTCTTAAACACTGTAACTTAGGAATTCCTGACTGGGTAAAAATTTCCTGCTTTGCTTTTATTATTGCACCCTGACACTTTTCATGATGGATTTTAGTAATAACCCCTGTTCAAAGTGGATCCAACCTTCAGAATTCTCAGCATGCTGCTAAAATAATGATAATTCAAGTGTCTGGAGTAGCTCCCAAATACGTTGTGGGCTTTTCCAAAGAAAGATTCTCGGCAAAGGGTTATGGTTAGCCAGCACATTCCAGAGGTATAAATCACCAGTAATGACTGGTATCTTTGTTAATTAAAAATAACCACAGAAACAAAAATCAAGACGGATATAAGCATAAGTAAGTGTTCAGTGTGTAACACTTTTAAAAAATGTATTCATTTAGGTGAGATTTCATACAGAGAGTCAAGGAATAAATCTATATTTATTTCTACAAATAGCTTGCTGAAACGGACACATTAAATTATTCTTGAATATTATTTAAAAAATGGATCAACTCTTTAAGTGCATAAGTCATTTAACGGTTTTTGTTGGTTTTTTTGTTTGTTTATTTTTGCCATGCTTGCAGCATGTAAGATCTGTTTGCCACATTTAACGTTTATAATGAAGCTTATATTCATTTCACCTCTTGTCTCAGACTTCTTCCTTGTGTAAGAAGAAGTGTGGAACTTAAACTTTTATATTTATTGATTCAGTTTAGGTATCAATACAAGGTTCTGAAAAAACGTGCCATAAGGCAGGGCCACAGAAGATCTTCAGGTATCACCAGATGGTGTTTTGGCAAGAGTGCTTATCAGGAGTGACTCAGCTCAGGGTTTTATTATTTCAGTTTCATAATTCACCTTTAAGAGAAAATTCAAAATGGACAGGAGCTCACTGGAGCATATTTGCTACCCATAGGATTTGTGAACCACAATCAAAAAGGAAAAAATCCAGAAAAATGTGAAAGAAACATTCAAAAGAGTATATTGCAGTTGCCTTCTAGGAAACCAGTAGTAGAATGAAGCTTAATGTTGTGAAAAAATAACTTTTTTGGTTCCCTTAAGCTATTATTCCAATAATTTTACAGGAAGTAAACTATTTTAATTCTCTAATGTAGAGATTTAACTCATGGATGCATATACGAACATGTCTCATCTTTTGTCACAATAATATCCTGTGGCCACAGTTACTGTATTTAATTGTTTTTTGTTCAGTTTTTTTTTTCCATTCATACAAACTGCAATAGGCAGAATATGTAGAATTTAGATTCCTTTGCACATTCTCTTTGCAAAAAATGTTGTTGATTTTCTTAAGAATCTTCAGTTCAGTTCAGTTCAGTCACTCAGTCGTGTCCGACTATTTGCGACCCCATGAATCACAGCACACCAGGCCTCCCTGTCCATCACCAGCTCCCGGAGTTCACTCAAACTCATGTCCATCGAGTCGGTGATGCCATCCAGCCATCTCATTCTCTGTCGTCCCCGTCTCCTCCCACCCCCAATTCTTCCTAGCATCAGACCCTTTTCCAGTGAGTCAACTCTTCGCATAAGGTGGCCAAAGTATTGCAGTTTCAGCTTTAGCATCAGTCCTTCCAATGAACACCCAGGACTGATCTCCTTTAGGATGGACTGGTTGGATCTCCTTGCAGTCCAAGGGACTCTCAAGAGTCTTCTCCAGCATCACAGTTCAAAAGCATCAATTCTTCGGCGATCAGCTTTCTTCACAGTCCAACTCTCACATCCATACATGACCATGGGAAAAACCATAGCCTTGACTAGACGGACCTTTGTTGGCAAAGTAATGTCTCTGCTTTTTAATATGCTATCTAGGTTGGTCATAACTTTCCTTCCAAGGAGTAAGCATCTTTTAATTTCCTGGCTGCAATCTTAGTTAAGTCACTTAATTCCTTTTTCCCTTTGGCACGGAAGAAATGCTCTGCTATTTGCTTTCTTATAGTTAAAGGTCTTTAGATGAAGCTATTAATACCTGCTTATCTTTTTCCATAGTTTATCATGGTGTGATATCATCCATGAATATCTTTATATTTTGCCAAACAGCCAATTAATATATATAGCAGATGTGACTGGTAGAGAGTTGTAGTAGAGTCAACATTGTTGGGTCCTTGGAAATAAAAATCAAACTGAATTTCAAATGTATGTTCTGTTTTTTGCAAGAGAGGAGAATGTTAACAAATTCATCTCATTAATACATGTGAGGTTCTTATAAACAGTGTTTTTTAGTCAAGATATTAGCGGTAGAAGAATGATAATTAAATAGAAGTTCTGTAGAACAAACAACGTATTTTAATCATACTTCTCATGAAACCAAATATTTAAGAATCTTTTGGTTCTTTTGAAATAAATATCATCTAATTACTTAATATTTCATTTTTTTTAATGCAGGAGCTGATTATTTTAATTTGTACAAATCAGTTAGATATTGTGAAGAAACCAGAGGTAATTAAAGTGCAATTCCTACCTTTAAGAGTCTTTACAATATACTGGAGATGATGAGACATATATACAGTAATTATCAACTAATATTAGCCAATACCTGATAGAATGGGCCGGGTGCTATTCTAAGTGTTTTATTTTAATCCTTGTGACAGTGCTACAACATGGGCCTTGTCATCATCCTCATTTTTAAGATAGATAAACTGAATCTCTGAGAGAATGAGGAATTTACCCAAAGCTGCACTACTAACAAGTGAGAGGCCTCGGTCTGGCTCAAGCACATATGGCTCTAGATCTCTTGCTCTTAGTTGATGAAACATGCCACCTCTCCAGGGAGATTATGATAAATGCTAAGAATACACACAAAAGACAAAGAAAAATTCATTACAGGTGGGGTATTTATGAAAAATTTGATCGATTTGGTGGCAGCTGTTAGGTCTTATGTTAACTTTTCCCCTTTTTATTTCAGTGATACTGAGATTCAAACAAGTTGTACCCTTTCCCTCTTTCAGCCTTTGGTACAGGCTTCAGGTGACTTCATTCTTGTTTGATTTGTTGTTGTTCAGTCACTCAGTCATGTCCAGTGCTTTGTGACCCCATGGACTGCATCACGCCAGGCTTCCCTGTCCTTCAGCATCTCCAGAACGTGCTCAAATTCATGTCCTTTGAGTCGGTGATGCCATCCAACCATCTCATCCTCTGTCATCCCCTTCTCCTGCCTTCAATCTTTCCCAGCATCAGAGTTTTTTCTAATGAGTGAGTTCTTCACATCAGGTGGCCTAAGTATTGGAACTTGAGCTTCAGTATCAGTCCTACCAATAAGTATTCAGGATTGATTTCCTTTAGGATTGACAGTTTTGATCTCCTTGCAGTCCAAGGAACTCTCGAGCGTCTTATTCAGCGCCATACCAAAGTTCAAAAGCATCAATTCTTCAGCTTTTAGCCTTCTTTATAGTCCAACTCTCACATCCAAACATGACTACTGGAAAAACCATAGCTTTGACTATACGGACCTTTGTCAGCAAACTAACGTCTCTGCTTTTTAATATGCTGTCTAGGTTTGTCATAGCTTTTCTTCCAAGGAGCAATTACCTTCCCATCTTTTTAGCCTGGGGATCATCTACACAACCTTTTAAATGACATTTCAGATGTCACTTCTCTGGAGAATCTTCTCTTACCACCGAGAACTAGACTAGCTGCCCCTCCCTGCATGTGCACTTGAAACCTTCTAGAACTTATTTTGCTGCATTTTTAGTGGTTGGAAATGCCAGGTAGTAAGTATCATTATCTCTCATGCCCAGATCTGTATCTAGGCACTTCATAAAATTTAAACAAGATCTGGAAAAAACAGAAATGGAAGCAGGAAGCATGGGAATCTATTCCAAGTCATTGTCTCAGGTTGGATAATGAGTTATTAATGCCCTTAGATTACTAAATTTATAAATTCATTATGTATAATTTTAAAGATATATGGTGGTTAAATTAATGTTTTACTTTAAAATATTATATTAGTTGTCTACTAAATAAAGCATAACCTAGTAACAGATTTCCTACTTCTATAGCAATCAAAAAGCGTACAAACATCCTTTACTTCTTATATTTTTTACTTGTATCAAATTTTAACTAAAGTTATAAAAATAATGTTCATTCATTAGAAAAGAATTCAATATAATTTGAAATTTGACCCCAGGTAATATCATAGTAATACTATATCATAAACTAATGTTTATAAATAAAATAAAATATCGTGGTAGAAATATAGCTTATTTTCTACCTCAGCTAAAGAGAGTATAACTTACCTCCCGATTTCATTTTCTGTCCCTATTTATTTACATTCCTACATGCTCTATTTATTTCCAAATGTCAATATTTTCTTAATACTATAAATAAGTTGAGCCCTAAATAACAGCACATGCTGTCAAACATATCCAGTGAGATAGGATATAATGAATGTGCTAAGTAAATACTGTAAGAGATGATTTAAAAATTAAGCAGGAATACATATATTTAGACCTATATACATTACATATGCACAAGGTCAAATTTGATTTATTAATTGTAGAATATCAGTTTCCATGTTTCTGTGACCAGAGGACCCTAAACTACTTGAAAATGTACTTTCTTTAGAAATACATATATCAAAATACCTTGATACATTCCCCAGACCAAGAAGAAAAAATGTAGTATGGACCATGACGAGTCAATATTTTTAAAGCCCTATTAATCTTAGCTCCAAGACATACTTTTTAAAAAATATCTATTTTAAAGTTATACAACTGATACCTGTTCAACACAGAAATCTTTGACGGCCCAGAAGAGCTCATAGAGAGCAACACAAAACAGTGCTTATTACCTCTCTGTGCCTCATTTTTCTTATCTGTATTCTAGATACACACATAAAACCTACCTTATTGAGTTACTAAGGGGATTAGTGAATTAACATTTGCAGAGAGCTTAGAACAATACATAGCACATAGTTAGCTGCTGCTGCTGCTGCTGAGTCCCTTCAGTCGTGTCTGACTCTGTGTGACCCCATAGATGGAAGCCCACCAGGCTCCCCCATCCCTGGGATTCTCCAGGCAAGAACACTGGAGTGGGTTGCCATTTCCTTCTCCAATGCGTGAAAGTGGAAAGTGAAAGTGAAGTCGCTCATTCGTGTCCGACCCTTAACGACCCCACGGACTGCAGCCTACTAGGCTGCTCCATCCATGGGATTTTCTAGGCAAGAGTACTGGAGTGGCTTCCCATTGCCTTCTCCGACATAGTTAGCACACGCTGTTAAATAAATAAAACAAATACTACCCAAACTTGGTAACTTAAAAATTTGAGGTATAGTCTTCCAGCATTTTAGTATATATATACGTATGTATGTATGTGTTTATATGTATACATATACATTAAATGGTATTATATTCTCCATAATGTTAGAAGTTTCATTTTTCATTTAGTTTTATACCTTGAAATAGTTTTGAAAGAGAATTAAGCAATAAAAAGAAAGCATCCACAGTATTGAATTTCCCTAATATGTCTCATTCCACTAACCTTTTATGGATGTCTATTGTGGGCAGGACCTGTACTAAACTTTATGCAGGACAATTTCTGTCCACTACACAGGGTTTGTACTGATAGTTGGAACTGAAAATATATATGAAAACATCTGATACCTAACATTGGGTATATTTATTATGTGCCACACACTGTTCCAAGTGCTTTAGTGGTATACTGCTTTCAACAAATATTATCATCACCATTTACAGAGAAGATTGAAGCATAGAGAGGCAAGTATCTCAAGCTCAAACAGCTAGTAAAAGATAAAATCAGAGTTTGCACCTAAGTCATCTGGCTCTGAGAATTCACGCTCTGCTGCCCATCATCCTACAGCACGATGATAGTCCAGTTCTAATTGCCTGTCTAGTTTCATCACATAGTAATCCTGTATACCCTCTAGACACTAATCTCCAACTAAAGCCTACACTGTCATGCCTTCAGTTTTTTTTGTTCATGCTGTTTTCTGTTGGAATGTCCCTTTCTTCTGCTTTTGCCTGTGAAAATCTGTAGCTTATTCTGCAAATTACAGCTCAGATGACATTCACTCTCAAACCTTTATACCCAGTTCAGTATTACTCATTTTCTCTTCTTTCCTTGTATAGCACATTTTGAAAAAAATAACCTTATAACATCTGCTACAGCCCGATGTATATGTTCTCCTTGCCCTGAAAATGGGAATTGAATCTATTTATTTCAGTGTTGCTAGCACCATATACAATGCTTGCACAGAATGAGTTCAGTAAACAAATATTTTCTGGATGGAGTTGGCACTACTGCAGTAGTCTACTTCAGAAATAATGTGGATAGAAACTAAGTACAATGGGAACAGAACGGACCTAGAAAATGATTTTCAATAATTAAAGCGACTGATTTATTTTTCCTTTTATGTTTTTCCTTGGAAGAGGGTTTGGAAGAGCACAGTAAAGCATCATCAGATAGTATGGGAATTTGCCTTCATGTTTAATGTTTAGTCACTCAATCGTGTCTGATTCTTTGGGACCCCATAGACTGTAGCCCGCCAGGCTCCTCTGTCCATGGATTTCTCCAAGCAAAAATAATGGAGTGGGTAGCCATTTCCTTCTCAAGGGAATCTTTCTGACGTAAGGATCGAACCTGGGTCTCCTGCACTGCAGGAATATTCTTTACCATATGAGCCACCAGGGAAGCCTACGGTGCTTCATGGTAGATGACAACCATATTTAAGACATATTCAAATTCATACCTGAGTTACTTATTAAACCTATAACACTTCATTTAACGTTTTTGGGGGACTCAATTTCCTCATCACTAATGAGACTAAATATTTTAATTGGAACATTGCTGGGAAGATTAAAAACAACCTGTAAATATTAGCAACTGTTATAAAAACTTCCATCTAACAACTGTGGGGTTCTTACCAAATGGCAAATTGTAAAGTGGTTAAAAGTGCAAGATTCAATGTTAAACACATTTGTGTTTGAAAATCTGCTTTACCTGTTTCTAGGTATATGACCTCAGGCAAGTTAACTAAACAAAATCTAAATTTTGTGCTTCTAAAAGGGGTTGAGTTGAAAACCCAAGTGAATATACATAGTTTGCTGAATAAATGTGATCTCTAAAGGTAAAAAATCAATCTTCCTGGAAAGTAAAAGAGGTTAAGTATATAAAATGATTGTTCTCGTGTCTAGTGCATAATAAATTTTCAAAAATAGTAGCCATAATAAATACATGTATATAACTTATATGTAGACATAAGCATATACATGAAACAAGTATAATCTGTATTTGAGGTGTAAAAGAGATATTAGTGATTTCTTCCTTTATCCCAATACCAATAATTCATAATGGAAAAATCTGCAAACCTCAAGATGAAACAGACATAACCTCTTACTAATAGAATTGAATCAAAATCATGTTTTACAGGAAAATATTATGTACAGAATCTCAGAATGACTGAACTTGGATGTGAAAAAAATAAACACAAATTTCATTGCTCACATATACCTTTAAACATAGACATACTGTATATACACCATACTTCATCTATGATTTTTCTCCAGAGAAACACATTTCAACTTTAGTATGTAATCAGTTTCTAGGCACCTCTATAAACAGGTGTCAAGATACAGTGACAGTATATAGTTAAAAATTCTTAATGTCTTAAAATAAAAATAAAGAATATAGTCTGCTCTGTAAGATTTAATTTAACAGCAGAGTTGATGACTGATTATTTAATAATAAAAATCCATAACAGAAACATATATATGTATACAATTACTGCATATGAAAATAAGCATATATTTGCTGGCAAGTAATAATGAGTATAAAAGGAGAAAATGATGAGAAAACATGAAATAATATTGACTTTAAATTAAATTTTGGCAAAGTTTTTTAAACTTTTTAATAATATAAATAATAAATGTGCATTATAAAATATTAGTAAAGTATGTGGTACCTAGAAGAGAAAAATACACCGTATGAACACCCATCGGAAAACCACTGTCTGACATATTTATTTATAAAAATGTTTGTCTCTAATGTATAATATTATTAAACATTGCTAGAACAATGACTTTGTGAAGGGAACAATATTAAGCCTCAGGCTTGATTAATGTGTACTCAGCAAAGGATAGTGACCCTGTAAGTATAGAACATGTAATGGTTAATTCAGTCACTGAGCTCTGCATTTGGTGCTGACCACATTTATGTATTTCTTGAAAGGTCATAATCAGCTAATAATCACCATAATCATTTTGCATTTCATTGAGTGAATAAATGACAGCCTTTCCAATGGTTGGACTGGGAGCAGGTGAGAAAGGAGATTTGGAAAAGAAGAAAGTATTTTAGGGGACCAAGAGCAGAGAGATGATGATTCCGTTATTTTTCATAGAAAGCAACAGTGCTGGCATTTGTGTAACATTTGTCTTATTCTCCCCATTGTGAAGGCTAATAGTGTTTGCCACTGTAACTAATGATAACACGATGGACCTTCTATAAGCACAATTCATTCACATGTTTTATATAACATGGGTGAGTGTGTGTGTGTGTAATGTTTTGACGAAAAATTGAGAAACATTTTGGTATACTTTTCAGTTTCTGAGCTTTCTCAGATAAAGAGTAAGTTCATAAAATTTCAGAACATACCCAATATAAAAAATACTGAAATATGAGAGACATATCATTTTACTCATCATCTGTTATACAACCTTCCTCCTAAAAGACACCATGGAATAAACCATGTTCTCTTGTTATCTCCTAACTAATTAAAAAGTTAGGGCATAAAGAAAAACGTATAGCAAAATGTCACAGTAATACTTAGAAACAGCAATAAAAGTCATTGGGTTACTAACTGCTCAGTTTTCCTTTTCTTTTAGCATGGCTGCGGGAACTTTGTCCGTGTAATTCAGACTTTCAACCGCACACATTTATACGTCTGTGGGAGTGGTGCTTTCAGCCCAGTCTGTGCTTATTTGAACAGAGGGAGGAGATCAGAGGTAAGTGTAACAATTATTCATTCTTATTTTGATGTTAGTGTCAAAGATTTCTTAAAACAGTAAAAACTTGGAAATATAATTAGTGGCCATAAAAAATTTCAAGCCCTTTAAACACAAAATATGTTTGGTTCCTATTTGCCAGGTTACTTATATTGTAGCCTTTTTCCTTCAACTAAATGTTCAAGCTGCAGAAAATAAAGAAAGGAGATGGTGTGATTTCATAATTACTTAGAGTGTAAGGTATTGATAATATTTGATCCCAAAGTGGGATGTTTACAAGTGGTTCAAGATGATATGAAATATTAAAATTCTTAAAGAAAATCTATGCTTCTTAGAAGAGTACAGTTGGCTATGTTGAGCTTGTCATTAGAACCACAGGTCTGTGATCAATTGATTAAATAAACTACTTCCCCAGACATCTGCAGTCTGTCAGACACTCCACTGAGAAGGGTGTGCAGCCACTGTACAGGCCAATGATAGCATAGCACTTCTCAGAGCACAGATTTTTAAGTAAAATCATTTTCCCATGTATAAATTGCCCAACATACACTTCAAGCCTTAATTGGAAAGTCAGTCGAAAAAAATAATCTCTTGGAAAACCAGCATGAAATAATTTTTAATCACTTTACTAAATAAGAACTACTTCAGTCTCACTTCAAAAAATATGTGTCAAAGGGGAAGCATTTCCATTAATTAATCTCTTTAAATAATATCTTAAGAGCATATTTAAGTGTGAAAAGGGTTATAAAATTTTAAGTTTTATATGTTTTACTTAATAGTCATCTTAAGTCAGTATTTTTCCACATCATATTTACATATCTATAATATGTAATTAATACTACAGATACAAAATGCACAGTTTTATCAAACAGCTACTGTGTTTATTTTATTTAGTTTAAAATAAAAGACCATAATGCAGAACATTATATTTTGAGAGAGTTCTAAATATTCATCACTAACATTGTATTTTGTAGTGATCAGAGACAGTACTTACTGCTAACATCCCGTTTGTACTAAGATACGGCATGTCTCTTATACTTGAAACCACTTTGAAAATGAGGGTTAGGGTGAAACATCATTAAGTATTACATTTTATTTCTGAGACACTGTCCACAACCTTTTTACCTGTCTGTCTAACAGCAATTTGTTGGTTCTCAAAGGATATTATATAACCCTGCTTGACATTTGGAACATCACATACCTTTATTAGACTCTATGGCCCTTCCATTATATTGTGAAACCGAGTCAGTGCTTCCCTAGAGCCTTCAGTGATGCCTCTCAAAGAGTCTATAGTTCTTGCTGCATAAATTCCTAACAAAGTTCTTCTCTTTTATCCACTGTCTTCTGTTTTTGGAAAAAAAAATAAAGCAACACAAGTAAATGATGACTTTAAATAATGAATAAAACATTAATAATAAACAATTATTGGTTAATTTTGCTGTGCAATCTTAGAATGTTACATCTCATCTCTGGCTGACTTTATCAGATGCATCCATAGTATCAGTTCCCATAAGTGAATACTGTTTAAGCCCCTGATGCTGCCACTCATCAATCTGATAACTTTGACTTTGAATAATGAAGAATATCACAGGCATTCAATTTATTCCTTGTGCTTTTTAAAGCAAATTAATCACCAAACTTTTATTTTTATTCATCTTATTGTAGTTTTTCCTCATGTCAGAAGAATAGCTGTGCATTTTCTTACCAGTAAAGTTATTTAATCTTTAGCCTTCATCACTGTTTTACATCTTCTTTCCTTTTCCCTTGCATTTATTCTTTTTCTCTTCTTTAACAATAGGTTTCCCTTCCTGTGATTTTTTTTTTTACCCTCTCCTTTCTCTCTCTTTTACTTTATAACAAAACTTCTTGGACTAGTAAACTATATTTTCAGCTTTTAAATTCCTATTTTCCCTATCTTGCATTAAATCTTCCTAATCTGAATTTAATTTTCACCTACTAATTAAAACTCTTTCCTCACAACCAGGACTCTCAGTGATCATATTGACTCACCTAATCAGCATGCTTTCTCCTAGACCAATCTACAACATGTAATGCCCTCTATTTTTCAGCACCTTTATTGACATCTTTGGCCATGGGATATTTTGCTATATCTTTTTTCCTGATCTTTCACCATGTACTGTCTTTCTGGTCCTATTTTTTCCTCTTGTCGATTCAGTCTACAAAGATGTATTCATTTAATAAGAATAATGGCAGAAAAAATCATGTCAGAACTTGTAAGCTACCTTTTGGATACTGATCTTTGTCTTGTGTCAAAGGAGAAGCAACTGCAATCTTAAGCAGGAAGTATCATGAACAGATTTATGCTGTCACTTTTATTTTGTATTACATTGATTCTTCTGTTGTTCATTTTGTTTGTTAGCCTGGATATGATTCTTTTGAGTCTGAGATGCTATTGAAAAATACAAGTAGAAATATCAAGTAGGCTACTGAATATAAAGTTGGCTATATAAATGTTTGAGTAATTATCTTATAAGAGTAACTGAAGCCCAAACAAAGTGTAAGTTTAATGGTGTAAGAAGAATATAGTGTGAAAAGAGAAGAGTGACTATGATTGAAACTTGAAGAGCTCCTAAATTTAAATAGCCAAATGGAGAAAAAGGAATCTCCAAAAAAAGACTAAGAAACTAGAGGAGAGGAAAAAAAAAACAAGCATGTGTTGGTACTGAGAACAAAGACAAGTCATTATAAAAAGATACAAGTGAGCAACAACCTCAAATACCATTGAGATCCAAGAAAGACGTCTAAAAATATAAGTGCTGAATTGTATATATGATAGGCATCAGGGATCTTGTCAAAAAGATTTTCAGTAAAGCAACTGAGGTTGGATGCCCTACTGAAATGGATTGAGAAGCAAGTAAGAAGTCAGAAGTGATGACAAATGTATGTTAGTCTCTAAGAAATGTGATTCTCAAGAAGAGTACTGTTTAAGAACTGAAGGAGTTGTTGAAATGATATTGTAAAGGATCTAGTTAATAAAATTAAAGAGTAAGGATAATGGAAAGTATACATAAGTATGCCTAAGAAGACTGAGTAAGATAGGATCTAAAACGTTGGTGAAAGGATTGGCCTTAGAGTAAGAGAAATATTTCCTCTATGTATTAGTGGATGCATTAGTTTATAGTTTTTGGTAGTGTGTGTATTTGGTAGTGATGAACTCAAGATGTCTCATTTAAGGACTTCACTTTCTCAACAACATGTCAGTCATATGAGCTGAGAATAAATTGGGAGATTTGACAATAGTGGCATTGGTTTGAAGTTATTAATGGAAGAACCAGTTGGCATAGTACCTTTGGAAGATACAAAAAGTATAGAGGATTCATTTTAAGTTATGATCACAAATCTATACTATTTTGAATGTACCTTGTTGGATCACCTTTGCAAAATGCTTAGAAGTTTGGAGGCAAGTATGAAGAAAGTAGATAGACATGTGTTTACAGGTTGTGGGTGCAATGAAAATCACAGAATGAAGGAAATTAACAATTTTTCACAAAAAAAAGAAAAAGAAGATTAAAAAACATGGACCATAAACTGGTTATGAGAAAGCAAGAAGGGACAAGAAAGATGAATTGTAAAAAATAGAGTTCTTAGGAGATGAGTTTGAAGAATGGTTGCAGGGTACTTGAATTAGTGACTATTTGGGTCTACCACATACTTTCCTGGTGATTTCAAGATGTAGACTCTACTGTGTGAGCCCAATGAGGCTGTGCAATGGAGAAAGAAGTCAGTGGAGTACAAGTGATACCTACGCAATATCCTCAATTTCTGCAGTGACAACTGTCACTATTACCATCAAATCAGTATGTGACTCTGGCTACACATACAGGTTTACTAAATTTTATTTTTTCCAGCATTTATCATTATTTGTTTAAAGAGTAATCCAAGTCTATGCCCCAACCACTAATCCTGAAGAGGCTGAAGATGAACAGTTTTTTGAAGATGTACAAAACCTTCTAAAACTAACACCAAAAAAGGATGCCCTTTTCATCATAGGGGATTAGAATTCAAAAGTAGGATGTCAAAGATACCTGGAGTAATAGGCAAGTTTGGCCTTGGAGTACAAAATAAAGCAGGGCAAAAGTTAACAGAGTTTTGCCAAGAGAACACACTGGTCATAGCAAACAACCTCTTTTAGCAATGCAAGAGACTACTCTACATGTGGACGTCACCAGATGGTCAACAATGAAATCAGATTGATTGTATTCTTTGCAGCCAAAGATGGAGAAGCTCTATTCAGTCAGCAAAAATTAGACCAGAGGCTGACTGGCTGTGATCATGAACACCTTGGAAAATTCAGCCTTAAATAGAAGAAAGTAGGGGAAACCACTAGACCATTCAGGTATGACCTGAATCAAATCCCTTATGATTATACAGTGGAGGGGAACAAATAGATTCAAAGGATTAGATCGGGTAGACAGAGTGCCTGAAGAACTGTGGACAGAGGTTTGTAATATTATATAGTAGATGATGACCAAAACCATTCCCAAAAAAGAGAAATGCAAGAAGACAAATTGGTTGTCTGAGGAGGCCTTATAAATAGCTGAGAAAAGAAGAGAAGCTAAAGGCAAAAGAGGAAAGCAAAGATATACCCAGCTGAGTGCAGGGTTCCAGAGAACAGCAGGGAGAGATAAGAAAGCATTCTTAAGTGAGCAATGCAGAGAAATAGAGGAAAACAATAAAACGGTAAAGACTAGAGATCTCTTCAAGAAAATTAGAGATACTAAGGGAGCATTTCATGCAAAGTTGGGTGCAATAAAGGAGAGAAATGTTATGAAGATGGAGCAGATATTAAGAAGAGGTGGCAAGAATACACATAAGAACTATACAAAAAGATCTTATTGACCTAGATAGCCACAGTGGTGTGATCACTCCCCTAGAGCCAGACCTTCTGGAGTGCAAAGTCAAGTAGGCCTTAGGAAGCATCACTACAACCCAAGCTAGTGGATGTGATGGAATTCCAGCTAAGCTATTTAAAATTCTAAAAGGTGAGGTTGTAAAAGTACTGCACTCAATATGCCAGCAAATTTGGAAAACTCAGCAGTGGCCACAGGACTGGAAAAGGTTGGTTTTCATTGCAATCCCAAAGAAAGGCAATGGTAAAGATTGTTCAGACTACCATACAGTTGTGCTCATTTCACATGCTAGCAAAATAATGCTCAAAATCCTTCAAGCTAGGCTTCAACAGTGTGTGAACTGAGAAGTTCCAGATATAAAAAACTGGATTTAGAAAAGGCATAGGAACCTGAGATCAAATTGTCAACATCTGCTGAATCATAGAAAAAGCACAGGCATTCCAAAAAGGTATCTACTTCTCCTTCATTGACCACTAAAGCCTCTGACTGTCAGATCAGATCAGGTCAGTTGATCAGTCGTGTCTAACTCTTTGCCACCCCATGGACTGCAGAACACCCAATTCCCAGAGCTTACTCAAACTCATCTCCATCACATCGGTGATGCCATCCAACCATCTCATCCCTGTCGCCCCCTTCTCCTCCCACCTTCAATCTTTCCCAGCATCAGGGTCTTTTCCAATGAGTCAGTTCTTCGCATCAGCTGGCCAGAGTATTGGAGTTTCATCTTCAGCATCAGTCCTTCCAATGAATATTGAGGACTTATTTCCTTTAGGATTGGATCTGGAAAGATCTGGTTGGATCCTTGAAGTCCAAGGGACTCTCTAAAGTCTTCTCCAACACCACAGGTTAAAGCATCAATTCTTCAATGCTTAGCTTTCTTTATAATGCAACACTCATGTCCATACATAAGTGTAGATCACAACAAACTGGAAAATTCTTAAAGAGATGGGAATCCCCAACCACCTTACCTGCCTCCTGAGAAACCTGTGTGCTGGTCAAGAAGCAACAATTAGAACCTGACATGGAACAAGGAACTGGTTCAAAATTGGGAAAGGAGTACATCTAACCTGTATATTGTCACCCTGCTTATTTAGTTTCTTTGCAGAGTGAATCATGCAAAATGCTGGTCTGGATGACTGACAAACTGGAATCTAGTTTTCTGGGAGAAATATCAACAACTTCAGATATGCAGGCAATAGCACTCTAATGGCAGAAAGTGAAGAGAAACTAAAGAGCCTGTTGATGAGGGTGAAAGAGGAGAGTGAAGAAGCTGGCTTAAAACTTAACATTCAAAATAACAAATATCAAGACATCTGGTCCCATCACTTCATGGTGAAATAGTGACAGACTGTTTTCTTGAGCTCCAAGATCACTGCAGACTGTGACTACAGCCACAAAGTTAAAAGACGCTTGCTCATTGGAAGAAAACTTTGACAAACCTAGACAGCTTATTAAAAAGCAGAGACATCACTTTGCTGACAAAGTTCCTTATAGTCAAAGCTATGGTTTTCCCAGTAGTCATGTGCAGATGTGAGAGCTGGACCATAAAGAAGACTGAGCACCAGAGAATTGATGCTTTCTAATTGTCAGACTGGAGAAGATTGAGAGATACTTGTACAGCACAGAGATCAAACAAGTCCATTCTAAAGGAAATAAAACCTGACTATTCATTGGAAGGACTGATGCTGAAGCTGAAGCTCCAATCCTTTGGCCATCTGATGCAAAGAGCCAATTCATTGGAAAAGACCCTGATGCTGGAAAAGATTGAGGGCAAGAGGAGAAGGGGGTGCAGAGAATGAGATGGTTGGATGGCATCACCAACTCAGTGGACATGAGTTTGAGCAAATTCAGTGAGATAGTGAAGTACAGGGAAGCCTTTTGTGCTGGAGTTCATGGGGTTGCAAAGAGTCAGATGTGACTTAGCAGCTGAACAACATTATATAAATGATACCTCTTGGAAAGCAGACATGACTGAATTTTGCTTTTGTCACTATTGATCTGTGTGTGATCTTGGAAAAGCCATATTTTCCTCATCTTTGGAGTCAATCCATAAAGAACATTGTGTTATAGGACCTTTCTATGCTAGAGCACTGTGATTCTTTTGAAGCTTTATGATTTCCCATTACCTCAGAGATTTCCTGCAATACATTAAGCTCAATATAACAAAAATGAAGTAGTTTTTCTTTAAGAAGTAAAAACTTCAGAATCAACTTTGTTTTCTTCATCTTCTTGAACTATATCCAATTATTTATTGATTGTCAAGCTCTATTTTCACTTTACAGATCTTCTCGTATCTTTACCACTCTTACCCTAACCAGTATGCATAGTACCCTAATCCTAGCATGTCAGATTATTATTCCCTAATTTCTAGACTACTCAGTTGAAAACAAATTTATTTTCTTGAATTCAGTGTCTGTTTTTATAACCACCATTCTCCGTCTTCTTAAAGAACAAGATAAGGTACAATCTTCTTAAAACAATGTTTTGATCCTTTTATTCCATACTCAAAAATGTTGAGCTTGAATTTTCTTTGTTTTCTTTTTTTTTGAAATTAAAATATTTAATTTGTTACAAGGTTTTGTTATGAGGTTTTGGTTTTGAAGTTTGTTTTTATTTATTCATTTATTTATTTTTTTGGAGGCTAATTACTTTACAATAATATATTGATTGGTTTTGCCATACATTGACATGAATCCGCCCCGTGTGGACATGAGTTCCCCCTTCCAAACCCCCCTCCCACCTCCCTCCTCCCCATATCCTCCTTCCAGGTCATCCCCGTGCACCAGCCCTGAGCATCCTGTATCATGAGTCGAACCTGGACTGGTGATTCGTTTCACATATGATAATATACCTGCTTCAGTGACATTCTCCCAAATCATCCCACCTTCACCTTCTCCCACAGAGTCCCAAAGACTGTTCTATACACCTATGTCTCTTTGCTGTCTCGTATACAGGGTTAAGGTTACCATCTTTCTAAATTCCATATATATGCGTTAGTATACTGTATTGATGTTTTTCTTTCTGGTTTACTTCACTCTGTATAATAGGCTCCAATTTCATCTACCTCATTAGAACTGATTCAAATGCATTCTTTTTGATGGCTGAAAAATACTCCATTGTGTATATGTACCAAAGCTTTCTTATCCATTCGTCTACAGATGGACATCTAGGTTGCTTCCATGTCCTCTCTATTATAAACAGTGCTGCAATGAACATTGGAGTACATGTATCTCTTTCAATTCTGGTTTCCTCGGTGTGTATGCCCAGGAGTGCGATTGCTGGATCATATGGCAGTTCTATTTCCAGTTTTTTGAGGAATCTCCACACTGTTCTCCATAGTGGCTGTACTAGTTTGCATTCCCACCAACAGTGCAAGAGGGTTCCCTTCTCTCCACACCCTCTCCAGCATTTATTGCATGTAGACTTTTGGATAGCAGCCATTCTGACTGGTGTGAAATGGTACCTCACTGTGGTTTTGATTTGCATTTCTCTGATTATGAGGGATGTTGAACATTTTTTCATGTGTTTGTTAGCCATCTTTATGTCTTCTTTGGAGAAATGTCTGTTTAGTTCTTTGGCCCATTTTTTGATTGGGTCATTTATTTTTCTGGAATTGAGCTGCAGGAGCTGCTTGTATATTTTGGAGATTAATTCTTTGTCAGTTGTTTCATTTGCTATTATTTTCTCCCATTCTGAAGGCTATCTTTTCACCTTGCTTATGGTTTCCTTTGCTGTGCAGAAGCTTTTAATTTTACTTAGGTCCCATTTGTTTATTTTTGCTTTTATTTCCAATATTCTCGGAGGTGGATCATGAAGGATCGTGCTGTGATTTATGTCGGAGAGTGTTTTGCCTACGTTCTCCTCTAGGAGTTTTATAGTTTCTGGTCTTACATTTAGATCTTTAATCCATTTTGAGTTTATTTTGGTGTGTAGTGTTAGGAAGTGTTCTAGTTTCATTCTTTTACAAGTGGCTGACCAGTTTTCCCGGGACCACTTGTTAAAGAGACTGTCTTTTCTCCATTTTATATTCTTGCCTCCTTTGTCAAAGATAAGGTGTCCATAGGTGTGGGGATGTATCTCTGGGCTTTCTATTTTGTTCTATTGATCTATATTTCTGTCTTTATGCCAGTACCATACTGTCTTGATGACTGTGGCTTTGTAGTAGAGCCTTTAATTCCCCCAGTTCCACTCTTCTTCCTCAAGATTGCTTTGGCTATTCGAGGTTTTTTGTATTTCCATACAAATTGTGAGATTATTTGTTCTAGCTCTGTGAAAAATATCGGTGGTAGTTTGATAGGGATCACATTGAATGTATTAATTATTTTGAGTAGTATACTCATTTTCACAATATTTAATCTTCCAATCCACGAACACAGAATATTTCTCCATCTATCAGTGTCCTCTTTGATTACTTTCACCAGTGCTTTATAGTTTTCTATGTACAAGTCTTTTGTTTCTTTAGGAAGATATATTCCTAAGTATTTAATTCTTTTCGTTGCAACAGTGAATGGAATAGTTTCCTTAATTTCTCTTTCTATTTTCTCATTATTAATGTATAGGAACGCAAGGTATTTCTGTGTGTTGATTTTATATCCTGCAACTTTACTGTATTCATTGATTAGCTCTAGTAGTTTTCTGGTAGAGTCTTTAGGGTTTTCTGTGTAGAGGATCATGTCATCAGCGAACAGTGAAAGCTTTACTTCTTTTCCAATTTGTATTCCTTTTATGTCTTTTTCTGCTCTGATTGCTGTAGCCAAAACTTCCAGAACTATGTTGAATAGTAGTGGTGAGAGTGGGCACCCTTGTCTTGTTCCTGACTTTAGGGGAAATGCTTTCAGTTTTTCACCATTGAGGATAATGTTTGCTGTGGGTTTGTCATATATAGCTTTTATTATGTTGAGGTATGTCCCTTGTATTCCCACTTTCTGGAGGGTTTTTATCATAAATGGGTGTTGAATTTTGTAGAAGGCTTTTTCTGCATCTATTGAGATAATCATATGATTTTTATTTTTCAGTTTGTTAATGTGGTGTATAACATTGATTGATTTGCGGATATTGAAGAATCCTTGCATTCCTGGGAAAAAGCCCACTTGGTCATGATGTATGATCTTCTTAATGTGTTGTTGGATTCTGATTGCTAGAATTTTGTTAAGGATTTTTGCATCTATGTTCATCAGTGATATTGGCCTGTAGTTTTCTTTTTTTGTGGCATCTTTACAAGGTTTTGGGATTAGGGTGATGGTGGCCTCATTGAATGAGTTTGGAAGATTCCCTTCCTCAGCAATTTTCTGGAAGAGTTTGAATAGAACAGGCGTTAGCTCTTCTCTAAATTTTTGGTAGAATTCAGCTGGTGAAGCCGTCTGGACCTGGGCTTTTGTTTGCTAGAAGATTTCTGATTACAGCTTCTATTTCTGTGCTTGTGATAGGTCTGTTAAGATTTTCTATTTCTTCCTGGTTCAGTTTTGGAAAGTGGTACTTTTCTAAGAATTTGTCCATTTCTTCCAAGTTATTCATTTTATTGCCATGTAATTGCTGATAGTATTCTCTCATAATCCTTTGTATTTCTGTGTTGGTTGTGATCTCTCCATTTTCATTTTTAATTTTATTGATTTGGTTCTTCTCCCTTTGTTTCTTGATGAGTCTGGCTAGTGGTTTGTAAATTTTATTTACCTTCCCAAAGAACCAGCTTTTGGCTTTGTTGATTTTTGCTATGGTCTCTTTTGTTTCTTTTGCATTTATTTCTGCCCTAACTTTTACGATTTCTTTCCTTCTACTGACCCTGGGGTTCTTCATTTCTTCCTTTTCTAGTTTCTTTAGATGTAGAGTTACGTTATTTAGTTGACTTTTTTCTTGTTTCTTGAGGTGTGCCTGTATTGCTATGAACCTTCCCCTTAGCACTGCTTTTACAGTGTCCCAGAAGTTTTGGGTTGTTGTGTTTTCATTTTCATTCATTTCTATGCATAGTTTGATTTCTCTTTTGATTTCTTCTATGATTTGTTCATTATTCAGCAGCATGTTGTTCAGCCTCCATATGTTGGCATTTTTAATAGTTTTTCTCCCATAATTGAGATCTAATCTTACTGCATTGTGGTCAGAAAAGATGCTTGGAATGATTTCAATTTTTTTGAATTTACCAAGGCTAGATTTTGGACCAGGATGTGATCTATCCTGGAGAAGTTTCCGTGTGAGCTTGAGAAAAAGGTGAGATTCATTGTTTTGGGGTGAAATGTCCTATAGAGATCTATTAGGTCTAACTGTTCTATTGTATCATTTATAGTTTGTGTTTCCTTGTTAATTTTCTGTTTAGTTGATCTATCCATAGGTGTGAGTGGGGTATTAAAGTCTCCCACTATTATTGTGTTGTTGTTAATTTCCCCTTTCATACTTATTAGTAATTGTCTTACATATTGTGGTGCTCCTATGTTGGGTGCATAAATATTTATAATTGTTGTAACTTCTTCTTGGATTGATCCTTTGATCATTATGTAGTTTCCTTCTTTGTCTCTTTTCACAGCCTTTGTTTTAAAATCTATTTTATCTGATATGAGTATTGCTACTCCTGCTTTCTTTTGGTCTCTATTTGTGTGGAATATCTTTTTCCAGCCCTTCACTTTCAGTCTGTATGTGACCCTCATTTTGAGGTGGGTCTCTTGTAGACAACATATATGGGGGTCTTGTTTTTGTATCCATTCAGCCAGCCTTTGTCTTTTGATTGGGGCATTCAACCCATTTATGTTTAAGGCAATTATTGATAAGTATGAACCCTTTGTCATTTTCTTTATTTTTTTTTGGTTTTGAGTTTATATACCCTTTCTGTGTTTCCTGTCTAGAGAAGATCTTTTAGTATTTGTTGGAGAGCTGGTTTGGTGATGCTGAATTCTCTCAGCTTTTTCTTGTCTGTAAAGCTTTTGATTTCTCCTTCATATTTGAATGAGAACCTTGCCGGGTATAGTAATCTAGGCTGTCAATTACTTTTTTTCATCACTTTAAGTATGTCTTGCCATTCCCTCCTGGCCTGAAGAGTTTCTGTTGAAAGATCAGCTGTTATCCTTATGGGAATCCCCTTGTGTGTTATTTGTTGCTTTTCCCTTGCTGCTTTTAATATTTGTTCTTTGTGTTTGATCTTTGTTAATTTGATTAATATGTGTCTTGGAGTATTTTGCCTTGGGTTTATCCTGTTAGGGACTCTCTGGGTTTCTTGGACTTGGGTGATTATTTCCTTCCCCATTTTAGGGAAATTTTCAACTATTATCTCCTCAAGTATTCTCTCATGGTCTTTCTTTTTGTCTTCTTCTTCTGGGACTCCTATGATTCGAATGTTGGGGTGTTTAACACTGTCCCATAGGTCTCTAATATTGTCCTCATTTCTTTTAATTTGTTTTTCTTTTTCCGTCTCTGTTTCATTTATTTCTACAATTCTATCTTCTAGCTTGCTTATCCTGTCTTCTGCCTCCGTTATTCTACTGTTTATTCCTTCGAGAGTGTTTCTTATCTCATCTATTGCATTATTCATTGTATATTGACTCTTTTTTTATCTCCTCTAAGTCCTTATTAAACATTTCTTGCATCTTCTCAATCCTTTTCTCCACTTTATTTGTCTGTAACTCCATTTTGCTTTCCAGATTTTGAATCATTTTCACAATTAAAATTCGAAATTCTTTATCAGGTAGGTTCCCTATACCTTCCTCTTTTGTTTATGTTGGTGGGCATTTATCCTGTTCCTTTACTTTCTGGGTATTTCTCTGCCTCTTCATCTTGCTTATATTGCTGTGCTTCGGGTGGCCTTTCCATCTTCTGGCAGGTTTGTGGAGTTCTCTTTATTACCTCGTTGTGTGTGGGGTTGGACAGGTGACTTGTCAAGGTTCCTTGGCTAAGGAAGCTTGTTTCAGTGTTCTGGTGGATGGAGCTGGATTTTTTCTCTCTGGAGTGCAATGAAGTGTCCAGTAATGAGTTTGAGATGTCAGTGTGTTTGGAGTGGCTTTGGGCAACCTGTATATTGAAGCTCAGGGCTATTCTCCTGTGTTGTTGTAGAATTTACATGGCATGTCTTTCACTGAAACTTGTTGACCCTTGGGTGGTGCCTGGTTTCAGTGTATGTATGGAGGCATTTGATGAGTACCTATCAATTAATGTTCCCTGGAACAGGAGATCTCTGGTGTTCTCAGAATTTGGACTTATGCCTCTGCCTCTGGTTTTCAGTCTTATTCTTGCAGTAGGCTCAAGACTTCTCCATCTGTTACTTCCAAGGCCGTTCCTCCAGTTAAATCTCTTCTGTTTGCTGGTCTCTTCGGTGTCTAATTCCCATCGTGACACCAGGGGGCGGTGATGGACACCTTTTTTTTTTTTTCGGCTCACCTGTTCAGTCCTGCTGTGGAGAGGGAGGAACGCTGCTAACAAACGTCACTGGCATCTGTGGGGAGTGCTCACAGTGTCTCGGCTACAATGGGATTGCTCCTGCTCATGGCGTGTGTGCTTTCCCTGTTTATGCTGCTCAGGCTCTAGGTTGCTCTGCCAGGAGCTGTCCACTGTCGGCGCTGGATTGCATGCACTTCCCAGGTCTGAGGGGCTCAGGTTCAGGTCCTTGAGTACTCCACAAAGGAGCAGACTTGGTTGGGCCTGCGTTTTGTGCCTTCCACGGTCGGAGCAGCTCAGGTGACCAGGAGTTTGGCGAGCACGGTTGCTGCGATTTATCGCGTCCCGGGTCCCTGCCACTCAGTTTTACAACCGGCGCACCTTCTCAGGTGGATGTCAACTGGCCCGAACCCGAGAAGTCTTGCTTAGCAAGGAAGCCTGCCTGCAGCTTGGTATGGGAAACCTCTCTGGGGCCGCGGTTGCCCCTTTTGGTGCTGGCTGCCCTCCCTGCCTGTCCCCATGGGGGACTGGGGGATAGGCCACCCGCAGCCAGCTTGCTCTGCTCAGTTCTTTGTTCTGTGAGTGGGGCTGGCGGAGTCTTAGGTTGGGGCTTTTCACCTTTTCTCAGGCTTTTCGCCTTTTGGCTGCACAGTCTGCTTAAGCTGTCTCCCTTAGCGCCCTCAGCTTGCCCTCGGGGCGTTCAGGCCCGGTCCTCTCTCTAAGTGCTGCCACCACGCCTCCCTGCCTGGCCCCCGCTTGCTAGTAGGGGGTGCGGGCAGCTTTGCTGCTTCTCTGCTGAGTTTCCTCTGGGCACTTAGTCTGTGGGTTTTAATTATTTTTGTCTTTTTTCTCCCAGTTATGTCTTTTTTCTCCCAGTTATGTGGCCCTCTGAGGTTCCAAGTCTCGCCACAGACTCGCCCATGAGTGTTTCCAGGTGTTTGGAAACTTCTCTCTCTCTTTTTTTTTTTTTTTTAAGGCATCCCTTCCCAGGACGGAGCTCCATCCCTCCCTCTTTTGTCTCTCTTTTTATCTTTTATACTATTTCCTACCTCCTTTCAAAGACTATGGGCTGCTTTTCTGGGTGCCTGATGTCCTCTGCCGGTATTCAAAACTTGTTTTATGGGATTTACTCAGCGTTCAAATGTTCTTTTGCTGATTTTATGGGGGAGAAATTGATTGCCCCGTCCTATTCCTCCACCATCTTCTAAGGCTTGCCTCGAGCTTGAATTTTCTTTGGAATAATTTCGAAAAACAGCTTAATAATTAAGGTCTTCCATCATCCAATATAATCTACAATGTGATCATTTTTTCTTTGAATTTTAGTAGTAGCTTTTACTCACTTTATATAAGTAAAAGATAAATATACCAACAAAATACTCCCTCTCAATGAAGATACACTGACCATTATATTTCTAATTGAACCCACTGCCCCCATTCCCTGCTTAAATTTTCTGCTGAGTACCATCTAACATACTCAATATTTTGCATGTTTATTCTTTTTATATTCTATATTTCCATTATCAATCTTTGGTTTGTAAATTACCTACAGGTAAGAATTTTTTGTCTATTTTGTTTACTCTGTCCCCAATGTTTTGTCAGTGTTGGGCACATAGTATATGCTTGTTAAATTTTTGTTAAGTAAATGAATGAGTAAATGAAGCATTTTTAACTAAATTATGAGTTATTTTATTAAATATAGTACAGTGCTTTCTATAACAAAGTGGTAAGGTAAAACTTTATATTTAAAAAAGATCTTGATTATTTTGAAAGTATCATAATCCTTATATACATTGTTTTCTCTGTGAACAGTTTTCTTCTTTTGGGCAATGTTCAACATATCTAGTTCAGGTTTACAATGATCCTTGATTTCCAAGTGTTGATTTTTTTTTTTTTTTGAGTTTAGTTGCTTCACAATGTTAGTTTCTAATGTACAATAAGTGAATCACCTATAAGTAGACATATATCCCCTCCCTCTTGGATCTCCTTCCCACTTCACCCCCATCCCACCCAACTAGGTCATCACTGAGCACCAAGCTGAGCTTTCTGTGTTCTACAGCAGGTTCTCACTAGCTTTCTCTTTTACATGTGGTAATTTATGTATGTCAATCCTAATCTCCCAATTTGTCTCACCCTCCCATTCCCCCTGTGTCTGCATGTCCATTCTCTACATCTGCATCTATATTCTTACACTGGACTAGGTTTATCTGTACCATTTTTCTAAGCCAAGTGTTTTTCATTGATGTTGATTTGAGAACTTGTTGGATTAACTTTATGGGGAGTGTAATAGGATGAGAACTTGACTTGCTAAGGTTAGTTTATAACTTACAGATGCATTCTTCATATAGGCCAAGAAAACTTTAACATAGTAAAATTGGGAAGGCATAAGCAACCAAGTAGAAGGCGTCTTGTTCATGATGATGCTTTGCTTTACTAAAGAACAATAGGTTAACTAAGATAAAGTAATTTACTTTTTTTTACATTTTCAATTTTATCTATAATAAAGGACCAAGTTTTCATGATTGACTCCAAGTGTGAATCTGGAAAAGGACGCTGCTCTTTCAACCCTAACGTGAACACAGTGTCTGTTATGATCAGTAAGTAGAAAATAAAAGGGGAGGTTTAAAAATGGAAATTAAAGAAAATAGATTTATTATACCATATGTCCATTTTGAATAATTGTGTGGATGACAGTACATGAGTAAAATAATAGAAAGCAAGTTGTGAGAAATTCTAATTTCTTATTTCCAAAAATATTCATGAGTAAATGATAGCCATGTGTTTTTTCATCTAATATGACTACTGTCATTCATAGTCAACCATTTAAAAAGGGTATGTATGTATGTATACATGTTAATAAATATTGTTGTATGCATACATATATCAATATGTATTAGAGAGTAAATTTCAGTGTAGTTGTTATTTTGTGTATTCTCTTTTTCTGATGTTTTAGTTATCTCTTGCAAACAATTAAAACTGGTATTTCTTTCATGTGAAGAAATAGCAAAGTGCATGTGTTAGCAAAGTACATTCTCTATGAAATATCTAAAAGTTCCCATACAAAAAACAAGTACTATTAAAATCACTTTTTTATTTCCTCATATTTTGTAAATTATATCATTTAAGAATCAGGCCCAATTGCTCCCTGCCACACACATAAACAAATCAATGTACTTGAATCTCAGTCATCAGTGCCTATCTATAACTCACTTGAAAGACATTCTAGAATATGTCTTAAGACATATTAGAATATGTAATTAAGACACTTCTGGAATACGTCTGACTGAACATTAGTTGACTATAAGACAAATCTTAAATTTCAGTATGCCAATTATATAGTAAAAGCTTTTTCCTTTTTGTTTCTCTATGTTTTGCCAGTGGTAAAATCACATCATTTAACAAAAGAACAGGTGGGAAAATAGTTACTGTGTTCAACAGACTTTGCTTTGATTCATTTAAAAAGGCAACTCATCTTTCTTTCTCAGATCTGGAAACTAAATTAAGATAAGTACACTATTGACTAAAATGTGAACTTGGAAATTATTCGGTAAATTATTTCCATATAGTCTTCAGATTGGTCAGGGAGGAAATGAAAGTGTATCATTAGAAAGCTTTGAAACTACAGAATATCTAATTAAGTCTGATGCAGAGTATTTTCAAATAAATTTCTAAATATTATTTAATAGAAGCAATGTCTCAGAAAGTATTTGCCTTTAGAAGCTATGATTTGTATACTACTAATAAATATAAAAAGTTTTCACTTATTTCAAGTTAAATGCTATGAATTTCTAAACTTAGAAATTCAAATTTATTGTTAACACTGATACTAGAATTTGATCTCATCAAGTATTATTTAGAACAAAAAAGAGTTAATACAAGGCATTATAAATTTTTCTGTTAAACTGTGATAAGTCATGTAATAGTTTTGTCCTTAGAGAATTGGATTCATTTACAAAATGAAGATTGTAATTAGTCTTCATTTTTCAAAGACCTGAGACTTTGATTCCTAGGCTCACGTTCTTATACTATACTTAATATTGTGATTAACATGATTTTAACTATCAAATAAAATCATTAAACAATTTGCTTAACTTAGCTGAAACTAAAAAGAGCATGAAGTTTTTTAACCTTGTATTTATCATTTTATTTATTCCATTAATTATCTCTGTAATATTATCTCCAGTATTGTGCATTTCATTTGTGTAGCCATCTCACTTTGCCATTTGATGTTTTATCATTTCTGTTCAATTACAATGCACTATATAACTTGGTTAAAATATTAAAGTGCCAAGAAATGTTGAGAATTAGAAGAATTTCAAATTTCACAATATAGCATGGCATCTGGCCCAACGCACTAGTGTTCTTTTGCTATTTTTAGTAATTGTTGTAGCGCATCGAAGTCAGATGACATCTGTTATTAAGGAACCTATCCAAAACCTCTTGAGATATTTTTTAGTCAGTGGAAGCTTTTGCTTTACAATGTGTGTTGGTTTCTGCCATACAACACAGATCAGCCATCTAATTCTTTTGTAATGTTTATTGTTTAGTCACTTAGTCATGTCCAACTCTTTTGTGACCCCATTGATTATAGCCCTTGAGGCGCCTCTGTCAATGGGATTTCCCACACAAGAATACTGGTGTAGGTTGCCATTTCCTTTTCTAGGAAATCTTCCCAACCCAGGGATTAAACCCAATTCTCCTGCATTGATAGGTAGAGTCTACCACTGAGCCACCAGTGAGGCCCTTTGTTTAAGACATAACTAAAAAAATGGTATGCAGTAGGATTAGAATCAGTCCTCTCCACAATAAACCATCCTCTGAGTGTCCTTTTTTTTCCTTCCTGTAAATGGATATGAGATTATAATTCAGAGCTGTGCTAATAAATCTATTGGATATCAGAATTGTATAACCTACTCTTTGGGGGCATAATTGGGTATAACAAAGCTGTGAAATAATTAATTACAAAGTTATCTCAATTTAACAATCATTGTGTCTACAGAATACTTGCATAGATGCTTCACAAATATTCACAAAATTGTAAAGAAACTTAATTGCTCAAAATCCTTTCATACACCTTTTTTTGCTGTCTCCCTATAAACTGTTCCCATGGACTTCAGCTCTCCACTAGGAAGCAGAAAAGGCAACACAATGCCTGAAATGCCCACTTGCTAACTGGTAGGGGTCCAGTTTGTGACCTGGTGAGCATATATTGAAAACATTCCATTCATTCTATCCTAATCCAACTGGTATTGCTTATTACTAAACAGTGAGCTTAGAATGCTTTAAAATGCTTCGGTTCTGTCAAAATGACCCAATCTGAAGTGGCCAGGGGAGTAATTCTAGAACATCAGATGCCTGGTAGGTCAGTGGGCCAGACCTGATAAACCGTATTATTTTTTCAACTTAACTATTGTTTTGTACAAAAAAGTCACACGTACCAATTTGCTATTTACTCTCCTTACTAGACTAAAAATTAATGTATATGTTAACAAGGAAGCAAAATGTCGAATGTTATGCACATACAGATTAAGATATCTTATTTTTGTCAATAAAAGTGATAAATTAATTCAATCTTAAAATATATTTTTTCTTGTCTTTAAATTTTATTTTATATGAGTTAATATGTTAAGCTATATATGGCTTATTAAAATTGTATTATATTATTAACATAATGTTAATATGTTTTGTGTTACAATTGATAAAGTAGCACTTTGTTTATCTTATAGAAACCTTCCAGCATCAAAGAACAAAACATATACTTTTAATGATGAAATTGTGTTACTCATAGAGTTTTTAATATGCAGCAAGAATTATCTGATCATAATCCAGTTCCCATAGAAGATTGAGATTCAGGGTGCTAAATGACTTATCCCTAATTTCCAGTTTGTTAATTCCTGCCAGAATTGGAAATCAAGTTTTCTGATTCTTGGAGTATGTTTTTACTTATTAAACAAGTAGTAAGTAAGCCATTTCTTTATTTTTATTACTATATTATTTCTGCCATTACTGATACATGCTATATGACCAAAGGTAATTAGGGTAGCTAAGTTAGGCAGAGGAATTTTATCTCTATATAGGAAATGTTGTTTTGGTCATTATATATGAGACCAGATTTTTTTTTTTATTTGGTGGACAATGGAAAGCAATTAGCAACTTAAACACTTAAACACTCTGTAATATATGTCATGATCTAATAAGCAGATTTTTTAAATACACTTTAAGACATTTGATTTGCTTTTAATTTTGTTGACATTTGCTTTTTCATAGATGAAGAGCTTTTCTCTGGAATGTATATAGATTTCATGGGGACAGATGCAGCTATTTTTCGAAGTTTAACCAAGAGGAATGCAGTCAGAACTGATCAACACAATTCCAAATGGCTAAGTGGTAAAATAACAGTTTTCCATTTTTTGAGAATCAGACTTTACTTTGTTTAATTTCATAATGAAAATTACACTAAAATTGTTATAAAAGTATGAGTAACAGCAGTTTTGTACTCTGTGATTTTAAATATTTAGGCTAAATGAATGAAATGATCCATGTTTCATATTGTAACTCTTTATTAACAATTATAGAATTATAGCATGACAATGATATTCATCATATGTGCCTATAGACAAGAATCTTCTCCAGTGTTTAATTGTAACATATTACAATGAAGTGTCATTTATTCATTTGGTCTGCTTGTATATTTTAATGCCAAATCTAAAATTTTTCCTAAATTTATGACAGATATAATGAGTAGGGCTTATTTAGAGACTCTTGCTAATTGTTTTATGCTTAGTTTCTAAAGCTATAAAGGTGGTATATATTATTTTTTTCACAAATTGACCAATGTATTTTATTATGTTAAATTATATTATAATTTTATTATATTCAGTATTCAGATGTTTCTAATTTGGGGGGGTCACATGGAATTCACATGATGAAAAGTGCTCATTTGACTTTAATGTGCAATTCCAAAAAGTTGCTATTGTTTAGAGGAGAAAGAAACTACTAATATCTTTGTCATTTCACCCTGGGGATAGTTAAAACTGACCTTAAATTTGGCAATTCACTCAACATTGCACAGTTAATCATGAATCGCTATAGTTGAGCATCCTATTTCACTTATAGACCAGCATAAGAAAGCATTGATTGTCCATTTACTTCTTCAAATTTTCCTCCAGTACATCTGGAAACAGAGTATTCTAAAGGTTGTTTTGTTCTTGAAATAAGGAATCCTTCTATGTCTTAAAATGACTGCATTTTTTGTCTTGAAAAGTTTCTCCTTCATTTCATATGCTGTATTTTAAGAAAAATGTGTTTTTCAGATCTTGGACTCTGAACTCTTCATTCTGCTTCAGTGAATTTGAATTTATATGCACTAGATTGAAAGTCACACATTTAAAAACAAGCTTTTTTTCTGTGAAATGGCTATCAGATCCCATGGGAAATAGCTGGTAGAAAAACTTCAATTTTTTAAAACTCATCAAGGCACAAATTTTGCAATTACTGTACTTTCACAATGTATTGCAGACAGAGGAAAATAGTTTAAGCTATAATGTTATAGCTGTACTTTGTGGCACTTGACATTCCAAATGCAGTATGTTTAGTGAATATATTCAATTGCTTTTAGAATTTTTGCCTATGAATGTTGAATTGTTCCTTTATACCAAAGATGGAGAAAGCATGTGCCTGTGGTCTACATGGAGGGAGAGTAGAAGGGTTTTCATCATGACTATATATATCATCTTTGTATTTTTTTCTAGAACCTATGTTTGTGGATGCACATGTCATACCAGATGGCACTGATCCAAACGATGCTAAGGTGTATTTCTTCTTCAAAGAGAAACTGACTGACAATAGCAGAAGTGCCAAACAGATTCATTCCATGATTGCTAGAATATGTCCTGTAAGTATTAAAGTTGTTCTAATTTGAAGAAAGAGTAAGAAATTCATATTTTATGAACACATTTTCTTTTTCAAAAAGTTTATCTTCCTACTTTTTATTATCTACTGTTACCAATTAATTAAATATTAAAAGGATATATTTAGACTTAATGTTTTTTTCACATTAGTCACATGAGATAAGCATACTATTTCAGTAAAAAATCAATCCAATGAAATAGCTCCATCATGGTTTTATAAAAATTAGCAGTTTTTATTAATTTTGCTTTTGCATTTAATGTGTTAGTATTAAAAACAAATTGCTAAATTGTATACTATAGAAAGAAATAGAGCAGTTCTCCTGAATATAGCAAAACAACAGTAAAAGCAAATATCGAGGAATTGTCCACAACAGTGAAATTAAGAAATGCTTAATTAAAATACAGTTCTAATTACAAAGTATCAAAATGTTCTTGTTAATCAACAGTAAGTATACATGTTGTTGTTGTTTAGTTGCTAAGTCATGTCCAAATCTTTTGCCACCCTATGGACTATAGCCAGGCTCCTCTCTACATGCAATTTCCCAGGCAAGAATACTGGAGTGGGTAGCCATTCCCTTCTCCAGGGGATCTTTCCCACCCAAGGATCAAACCCTCATCTCCTGCATTGGCAGACAGGTTCTTTACCACTGATGTAACTGGGAAGCCCGCGGCTCAAAAAAACTCATGATGTCTTCTCACATAAGGGTATTACAGGCTTGTCCTGATGTATTTATGATTAGCATCTTTTGTATACAAACATTTTAATGTTTAAAGTAGCATAATTTAAAGTGCTGCAATATTCCACTGATTGTGGAGCTCATCTGCTTCTCAGTCATTTGGAACAAGGCGGTAAGACCACCTGCTAAGGTAAAAGGCTTCAGAAAAAAAAAATATTATCAATAGAGACTATTTGTGAATGATCCAAATACCATTTTCTCTGCCCTAACCAGAGAAATATGCATATTCTAATCATCTGATTAGAAATACTAAGAATTAGATAATAATGCAGAGAAATGGAGGCAGAAAAATAGAAGAACTGGGAACTACTTGACATAAGTATAAACCCCCTCTCCTGACCACTGTAGAATCTGCAAGATTCCCTGTATACTTTAATTTATGTTTGTGTTGAAGACAGTGAGATATTTAGAAAGCTTTGAGGTATCTGTGTTTATTCAATTCATTTTGATACATTTTCAGTTGAACTGAAAATAGAAGAATAACAGTATAACTATTTTTTAAAAAGTACTATATATCAACTATTCCTCTTTATTGATATGCAGATTTGGTTAACATTTTCATCCTTCAGATTATAACAAATCCCCAAATAATAAGAATCCAAATTAAAATTTAAATACATTTCAGTGTTTATTTAAGCAGTCTGAAATATGTTTTCAAAATGATTTCAGAATGACACTGGTGGACTGCGTAGCCTTGTCAACAAGTGGACTACTTTCTTAAAAGCGAGGCTGGTGTGCTCAGTAACTGATGAAGATGGCCCAGAGACACACTTTGATGAATTAGGTACATAAATGTGAGATTTAAAAATGCTTTTGAAAGAGAGTTTGTTTAGTTTACAATTCTGAATCAATGATCTGGGTACTACTAATGGATTTCCTGAAGTATTTTTTAAATCTTTCTTACTCCTAAGTGCACTGCTGAAACATATAGTTCATTGAATCCACCATGATATATAGATCAGTATGTTCTGTATGTGTGTTTATTTATGTGTCATAGAGACCGACAGAGAGAAGTACTTATATAATTTATACATAAGTAATATCATGCTTGTGCTTTTTTAAAATGGTTGTGTATTTCATGTATGTTTGAATTCTGATATTCTAGTTTAAAATCAATTTACATGAAAATATAGCTGTACATTTTTGCTACAGTTAATGAAGAGAATTAAAGGTTAGAGAAGTGTCAGAGTGGAAATTAGACTTATTCTCCAGTTCTTCTTGGTGATCCTGGGACTAAATATTCTCAGCATGTGCGACCTGAGAAGGGTTATACGTTCCAAGTCAAATAAGGACAGACAATCTGATTCCTTTCTACCAAGGAATGGTTCTCTTTTTAACCAGAATAACTTGGTACATATCATAGTATCATGTTTACCAAGTTATGTTTAGAAATTATTTTTATTTTGCTTTAATTCATTAAAGTATAAAATGGTCGATGAGGTAAGTAATAAAAAAGTATTATAATATGATTCTGTTGTTGTTTAGTCACTAAGTCAAGTCCAACTCTTTGCTACTTCATGGACTTCAGCACACCAGGCTCCTCTGCCCTCCCCTGTCTCCTGGAGTTTGCTCAAATTCATGTGCAAATATGTTTCTAGCAGTTACAACAACTGAAATAGACATTTGGTCTCCTGAAAAGCCATTATGTTGAACATAAAAACACCAATTTCTACTTCAGTTTTTCTAGAAAAAATGTTTTAAGTATGATTTTATGTTATAACCTAGTCACTATTCCCTCCAGAATTCTTTAAAAGTATTGTATATTTATGTTTCAGTGACTTAGAATGTTTCAATCTCTCCTTATTTTAGGGAGAGCTAGACAGTGCCAGCCTTTGTTCACATATAGAAAGACTAGTGGTTATTACTTTATTACTTAAGATGTCCTAAATTTATTGTGAATAAAAATACATCTTTCTTTGTATTGGTTAGCAAGAATGTTATTTGCAAAAAGTACCCTAAATCCAGATATTTTTTGTATTTATAACAATTGGTTATTATTGAGATTTGCTATCAGAAATCTATTCCCAGATTCTGTCATTTATTGCACTTGCACCTCACCATCTGTAATTTTCCTTTTGCTTCCATATAGTTTAAAATGCTTATAGCAATTTTGACTGAAAGACAAAAGGTCTTCCTTTATAAAGTCATTGTGAAAAACTTTTCTTCCATGTTCAAATTCTAACCCTAGGTTAAAAAGAAGTTGATATTTTTAATACTTTTTAAATTTAAAAAGTAGTAGTTTATCATTAAAGGATATTTAGAAATTTCAGGATAAAAAGAAGAAACATAAAATTTTCTGTAGCTTTGTCAACCAGAAATACTCACTGGTCATCTTCTTCTATACTGATGTATAGTTTAAAGGTTTACATGGTTCTAGTTCATATTAAGGAGAAGGCAATGGCAACCCACTCCAGTACTCTTGTCTGGAAAATCCCACGGACGGACAAGCCTGGTAGGCTGCAGTCCATGGGGTCGTTAAGAGTCAGATAGGACTGAGCGACTTCACTTTCACTTTTCACTTTCATGCGTTGGAGAAGGAAATGGCAACCCACTGCAGTGTTCTTGCCTGGAGAATCCCAGGGACAGGGGAGCCTGTTGGGCTGCTGTCTATGAGGTTGCACAGAGTCGGACACAACGGAGGCGACTTAGCAGCAGCAGTTCATATTAAATACTGTTATGTCTCTCCTACTCAATAGTATTTTATTACCATGGTTTCCATAAGGTAACAGTCCTCAAAAATTCTTTTAGTGTTTTTTCAAAAAACTAAGATCATGGCATTCAAGCCATCCCTTCATGGCAAATAGATGGGGAAACAATAGAAATGGTGACAGGCTTTATTTTCTTGGGCTCCAAAATCACTGAAGATGGCTACTGCAGCCATGAAATTAAAAGATGCTTGCTCCTTGGAAGAAAAGCTATGACCAACCTAGACAGCATATTAAAAAGCAGAAACTTTACTTTGCCCACAAAGGTCCATCTAGTCAAAGCTATGGTTTTTCCAGTAGTCATGTATGGATGTGAGAGTTGGACTATAAAAATAGCTGAGCACTGAAGAATTAATGCTTTTGAACTGTGGTGTTGGGGAAGACTCTTGAGAGTCTCTTGGCCTGCAAGAAGATCAAACCAGTCAATCCTGAAGGAAATCAATCCTGAATATTCACTGGAAGGATGGATGCTAAAGCTGAAACTCCAATACTTTGGCCACCTGATGCGATGGACTGACTCCTTGGAAAAGACTCTGATGCTGTGAAAGATTGAAGGCAGGAAGAGAAGGGGACAACAGAGGATGCAATGGTTGGATGGCATCACTGACTAAATGGTCATGAATTTGAGTAAGCTCTGGGAGTTGGTGATGGACAGGGAAGCCTGGCATGCTGCAGTCCATGGGATCTCAGAGTCGGACACGACTGAGCGACTGAACTGAATATTTACCAAGTGATTTTCTTTTAGCTCCTGTCAGATTATAGTGATGCTGCAGGAATATCTTTCTGAATAATACTTTTCAAAGTTGAAATTGTTCTCTTAGGCTAAATTTTTTAAATATTTGGAATCTTTAAAAAATTATATTTCCCTCTTACAGAGGATGTGTTTCTGCTGGAAATGGATAACCCAAGGACAACGCTAGTGTATGGCATTTTTACAACATCAAGGTAATTATTAAACAAATAAATTTTATGAGTTAAACAATAACATTTATTGAGTAATAGTAATTATAAAAACATTCTTTCAACTCTTTAATTTTACATAGCACTTAGGAGGCAACCCTCTCATTTTATTAATTTTGTTTAATTACTAAATGTATATAAGCAGAACTCACACTTTTGAAATAGTTTTGTATGGAGTATTTGTAAGAATTATATAATTTTTTCCTCAAAGAAAGGAAAATATGAGCTACAATGCGGGGATAATGTGTATGTTATATTGTTTTAAGGAAATAACTTGAAGACTCATGATACAAATAGAACTTGGCATTTCTATTATAATTTTTATTTCAGGAGCAATCTAAAGTGTTGACTATCAACACACTGAAACAGTTTTCATCTTCGATGTAACAGTATTTCATATTTTTGAAAATAGCTTTGTTTTCTAATATATCAGAAATACCCAGTCTCAATCATCACAGACTTCAAGACTGTCCAGCATCTTCTCACCCTTTCCTGTACGTTTTCCTGTGTACTATTTTATGCCAGGAATATTACCCAGCATTCAGTACAATACTCCATTTGTCATCTGACCAATTTAGAATGTACTTTTCATTAGACTATCAACTACAAAATGAAAGTCTAAACATTTTACTGTTCTTCTCCAGTGGAGGAAACATGGTATAATTTTCAACTTTAATGAACCATTCAAAGTAAAATTGATTATAAATCATGTTTACTTTGCCCTATCAGTCCTGGGTGTTCATTGGAAGGACTGATGCTAAAGGTGAAACTCCAATATTTTGGCCACCTCATGCGAAGAGTTGACTCACTGGAAAAGACTCTGATGCTGGGAAGGATTGGGGGTGGGAGGAGAAGGGGACGACAGAGAATGAGATGGCTGGATGGCATCACCGACTCGATGGACATGAGTTTGAGTGAACTCCGAGAGTTGGTGATGGACAGGGAGGCCTGGCGTGCTGTGGTTCATGGGGCAGCAAAGAGTCGGACAAGACTGAGCGACTGAACTGAACTGAACTGAAGGATACAAATAAATTTTATGAGTTTTTCTGACTTAACGTAATTTAATGAAACTTTTTTGAACCCTGTTGTTTTCTTCTGTGACTAATAGGGAACATTTACAACAATTTCTCCAACTACCATTTAGGACATTATAAGAGCACTTTTACATTAAAAGAATCTTAAAAAAAGGAGCTAGAGTGTTCCCTTATTAATAAGATTTATTTTGTGAGTTAAATTATGATAGGCTGTATCAATAGTGACTTAGAATTCAAATCATATTTTTTAATAAATTGTCAATTCTTTTTTTGGTGCTAAGACAAACTACTTAGAAATTTCTTTGATTTGTTCTATATTTTGGGCCAGATTCATTGAGTACTTTTTTATAACTTAATGTCTACTACGTTCATGGATGAAAGTAAATAAATGTCTTAATGCTTTTTATAACAACGGCTATTTCAAAAGTTTTTTTGCTTAACTTGTGTACCATAACATTCAACTTTTTATCATTGATTTTGCCATTTATTTTTAAGTTGTATTTAAATTTATCCATTTATTTTTGACTTTTTATTTTGCATTGTAATTGGGCTTTCCCGGTGGCTCAGTGGTAAAGAATCCACCTGCAAAATGGGAGACTACGGAGACATGGGCTCAATCCCTGGGTTGGAAGATCCCCTGGAGGGAGGAAATGGCAACCCACTCCAATATTCTTGCTTGGAGAACCCTATGGACAGAAGAGCCTGGTGGGCTATGGTCCATGGGATCACAAAGAAGCAGACACTACTGAAGCCTCTGAGCACGCATAGTTGATTAACAATGTTGTGATGTTTTCAGGTGCACAACATTATGACCAATACAATCACTTTTAAATTTAGGAGATAGTAAAATTAATATTCTTCTGTTTTCTTTTTTTTCAGCTCAGTTTTTAAAGGATCAGCAGTGTGTGTTTATCATTTCTCTGATATACAGACTGTGTTTAATGGGCCTTTTGCACACAAAGAAGGGCCCAATCATCAGCTGATTTCCTACCAGGGGAGAATTCCGTATCCTCGCCCTGGAACTGTAAGTATCCAGAAAATTTTCTTTGTTACTTTACTTTTTAGAAAGCTATAACTTACTAAGAAATGACTATCATGTTGATGTTAATTAAATACAAACATAAACCTACTGGTATACTCATTTTAATGTTTCAATGGATGAGTTCTTATACTTGGGATTTTACAAATATGTAAGTTATAGAATTCTATACAGTTTTTTTCTAAATGCTCTTGATATTAATAATAAAATCTCATTTATATTTTAAGACAGCTGGATATGTTAGATAGGGAAGAGATATTTTCCTAATTTTAATGGCATAGAAAATATAGCTTGGAAAATGGAAACATTTTGGAGGCAGTCTACTAATTTGAATTCAAGTTGCTTTTCACAATTTTTCTTTTTAAGAAATCTCATCTATTTTAATGAAATTATCCTCATGTGAGAATTGATTGAGTAATCAATCTGAAAAGCTATTTCAATTAGGAATATATTTAGTTAAAAATTATGTATTGTAAATTCTCAAGGAAATAAAATGGTATTTGTGAGCAAATAATGACAATGAAAGTGAGGTTATAGTTCAAAGAAAAAGTTTTGAGGTATTCAAATATAACCATGTCTTGAAGCATTGTACTATTAAGGGGTAGATTGAAAACTACTTTTTCCAGCTCAAGGTACAGACAGGGCACTGGCAGATTGGAACTGAGTTTTTCCAGGACAGTGGTCATAGTCATACTGTGTGTGTGTGTGTGTGCACGCTTGCACACACACTAAATCATATCTGACTCTGCGATCCCATGGACTGTAGTCCACCAGGAATGTAGTCCATGGAATTCTTCAGGCAAGAATACTGATGTGGGTTGCCATTTCCTTCTCCAGGGGATCCACCTGGGAAGACCACGGTGGCTCAGACAGTAAAGAATCTGCCTGCAATGCAGGAGATGTAGGTTCAATCCCTGGGTCAGGAAGATCCCCTGGAGAAGGGAATGGCTACCCTGTCCAGTATTCTTGCCTGGAGAATTCCATGGTCAGAGGAGCATCGTGGACTATAGTCCATGGGGTTGCAAAGAGGCAGATATGATTGAGGAACTAACACAGTCTTACTATTTGTTTTTAATTTGAATTATAATAATGCTGTGTTGCGACTAGGATATTGATTAGTTTCTGTCTCTGTAAAATGTTGTACATCACTCTCACTGACAGGAGATGTTACACAATTGACCTTCAAGAGGAATATAATTCTCTTATATTCTTGTATTTCATAAAATAAGGTTATATTTATAAAATGCATTGGATATAAGAATAATTTTATTTAAAAAAATCAAAGGAAAGTTATTAAAATAATATTTACTTGAACAAAATACTTTTCATTCTTATTTAAATAAGAAATTCCCTTGGTTAGTATGCTTCCAGACATTCATCTCTTATAAGTTTTACTTACTGCTGATTCACTTTATTTTTGTATTATTATTAGATTTTATTTGCAATATAACATTTATTTTTTTGTTTTTTAATCATGTTGAATGATACTGCTGTCAATTTTTTGACAAGAAAAATATGTACTGATAAGCCTTTAAAGAAGATGTTTATTCAAAATTAAAAGAGCTCAGGTTTGGTTCCCTGGCTAGGAAGCTCAAATATGTATTACTAACTTCTAATTAACTTTAGAAAGACTCAAAATTGCTACTTATCCATGAAAGTACTGAGTTTTAAAAAGCTAGTTAATCATGACTGGCAACAAAATCTTTCCATAGAATTTATAGTCTCCTTTTAAATGATCTCTCTTTGATGCTTATAGCTCAACAGAAGATGGAAGAAACATGTAACTATTTGGTATCACACTAGGAAAAGAAATCAAGAGCCATATCCATCTTAGGGTATTAGAGTGTATTAGATAAGAAACAGGTGGTTGGTAGTTTAGTCTCTATGTCATGTCCGACTCATGCGACCCTATGGACTGTAGCCTGCCAGGCTCCTCTGTCCATGGCAAGAATACTGGAGTGGGTTGCCATTTCCTTATCCAGAGGATCTTCCCAACCCAGGAATTGAACCTGGGTCTCCTGCACTACAGGCAGATTCTTTACCAACTGAACGAATTATATAAAAGAAGGGGAAGACAAATACCTTTCAAAATCCATCATGACTCAAGGCTCGCATTATTTCATTGAATGTAGTTCATGTATTTTCAAATTATTCACTGATAACATATCCAAAGATACGTCATATTTTTGAGACTGACTTGCTATTTGAATTGGATCAAATCACTGTTTCATCTTAAATCAAAAAATTAAGAGATGGTTGTGATTGCATTTGTTTTCATCAGTTATTCTATTGAACAAAATACATGTGGGATTAATACAGGAGCAATTGATTTGTAAACTGAATAAAATTCCATTTTTTCCCATAAATCCTTAAGATAAACACCTCAGATACACATAAAGGAGAGCCATGCCAAGTAAATAACGGTTTGCGGCCTCAGAGCTCTATGAGTGCTGGAGTCAGCTTGTACCTGACTGGAAAGAAGAAATTGCATTCACCTCATCTCAGTCAAAGAGTTCACAGTAGCAATATGAAATCAGTCATGGATGGAGTCCTACATCATGGAAATTGACGATGTTACTAATTAGGATTTTTTTTTTCCCCTGAAGAAAACCACCCCCATTGGTCCCGCAGTGCCTCATAAGACTCTTCACCCAGTGGCAGCTCAAAAAGACTCTGAGAATGACAGTGAGAAAAACATTCATGTCAAACTTCTATTGTACATAAAACGTGAGAGTAGATAATTCCTTTTTAGTAAAGCAAGTAAACCACTGCCAAATTAGAAAATTCTGCTAAAGTCCCACTTTGCATTATTTCTGAGCTCCTAAGCATAAGCATTTTTCCTCTTTCAAAGCAGTGTGACATAAGCCAGGACTTAGTGACACATCTGGAGCAGACTCTGTGAAAAAAGGGAGTGAGTTGTCAGTGTTTGAGACATATTTCTATAATGTGGTTGCTTACATCTGGTGTTGAGATCACAGCAGCTCCTTTAAAAAAAAAAAAAAAATGTTGTCAGATGAGTGATCCTTAGAGAATAAAGAAGGCTGGGTGGAGGAATAAACTCTGGAACTCCTCCTGGAAAAGCATACCTTCCTGAAGATTCAGTCCCTCCACCCTTTACTGAGCAAAACACCATGAAGTCAGCTCTCTGACTCAGAGCAGTATGCATATGTCTCTTTCCTAGGGTTTTAAGGTTTAATATCCCATTCATGTAGCCACAAGACTCACAGCCAAGTGACCCAAACATTCCTTTTTCTCTAGGGTTAAGAATGTTGCCTCTGAAGTCCTCCCAATGTAGGATCAACTATGATCATCATACTTTAATTCCCTATGTAGTCCAGTTGTTGGGTCAACCTCATAAATGTATGACTGGATTCTTAAACAAATGACACTAGCAGAAATCTGATACCCTCATTCTAATGTTCCCTGTAGGTGCTTCTTGTAAAGCAGGATTGATAGTTATGTTAGCAAACTGTCCCAACCAGCAAGCCCAAGTCAGTAGGAAGAAGCCTGCCAATTGTGTCATAATGTTTTTCCATAAGTAATACAAGTTTGTGGAAGAAACAGGACACCTTGGGTATGTTGCAAAGGGCAGCCAAAGACTGCAGATTCTCTCTGTGGCTGAGCTAACATATAACATTATTCTGATGCAACGTGTACAAGCTTCTGTAGAAGACTGTGACTGTGTTTGCTTACCCCATACTGTTAAAGCAGAACCTCATGAAAATGATCAGTTTTAACATCTGTTTATAAGTGTACGAGAACCATCTGCTTCATTCACTGTGCTTTGAATAGGTCTACAACCTGGTGCAGCAAAAGAACACAGAAAATGTATGATCTGCATAGTTAATAGTAGAAAAGGAGAAAGTTTTTTGCTGACACTTTTGTCAATTGCATGGATCTCCTGGTTGTTTTTGCAGTAGAAGCATTTCAGTTCCTCATAGATAATTTTAAAACATTGTTAGCATAGTTTACAATAAAATCCAACACATAAGGCATATAGACATGAAAAGTTAATTACATACTGTTTCACATAAGTATTCAAGGCATGTGAATAAAGCAAACAATAAATATTATTGAAATCTAGAGAAAAAAGAGATTGTCATGGGACAGTCTAGTTTGGAAAGGCATTTAAAAAATATATGAGATTGGCCTGGCCCTGAAGGGTAGTTAATGTGGATAATTTGAATAAGTAAGGAAGGATGTTTCAGGCAAAGGTTACTGTGTACATTACAAGGCAAAGATAGAAATTAATCAATGATGAGTCCTAGAAGCTCTTCATGGGCTAGTAGGACTGGAACAAAGGGCTCTTTTAAGTCATGGAGGATAAATACCAGAAAGATGAGGGCCGGCTGGTGCATAAATTCAAGTCCGGTTATTTAATTCTTTGGACTTTAAGTAAAGGGTCCAGTTTACCAAGGGTTTAAACATAAGATCAATTTCTCTCAGAACACAAGTTTCAAAGACTAATACTAGAAACCAGCCCAAATTCTAGAATATCATTTATTTATGTCCATGTATTTATCCATATGCCATTTGTCCTTCAAGTGTCAGGTCAAGCTCCTTTAGAACGTGCTGGTTACCCTTTCTGTAACTAGTTTTACCTTTGTTTTCTGTTACCTGTCTTTAGTGTCAGTTCCTACTTCTTCCCTTCACTTTGTGATTCATGATTTAGGATTGCTCCAGGCATTATAGTTGCCAGAATATTCCAAACTATTTTTGAAATCTCTAAACCTCTTCACTAACTCTGGCAGCCTTAAGTTCTCTAATAAATTCATTTTACAAATATAGGTTCTTATTGATTGTGAATCAAACTCTGTTTTTATTTTACATTTATCTTAAATTATATGTCACAATTGTTATGTTACTTTGAATATGTCCATCTTTCTTACTAGAACACTTGTGTCTAGAAGACAGTGGTTGCTTCCTATCCTTAAATTCCCTGCTGATCACTTCAAAATGCATTTTGAATAAAAGCTGTCAAAAAAAATTGATATATGAATTGATATTAATTGATTTGATTCAGTTCAGTTCAGTCTCTCAGTTGTGTCCGACTCTTTGTGACCCCATGAATCACAGCACGCCAGGCCTCCCTGTCCATCACTGATTCCCGGAGTTCACTCAAACTCATGTCCATCAAGTCGGTGATGCCATCCAGCCATCTCATTCTCTGTTGTCCCCGTCTCCTCCCACCCCCAATCCCTCCTAGCATCAGACTCTTTTCCAGAGAGTCAACTCGTCGCATGAGGTGGCCAAAGTATTGGAGTTTCAGTTTTAGCATCAGTCCTTCCAATGAACACAGGACTGATCTCCTTTAAAATGGACTGGTTGGATCTCCTTGCAGTACAAGGGACTCTCAAGAGTCTTCTCCAGCACCACAGTTCAAAAGCATCAATTCTTCAGCGATCAGCTTTCTTCACAGTCCAACTCTCACATCCATACATGACCACGGGAAAAACCATAGCCTTGACTAGACGGACCTTTGTTGGCAAAGTAATGTCTCTGCTTTTTAATATGCTATCTAGGTTGGTCATAACTTTCCTTCCAAGGAGTAAGCATCTTTTAATTTCCTGGCTGCAGTCAGCATCTGCAGTGATTTTGGAGCCCCCAAAAATAAAGTCTGACACTGTTTCCACTGTTTCCCCATCTATTTCCCATGAATTAATTGATTACTGAACACATTAATGCTGAAAACCAGTATAATGGGTGAGTGGATTAGGAGCAGACACTCAGGAATACCTAAGAATAGGAAGGAAATTAGAGGTACTTCCTGATAAGATACAGGCATCCTCATTGTTCCTAGCATTTCACTTTAGCACTTTAGTAATCAAAACACTTACAATGTCTTTACACAAAGAAAGGAATGCTTATCATTACTTGATAAACAGAAAGCTAAAACTAGAGGAAAACAAACACCTGAAGGGGAAATTTAACCAAAATTACTTAATGACTATTTGTAGAGCAAAATTATCCTTCCTATGAGTGAGACAGCAGCCCAGTTAATGGACAAAGGCTTTATTTCATAGTAACATGTGGATATTATATTTTCTTGAGGTTTCAGTACACATGCTTTCATATATCACAAGGTGAGGGATATGTTAATTGCATCTTATTTATACTTGACAGTTTTATACTGAGCAAACTCACAAATCCAGTTAGTCTGCAAAGGGTAATCAATTTTTGTACTTGTCACATAATTGTCATTAGTTCTTTGTCTTATCTGCAAGATTTAGGCAGTGAATCAGTGGAAAAAAATTAATATTGACTAAAGGAATTCTATAATTTTGAAAATAAACTTTTACTAGGACACATTGTTTCTAAGTAAAAAGTTTATTGTGAATATAATATAAAAGTCCCACATGGAGAACATTTGAATGAATATAAAATAATTGATCTCAGTTGATTTATTTGGGTTACCCATTTAATAACTGGGCTTCCTGGATGGTTCACTAGTAAAGAATTTGTCTGACAATGCAGGAGACCCAGGATACCGAGATGCAGATTCAATCCCTAGGTCGGGATGTTCCCCTGGAGGAGAAAATGGTAACCCACTCCAGTATTCTTGCCTGGAAAAATCCCATGGACAGAGGAACCTGGAGGGCTACAATCCATAGAAGTCGCCAAGAATTGGACACGACTGAGCACACACAACATTTAGTAACTATGGTTGTGAGTGACTTAAACATAATTTTTAGCTAAATTTCAGTTACCATTAAGTAAAACCCAGAAACTTGCTTGCTTGCTTGCTAAGTCACTTCAGTCGTGTCCGACTCTGTGTGACCCCATAGATGGAAGCCCACCAGGCTCTCCCGTCCCTGGGATTCTCTAGGCAAGAACACTGGAGTGGGTTGCCATTTCCCTCTCCAGTGCATGACACGTGTAATTTAATAAGACTATGAAAGTAATTGCTAGCTGGAAATTATAGAGATTGCCTAGTAATCTATGCTAACTTTGGATAATCCTGGAATTTATAAAAACAATACTTGCAAATATTTAAGGCGACAACTCAGGAAACCATCCTTTAAATGGTGTTTTTGGAGGGGCTGGAGCTATTTGAATCGCCCGTGCATTTGTACTTTCCATGTTTTCATTCAGTGAAAATTCATGATCCACAAGCATCTTCTGGTTGTTGTGTTTCCCTCTCTCCACTTTGTGTGAGAAATGACAGTAGAAAATACCCATAACGCTACATTTTTCAGAAGTATGGAACACACTCATCAGTTTAGAATACACTCACATGGAATTGTTTGTCCTCGTTTGGTCTTTTATTGTACTTAATTTATAAATATGCATATTTAAATATAATACTTTGGCCTAAAAAGCATATGAACCCTAGATGAAAGTCTTGTTAATGGGATAATGAATGAGAAGCTTAGTTTTATCACTTGTCTCATTATCTCTCTTTAGTGAAGTAATTTAATTGCTCCTTATGCTTTTCTACAAAAAGTGAACTATATTTACTGGTCCTATAAAATATTCCAGTAATGTTAACTGCTTAAAGTTAGTCTAAAAATTGCATTGCTGCTGCTGCTGTTGCTAAGTCACTTCAGTCGTGTCCAACTCTGTGCGACCCCATAGACAGCAGTCCACCAGGCTCCCCCGTGCTGGGATTCTCCAGGCAAGAACATTGGAGTGGGTTGCCATTTCCTTCTCCAATGCATGAAAGTGAAAAGTGAAAGTGAAGTCACTCAGTCGTGCCCGACTCTTAGCAACCCCATGGACTGCAGCCTACCCAGCTCCTCCGTCCATGGGATTCTCCAGGCAAGAACACTGGAGTGGGTTGCCATTTCCTTCTCCAATGCATGAAAGTGAAAAGTGAAAGTGAACTCGCTCAGTCCCATCCAACTCTTTGTGACCCCATGGACTGCAGGACGCCAGCCCTCCCTGTCCTTCACCATCTCCCGGAGTTTACTCAAATTCATGTCCATTGAGTCAGCAATGCCATCCAACCATCTCATCCTCTGTTGTCCCCTTCTCTTCTTGCCTTCTGTCTTTCCCAACATCAGAGTCTTTTCCAATGAGTTGCCTCTTCACATCAGATGACCAGAGTTTTGAAGTTTCAGCATCCATCTTTCCAATGAAAATTCAGGATTGATTTCCTTTAGGATTGACTGATTTGATCTCCTTGCAGTCCAAGCGACTCTTAAGAGTCTTCTCCAACACACAGTTCAAAAGCATCAGTTCTTCAGTGCTTAGCTTTCTTTATGGTCCAGCACTCACATCCATTCATGACTACTGGAAAAACCATAGCTTTGGCTAGATGGACCTTTGTTGGCAAAGTAATGTATCTGCTTTTTAACATGCTGTCTATTTTGATCATAGCTTTTATTCCAAGGAGCAAGCGTCTTTTAACTTTGTGGCTGCAGTCGTGGTCCGCAGTGATCTTGGAGGCCAAGAAAATAAAATCTGTCACTGTTTCCATTTTTTCCAGTTTTTTAAAGATTTCAGTTTAAGCTAGCTTTTTCACTGTCCTTTTTCGCCTTCATCCATCAAGAGGCTCTTTAGCTCCTCTTTGTATTCTGCCGTTAGGGTGATGTTATCTGCATATCTGAGGTAATTGCTATTTCTCTTGGCAATCTTGATTCCAGCTTGTGTGCATCCAGTCGGGCATTTCACATAATGTACTCTGCATAGAAGTTAAGTAAGCCAGGTGACAGTATACAGCCTTGACATACACCTTTCCAATTTGGAACCAGTCTGTTGTTCCACATCTAACTGTTGCTTCTTGACCTGCATACAGGTTTCTCAGGAGGCAGGTAAGGTAGTCTGGTATTCCCATCACCTAAAATTCCACATTTCTGTTTTCTGTTGAAATTTCACCACACTAGGTTTATATTCCTGCATGGAAGCAGTCACCTAGAAATAAGTATTCACTGCCACATTTGAATAAACTGCAATTTTCATTTATTACTGGCTGTATCATATCTTGCTATTCACCACAGATGCTGTACCCATTTCTGTTGATCAGGAAGCTTGATTTGTTGCTTTCCTTTCAATTTGTACCTCGTTGGACATTGGAAGGACTGATGCTAAAGCTGAAACTGCAATACTTTGGCCACCTCATGCGACGAGTTGACTCACTGGAAAAGACTCTGATGCTGGGAAAGGTTGGGGGTGGGAGGAGAAGGGGACGACCGAGAATGAGATGGCTGGATGGCGTCACCGACTCTGTGGACATGAGTTTGAGTGAACTTCGGGAGTTGGTGATGGACAGGGAGGCCTGGCGTGCTGTGATTCATGGGGTCACGGAGAGGCAGACACGACTGAGCGACTGAACTGAACTGAACTGAACTGAAAGAGGATAAATGAAAACTAGAGCAATAGTGCTTTTGTTTAAAAAAATATAACCAAGTAATTTTGTTTCTGAAAGTAGAGATATTGACAGTGTTTGATAGGGTTAGACAAATAATGTTTTATGTGTTAAGAAAGATTATACGTTGCTCATATAACTTGATACTCAGCTCCTATTAGTGCATGTGTTCAAGTTTCAAGCTTCAGCACCTCCCAGCCTGCCCTTGAGTTTGTCCTCAGGTGACTTGTAAATGGAATCCTCTTCTCGGAAATCCTTGTCTTGCTAGAACTGCTGAAACTGTCCTGCAGTCATTTTTAGGTCTCATTATTGCTTTCTCTCTGCCTCTTTATACCTGATGCTCTTAATCTTTCCCCTCCTCACCAGAACCAATGCCCCTGTTTCATATAGCCCCTACACCAAAATTGGATGACAGATATAATAGAGTATTTCACTCATCCAACTACTCTGTCAAATATCTAATATTTGTCAGCTTTATTATAGGTCTGATGGTGAAATAATGAACAAAACATGCCCAGTTGAGAATAATTCACGACTTACCTTCTAGAGGAAGAAACAGACAATAAAGATACAAACAACAAATATATTACACACCGGTATATAGAGCCGTGAAAAAAAAAATAAAGCAAGCTAAGGAAATAAGAGGGTGGAAATGGTGATGGGGAGCAATTTTTATATGTCATCACCTTAAAGGAAGTTACTTTTGAGCTGAGAACTGATTGAGGCAACAGAGAAAACCATGGAGTTGTCTGGAGAAGAGTAATCCAGGTAGGGAACAGCAAGTGCCAAGGTCCTGGATGGGCAGCTGACTTGAGGCTCAGGAAGAGCAAGAACCAAGGCCGTGGTAGACGCGATGCAGCCCAGACATTCAGGAGCTTATAGCCATGCTTAGTTGTTGGGATTTTATTCTGAGAGTAGTTGAAGTTACTTGAGTTTTCCAGAGGGAAATTACCAGGTGTATTGACCATATCCAAACCAAGCTCCAATTTCAGAGAGTCCTCTTTGGTAGGGAGGGGATCAGATGGAATGAAACTCTTGCGTTGAGTTCTGATTGAATGCGATAATGATAATCTATTCTAGCCAGTAGCAGCATTAGTGGAGAAGGAAATGCAACTAACTTCAGTATTCTTGCCTGGAGAATTCCGTGGACAGAGGAGCCTGGTGGGCTACAGTCCATGGAGTCGCAGAGTCAGACACAACCGAGCAACTAACACACAGCAGCATTAGATTATATCCACAAGAGCATTTTTTTCTAGCAACACTGAATCTGGCACAGGATAAAAAATATAAAAGTGATGGACGAGAAAGGTGATAAGTTATATCATGAACCGAATGACATCAGCTTCACTCTGAAAACAAACAGGACAGGATACATGGACTTAGCCTATTTAAATGATCAAATTATATATATTGTATGTTTATTTTCTACAGATCGTACTATGTATAATCATGCTGTTTTTTTTTCTCAATAGGTAGCAAATACACTTACAACAACATGAACTTCTAAGTATTTTGAAAAATAGAGGTCTCTTGATTATTATTAACATTAAGTTGCAATTGTATTAACTTAGTCCTTTTAAAAATATTTTTTTAGTGCCCAGGAGGAGCATTTACACCCAATATGCGAACAACGAAGGAGTTCCCAGATGATGTTGTCACTTTTATTCGGAACCACCCCCTCATGTACAATTCCATCTACCCAATACATAGAAGACCTTTGATTGTTCGTATAGGCACTGACTATAAGTACACAAAAATAGCTGTGGATCGAGTGAATGCTGCTGATGGTACATACAATGTCCTGTTTCTTGGAACAGGTAAGTATTTTAGCTAAAACTACTCTTAATATGTAGTAAAAGAACATGGTTGTTGAGGGCATGATATTGAAATCAGAAAAACTCCAGTGTTTGCTTCTGTCTGACTCTTAGGTATTAAATGTCCCTGTGTTTCAGTTTCTGCATCTGTAAAATGGAATTAAAATAAATTACTTTATGGGATTGTTGGGAGGAACCAATGTCTTAATATTAACATATGTAAAGCACCTTAAACAGTTCCTGGCACGTGATATGGTGAAATAAGGTAATGAAGTAAATGAAGGGATGGGAATTTTTAAACATGAGTGTCCCCTCAGCTAAAACAAATTCTGTGACCTCTTCATAAACACATGGAGCCATCTATGCTTTCCTGCCATCTCGACGACATTTCTTTATCAATTACATTTTTTTTTACTTTTTAAAAATTTATTTATTTTTTAATTGAAGGATAATTGCTTTATGGAATTTTGTTGCTTTCTGTCAGACATCAACATGAATCAGCCATAGGTATACATTTGTAATATCAATTACATTATTACAAACTTTATTCTTCCATTTCATCCTTCCCTGAAACCTTGGCTTAGCAAACTTATGCCAGCATAAGAAATCAGGCCTGTATGTTCACTTACCTCTACCTCTGCTGTACTGCTGATTTTGCCAAGGTCTTTAGTTTTCTCATGATAAGAAAGTCCAATATCCTTTAACCATTAAAATGCCTCCATGCCCTTGTATCATTTGATATTGTAGAATCACTCTTGTTGCTTCAGCCACAAGTCACATAATTTTCCTTTATCTTCAACAGTTCCCTCTCAGTCCCTTCTTTAATCTGACTTCCATCTGCCCGTGAGTTACGTATTTACTGAGGTTCTGTCCACAGTCCTCTTCTTTTAACATATTCCTTGGCCATCTCATTCACTCATTTGGTTTTAATTAGTCTGTGCAAACAAATCCCAAATGTGTTTTTTTTAGTCTTTGCAATTTCATGAGTTCAGTATTAGTATTTATAATTTATTATTAGGTAGCAGAAGTTGTATGACCCATTAACATTTCAAACAGCATGCTTCAAACTCAGTTTATTCACTTATAAGACTGCTTAACCAATGCTTAATCTAGTTTCCCATGTTTGTATTCATTGCTACGCATGCCTCTCAAGGGTCTATTTCTCCTTGATATGTCATTCTCTCTAGATATATTACAGTTCTTGGTAAATTCAGTAAATATCTGTCAAGATGAATTGAAAATCATAACTATATCCATTGCTTCTCATACAATGGAATGAATTCATAACTGATTGCAAAAATTAATCTTTGTTTGCTTCAAAACTGTGTTTTCAAAAAATGTTGTCTCCATATAAATAACTGCAATCTTTTAGCCTTGATTCAGATCATCCACTGTGGACTTTGCATTTTAAAAAAAAACTTTTTTTTTCCTGAATTTGTCGTTTGAGTTACACCTGTCCCTAATGTTTCATAGCACGTAGGAAAAAATGACTGTTTTCTTATTTTCTTTTTGAAGTCAGTCTTAAATGTGGACCCTTTTCCCAGTTTTATTGAGATATAATTGACAGACATCACTGTATAAATTTAAGGTGCACAACATAATGGCTTGACATATATCTTGTGAAATGATGATTGCAGTAATTTTAAGTATCCATCATATCATATAGATACAGTAAAAAGAAAGAAAAAAAATATTTTCCTTCTGCTGAGAACTCTTAGGATTTACTGTCTTAACAACTTCCATATGTATCATGCAGCAGTATAACTATAGTGCATCCCGTAACTGTACAGGTGTAGAGTATATCCCAAGTACTTATGTATCTTAGAACTGGAAGTTTGTACCTTTTGATTGCCTTCATTTAATTCTTCCTCTCTCCACCTCTGAAATGAATGTGGTTTGTCATTTTGTTTTTGCTTTTTTGTTCCATATATAAGTGAGAGCTTAGCGTAATGCCCTCAGGTTCCATCCATGTTGTCACAGATGGCAAGATTTCATTCTTTTTATGGCAGAATAATATTCTGTTGTGTTTTAAACCACACTTATTTTTACTTTTTTAAAAATTAACCTTGAATGAAGTATAGTTGCTTTACTTTATAATGTTGTTAGTTTCTACTGTATAGCAAAATAACTCAGCCATATATACAAATATATCTCCTCCCTTTTGGATTTCTTTCCCATTCAGGTCACCACAGTCAGTACATTAAGTAGAGTTCCCTGGGAAGAATGGGAAATTGAGATTGAGGCATATACCCTGTTGATACTATTCTGTATAAACTACATATCTGTAAACAGACATTTATGTGACTAATGCTGCAGCGAACATGGAGGTACAGACATTTTCTGCTGTTAGTGTTTTTGTTTCTTAAAGTTGGACCCTGATGTCACATTTAGGTTGTTTTTTCATGAAAGTCTACATAAGATATACAGGTTTCATGGATGAAATTTTCTAGTCTTTAAAAATTGTCCAACAATATTCATTTAGATAGAAAGCAGTGAGAAACATACCTTGGCACAAGTTCCTAGACTTTTCTTACTACATAAGTATCTGGCACCTTTACTCAGACATTTTTATATTGGTATTTAAACATGTGTCATTTTCAAAAACAGTATTTAGGCATATGTTTTTAATTGTAGTGGAAAGCTCCACTAATCACTGCTTACAAAACCACATAAGTCTCTTGAAGATTGTATTCTAATAGGAAAATTCATGCTGTGAAATGCCTCTGCCAAGAGCATCTTTCTGGATAGATGGTAACTCACTTAACCATTGAACCTAATCCTCATGGTTATATCAGATCACATTGTAATTTTTCAAAAGTGATTTCAACTTACCTGAAACTCTAACAAACAGTATATTGTTATGAAATATTTTCTACCTGAGTAGATCTTGAATTTCTGGTGAAATTTCTTCAAAAGAAAGTTCTCTATGTTTGTTTGCTACTGAAAGCAAAGAAAATATGCTTTTCTGAAATAAAACTTGGGCGAATCATGGTTCACTATTCCCAGAATTTCTTAACTTTCTGTTTTTAAATGTGTTAGGAAGGATTATAGCATGTCTTTTGTGTTGTCAAATCCCCAAGTACCAAACAGCCCTTTAGTTGTTATAAATAAGTAATGATGCTTCAATTATTGCCACAATTAAGCAAGCTTCTCTCATGGCTTCCCTTTTCTCTGGATCTTCATGGAGAATTAAAGGGAATTTGATGAAGATATTGTCAAAAAAGTTGCCATAGGAAAAACTTATGTGACAAGTCATTGAAATGCAAACGGGATATCTTGTAACTGTATCCACTTTGAATAACAGGAATGATTTGTAGTTCACAGAATCTCTATGATAGTACAGGCTGAATGCTTGGTTACTTTTACACTTAGTCTTTTACAGTTTACTGCTCTGGCTGAGGTTGAGAGGCTGGTATTCTGGCCTTCTACTCGTCTAGGACTGCCTCATTATTTTCTGTGTACTGTGAGCTGCCAAAATAAACAAACACATACATACATAGGTACATGTATGAGTCAATAAATGCAATGAGGGAGGAAGGAAGGGAGGGAGAAAGAAAGAAAAGTAAATTTTGTCCTGTCATCTTTTATTTCTTAGTTTGCATTATCCACGTCTAGTCTATGGGTGAGGTAGCCCACAGCCTGCTGCAAATATGGTCTATAAGCTAAGAATGATTTGCATTTTTTAATGACTGAAAGAAAAATGGCAAAAATAATATTATATGAGCAGTGAAAATTGTAAGATTTTTAGGTTTCAGTGCCCACAAATAAAGTTTTATTAGAACACAGCCACATTCATTCATTTACATTTGTCTGTGGCTGAGTTTGTGCCACAAAAGAGTTGAGTACTTGCCAAAGAGACCACTCAGCCCATAGAGCCTAAATTATTTGTTATTTGACCTTTAACAGAAAAAGTTTGATGACTTTTGTTTAATAACTGTATAATTGTAGAAAAATTAAGACTTCTGAAAGAAGCTATTGTCTAGGATGTAACTTTAATACAATAATTTATAATGATGCTTCATACAAAAACATCAGGAGAAGGCAATGGCAACCGACTCTAGTACTCTCGCCTGGAAAATCCCATGGACGGGGGAGCCTGGTGGGCTGCTGTCTATGGGGTCACACAGAGTCGGACATGACTGAAGCGACTTAGCAGCAGCAGCAGCAGTATTATTTGATATTTTGTGGAATTTGAGGTTTGGGATTTTTTTTTTTTTTGAGATTAATTTTTATTGTTGATTGGTATTTTTACATTCCTTAGTCTATTTTTTCCATCTTTAGGAAAGAATATAATATAGCAGGCAAATATTCTCATAGGATTAACATTTCTGTTTTAACTTTGCCACCTACTGCTTATATCCAGGCTATTTGTTCAAAGTTGACTGTAAAGTACAGGGAAGAGATTTGCCTGTTTCCCTTTTTCATAACTCTGGAGTTATGAAAATAGTTAAGTGTCTGGGTCAAATTTAGATACATTTTGTCAAATTTACATTTTTAGCACTAAATATGAATCAGAATGACATGTAGTTTCTGATGAAAGAGAGAGAATTCTTGTGAATGAATGTTAGAGGTTTAGGATGATTTAATACCATTATGATTTTTTAGTGTATGGTCGATACATGTCATGCTTTGCCAAAATTTTTATATAGTATGTACTGCTGCATGCTTCGTACTAGCTTCTGTTTAACTGGATGATTACTAAGTTTGACTGTTGGCTCCAGTAAATCCTTTGAAAATGTGGAGATTTGAAGTGTGTGCCACATATGTGACTAAAACCTTAATATGTTCGCCTTGCAGCATTACAGGATCACTGCCTTTATAGTAACTAACCAGTTCTGACAGTCACATCTTTTGAAATGTACACCTAATGAAATGCAGAGCTAGGCATTTTGATTTTTACAGAACTCCCTAAACTAAAAACACCCAAGATGTAAAATTTGATAGCTGGAGCCATGCATTTGACTTCAGAAAAGACGACTATCAGTTGTAAACTGTGCGTGTCAGTCACTCTAAGGATAATGTCTAGACTTCCCCTTTGCTTAGAAGTAAGGAACAAATCCCTTTATAAGTCACTGGTTTTTAATAACATTGTGGTTCACTGCTTTCCAAAGCACAATCTAGAAACATCTGAGAGTTTACCAGGGATTCTACAGGGATTGTCACAGCAGGAAATACTAATAGAACAGAGGGAAATGATGACTGAAATGAAAGGGGAAAGATGATAAATCATGCTGTAGTGACTGCTTGATCGTGTAGAAGAGTAGCAAAGGCAATATGTGAAGAGAAAAATATGCAAGAGAGCCCAGATAGTGATTGTTAATCTAGAGACAAATGTTCTTATTTAAATTTTACTTTAAAAAAACAGTTTACTACGAATAAATATATGATAATTGCTGAAAATATTTTTCAAAAAGCATCTTTTCCTTTAAGCTACTTTTCAGAGATACATTCTATTAAAGATAGTGTGAAATCTCACATAATCATTATACGAATTTTGGTGTTGCTAGTTTGCCTGAATTACTCATTTATCTCTTTAATATGCTACTTCTTATGCAAATAAGTACACTTTTTCAAGTTTTTGAACTGTTTTATTACTAGTATAGTGATGCTAATTAAGGTTATTTACAATGCTTATCTTTTGCCAGGTATGTTATTGAATCTCATCCAAACCTTGTAGTTACCCTGTGAGGAATTGTGAGAATGTAGACTCCATTGAAAGCAAGGATATTTGTCTGATTTATTCACTGGCACATCCTCAGAATAGCACATCACTCAGAGTTGCCACTCAGTAGACATTCTTTGAATGAACGAGTGAATGAGTTGCACTTATCCTCCACCATGTTTAAACGGAAGCTCAGATAACTGAAGATCACATTGATATTGAGTGTATAATACAACCGGAATATAACCTTTTGGTATCTGATTTCATATCGTGAGCATTTATCCTCTTCAAGTTAATTATCTCATCTACCATCACGACTTTATTTACCTTTTATGAAGTTAAGGTAATTTCATTTTGTTGTCATTTAGTCACTATGTCGTGTCCAACTCTTCTGTGACCCCAGTGGACTGTAGCCCGCCAGGCTCCTCTGTCCATGGAATTTCCCAGGCAAGAATACTGGAGAGGGTAGCCATTCCCTTCTCCAGGGGATCTTCCTAACCCAGGATCAAACCCGCATCTCCTGCATTTCAGGCGGATTCTCTTACTGCTGAGTCACTAGGGAAGCCCCCATTGTCTCATTTTACTGTGAATTAAATGTTTCCTTCACATATGTCAGGAGATATTGCTGATGTGTTGACATTCAACATTAGCTCAGCACTGCTTTGTTAGAATAACATCACTCACTTTTGCCCATCCACACATTGTCACCAAGTCGTATGTGTGAAAGAGATACATCTTACCATGTGACAGAGAAAACCTGGAACAGACTGGATCTGTATGTGAATTATCCAGTTAACCTGCGAATCTCGTATCTTTTTATGTCAGCTGCCATATATTTAGGGTTGAAGGAGGTAATATTTTGGGGGGAGAGGAGAGTACTGAAATGGAAGAGTAATTCATCTCACGTTTTGATGTATTACTAAATCTTTGTGCATTTTAAAACTTGTGCCTTTCAGCAGATGAGATGGCAATGATATGCTCTTTATTACTGGTGCTTTTACTATTTATTCACTAATATAAAACATCTGCAAACAAACCTAAATCCTGTATGTTGCCTTCATTTTAACCCTCACTCTTTCATGAATGTAAGAAAATTTTCTAACCCAAAGACATTAACTTATAAAGTCTTTTGTCTGTGTTTTAATAAGAAATAATCACACTATGTTCTTGTTCCTGATGCACTGCCAAGTTTCCCTGAAGCAGACTTAGCAGCCTTTGTCCCTTGGAGAAACTCTCATAGCCTATTACTCAGCCTGGCCAGCCCCTCTATGTGACTACCTAAGGAGGTGAATAGCCAGGTGTCAGTTGTGGGGGTGGTCTTTGTTGAAAGCCAGTTTTGTTTTGAAGTTTTATGGAACTGAGAAAAGTTTTCAAATTGTTGAAAATGAAAAGAGAGATTTAATTTAGAATATGAAGTATAATGTGAATTGAACCAAAAATGTTTGAAAGTGGATTTTCTGAGGTGAGTCTGTGTATTAGAGTCATAAATGTTTTCCTTAGTTGTATGCCTATTTTCTCTTTCACTAATGTAGTAAGCACAATAATAGTCCCCCAAAGATTATATCCTAATCCACGGGAACTGCTCTCTCTGCTCAGGGTCCCACAAAGCCACAAAGTGTAAACCAGACTGCATTCCTTTCTGGAGTTCAAAATCTTTTCCAAACTCACACAGTATTTGGAAAAATTAAGTTCCTTCCTGATGCTGGGATGAGGTACTGCCTTTCCCTGCCATTGTCCATTCAAAAAACTGTTTGCTCCTTCTGTCTGCTAAAACAGAGTCTCATACAATGTAGCCTAATCATGGGATTGACATACTATCAATTTAGCATTATTCTGTGGTTTTAGAAGCAAGTCACACATCTACTCTTATTCAAGGGGAGAAGTTATACAAAGGGGTGACTTAGTAAGGCTCTTAGAGTAGGTCAGTCACTTCCCAGATACATTTATGTAGCTCCCTTTGGCATTGGTAGGGAGGATACATTACAGACAGAGAAAAAAGGCTGATGAGGAGACTTGGTTTTTTATAGACAAGAAATGATGAGAGCCTAAATTAAAACAGGTGCTAGAAGTCAGAAATTGAGAGGGATTACCAGAGATATTTAGGAAGAGGAAAGGACCTGATAATAACTAACTTGATTTGGGTAGAGTAGGCAGATGAAAAAAAAGTGCCTAGGGTGTTTTGTAAATATATGGTCTGTCACAAGGATGAAAAGAAGTACAATTCATTGAACAAGGGACTATAGAATCAGCAATTGATTTGGAAAGTAGTGGATTCCTTTTGAAGGGGACGCCTGTCCTTTCCTATGACTTGTTATGATTAGAAGCCGAATTTCCACCTAAAATACATTATCTCATTAAAATCTCATAGCAACCGAGAGGGAATCATTATCCCCATTTTAGAACTGTGTAAACTGAGGCACTCCGGGAGTTGGTGATGGACAGGGAGGCCTGGCGTGCTTTGATTCATGGGGTCGCGGAGAGTCGGACACGACTGAGCGACTGAACTGAACTGAACTGAAACTGAGGCTTTGATAATTAAATGGCTAGCTTATGGTTGTGAAGCTATTAGAAACAGTAACTAAATTCCAACGAGGTCTGTCTCCCGCTGAGTTAGAGATTCTGTGGACCGCTCAGATGGATAAGTCAAAGAGGGTGTTGTTGTGGATACACTTCAGCAGAGAGGGCTGTGCTAGAGATGCAGATACAGAAGTCATTAGCAATATAGGTGTTAGCGGAATCCTTGACAGTTCTTGAGGTCACTCTAGGAACTGTGCAGATAAGGATTTAACTCTAGGGAGCTCATTTAAAAGGTAGGAAAAGTAAAGATTATCTACTAAGAAAATGGAGAAAAAGTGATCATAAAGTAACAGGGAAATAAGAATTAGTATCATGGTGACCTTGAGAAAAGAGAATAGCAGGCAGGAAAAAAGCCGTTGCCAAGATCATCAGATGTGACAGTTATATCCAAGTGCCCTTATAATATGTTCCTTTCCTCATTAGCCTGTCTTCTTGAAGACCAGTGAAGCTTGAAAGGAGAATAACCATTTCAGTGGAAAGAATGGGTTGTGAACAGGAGGAAGTAAGAATGGGTTAGCATGGGAAGTAACATGGGTTAGTATTGAGAGATGACTAAATTAAGAGGGAAACCCCCTTTTACCCGAGCACCCAAAAATATAGGCAGATGTTCTAGGCCAGCTTCTCAATGTGCTTTAGTCTTGGCAAACTATTGTAGAAACACCCATCATACGGTAAAACTGGTACAGAAAATAAACTAATTAATAGTGACCATAAAATCCATTAATCTCGGATGAGTAATTCTTTCTGCAAATTTTAAAGGATTAAATAGAGGTAGCTCCTTGCATTATTGGAAATTTAGTTGCTTCATCCTGTGTCGGTTCTATAAAACCTTGCATATTACATACACCTGCATGGAAGTCCATTTATTTTAAATTGATATTGTAAATAAAACTTTCATAATACAATACAACAAAGGATACTGAAAAGTAATATGTACAATTTGGTACACAATCCTAAAACATTAATGTTAGTGATTCCTAAGACTCTATTTGAGTATTCTTTTTAGCTGTGTCACCAGGAAATAATTATAATAAGCCATATGTTAATGGAGTATCACTTGGTCTAATATTAGATTTTTTTTCTAAGTCATTATAGGGAAAATTAGCTTCTAGAACCAGAACACATTATACTGTAACTTATTAAACATATTTTGCTACATCAGATATATCATTAATAGATATGTTGCATGAGGACCGAAACTTTAGCTGAAAAATAATCAAATCAAAAGTTTTAAATGGCACATTTTGCTATGTTCTATTTTTTGGTAAGTCTCAGCTAAATCAAAGCTTATAATTTAGTCACTCCTTATAAAATTGTCAGTTCAGTAAAATCATTGGCCTTAAAAGTTTGCCCTAGAAATCTACTTCTCCATTAATTTATCTAAGTATGTAACTCCCAAAGCTTTCCACAGCAGTAATGGATGCAAAGCATGTGCAAAATACTAGCTCCCACACATCCTAGCTCCTACACATGGTAGTGTGAAATGGGAAATTAAAATTCCCAAAGATATTCCTACAATAACTAATTCCAGTTATGTTTGTGATTTCTCCTAACCTTTGTTGAAAACAGAATAACTTGTTAGACTAGGCTAAAGATTAGGGAACATGGTTTAACTTCAAAAGGCCTATGTTTCAATCCTGCTTGGTACCATCTACCAGTTTTATGTCTGGGAGCAAATTATATAACATCTCTAAGCCTGCTTTTCTTAATTACACTACTTTATGGATGTATTTTAAAGATTAAACGAGATGATGTGTGCAAAACTTGGAGTGTACTGCCTAGCAATTGATAAGCATTTGACAGGTACATATATATATGTATCTATACAGTAGATATATATATTAATTAAAATCAATCATACTATCTATGAATATAAATATACATATTTATATTTGTGAATACACAAGTATTTTTTAATTCTGTAGCAAATTCTGATGCTATTAACTAGAATTAGCAGTGAACAAAATACACAAATGTCTCTTTAAAGTTCATATTCTTGTGGGAGGAAGCTGCTGCTGCTGCTGCTGCTAAGTCACTTCAGTCGTGTCCGACTCTGTGTGACCCCATAGACGGAAGCCCACCAGGCTCCCCAGAATTAGCAGTGAACAAAATACACAAATATCTCTTTAAAGTTCATATTCTTGTGGGAGGAAGCAGGCTATGAATAATATGTGCATAATTATTTTGCAGCATTACTTAAATTTGAGTACACTGTATTAGGAAAAGTAGAAAGGAAGCAAAACCTTTAATGACAGGTCATAGATGAATCTGCCTGGTATAAAAGAACAATAGGTAATTTATGTAACAGAAAAAGACTCACAATAAGGAAAGACAATTTCAGAACACTGAGAATAAAAGTATACTCTTTGTAAAGTTTATAAGGAAGGTTTGTATGGGATTTTGCCTTTGATGTTGAACAGCCTTGTCAGATCTGTAAAGCAAATACATATTCACATTTTATAGAAAACACAAAGGATTACAGGAGGCAGGATTGTTCGAGTTTACACCATTTTCAAGTTTAAGACCAGAATAAGAATAAAGGACACTATTGCAGGTTTGGGGAAACAGGTATATGTTCTTTTCAGTAGTAGTGTGGAGATTGCCATTAACTGGGCTGTTAATGAGCAATGTTTATCTACTCCTGAAAGCTAAATGCAAAAAGAACCATCATAGAGCACTTGTACTAAGCATCCAGCATATGGTAAAAAAAAGTACTAATTTGTTGTATTCCTTATAATGTAAATGACGTTCAGTGCAGTTCAGTCGCTCAGTTGTGTCCGACTCTTTGCGACCCCATGAATCATAGCACGCCAGGCCCCCTGTCCAACACCAACTCCCAGAATTCACTCAAACTCATGTCGATTGATTCGGTGATGCCATCCAACCATCTCATTCTCTGTCATCCCCTTCTCCTCCCACCCTCAATCCCTCCCAGATTCAGAGTCTTTTCCAGAGAGTCAACTCGTCTCATGAGGTGGCCAAAGTATTGCAGTTTCAGCTTTAGCATCAGTCCTTCCAATGAACACCCAAGATTGATCTCCTCTAGAATGCACTGGTTGGATCTCCTTGCAGTCCAAGGGACTTTCAAGAGTCTTCTCCAGCACCACACTTCAAAAGCATCAATTCTTCGGCAATCAACTTTCTTCACAGTCCAACTCTCACATCCATACATGACCATGGGAAAAACCATACCCTTGACTAGACGGACCCTGGTAGGCAAAGTAATGTCTCTGCTTTTTAATATGCTATCTAGGTTGGTCATAACTTTCCTTCCAAGGAGTAAGCATCTTTTAATTTCCTGGCTGCAATCAGCATCCCCAGTGATTTTGGAGCCCAAAAAAATAAAGTCTGACACTGTTTCCACTGTTTCCCAATCTATTTTCCATGAAGTGATGGGACCAGATGCCGTGATCTTTGTTTTCTGAATGTTGAGCTTCAAGACAACCTTTTCACTCTCCTCTTTCACTTTCATCAAGAGGCTTTTTAGATCCTCTTCACTTTCTGCCATAAGGGTCATGTCATCTGCATATCTGAGGTTATTGATATTTCTTCCAGCAATCTTGATTCCAGCTGGTGCTTCTTCCAGCCCAGTGTTCCTCATGATGTACTCTACATAGAAGTTAAATAAGCAGGGTGACAATATACAACCTTGATGCACTCCTTTTCCTATTTGGAACCAGTCTGTTGTTCCATGTCCAATTCTAATTGTTGCTTCCTGACCTGCATACAGGTTTCTCAAGAGGCAGGTCAAGTGGTCTGGGATTCCCATCTCTCAGAATTTTCCACAGTTTATTGTGATCCACACAGTCAAAGGCTTTGGCATAGTCAATGAAGCAGAAATAGATGTTTTTCTGGAACTCTCTTGCTTTCTCCATGATCCAGCGGATGTTGGCAATTTGATCTCTGGTGTCTCTGCCTTTTCTAAAACGTGCTTGAACATCTGGGAGTTCACGGTTCACATATTGCAGAAGCCTGGCTTGGAGAATTTTGAGCATGACTTTACTAGCGTGTGAGATGAGTGAAATTGTGCGGTAGTTTGAACATTCGTTGGCATTCCCTTTCTTTGGGATTGGAATGAAGACTGACCTTTTCCAGTCCTGTGGAAACTGCTTTGTATTCCACATTTGCTGGCATTTTGAGTGCAGCATTTTTATAGCATTATCTTTCAGGATTTGAAATAGCTCAATTGGAATTCCATCACCTCCACTAGCTCTGACGTTAGGCAGACTCAATAGCAGTGTCCTGAATTATACAGTAGCTTTTGTAGGTCTAATTTTAAATACTTACATTCTACTTTATCTTTTTTAGTAATAACCAGCACATGATTTTAATCTATAGCTTGACTTAATTGCATCTCTTAAATTATTTTTTATTGCTTGAGCAAAATGTTAATTTTTTAATCAGGAAAATAATGGATGAACAAAAAGAAAAATGAAGAAAAAGCAATCCTAGTTTATATTCCCTAATTGTACAGGGGACAGGGACCAAGACCATCCCCATGGAAAAGAAATGCAAAAAAGCAAAATGGCTGTCTGAGGAGGCCTTACAAATAGCTGAGAAAAGAAAGGAAGCTAAAGGCAAAGGAGAAAAGGAAAGATATAAGCATCTGAATGCAGAGTTCCAAAAAATAGCAAGGAGAGATAAGAAAGCCTTCCTCAGAGATCAATGCAAAGAAATAGAGGAAAACAACAGAATAGGAAAAACAAGAGATCTTTTCAAGAAAATTAGAGATATCAAGGGAACATTTCATGCAAAGATGGGCTCGATAAAGGACAGAAATGGTATGGACCTAAGAGAAGCAGAAGATACTAAGAAGAGGTGGCAAGAATACACAGAAGAACTGTACAAAAACGATCTTCACGACGAAGATAATCACGATGGTGTGATCACTCACCTGGAACCAGACATCTTGGAATGTGAAGTCAAGTGGGCCTTAGAGTGCATCACTACGAACAAAGCTAGTGGAGGTGATGGACTTCCAATTGAGCTCTTTCAAATCCTGAAAGATGATGCTGTGAAAGTGCTGCACTCAATATGTCAGCAAATTTGGAAAACCTAGGAATGGCCACAGGACTGGAAAAGGTCAGTCTTCATTCCAATCCCAAAGAAAGGGAATGCCAAAGAATGCTCAAACTACCGCACAATTGCACTCATCTCACACGCTAGTAAAGTCATGCTCAAAATTCTCCAAGCCAGGCTTCTGCAATATGTGAACCGTGAACTCCCAGATGTTCAAGCACGTTTTAGAAAAGGCAGAGACACCAGAGATCAAATTGCCAACATCCGCTGGATCATGGAGAAAGCAAGAGAGTTCCAGAAAAACATCTATTTCTGCTTCATTGACTATGCCAAAGCCTTTGACTGTGTGGATCACAATAAACTGTGGAAAATTCTGAGAGATGGGAATCCCAGACCACTTGACCTGCCTCTTGAGAAACCTGTATGCAGGTCCGGAAGCAACAGTCAAAACTGGTCATGGAACAACAGACTGGTTCCAAATAGGAAAAGGAGTGCATCAAGGTTGTATATTGTCACCCTGCTTATTTAACTTATATGCAGAGTACATCATGAGGAACGCTGGGCTGGGAGAACCACAAGTTGGAATCAAGATTGCTGGGAGAAATATCAATAACCTCAGATATGCCGATGGCACCACCCTTATGGCAGAAAGTGAAGAGGAACTCAAAGGCCTTTTGATGAAAGTGAAAGAGGAGAGTGAAAAGGTTGTCTTGAAGCTCAACATTCAGAAAACAAAGATCACGGCATCTGGCCCCATCACTTCATGGGAAATAGATGGGGAAACAGTGGAAACAGTGTCAGACTTTATTTTTTTGGGCTCCAAAATCACTGGGGATGCTGATTTCAGCCATGAAATTAAAAGACACTTACTCCTTGGAAGGAAAGTTATGACCAGCCTAGATAGCATATTAAAAAGCAGAGACATTACTTTGCCAACCAAGGTCCATCTAGTCAAGGCTATGGTTTTTCCAGTGGTCATGTATGGATGTGAGAGTTGGACTGTGAAGAAAGCTGATGGCCGAAGAATTGATGCTTTTGAACTGTAGTGCCGGAGAAGACTCTTGAAAGTCCCTTGGACTGCAAGGAGATCCAACCAGTCCATTTTAGAGGAGATCAGTCCTGGGTGTTCTTTGGAAGGACTGATGCTAAAGCTGAAACTGCAATACTTTGGCCACCTCATGCGACGAGTTGACTCACTGGAAAAGACTCTGAATCTGGGAGGGATTGGGGGTAGGAGGAGACGGGGACAACAGAGAATGAGATGGCTGGATGGCATCACCGACTCGATGGACATGAGTTTGAGTGAACTCCGGGAGTTGGTGATGAACAGGGAGGCCTGGCATGCCGTGGTTCATGGGGTCGCAAAGAGTCGGACACGACTAAGCGACTGAACTGAACTGAACTGAACTGAATATGAAACTAAATGTATTTCAGTGTTCAGAAGTATGTGAATAGGAAAAGGTAATATTCACATATATTAATATACTAGGTAAAATGGCTTGCAGAACCTTGAATCACAGTGAAATCCACATTACTATTGCTACAGTGAAACAGAGAAATCCTCAAACCAAGTATAACATATACAGGTTATAAGTAGCCTTAAGTAAGTGCAGGTCAGATTTTGTAACTAAAGTAGTTCAAGTTAGGACAGATTTTACCATCAAAGCAATTTAAAAAAAAGAAAGAAAAAATTTTGAAATTTAGAGCTGAAGAAAAAAGATTATAAGCCCACATTAAAAATACAGTGTCACCCCCTACTTATATAGAGAGATTATAAATTTTTTTTTACTCTGTAAGATATCACAAATATCTCTGCTTGGCATATTTGGGGAGAAGGGTGGGGTATTTTATTTTAGTATCACAATTCTCAGAAATATCGTTATTTACATTTTCTTACATTTATTGGATCAAAAAATTGGAAAACACAATTGTAGACTGATTTTATGTGTGGTTTGACCAAGGCCCCAGCTTCTTTTTGTGGAGTTTTTGTCTCTGTTCTCCTTAGCTGGGGGCAGGGTTAAGCTTTGTTCTTAGGTCAACTTTCTCATTTTTTCAAATGGCTGCAGAAATTCCAAAACATATCTATAGACCAACACTGATGGATACAGGTCATATTGGATTCTCTTTAATCTTCCTATGAACCTATGTTTCTATTTTTTATTATTTCCATTCAGACTAAACGACATCCTTTAGCATTTCTTCAAATGTAGGGAGTCTGCAGGCAAAAAAACTTCCAAGCTTTCATTTATCTAAAAATAACTGATTTCATCTTATTTTTTAAAGAATATTTTCACTGGATATAAAATTATGGGTTATCCTTTTTTTCTTTCAGTAATTAAAAAATGGTTATTTCATTATCTTTTGGTTCCATTGTTTTTAATAAAAACACAATGCCTTTTTTCTCTGGCTGCTTTCAGAGATTTCTTTCTGTAAATTTTCTTTTCGGCAATTTAAATATGATGTGACTTTTATATCTGTTTAGCTAAGATCTCATGGAATTCCTAGATCTACAACATATTAGTCTTCATTGAATTTGGGAAATTTTCAGCCACTATTTTTTCATATAGCTTTTTCTTCTCCAGTCTTCCCTTATTATCCTTTCAGAACTCCAATTACATGTACCATGGACAGGGAGGCCTGGCGTGCTGTGATTCATGGGGTCGCAAAGAGTCGGACACGACTGAGCAACTGAACTGAACTGAACTGAATACCATTTGATGATGTCAGCCATGCCCGAAAGACTGTTTTAATTTTTTTCTCTATGTTCTTGCAACTGGACAATTTATATCGATCTGGCTTCAAGTTCACTGACTTTCTACCCCAAAAAATTTGAATCTATAAAATTGATATTTTATTTTATCTATCATAAATAAGTTCTAAAATATCCATTTCATTTTTTATAGTTTTTATTTCTTGCTGAGTTTCTCATATCTTTTCATTTATTAAGGCCATATCTTCTTTTCATTCCTGTTTTGCTTTTAACTTTTTAAACATAGTTATAATAATTTATAATAGCTGCTTTAAAGTTGTTGCTTACTAAGTTCAGCATCTTGGATAATTTTACTTCTTTTTCTTCCTGAAGACCGTTCCCTGATTCATCCATTCTTTTCTCTTCCTCTCTCTCTCTCTCTTCATGTACAATACTTTTTGTTGTTCTTGATCCTGGACATTGTAGACAATACCTTGGCTTTAGGTTCAAGCATTCAGTTTTCAGCTGATCACCTTGAGTTTGTTAAGACTTGATTTACTCTCTGTTAAAATTCTAGTGCTCAAGTAAGTCACTCTAATTTAGCAGGACGCAAACTCCAAATTCTCTCCCTTGTATGTGTTTTCAGATCTTGGTTACAAGTAGTGTCAGGACAGACTTAAAGTACGTCTTAACTCTAGAACGTGGCACTTATTCTTATATCATCAGCCTTTTTGTGTCAGCTGGATACCAGAAGTTCTAACAAGGTGTCAGTGTGATCTGTATACTCTGATAGAGCCAGAACTACAGTTTAACCCAGCATTGCTTTTCTCCAGAGCTGCTGCACCCATAATTTGTCTGTTCCATACTCCTAATAGAAGCTGCAATCCATTAAGCCTTGGGAGTGTCATCCTGCAAATATATAGCCCAGGAATCAACCACAGACCCATAGGAGATTACCACGTGGCCTTCTAGAACCGCTTTTCTGGACAGCTTCCTCTCTTGATACTGTGTGCCACACAATTAGTTCACTTCTGCTGCCCTAAATTCTCAAACCTGCCTTCTCATCTCAGTGGGATGGCTCTGCTCTACTTGGACACCTGCCCTCTGCACCTCTGTTGAAAAATTGTTCCCAGGTAGAAGGTGGGGTAATCATGAAGACTACCTTGTGAATTTTTTTCTTCTTTTAGTCTTTTGCTGTCAGTTATTCATTACCTAGAAAGTACTATCCCTATAATTCATCCAGTTGTACAGTTATTTCTTGCAAGAAGGATATTCTAGTCATTGCATCATAACCAGCTACCATATTGCCATCCAGAAAGATTTTTCAAAATGCATTTCTACCAAAAGTGTATGAAAATACCTGTTTATATCCATACCGGCTCTAGGTTTAATATTATTTTAATGTTTGGAGATTAAGTAATTTTTTAAAATATCATGTATATAGATATACGGGCTTTCCTGGTAGCTCAGACGGTAAAAGCGTCTGCCTACAATGCAGGAGACCAGGGTTCGATCCCTGGGTCGGAAAGATCCCCTGGAGAAGGAAATGGCAACCCACTCCAGTATTCTTGCCTGGAAAATCATGGACCGAGGAGCATGGTAGGCTACAGTCCATGGGGTTGCAAAGAGTCGTACATGACTAAGCGACTTCACTTCACTTCATATAGATATACAGTTTTTAGATATATGTACTTTTTACATATATGTACACTTTTCTATACATTGTGTATATATATATATATACATTTTGATTTCCAAAATATCTGAAACTTTTTATTATAATTTTGCCTGAGGACTCTCCCAGAATACTTAAGTATATTCCAAATAAGTCATTAGTTTTACATATTCATAGAAAATATGTTGTTTTAGCTGAAATTAGGCAGAAAAAAAAATCAATAGATATTTGAAAATTAATTTAGCAGTGTTTTTGGCAATTACAGTTACCGAAAAATGAAATATGTTAGAAAGAATTACATTGTTCATCCTCTGTGATTTTCAAATGTTTGAGCAGATATATATTTATTTTTAAAGCTTATTTAAAATTAGCACTTCTAAAAATGATAAATCTGTGATCTGACATGGAAATAAACATCTAAATTTTTTGAAACTGACTAATTTTTTGAGTGAGGTGGACTGAATAACAACTACACTATGAGAAACTATTTGTAAAACAGGGCCTGATTTCTAAAAGAGCATGAGTGGTAGGTGCTTGGGAGTCAAATGAAGTTATGGTATTGACAAATAAACTTGAAAGTCACTGAATACTATATTTTCTTCACAATGCAGAAAAGTATTCGAACAATTCTGAAAAGTTCTGGAGTAAAGAGAAAAGAAACCTATTTAACTTATATTCAGTTCAGTTCAGTTCAGTTCAGTCGCTCAGTCGTGTCCGAATCTCCGTGACCCCATGAATCACAGCACGCCAGGCCTCCCTGTCCATCACCAACTCCCGGAGTTCACTTAAATTCATGTCCACAGAGTCGGTGATGCCATCCAGCCATCTCATTCTCTGTCGTCCCCTTCTCCCGCCCCCAACCTTTCCCAGCATCAGGGTTTTTTCCAGTGAGTCAACTCGTCGCATAAGGTGGCCAAAGTATTGCAGTTTCAGCTTTAGCATCAGTCCCTCCAATGAACACCCAGGATTGATCTCCTTTAGAATGGACTGGTTGGATCTCCTTGCAGTCCAAGGGACTCTCAAGAGTCTTCTCCAACACCACAGTTCAAAAGCATCAATTCTTCGGCGATCAGCCTTCTTCACAGTCCAACTCTCACATCCATAACTTATATTAGTACTAAAGAATTCTCAGGTATTAAAGAATCCGCCTGTCAGTGCAGGAGACACAAGAGACACGGGTTCCATCCCTGGGTCAGGAAGATCCCCTGGAGTAGGAAATGGCAACCCACTGCAGTATTCTTACCCAGAAAATTCCATGGACAGTGGAACCCCGTGGGCTACAGTCTGTGGGGTCGCAGAGTCTGACACCACTGAGCACACTGCACACAATTACTAACCAAGTTTATTTAACTCTACAAACTTTTTAACATTATCACACTCTGGGAGATGCAAAATAGAGAACATTTGGTGATATAGTCTCTCCAAGTACTTCCCTTCAAATAAAGATATTTGAGATGCCTTTGATGACTCAGTAGGTCTCTACCCAAGGTCTGAAGCTGCGTGTGTCACCATCACAGCATTTAAATTACCTATTGAGTGAGAAAAACTCTGCTAAGTGTGAGAAAATGTGCTAGATGACCTAGTTTAGGAATACACACACACACACATATATGTTGTAAATTGGGGGCGTGCATGAATAGAATCACCACATCTTAAAGATGTATTCACTAAACTCCTAATGCTGCTAAGTCACTTCAGTCGTGTCCGACTCTGTGTGACCCCCTAGACGGAAGCCCACCAGGCTGCCCCGTCCCTGGGATTCTCCAGGCAAGAACACTGGAGTGGGTTGCCATTTCCTTCTCCAATGTGTGAAAGTAAAAAGTGAAAGTGAAGTCGCTCAGTCGTCTCCGACCCCTAGCGACCCCATGGACTACAGCCTACCAGGCTCCTCCATCCATGGGATTTTCTAGGCAATAGTACTGGAGTGGCTTGCCATTGCCTTCTCCGTAAAACTCCTAATAGAAATTTTATAAACTTATGATTCAACTTTATTCTCAAGTTTTAAAAATACCGTTAAAAAATACTATTAATACTATATATACTAAAAATACTATTTAAAAAATACTATTAAAAGCATGTAGCAGCAGTTTGATAACATAATTGGAAAAAGAAATCTTTTATGAGTTTATACTGTAACTAATATGAACTAAAGCAGCCAAATGATAAGATCTAATTTAGAGATTAACAATGCAAGATTTCTCATCATCATATTATCTATAGAGGGTTCATTTACTAAACCAAGCTTTTGCAGTTCTTTTTTGGGGGGAGCTTTAAAATATATTTCTTAAATTCAGTATAGAAATTGATGCAGAAAACTATAAATAAATCAAATAAAAGAAGTATTTATCAAATATAGCTATTTTTTCTTTAATAACACTAATTTTAATTAATAAATACTAGAATTGATTTCCCAGCAGTAATTTATCTCTGAAGTCATGCAGAGGGCTACTTGACATTTAGGGACACTATGGTGAAGATTGAGAAAAAGGAGGAAAGAATTAAGTATGTAACTTTGGAATTTATATGTTTGTCTTTACTAAATTAAATGAGGTCCCTCCTTACCTGGTACAAACTGCTAGTAATTATGAACACCTAGAATCAGATTGGCTATGTAATTTACAGGATCTGGTACAACATGAAAATTCAGGGCTCCTTATTTAAAATGATTAAGAATTTCAAGGCGGTGACAACAGAGCATTAAACTAAGTATGAATCCTTCTGACCACAGAAATATGTGTGACTGGACAAGTCTAACACCCATGAAACCAACCTTGATTGGAATAGTTTTGTAGAATAACAACCAGGTATGCAAAACTAACCAAATCTGATTAAGGAGGCAGAGTTCTCCTAAATCCCCAGGCAACCAGAAGCCCAGTGGCAAGCACACAGTTTGGCAGAACAATTTCTAGGGAAACCTCTAAGGACTAGTTTAGATGAGACTCAGTAGATAGATACACATAGGAATGTTCAGACAACCTGCTGGTAATGAGTTTTTTTTTTTTATCCTATGCTATAAATAAAAGTTGTTGTCTTATCTGGAGACTGTGGTAAATTTTAAAGCTAATATTGCTATCATCTCTTGCACTAGAAAGAAAACAAAAAAAAAAACCTAGATGGTATGCAATATATAATACAGGAAATAAGTTTATAATACAGGAAAGAACTTTGGGAAATTTTCTTAAAAGATTCAATGAAATAAAAGACAGTTAAGAGCACTAATAGGGGTAGATGGGTCTACTGTGGTATCTTGGTATATAAGCTTATATTATGCAGCTCTCCTATGTGTCTTACCTGATTAATGTCACAGTGCTTTATTATTTTCAAGGCATGCCTATTGTGTATATCTCATAGATAAGACAGCTGGTCTTCAGAAAATGTTGTAACTCCAATAATGTAAAAAGTTTAGTTAGTGGTCGAGCTAAAAATATCTTGCACTTATTGAGGGTATGCTATGTACTAGACATCATACTAAGTAGTTTCCATGTATTATTGATTCAGATTTACTAGAACTTTTTCAACAGTGACTTTGTTTATACTTTACTTAAACTAGTTAAAAATAGTAAATTTTTGTGTGCCCAACTGGGAAATGTAGGAGGCAGCCTCAGATATAGCTGAATTTGTGTTGAAGTGATGTTTTCAGGAATTTATCTCACCATCTTTCAGCTCGGCCTTCCTCTTTATTGTTTGTTCTCAGATGAAGTCTGCACATGTGGTAGCAGGAATGACCTCAGCACCTTCAGATTTAAAAGCCTTTAATAGTCCTGATCTCAGATAGAAAGAAGCTCCCACCTATCTAATACCCAAGAAGGGCTAAGCCTTAACTTGTTTCTATGCCCACTCCTGCATGAATCATAGGGGCAAAGAGATGTTCTAATTGCACAGACCTAAGTCATGGCATCCCTGGGGCTGAGAGATATGCCACTCCTTAATGGTGTAGATGGAGAATGAGAGAGGTGTTGTTTCCAAAAGTTGTCTCAGGGTGCTATTTCCAAGAAAGGGAAAGTGATTCTGGATAGACCATAGTAACAGATACCCATTACAAAAGTTATCATTGTAATTTATATTTACACACAAGCAAACTGAGGCTTAAGGAGAAAAGAAAGCTACTCTGCTTCATTGTAACTATATTGCAGTCATGATGCTTTTCCCGAGGAAATATAAGGTATTGTATATCCCAATCCTTCAGAACAATAAAAGAAATTTATGTTGTATATGTTCAAGGAATGACTCACTACCTCCAGAAGGAAGACGTTTGTTAACTGTATTATCATCTTCAAGCTAATAGATTCAGAGATGACTTTATGTAGACATAAGTAATTGGGAATTTTATAGACATTCTGGAATGCATATTTTCTAAGTGACTAACATTTAGTTGGAACCCACTATTAAAGAATCATTTTTTAAAAAAGCAAATCTTAGACTTTGAGCTCTTGAGACATCAGTAATTTTTTTCTTAAACTGGTGAGTAAAAATGGGTGGAAGACAACCTAAATCCATTTATTTACTTAGTAGTGAATGATTTAGCCCAAGGATACCTCAAAAGTATTTTCTGTATATGGAACTGAGGTTTTGCGAATAAGTTTGGAGAAGAAACCAGAACTGTCTACCATACATTTGGAGAGAAATTATCCAATTAGCCTGGGCCAGCTTAGAGAGTAGCCATGGGGAATTTCATGTATATTGGCTTGGTTCCAAAACTGATTGAAATGACAAATTAGCACTTGACAGCTGATATGTCCACCAAGCAATGGTTTACAGTGTGCCTTCATCATGACTACATTGAACCAAGTTAAATCTGTCTCTTGAAAATCTGAACTGGAGACTAGGAGTCAGGTAGTTTCTAAGAGAAGCAGAAATACAAACACATCTAGAGTGGAGCCTTGTCAGTGTGTACACACTGGAGTTGAGATCTCTGTTTCTGAGATTACACGTACTAGAGATCCTGACCAGTCACCTAAGTTTGTTGATCAACTTGGAAAACTACTGCTGTGTCTTTTAAATAGTCCCATCTCAGCAAGGTCTGCATAGTGGTGAAACAACTGAATCCCTTCCGTTCCGTTCCATCGCTCAGTCGTGTCCGACTCTTTGCGACCCCGTGGACTGTAGCCTACCAGTCATGTATAATTCTAAGCATCACAGTTTAAATAGGATACTCCCAAACTGCAGGCTGTTCAGAGAATGGCAGATAAGAAGATCCGATTTTTGAATCTGAAAAAGACCTACTTGAACATAGCGCTCATGCTTAGACCAGAGAAACAGAGTGTGGAGGGTATAAAGATATACTTAAGAGAGTTCTGAGATTGAGTACTGTATATTCTTGGCAGCTGTGGAAGAAAGGCAAGCAGATTCTTTACCGTCTGAGCCACCAATATGCCTGCAGCAAAAAGGCCAATGAATAAAACAGACAGGCGGTAGAGCTATTTACACTCAACTAATGAAGAAATTTTCCAACCTTTTGCTGACATGTGAAAACTGATGTTGGATGATAAAATTGTAGTGGTAAGATATTGTAGGCAAGGTTTCATTGGATAATTAGATATTCTTCAATTTAAAGAAAGTATTATTGTCCAGTTTTATAAAAACTTTCTTTTTTAGAAAACTAGGTTAATTGTCAGAGCTGGGCTTAACCATAAACTTTAGAGTTCCTCATTTGTAACTGGCTTCCCTGGTGACTGAGAAGGTTAAAGAATCTGCCTCCAATTCAGGAGACTTGGGTTCTATCCCTGGGTTGGGAAGATCCCCTAGAGAAGGGAGTGGCAACCCACTCCAGTATTCTTGCCTGGGAAGTCCCATGAACAGAGGAGCCTGGCAGGCTATAGTTCATGGGGTCGCAAATAGTCAGACAGGACTGAGCGACTAACACTTTCACTTTTCAGTGTTTGGGAAAAATCCAAACAGTTCTCTTTTTGTGTTTATGTATTATTTTACTTAAAATAGTCCCCCTATTTTAAAAGTTCAAAGTCTCATAAAATCTGAATTGTTAAAGTGATGATTCTCACAGGATTTAGAACTATTCCATTCATATTCATATTTGAATCCACGAATTTGAATGACTATTCTCATTTATGTATGTGAAAGCTTTATTATGTAGAATGAGAACAAATGTGTTAATTTGTGACACACTAATGAAAAAAGAACCAGTATAATGAACTCTGGAGGTATGCTACCTCATAAAGTGTCAATTCATGTATGAATATGAAATAGTACAGGAATTAAAATGCATATTTATTTTCTTGGAACAATGTATTTTTATCATAGATCCAGTCACACAGTAGGTATCCATTAAATATATGTTTCTCTATGGCAATCTAGGATTTCTATGATTTTTTTTAAACTTAATTTTGCAGTAGAAACTGATATTTAAGTTACTGATATTTAATATTTAAATTAACTGATTTTTTTGTAAGAATTTCAGATAAGTTGATGTTTTACTAGGTATAAAATATACTTTTATCTTTTAATAGTCTCTCAAGGGAAATCTACTCACATTAACAGTAAAACAAAAAAGAACTAAAATAGGAAAGCAAACAATAAATAAAAGTAATGTTCTACCTTTCATCACAAATGAGTCAAAAGTAAGTTTTTGCTTCTTATTATTAGCCCATTGTTGTAGCTGTTCATTGTGCTATATTTTGTAAATGGCTGGAATAAAATATTTTTGTTTTAGGTTTTTTTCAGAGGAAATGATTATTTCTGTAAAATAGTGTTCTCATACCCTGGAGAAGGGATGGCTACCCACTCCGGTATTCTTGCCTGGAGAATTCCATGGTCAGAGGAGCCTGGCAGGTTACAGTCCAAGGGGTCGAAATGAGTCAGACATGACTGAGCAACTAGCGCACACACACAGAGTTAAAACATTAGGTAAAAAAAAGTAGTCAGTTCTCTCATTTGAGAATACTTACTAAAATTATTTTCAAAGCTGATACTTTTGTCTTTAATCAAGATTCGCTTTCATGCAGCTTTATTTGGGATTATGCTCAGTTTCCACTCATACTTTCTGCTCAGTCTCCACTCAAGAAGTGGCCATTGCTGTCATGTAAGATGACACTGATCCTTGCAAGCTGCAGCCAGAAACCATAAAACTGTTGTGACTTAAAAAAAATAAAAATAAAAAGTATGATCTTTATGATAACATGACCTAAAACAAAGATAGTTTTACACTCTAATCTTTCACCTATCCACTCACACAGACACCACATACACACAGAATATTACACAAATCCTTCCCTAGGTGTTATAATTTCAAGGCTTTAATTTTAGGGTTTTTGGTATATTCTATTCCCATAGAAAATTACACTGTTCTTTGTGACGAATTGTTAACAGAAACTAGGGAACACCTCCAAGCGCCTTCATCTGTTTTCAGTTGTGGTGTGTCTCTGAACCATATGCCTAAATATTTTTCCACTTCCAGTTTTTACCTGCATTAATTATCTTCCAAGAAACTAGTACAAATTGGTACGGAACTAATTCTAAAGAAGCTAATCGATGAAACAGAAAATTCCAGATTTCTTAATTATATCTAGAGCCTACAAATCTTTAGGATTTTTATGTATTTTTAAGTATGGCTTAAGAAGTAAATTTTGTATTACAGAATGTAGTTTGAAACTTTAACAGTTAGGTGCTTAAACTTTGTATCCTTGTAAAGTACCAAGGATTATTTGAACAAAATCTCTTAAGTCTTAATTTTCTGTATAAACATCATTATTGTTATTTAATAGGTTTTAATTTTTTTAGTTGGTAAAATCTTAGAGTTTACTTTTAATTAAGAATTATTTTATTGTATAGTTAGAGTCATAAAATATAAATTATAAATGATAAATGGAATTTTTATGTCAGAATAACACTTAGCTATGTAATCACACAGCTTGAGTTGTGAGGTTTGGGACTTGTGGTATTGGTTTCAAGCTTTTTCTTCTAAGTGAAAGTCACTCAGTAGTGTCTGACTCTGCAACCCCATGGACTATACAGTCCATGGAATTCTTCAGGCAAGAATACAGGAGTGGGTAGCCTTTCCCTTCTCTAGGGGATCTTTCCAGCCCAGGAATCGAACCCAGGCCTTCTGCATTGCAGGTGGATTCTTTACCAGCTGAGCCACAACGGAAGTTCATCACTAATAGATTCCTAGTTGTTAAATCCTGTACGACTCAGTTCAAGTATCTCTTCTTAGTGACATTTCTCAACAGAATTAAAAGATGCTTTAGTGTCTGTTGATGATAATGCACCTGACCTGTCAAAATTGTAAATTCACAGTTACATGCTCCTACTTTAAGAGAGTGATGACTTGATATTCACAAAGCAACTCATTAGTTATTTTGACAGGAACATATTTTGATGAGGAAATATATTTTTACTTTCTCAAAGCACTCACAAATTTACTTTAACCTCACATTACCAAGTTGGGAATAAAATACCATTCAGTTCAGTTCAGTTCAGTCACTCAATTGTGTCCGACTCTTTGCGACCCCATGAATCACAGCACGCCAGGCCTCCCTGTCCAACACCAACTCCCAGAGTTCACTCAAACTCATGTCCATTGAGGCAGTGATGCCATCCAGCCATCTCATTCTCTGTCGTCCCCTTCTCCTCCTGCCCCCAATCTTTCCCAGCATCAGAGTCTTTTCCAGTGAGTCAACTCTTCAAATGAGGTGGCCAAAGTATTGGAGTTTCAGCTTTAGCATCAGTCCTTCCAATGAACACCAAACCATGCAGTCCAAGGGACTCTCAAGAGTCTTCTCCAGCACCACAGTTCAAAAGCATCAATTCTTCGGCGATCAACTTTCTTCACAGTCCAACTCTCACATCCATACATGACCACGGGAAAAACCATAGCCTTGACTAGACGGACCTTGGTTGGCAAAGTAATGTCTCTGCTTTTTAATATGCTATCTAAGTTGATCATAACTTTCCTTCCAAGGAGTAAGCGTCTTTTAATTTCATGGCTGCAATCAGCATCCCCAGTGATTTTGGAGTCCAAAAAAATAAAGTCTTACACTGTTTCCACTGTTTCCCCATCTATTTCCCATGAAGTGATGGGACCAGATGCCATGATTTTAGTTTTCTGAATGTTGAGCTTCAAGCCAATCTTTTCACTCTCCTCTTTCACTTTCATCAAGAGGCTTTTGAGTTCCTCTTCACTTTCTGCCATAAGGGTGGTGTCATCTGCATATCTGAGGTTACTGATATTTCTCCCGGCAATCTTGATTCCAGCTGTGCTTCTTCCAGCCCACCATTCCTCATGATGTACTCTGCATATAAGTTAAATATTCTTAAGGGCCAAACTTAAAGTTAAGATTATTTCAAGAATACATACTTGGTTCAGAAACAGAACTTTTGACATCAAAAAACATTTGGACATTCTTTTCTTCTCTCATAGTTAAATGGCTTTACTGCATATGTGCAAAATGTAATAAAATGTTCCTATTAATTCCTTTTAAATTAATCTCAATTTATGTTATAGGATACTCGGGGCTGGTGTGCGGGGACGACCCAGAGGGAGGATAAAGGGAGGAGGGAGGTGGGAGGGGGGTTCAGGAGGGGGAACTCATGTACACCCGGGGCAGATTCATGTCATTGTATGGCAAAACCAACCAATATAATATTGTAAAATAATTAGCTTCCAATAAAAAATAAATTAATTAATAAAAAAAAACCTAAAAAAAAATAGGAGACTTACAGTGAAATAAGAATATTGCAAATGGTAATAGCTCAGTGTTTACAATCTCATTTTTGATGACTAAGTAATTATATAAACAATATCGTAAACTGTTAAGCCAGTAGTCTCATGTCTAAATGTCCTTGTTTCCTTCATCTCATTGTTTCTTTCTCTTAGACCGGGGTACTGTGCAGAAGGTGGTTGTTCTTCCTACTAACAGCTCTGCTCGCAGTGAGCTCATTCTGGAGGAGTTGGAAGTCTTTAAGGTTTGAACATCTATTCTGTTAACCTCAGCACATGCATGATAAATGGAATTCTGTAATCTTATGACCGCTTGGGAGGGGAAAAAGATTGATAAAAGATCAAACAAATTAATGTTATAAAGTTTTGAGAGTAGGAGACACCAGATAAAATGAGAAGTATAGAAAAAATATTTTTCTGAAGTCATTTTTTACATTTCAAGTTATCTTTAAAAAAAATTAGTTTTTTAGCTATCATCACAACTTGAAGAATTTTGATGTCATCATTATTTTTTTTAATGAGTTCTTATGGTCAAGGTCTAGACTATCTGCCCTAAAAGGGCTTTTATCATTTGCTTCACAAGCCACTGAGACCCAAATAGTTCCACATTATTGATTGTTAAAAAAACTTTCTCATATTTTATTGCCAGGAACTTCAAGAAAAACTGCTTTGTTTTCTCTTGTTTTATTGCTTTCAAATCAAATGTCACTCTAGTTAAATAAAACAAACGTTGTCTCTTTAAACTTAGAACTTCATGTTCTGTCTAAACTTGGAATTGCATTGTTTATTCTCTTTGTCCTTGAATTTGGGATAAAAAGAAATGAAAACACAACAAAAAAGGCACATATTGGAAAATTCAGGCCAGGTTACGCTAATGGTAAAGAACCCTTTGCCAATGCAGGTGACATGGAGACGAAGGTTTGATCCCTGTGTCAAGAAGATCCCCTGAGGAGGTCACAGCAACCCATTCTAGTATTCTTGCCTGGAGAATCCCATGGGAGCCTGGTGGGCTACATAAGGTCACAAAGAGTCAGACATGGCTAAAGCAACTTAGCACACAGGCACACATGCACGAGCCTGGAGAACAGGTACAGGGTGTCCTGAAAGCCCTTCTCTCCTTAAGGTATAGGTCATTATATTGATAGTTCAAACAATCACTCTTACCTGCATTTGGAAAAGTGAGTAAAGCACAGTCAGATTTTGAAGAAACTTTGGTATGGAATTAATTCTACTGCAAACTTCTATTTCTGACTAAACTAACTAAGAAACAATGGTCATGGACACCAAAAGACCAGAGCAAGCTTGTACTGGAGTTAAGATAGCACTTCAAAACCCTTCAGTGCAAACTATCACTAGTCCAGAAAGTTGCCTTGCTCAGTTGAGTGAATTCAGAATGTATTAATATATGTTCCCACATCACCAAAGATACTGGATTTTAAGCACATAAGTGACTAGGATACAGTGATGTTAGATCATGCTAATACATTTTAAATATGAAGAAATATTTTTAAAAAAGCAAATACAGAATCTGAGTAATTCTGGTCATTTCCCATTATGTTATTAAAGTTATAATTTTTAATGTTAGACTAACTTTGGCATCAGGTTCCTTGTGATTATTGAATTAATATTGTGCTCACAAAATATTAACCATGTGCATTCAAGTGCCATTTCTATGCCTTGCTTTGCAAAAAATGTCACTGGATTAACCTAAATCACATTTTACCGAACAATATATTTCTCATTCAATTAAATAAGGGCAACATGAATGACCAAAATAATATGAAGTATCTTATTCAGTAGTTTTCTTGAAGATAGCACAAAGATTGTACTTCAGCACTTCATTTTTAATTCTGAAATATCTTTTTTTGATAATCAGAGAATGTTAATTGAGTTTGACACAAACCCAAACATATATTCTATGGAAAGGTCTTAAAAATGTGAGGTATTCTGATCATGTGCTAACTACTTATGATCTGTTCCATGAGTTATGCTGGTGTTATCATCATAAAGAATAAACTCTCAGTGGAAAAATAGAGTCAGTCAAAATGCATGTGGGGGGAAATCACCCCAGGAGAGACTAAGGATGCTTGAGCTTTCTTCCGGATGTCCGTGCCAGTGATTGATATGGCTAAACTGAGAGACACAGTTACCAAATAAAGTTACTGTCTTCAGTATGGTGTTTGTGTCACATTTTTTGAGGTGAGGTAAAAATAATTGGGTGTGTATGATATACTGTGATGGGTACTTGAGGAAATAATACATTTAAATTGGAAAAAATCCTTAGCTAAGTGTCACACTGATACACTGCAGAAAACTTCATGTAACTTTTAAAAACCAGGCACTTTGTTTTTAAAGAGCACAGAACCATAATATCTTATTTAATCCTCTTTTCAGAGCTTTTTCTGAAAATGTGTCCAACTTCCCAAAATTTAACTTGAAGTACAACTATTAATATTTCCCTAGGTGGATATAAATTATAAATCTTGCCCTGTTAGTGTGTGCACTTCTAAATGAATGTCATGATTTGTTGAAATTGAATATTTAGAGATATCACTGTATTCTCTTTTAAATGTTTGTATGAACACATAACTCAAGAAAAAAATAAATATGGGCAGAGTTGATTTTGGCAGCGTGTGCACACTTGAATTACTCAGATGAAGCTTCACAGAACTTTATCACATTATCACAAATCTAATCCTTAATCTTTAAAAGGAGCTAATAATATGCAAGGAAGTTGCTCAGTCACGTGCGACTCTTTGTGACCCCGTGGACTGTAGCCTACCAGGCTCCTCCGTCCATGGGATTCTCCAGGCAAGAATGATATGTAAGAAGTAAAGTTAAGAACAGATGAATTTTAAAAAAGGATAACTATTTCAGATAAATTTTAGGTTCTTTTACTAACTCACACTTATCAAAAGAAACCTTATCTAACAATATTCTTTTGTTTTCAACTAAGATTAATAAGTGTACAGTTTAGTCGCTCAGTTGTGTCCAACTCTTTGCAACCCCATGGACTGCAGCATGCTAGGCCTCCCTGTCCATCACCAACTCCCGGAGTTCACTCAAACTCATGTCCATTGAGTCAGTGATGCCATCCAACCATCTCATCCTCTGTCGTCCCCTTCTCCTCCTGCCCTCAATCTTTCCCAGCATCAATGTCTTTTCAAATGAGTCAGCTCTTCGTGTCAGGTGGCCAAATATTGGAGTTTCAGCTTCAACATCAGTCCTTCCAATGAACATTCAGGACTGATCTCCTTTAGGATGGACTGGTTGGATCTCCTTGCAGACTCTCAAGAGTCTTCTCCAACACCACAGTTCAAAAGCATCAGTTCTTCAGCGCTCAGCTTTCTTTATAGTTCAACTCTCAAACCCATACATGTCTAGTTCAGGCAAATACTTCTTTTCATAGCAGCATTTGACAGATGAACAATAGTGTCTTAAGCAAAATGCTCTAGTTGTGGAGGAATAAAATGGGGTACCATTCCACTGCCCCCAACCCAAGCACCCAGATCCAATCCTGAATTATTCATTGCATTCAATATTTCACATACAGTTTTTTCAGTTATCTCAAGTTTTGCTAATTTTCATTTATTTCTAATGACTATATTGATAGATGTGTTATAATTTATACTTATTTTTTTAGTTTAGGCATATATTTATGTAACAAATCTGTCCTTATTTTGAACAGAAGAAATGAAGTTTATAGATAATTATTGATAAACTTAGAAAATATATGTGCATATAGAGAGAAATGATGATTTCTTGAATTTTAGCATAAAAAGAATTTTCATGTAAAATCCTTTTTAAGGATTATTTGAGCAACTAACAATATTTTTTTAATTTTTTAGAATCATGCTCCTATAACAACAATGAAAATTTCATCCAAAAAGGTAAACACAAGACCGTGTTTATTATCTTTGTATGTTAAAATTTTACTGTTGTAGAAGAATGTATTTTATAATTTTGAAAATTTAATTTTAGTATTAGCAAAATAATACTGTTCATAATATACCACACATTAATTTTTTTTAAAGTAATTTATTTTTTATTGGAGGCAAATTATTTTACAATATTATATTGGTTGGTTTTGCCATAGGAATTTACTAGCTTTAGTGGAAGACAAAATAGGTTTATTTTTGTACAGAAATTAATTAGAGTAGAATATATTTGTATGTGTTTGTGTATATATATATATGCAGCAAGTTATTCCAATTTTTTTATATCCTCTATTCCTAAATATTACACTGTGTGAAGCCAACCAAAGTAAAAATAATCTTTCTGAAGGAAGAATTTAGCATAAGATTTGGGCTACTATAACTTCACAAGCATTCTCAGGGACTTGAAATGCCTAGTCAATCCTCTTTTCCTCTTTTGATTTCCTGCTACTGTCAAATGTTTGAAATGTGCAGTGCATTCTTTTATGCTTATTTCTAAGAAAGTACTATTTTATAAGGTTTACATGTCACTTAAAAATCTGAATGTCTCAAATCTAAGCCATATCAGGCTTCAGGATTTGGGAAATAAATGTTTTACTATGATTTTATCAGAAATGTTTGACCTAATTTGCACCTGCACATGCAGATACACCATGATCATGGAAAGAAAAAGCCCACTTTCAGTCTCTACATTTGCAAAACATGCACCTCTCCAGACCCCAAAGGCACTATCTCCTAAGCAAAAGTTCTAAGGAGCAGAGCAGTTTAGTCAAAAATGGGATAGTCTTCAGAATGATACTGATGTGCACTTGAATACCAACCTGATCCTAAATTATAAATAAATTATTTAACTTCACTGACCTACATCTGCCTCTGCAAGGTAATGCTTTTCTCACAGATGAATTAACTTATATAAATTGCCTAAAATAAAGTGGTAACTCTTGTTGTAGGAGCCTAAGACTTATTTTTCTTGGCATATGGAATAAAGTTTTTATGTGTTAGCATAACTAATATAACTTTGGTGTTCTTCACCATATTTGGTCTCTTATAGATAAAGAAGTATTCCAATCAGTCTTGTACTATTTTCACTTGACGAAATTTTATGAAGAAAAATAAATAGGGTACAAGGAAGTAAAGATCTCATCTGTCAAAATGTTTGCATGGTGCATAACAAACATTTTCCCAAGTAGCAAGAAGCCATTTGTCATTTTCCCCAATTTCCTAGGGAGCTGATCTCAAGTCAGAAAATCTTTGAAGTCAGCAGGGAATCCTTTTGTTGAAAGTAGCTTAATGGAAAGAGAAAGTATAAGAGCAAAATTCAAAATGGACACAAAGCCATTTGTGTGACATAGTAGCCCAGTATACAATTATGGATTTCAGCTCCTAATTCAACTGGTAAACTTGTAATACACAGTTCACTCCATTAAATTACAATGTACAACACACACATACACAGGAAAAACCGAGTGTTAAATATGTCTCAACTTCTTATATTACAGATAATTTAAAATCTTTAGTTAAATCAATTATATTCAATGCAAGGTAACTGATTTGGGAGGAATTCATTTTAACAACTACATATTGCACTATTTTTTAAGAGTGAAAGAACTGCAAATTGACAATGGTATTTTATATATACTTAAATTCCATGAATTTAGTACTTTCTCTAATGCTCAAACTAAAAAATTTATTATTTATTTTATACTCTTCTATTTTCTAATTTATCCTTGCATTCCATGACAGAAAATAGATTAATTTAAAAGGTTATTTATAGAATGAAATTACCTGTATCCTTTCCTCAAATAAATACATTTCCTTGGAATATGTTAATGAGGCTGATGTACTATTTGTTAATGTAGTCAATAAACATTTATTAAAATATTTCTAGGGAAATGATTATTATTTAAACATACAATTGTTTTCTTATAGCTTGAATGTTTCAAATGGCGATCAGTAATTTTCAGCCTATTTTCTGAAAAATTTATTGATCTGAATGTAGTATTTTATATTAGACACAGTAAACTGAGATGTGATTCAAATGATTGATTAGAATTGAAAATGTATAAATTGCTAGCTTGTTCACTGGTAGTTTACTCTATTACAGCTACTACTATTACTTAATCTTCATTAAACACTTAGGTGCCAGAAACAATTTTAAGCAATTTATGTGGAATTAGTCCTTATACTGTTCCTACAAAACATCTATGGAGTAAGTGCTGCATAGTCCCAATCTTACCAAAGAGGAAGCTGAGATTTAGAAAAGTTACCCAGCAAAATTTTGGAAGCTGGGATCTGAATCTCAGAGACATGCCTCCAGAATCTATTAGACCAATGATGCCCTCACTGATTTAATTTTGAATCTATATATAATTTGCAAATGTGTGTTTATACACACACACACACACACACACATTTGTGCACATGTGCATATATTCAAGTTCCAACTTAGAAATTCTGTTAACTTGAGTTACACATCATTACTCCTTTGCAAAATAAGGGCTCTGAGTTAGAAACTTATCCCTTCAACTCCTGAGAATCACTTTATGTATAGCCAAGAGAACTGGGGCAGTATTATAATAAGCTCTTGACACCATACAAATGAAGGAAGATGGAATCTTTATTTATAACTTAGGCTCTTGAAGATCTGTGAATCATACAGAACATTTAAAACATGTCTAAATATAAATACAGTCTTCTAAATAGTTTTAAAATTGCTCTAATAAGTAATAATTCACTCTCAAAAGCAGGTGAAATTTTTTTTTAAAATTTTATCTAATGCTTACTGTTTTTTCTCAACTTAATAATGTCCTGCATTTTAGACTTGACTTTTTCAAATTTGCAAGGTGATGAGTTGCCAAACATGAAGAGTAAGAACACTCCCTTGTGCTTTGCCAAGAGACAGCATTCAAAGAAAAAGAAGACAAACATCACAATTTAAATCTGTAATATATCAGCTCAAATCTGAGAGAACAATGAATCTCAACGTCTAAAACACATTACATGGTGCTTAGAGTACATGGTGCTCTGAGTTTTTTTTTCTTTTCAAACAAGTCAGATAATGTTATAGGCATATTAACATAGGGAAATTCTATTTATTTTGACATTATACCCTTCTGTACTTTGCTTCTTGTTTTTAGTCCGTTTCAAAATGCATCCAAGGGTCTGTGGGCATATATTATGTGTTCCTGCTGAAAGTTCTCTTTTAACTTCCACATCTGAAATAAATCACCGTCATTCTTCTGATAGCAACAACTGTATGTGAGCTCCAATGAAGGACTTGCCCAAGTGTCTCTGCATCGCTGCCATATCTACGGGTCAGCCTGTGCTGACTGCTGCCTGGCAAGGGATCCTTACTGTGCCTGGGATGGCCATTCTTGCTCTAGGTTCTATCCAACCGGAAAGCGGTGAGTACTGAATATTCAACTGAAAATCAAAATCGGTATCATCAGACGGTTAAGCAATGCTCCACATTATTGGAATCAGTTCTATTGCAGTATCCTGTAAAAATGACACTAAAAGTAGTAGCTATATGTAGTCTTCAAATAAAGAAAATGGCCACTCATATAAAAACAAACTTGTGGTTACCAAAGGATACAGAGGGCTGGGGGTCGGGGGAGGGGATAATTTTAACTTGGGATTCTCACAGAAATATTAGAGTGCAGTAGTTTGGAAAAATTCCTTTTTCATTTTAAAGTTCCTCTGCAACACAATCCTCCACCTGCAAACCTCCACCTCTACCCCTAAAATATTTCAAGCATCATTTAACTTTCACATTTACCCAATGTTTATCTTTTTTGTTTTATATGCTTCATATATCCTTAAATCTAACTTTCCTAGGGCTTCCTTGTGCCATTTAATTCCTCTGTAATCAAATGCTGGTCCCAGTTCAGGCAATGGGAGCTCGCTCCAGAATGGATACCCTGAATACTTTCAAAACCTTGATAACCATGCTTTACCCCCTACAATGGTGAGTGTATGATTATTGGTTAGATTAAGAGGTTCAGGTAGTCTGAGGCACAGTGCCTTTTAGCCAAGAGAAGACTTAGGAAGCAAACTCTGAACCAACTTTCACCAAGTTGGAAGAAAAGACCAGTAATGAAATCATAAAGCAAAGAATATGCGGAATTTAGGATCAGTCAAAGGCACAGCTAAAGTTTAGTGTGGGTCATGATGAGTGACAAGGGGAAAACCTATGAAACATAGGGTCATCAGGAGACAGCAAATACGACTAGCCTTGAGCACCAGTGATCTTTCAAGTAAAGCCACTGGAGTGATGATGTTTTATAAGCCCTTTTTCTCTATTATAGATGTAGGTCTTTAAGGACTTGACAGATTAAAACAACCCAGCACTTCTGTATATCAAGATTATTCTGATCCTTTTATGCATTACTTCAAAATATTTGCATTATAGGGAAACTACTTGCCAGGCAGTATTCTAGAGCTAGGTATATAACATTAAAAAAAAAGAAAAGCTACAAAAAGACAAAAATCCCTCCCTTGAGGGAGAATAAATTTTAGAGGGGGAATACAGACATTTAACAAGGAAACCCTAGGTATATCAAATAATGGTAAGGCCTATGACTTTTTGAAGGGCAGGGAAGAGAGACGGGGGCTGTGAAGTGGGGGACTGCAATATTAAATGGGTGGTCAAGGGAGGCTTACTCAAGGTATATTTGAACAAAAGCTTGAATGTGAGGATGTGTGATGAGGATGAATGTGTTATGGCATTATTTGGGAGAATAGCATTTTAGACAGAGGCACCAGAATCCTTAGAGCTGGAGCATGCCAAGATTGTCCAAAAAATAACACCAAGACTAATGAGGCTGGCTATAGTGGAATGAGCAGGGGAAACGTAGGAAGAAATGGGATCAGAATGCCAGATGACATAGGACTTAGTAAATCAGCAAAGGACATTTACTTAGAGTTAAGTGGGAAGCTGCTGAAGGGTTTTTGAGCACAGGAGCAGTATTGTTTGAATTTTGTTTTAAAAAGTTCACCTGGTGGGTTTGGCTGGGATCGAAGCCCTGGGATAGAAAATGTGAGGAGAGGAAATAGAAGGTGCAAGACAGTTAGACTACTAACTGATGATCAAATGGTGGCTTGGTAGAGCTGGAGGTGGCCAAAAGTCTTCTGATTCTGGATAGGGCTCACAGAATCTGCTAACATATTACATGTTGGGGTGTTATAGAAATAGAAGACTCAGAAATGAGCCAGTTTTTCAGAACTGAGCATCAGAAATATTGCATGTCATTTCCTGAGAAAGAGAAGACTGTGAAAGGCACAGGTTTGAGGGGGAAATGACGATGTTAAGTTAATGATGCCTATAAGGTATTCAAGTGGAGATGTCATATAGGCAATTAGACATCTGAATCTGGAGCAGGGAAAAGTGGCCCAGATAATTTCAGTCTTCTGTATTAAAGGCATAAGGTATGATGAAAAGTCCCACTCTTTACCCAGAAGATTTTAGTATCTGTTTTCAAAGACCCATATTCCACCATGGTATTTTAAGATTTAAACAGGAGGTCTGTGGCCTCTTTTCATTTCTACATAGAATTTCTGGACCTCATTATCCTGAGATGTGTCTATCCTGGGCTGGACTGGAGTTCTGCACCTGGACACAAAGTATGAGGGAAGCAAATTCTAAATAATCTCAGATTAAAAAATGATTTTTGTGCTCACTTGTGGTATTTTTAACTATATTTGTATTCACTCACAATTATGATAGAAACAATATTTTTAAACTATTTTCATAACTATTACAAAGGCAATAATTAATTTTTCTTGGTAAGCAGTTCTAAAAATTGGCATATCTAACACCCAGAAGGCTTACCAGGTGGTAAAGAATACACCAGCCAATGCAAGAAACGTAGGTTTGATCCCTGGTTTGGGAAGAGCCCCTGGAGAAGGAAATGACAACTCATTCCAGTATTCTTGTTTAGAAAATCCCATGGACAGAGGAGCCTGGCAGGCTACAGTCTTTGGGGGTCACAAAAGAATCAGATACAATTTAGGGACTATAGAACAACAAAACACTTGGAAAACAATCTTCAATCTATTATTAAACAAATTTTGTGCTCAAGGGAACTGAAGCACTGCACTTTCTAAGAAAGAAAGTGATATAGGGACCCCACACTGAATCTTACCATAGTCCTATACACAAATCAGCCTTCTCTATGACATGAAAAAGTTGAAAATGAGTACTCCTTCCCAGTAAAATTATCAGACCTTGGCTTTAGGGACCAAGCATTTTTAATTAACAAACAATAACTATATCAAAATTAAAATTCCATAGCTATTTAAAGACTATCATATTTGAGATATTATTTACATTATAGAAGTTTCTGCTGAAATATGAGTTAACTCATTTGTTCTAATATTCTCCCAATAATCTTTTCTAAAATGTGTACTTAAGCATAAATTTCACATTATCATCCTAATGCAACAAATTGTTATTTTAATCATATGCTCTTAATAAACAAAGACTGAAACATTCTGAAAATTATTAATGTTGCAGTATAATGTGAATTATTAAAACTTGTGTCATGGGTTTTCTGCTAGAACTAATAAAATAATTTAGTAAAGTTTCAGGATACAAAAATCTATTGTATTTCTATACACTAAATTGCCAACATTCGCTAGATCATCGAAAAAGCAAGAGAATTCCAGAAAAACATCTATTTCTGCTTTATAGACTATAACAAAGCCTTTGACTGTGTGGATCACAATAAACTGTAGAAAATTCTGAAAGAGATGGGAATACCAGACCACCTGACCTACCTCTTGAGAAACCTGCATGCAGGTCAGGAAGCAACAGTTAGTAATGGACATGGAACCACAGACTGGTTCCAAATAGGAAAAGGAGTACGTCAAGGCTATATATTGTCACCCTACTTATTTAACTTATATGCAGAGTACATCATGAGAAAAATGGTGGGCTGGATTAAGCACAATCTGGAATCAAGGTTGCTGGGGGAAATATCAATAACCTCAGATATGCAGATGACACCACCCTTATGGCAGGAAGTGAAGAAGAACTAAAAAGCCTCTTGATGAAAGTGAAAGAGAAGAGTGAAAAACTTGGCTTAATGCTCAACATTCAGAAGACTAAGATTATGGCATCCGGTCCCATCACTTCATGGGAAATAGATGGGGAAACAGTGGCTGACTTTATTTTGGGGGCTCCAAAATCACTGCAGATGGTGATTGCAGCCATGAAATTAAAAGATGCTTACTCCTTGGGAGAAAAGTTATGACCAACCTACACAGCATATTAAAAAGCAGAGACATTACTTTGTCAACAAATGGCTGTCTAGTCAAGGCTATGTTTTTTCCAGTAGTCATGTATGGATGTGAGAGTTGGACTATAAAGACAGCTGAGCACTGAAGAATTGATACTTTTCAACTGTGGTGTTGGGGAAGACTCTTGAGAGTCCCTTGGACTGCATGGAGATCCAACCAGTCCATCCTAAAGGAGATCTTTCCTGGGTGTTCATTGGAAAGACTGATATTGAAGCTGAAACTCCAGTACTTTAGCCACCTGATGTGAAGAGCAGACTCATTTGAAAAGACCCTGATGTTGGGAAAGATTGAAGTCAGGAGGAGAAGGGGACAACAGAGGATGAGATGGTTAGATGGTATCATCAACTCAATGGACATGAGTTTGGGTAAACTCTGGGAGCTGGTGATGGACAGGGAGGCCTGGCATGCTGTGGTTCATGGGGTCGCATAGAGTCGGACACGACTGAGCGACTGAACTGAACTAAATAACCAACCTGAAGAAAGAAAAATTAAGGGAGAATAATCCCATTTATAGCTGCATCAAAAAAATTAAATATTTAGTAATAAATTTAATGAAAGAGATAAAAGATTGAAACTGTAAGTCATTGATGGAAAAAAAATTGAAGAAGATACAAATAAATGGAAAGTTTTTCTATACTCTTGGGTTAGAATATTTAGTGTTGCTAAAGTGTTTATACTACCCAAAACAATAAACAGATTAAAGATGTTCCCGATCAAAATTCAAATGACATTTTTCACAGAAATAGAAAACAGAATCCTAAAATTTGTATGAAACCACAAAAGTCCCTTTCTATCTGAAGCAATCTTAGAAGAAATATGCTGGTTGAATCATGCTCCCTGATTTCAGACTGTACTAGAAAGCTATAGTAATCAGAAGAATATAGTATTGGCATAAAAACAGGTACATAAATCAAAAGAAGAAACTAGAGAGCCAGAAATAAACCTAGGCATTTATGGTCAATTAATTATGCTTTTGAACTGTGGTGTTGGAGAAGACTCTTGAGAGTCCCTTGTACTGCAAGGAGATTCAACCAGTCCATTCTAAAGGAGATCAATCCTGGGTGTTCACTGGAAGGACTGATGCTAAAGCTGAAACTGCAATACTTTGGCCAGCTCATGTGACGAGTTGACTCACTGGAAAAGACTCTGATGCTAGGAAAGGTTGGGGGCGGGAGGAGAAGGGGACGACAGAGAATGAGATGGCTGGATGGCATCACCGACTCTGTGGACATGAGTTTGAGTGAACTCCAGGAGTTGGTGATGGACAGGGAGGCCTGGCATGCTGTGATTCATGGGGTCGTAGAGAGTCGGACATGACTGAGTGACTGAACTGAACTGAACTGAATTAAGTCTGAATTTGGCAATAAGGAGTTCATAATCTGAGCCACAGTCAGCTCCTGGTCTTGTTTTTGCCTACTGTATACAGCTTCTCTATCTTTGGCTGCATAGAATATAATGAATCTGATTTCGGTGTTGACCATCTGGTGATGTCCATGTGTAGAGTCTTCTCTTGTGTTGTTGGAAGAGGGTGTTTGCTATGACCAGTGCTTTCTCTTTGCAAAACTCTATTAGCCTTTGCCCTGCTTCATTCAGTGCTCCAAAGCCAAATTTGCCTGTTACCCCATATATTTCTTGACTTCCTACTTTTGTATTCCAGTCCCCTATAATGAAAAGGACATCTTTTTTGGGTGTTAGTTCTAAAAGGTCTTGTAGGTCTTCATAGAGCCGTTCAACTTCGGCTTCTTCAGCATTACTGTTTGGGGCATAGGCTTGGATTACTGTAATACTGAATGGTTTGCCTTGGAAACGAACAGAGATGATTCTGTCATTTTTGAGATTGCATCCAAGTACTGCATTTCGGACTCTTTTGTTGACCATGATGGCTACTCCATTTCTTCTAAAGGATTCCTGTCCACAGTAGTAGATATAATGATCATCTGAGTTAAATTCACCCATTCCAGTCCATTTTAGTTCACTGATTCCTAAAATGTTGACGTTCATACTTGCCATCTCCTGTTTGACCACTTCCAATTTGCCTTGATTCATGGACCTAACATTCCAGGTTCATATGCAATATTTCTCTTTACAGCATCGGACCTTGCGTCTAGCATCAGTCACATCCACAACTGGGTATTTGTTTTGCTTTGGTTTCATCCCTTCATTCTTTTTGGAGTTATTTCTCCACTGATCTCCAGTACCATACTGGGCACCCACCGGCCTGGAGAATTCCTCATTCAGTATCCTATCATTTTGCCTTTTGATACTGTTCATGGGATTCTCAAGGCAAGTATACTGAAGTGGTTTGTCATTCCCTTCTCCAGTGGACCACATTCTGTCAGACCTCTCCACCATGACCCGTCCGTCTTGGGTGGCCCCCCACGGCATGGCTTAGCTTCACTGAGTTAGACAGGACATGGATATCACCAGACGGTCAACACCGAAATCAGATTGATTATATTCTTTGCAGCCAAAGATGGAGAAGCTCTATACAGTTAGCAAAAACAAGACCAGGAGCTGACTGTGGCTCAGATCATGAACTCCTTATTGCCAAATTCAGACTTAAATTGAAGAAAGTAGGGAAAACCACTAGACCATTCAGATATGACCTAAATCAAATCTCTTATGATTACACAGTGGAAGTAAGAAATAGATTTAAGGGTCTAGATCTGATAGAGTGCCTGATGAATTCTGGACGGAGGTTCGTGACATTGTACAGGAGACAGGGACCAAGACCATCCCCATGGAAAAGAAATGCAAAAAAGCGAAATGGCTGTCTGAGGAGGCCTTACAAATAGCTGTGAAAAGAAGAGAAGCAAAAAGCAAAGGAGAAAAGGAAAGATATAAGCATCTGAATGCAGAGTTCCAAAGAATAGCAAGGAGAGATAAGAAAGCCTTCGTCAGTGATCAATGCAAAGAAATAGAGGAAAACAACAGAATAGGAAAAACAAGAGATCTTTTCAAGAAACTTAGAGATCCCAAGGGAACATTGCATGCAAAGATGGGCTCGATAAAGGACAGAAATGGTATGGACCTAACAGAAGCAGAAGATATTAAGAAGAGGTGGCAAGAATACACAGAAGAACTGTACAAAAAAGATCTTCACGACGAAGATAATCACGATGGCTTGATCACTCACCTGGAACCAGACATCTTGGAATGTGAAGTCAAGTGGGCCTTAGAGAGAATCACGACGAACAAAGCTACTGGAGGTGATGGAATTCCAATTGAGCTCTTTCAAATCCTGAAAGATGATGCTGTGAAAGTGCTGCACTCAATATGCCAGGAAATTTGGAAAACTCAGCAGTGGCCACAGGACTGGAAAAGGTCCGTCTTCATTCCAATCCCAAAGAAAGGCAATGCCAAAGAATGCTCAAACTACCGCACAATTGCACTCATTTCACACGCTAGTTAAGTCATGCTCAAAATTCTCCAAGCTAGGCTTCAGCAATATGTGAATCGTGAACTTCCAGATGTTCAAGCAGGTTTTAGAAAAGGCAGAGGCACCAGAGATCAAATTGCCAACATCCGTTGGATTATGGAGAAAGCAAGAGAGTTCCAGAGAAACATCTATTTCTGATTCATTGACTATGCCAAGGCCTTTGACTGTGTGGATCACAATAAACTGTGGAACATTCTGAAAGAGATGGGAATACCAGACCACCTGACCTACCTCTTGAGAAACCTGTATGCAGGTCAGGAAGCAACAGTTAGAACTGGACATGGAACAACAGACTGGTTCCAAATAGGAAAGGGAGTACGTCAAGGTTGTATATTGTCACCCTGCTTATTTAATTTATATGCAGAGTACATCATGAGGAACGCTGGGCTGGAAGAAGCACAAGCTGGAATCAAGATTGCCGGGAGAAATATCAATAACCTCAGACATGCAGATGACACCACCCTTATGGCAGAAAGTGAAGAGGAACTCAAAAGCCTCTTGATGAAAGTGAAAGAGGAGAGTGAAAAGGTTGGCTTGAAGCTCAACATTCAGAAAACTAAGATCATGGCATCTGGTCCCATCACTTCATGGGAAATAGATGGGGAAACAGTGGAAACCATGTCAGACTTTATATTTTGGGCTCCAAAATCACTGTGGATGCTGATTGCAGCCATGAAATTAAAAGACGCTTGCTCCTTGGAAGGAAAGTTATGACCAGTCTAGATAGCATATTAAAGAGCAGGGACATTACCTTGCCAACCAAGGTCCGTCTAGTCAAGGTTATGGTTTTTCCCGTGGTCATGTATGGATGTGAGAGTTGGACTGTGAGGAAGGCTGATCGCCGAAGAATTGATGCTTTTGAACTGTGGTGCTGGAGAAGACTCTTGAGAGTCCCTTGGACTGCAAGGAGATCCAACCAGTCCATTCTAGAGGAGATCAATCCTGGGTGTTCATTGGAAGGACTGATGCTAAAGCTGAAACTGCAATACTTTGGCCACCTCATGCGACGAGTTGACTCACTAGAAAAGACTCTGATGCTGGGAGTGATTGGGGGTAGGAGGAGACGGGGAAGACAGAGAATGAGGTGGCTGGATGGCATCACCGACTCGATGGACATGAGTTTGAGTGAACTCCGGGAGTTGGTGATGGACAGGGAAGCCTGGCGTGCTGTGGTTCATGGGGTCGCAAAGAGTCGGACACAACTGAGCGATTGAATTGAACTGAACTGAATAGGTATGAAGTTATATCTCATTATGGTTTTTACCTGTGTGTGTGTGTGTATACACACGTATATGAGATATTACTTGGTCTACCCTTACCTGTCTTTGTCTAGCACTTGGGAGTTTCATTAAAACTATCTATACTATTTAAATTCTCCACATTATTCCCAAATTTTTAAAAGCATACAGTTATAGTGAATGCAAACATGTTTGCTATATGAATTATTTCCTAAATTCCCATATGTATTAGTTATTTTCTTTGGAGAGTAAATAGTAATAAAGAAAATGATCATTTGGAGTATTTTTATTTTATTTAAGCGTTAACTAACTTTAGTTTTATTTTCAATTGCACTAACTGGAAGACAAAGATCATGCAGAGGAATTCATAGGCATAAAAATCAAAAGCATGTCCCTTTGTATGGAAACAAAGAAGCACAGCTATACTTGGAAATCAATGGAGGGTGTACTTTGACGTAATAAGTTTGTTAATGTGGTTGGTTCAGTAGTTTCTCTTTTTAAAAAGACATGTTTTTCATAGTTACATTGTACTGTTTTTCACAGTAAACAACGTTAAGCGTTTTTCCTCTTTATCCTCATGCACATTAAATATTTGTGCATTTGTATCAGTTCAGTTGAGTTGCTCAGTCGTGTCCGCCTCTTTGTGACCCCATGGACTGCAGCACACCAGGCTTCCCTGTCTATCACCAATTCCCAGAGCCTATTCAAACTTATGTCCATCGCATCAGTGATCCCATCCAACCATTTTATCCTCTGTTGTCCCCTTCTCCTCCCACCTTCAATCCTTCCCAGCATCAGGGTCATTTCAAATGAATCAGTTCTTTGCATCAGGTGGCCAGAGTATTGGAGTTTCAGCTTCAGCATCAGTCCTTCCAATGAATATTCAGTACTGATTTCCTTTGGATTGACTGGTTGGATCTCCTTGCAGTCCAAGGGACACTCAAGAGTCTTCTCCAACACCACAGTTCAAAAGCATCAATTATTCGGTACTCAGCTTTCTTTATAGTCCAACTCTCACATCCATACATAACTACATACAATTTAATCTCAAATATTATTTATTCTTTATATAGACATGTAGTTGGAAATTTTAAAACAAGAGAATCAATTTACCCTTCAAGTAAATATCTGCTTTTTACACAGTAAGACAATAATTTCATTGTTTATCTAGAATAGACTACAATGGAGGAAACGTTGACATCTTGAGCCAAATCCCCAGTCCCGCATGCAGTGTAATATGACTGTCTACCATCATGCTTTCACGATGTTCTACAAATACCTTAAAGGGAATCTACACATATAGAAGGGTCTTCTCTCATGGCTCAGACATTAAAGAATCTGCCTGCAGTGCAGGAGACCCAGGTTTGATCCCTGGGTGACAGATATAGAGAACTCAGATGGCTGCCTTATTGTTCTCATCATTAAAGCAAAGCCATAACAATGTTTTTCTATATTTGAAAGTCTGGAAGGTACTTGATACTGCAAATTCAGATTGCTAAGCATAAAGGCCCATGTACTTGAGTAAACCATAACATAGTGCTGATCATATGACAGTAAATTAAACCATTGTGAGCAATGTTGCTTACTTGCTGCTGCTGTTGTTGCTGAGTTGCTTCAGTCGTGTCCGACTCTGTGTGACCCAATAGACGGCAGCCCACCAGGCTCCGTTGTCTCTGGGATTCTCCAGGCAAGAACACTGGAGTGGGTTGCCATTTCCTTCTTAGATGGCTGAAAATGACCAGTTCAACTATAAGAACTATCACGTGGTTCTCACATAATACATACTCACAAGTGGCTGGTAGTAAATAATTGTGTGACTTCATAATATACCAAATACAATGCAGTAAAAACCTGACTTAGGACCTATTCTAAAGTACAGTATTGATCATAATTCCTGAGACAAGAGTGACTTCCACTAGTTTGTGTTTGTAATTGTAGAGAAATATACAACTGAATAAGGATCATGTGGCTTTTGGGGGAAGAGATTCCTTAAATGACACAAAGTTTATACCTATATTTCATAAATAGATTTATATAATCCTTTGATTATATAAACTATTATCTGTTTGCCATAAGTTTAATTTTTTTTCATTATTATTTACCTTGAGGTTAATTATGGTTTACAGATTTTATAAGCCCAGTGTTAATATTTTCCTTCTCTTACTGAACATTTTAATTTATCATTAAGGATAAAAATATTAAGAGAAACTTAACTAGCCCAGTTAAATGATATGCTCATCCATATATACTTTTCAGAATTGATAATAGACAGTTTACCCCTATTAATCACAATAAAGAAAGTTCTGTTCCTTCTGCTTTATAACAAGGTTCATGTCCACAATTCATTGCTAAGATCATTTCAATCACTTTGTTTTGATTTGTTGTATTACGTAATACAATTGACACTAATATATAAGTGAATCTAAGACAAGAAATTAAATAGTTTGCAAATAATTTTAAATTTTTATTTAAATAGTGAACAATTTTAAAAGGATGAACTAAAATTTTGAAATGCTTAAGTCGGTGATATGTAACAACTAAAGGCAATGAGTGAACCTTGTTTGGATCCTGAATAAACTTTTAAAAATGCATAAGGGATATTTTGAGTATTACAAGTAGTGAAATTTCAATATAGAATGTACTTTATGTGATATCATTAAATGTTGATATGGTTAGTATAACTATAATGTTATATAGAGAAATTGCTCATTCTTTGAAGGTACATACATTTAAGGGTATAAAATTATTATGTCTGCAACTTATTTTTTAAATATTTTCATATATGTGCATATGTAGTATATATATAACATATACTTGGATATGAGAGAACACATAAATATGGCACAACACAACAATTTATGAGTGTAGGTTACCATCATTCATTGTATTTGTACATCCACTTTTCTGTAGTCTTGAAAATTTTTGCAATAAAAACATGAAGGAAAATGTTTAGTAAATGAAACGTTTTGCTTAACTTTATATAAATATCCATTTTCTTTGTCTCTCTGGTTCTGGACACTTTTTAATATATCTGGAAATGGTTTGAAAGTAAGAAAAAATTATAAAGTGGAAGATGCTAGTAAGTTTATACTTTGAAGTTTATTGTATTAGAAAATTTTCTAGGACTGTCTCTAAAATAAAAATTTACCCTATTAATTTGGAATCTAGCATCTATGAAGGAAGGAAGTACATATAATAGGAGGTTCATCTATCATGAGTGATAGATGGGGAAACTCTGAATTAATTCAAATTGAAAAAAAGTGCCCACATGATATTTGAAGCACTGAACAAAAAGTACAGATAATCAGATCCTTTTTCTTTATGACACCTTAGGCAATCATAAGATTGCATAATTTAAAATGAAGTCTTTTAAATACATCATAATTGGCAATGTTAATTCTAAGTCACTTGTATTTATTTCTGTACTTCATAGGAGGAGCCGAAGACAAGATGTGAGACATGGAAATCCACTGACTCAATGCAGAGGATTTAATCTAAAAGGTAATTAAAAGTGGTCAGACTTGGTAAAGAGTAGCAGTGTTCCATATCATATTTCAGTAAGGGAAATCTGTGATAAATCAAAATGTGCCATTTTAAAGAAAGATTCACTATACAAATTAGAGGCATTCATGTATAGTCATTAAAAATTAAATATTATTTGTACGTATACTAAGATTTATGTAAAAGAAAAGCCCAGGAACACAGATATCCTTGGATATGTTATTTGGTAAGTCTTTCACAAAGATAGTTATTATAGATTTTTCTAGACATTATTTTCTTTTTGAAGAAAAAAATGTACTTTATTTTTGTTTACCACTGAAGAAAAAACATCTTGTTTGTTTGTTTTTTCCTGTGATAAATGGCATAACAGAATTTACTATTTTAACCACTTTAAAGTGTACAGTTCTGTACCACTTTAAAGTATATTGACGGTGTTGTACAACGAGCACCACCATCCATCACTGAAATGTTTTCATCATCCCAAAGTTAAACTCCATACCCATTAAACACTAACTCCCTATTCTCACTTCCCCAACTTGTTCTAATTTCTCTCTCTATGAATCTAAATATTCTAAATATCTAAATAGTCTAAATATGAATCTAAATATTCTAAATATCTCATAAAGTGGAACCATACAATATTTATCCTTTATAACTGGTTTATTAGCCTAATGTCTTCTTTGAGACTTCCTGGGTGGTTCAGTAGTAAAGAATCTGCCTGAAATTTAGGAGACACATGTTCAGTCCCTGGATTGGGAAGATCCCTGGGAAAAGGAGATGGCAACCCACTGTAGAATTCTTGTGTGGGAAATCCCATGGACAGAAGGAGCCGAGCAGGCTACCGTACATGGTGGGGTCCCAAAAGAGTCAGACACAAGTTAGTGAACTAGACAACAACAGTGTCTTATTTAGGGTTCATTCATGTTGTAACAAATATCAGAATACTTTTTCTGCTTAAGGAAAAAATGTAACCCATTGTGCGTGTGTGCGTGTGTGTGTGTGTGTCCATCAAGGAACACTTGCACTGCTTCCAATTTTTGGCTATTATGAATTATCCTGCTCTGAATTTTACAGTTTACAACCATACCATATACTTTCTGCAGTCTGGCATGTGTCTTACGATTAATCTAATTCCTTTCTTCCCATCCTGACATGGAGACATTATGTTATAATTTTTCCACTGAACCCCTCCCTCCACCTCCACCCCACCAGCAGAGAGACCTTCCTCGAGGCTTACCAAGCGCTATAGAGGTTCTGTAGTTAACTGTTAACACAGACTCCTGTCACTAATGTTTGTGAGCATGGGCCTTTTTGTTTTTATTTAAATAATGACATTCTTGTCACTAACTACACAAACCACAGGAAGAAAATTAAGACACATTTTGCCTAATTTTTTCATACATCTAACTGAGGGAATAAATCCAGATTACTATTTCTCTGTTTGCTGAGTATTTCATAAATCTGTGTGTCAGTTCCCACTTATAGTAGCAGTAGTCGTAGTGGTAAGAGTATTGGCAACAGAGGTAATGATGAAAAAACATCAGTGTTGATTTTTGTGTCAAAACCTGAGCTAAGTGCTTTTTTAAATAGATTTTGTCACTTACTGCTCAAGAAATTATTCTAAAGTAGGATCTATTCCTATTCACACTTTATGAATGAGGTTTCTGCCCATGTCTAAGCTACCACCTAACTATACTGAATACTCTTCCTAATTTAAGAATTTCAGTATAAGAATGTCTGAAAATACCTGTTTTAGAACCAAGTAAAACTGAAGCACAGAGATGTTAGATAACTTCTCTAAGGTTATACAGCTGGTAGTGATAAGTCAAGATTTTACCTCAGGTATCTCTGAGGTCGAAGATTGTTTTCTCAACCATGACATCGCACTGTGGCCACGCCTTGCTTTCTGCCTTTTCCCAGTGTTTCTGAATTCCATCTGTACCACACTGAGTGTGGAGTTTAGGGGTGGGATGAACCTGGCCTTGGTATTGCCTGGCACTTACTAACTCTTTGCCTAGGATATGTTTTTTCATAACTCACAGCCTATGAAAGGCTGAGAAAATGTAATTCACAAAGATGTTGTAATAGTTAACTGTTCAAGGTGATATTAAGTGCATTCCTTGGTGTAACGTAATTCTTGAATAAACATTGATGCCCTTGTATCTTTCTCTCCTTCGTTTTAGGTTAAACACACCAAACAATGTATAAACTTGTTAAGTAATGAAGACTGCCTTTGAGCTTTGCTTTAGTTGCTCACAATTGTTTAGAGAAGTAAACATTCATATAAGGGAATACGATCCAAATTCCATTGCTTCTCTCTCATTTTATTTTTGCTCTCCAGCATACAGAAATGCAGCTGAAATTGTTCAGTATGGAGTAAAAAATAACACCACTTTTCTTGAGTGTGCCCCCAAGTCTCCACAGGCATCCATCAAGTGGTTGTTACAGAAAGACAAAGACAGGAGGAAAGAGGTGAGTAACGCAGGAGAGCAGCAATCAATCAGGGCTTTGGAAGAGCATTAAATCAGCACCCCTCAGTGAGGCACAGATCAAACAAAAGGAAGGACACATGAACATCCTTTAATGTCTTTGGGATGACAAGTACCACCTTCTTTAAAATCCTTTGTCCATGGAGTTGATGGATTAATTAGAAATCCTATCTGCCTGCTCACCTCTGTAACACAGTGACTAAAGCAAGAGCTTGCACACTCAGATGGGGGTATGGATCTGAGGAAGCGTTTGTGAAAGAAACAAAGATGTGCGCAAATCCAGAAGCCAAGTTCTCACACAACAGCACCTTTGTGTGATCCACAAGATAAAAGGGGCTTTTGAAAAAGTTCAATTTCCTCAACAAGGAATTCCACTTAACTACAACCTTTATGGTAAAGAGCATTTTTCCGCTGTGTGGTAATCTGCTTCCATTGCTTTATTATTCATAACTCTTGGGGTTTTGTTATAGGTAATGTGTGGAATCATTATTTATGGGACCATTGCCTTTATTAAGTGATAGGTAAAAAAAAAAAAACCTCGACTTTCAAATGAAAGGACACTTGTATTAACCTTTCACTGATCATAAAGAGCTGTTTTAAAAGGAAAACATTGTAAAACAGCATAGAGTGAAATATTATAAATAATGAATTCCATAATATTGATGTCACATTGTCCTAACTAATGAGAGGATAAGAAGAAAAATACATATGTATATATAAAGCCTTAAAGTAGCCTAAACTGCAATGGTATTAACAGTACATCACAAAGTGTGATGGAGTGAAGGGAGAAATAGAGCCTTCAGCACTTGTGTGTTTTCTGTTGTGCACAGTTTCCATACTACATATTAGGTTAATGAGAGCTATGTAGAATGGATACAGTCCTAAGCTAAGCATTGCATCAAAATTACTAAAGTAGATGTTGGCTCTTTTTGAGGAAATGCTTTCCAACTTTCAGACGTGCCTATCCAAAGATGTTATGAGCTGTTTAGGAAATTTTGTGTTCCCCGTCACAGGAATATTAAACCATAAGCTGATGACCACTTGCATAAGATGAGACTTAAATATCTGGGGAAAAGATGGACTCAGTGGACTTCAGGGCCCCTTCTTGCTGCAGAATTTCATAAAAATTTTTAAATTTGTTCATTAATAAAGCATATTGAGACTTGTTTTGTTGCTATCAAATCTATCATCAAATTAGTCTTGAAATAGCTGCAGTCTAATTAATTTTAAATTATTTTGAATGGATGTGGAGCATAAGAATAATTGCCTTACAAACTACTCTGGGGTAGAAGTCATAATGTGTGATGATGATTATCATACAGAAATGGAATTCTTAGGCTTAAACATGTCATGTAGACATGAACCATCCTTCCAAAGAAAGTCTGTATATGTGTATGGGAGTTGAAAAGCCACAACTCAAACAGGGGCATACCTCACATAGATAAAATGCTGTTCTTTTATTCAGTAGAAAGTTCAGTGGAAAAATATATAATAGATGAATATAATTTCTATTGTGTAAAATTAAAATACATGAATATATACAGGCTTGAATACATGTCACAGAAATTAACAAATGAAATTTAAAAAGGAGTGTATCATGTGTTTTATCTCTTTCATGATATTTACTTTCAGAAGTTTCAAAAATGTGGAGACACATATGGCTATCTTGATTTTTCTCCCAATCTCAAAAACAGAAGAATACTATAAGATAATGAAAAACCTTAACCCTAATTATGAAAATCTGTTCTGTCCAGAATTTAAGCAGAGCACATTTCCACTCACTATCACTTTATTTGAATAAGCTATTAATATTTAATTAAATTTATCTTAATTCTTCCTCAATAGTTTAGGCAAACATACACATATTTCTCACACTGATGATGTGTAAATACTGAACTTTTTGTTTCTTTTTTTTAGTAAGACAAGTGGTAAAAACTTTCAGAGAAAAAAGCAGATAGTTCATATGAATTACGTAAAGTGAAAACTAAAAGCCCTCTTCTCCTCCACTTCAGTACTCATTCCCACTTCTCAGAGTATAGGCTGCTAAGAATTATATAGTCCTCCAACTAGTCTCCATAATTTTCCTATTTTCTTCTCTCTCCTTCTTTGTATCTCTTTCTCTGTGAGACACACACACACAGATTTCAGTATTAGTACATATGGAGCTACCATATTTTTCTTGGCTGTATAGTATTCCACTACATGACCATACTTTGCCTTTACTGAAGCTATCTACTGATTACATTATTTCTTGTTTTTCCTCCTATCAAAAGCATCAGGTTGGGACTTCCCTGGCAATCCTGTGGTTAAGACTCCATGCTTCCACTGTAGGGGGCATGGATTCAATTGGGGAACAAGTATCCTGCCTGCTGTATGGTGTGGCCAAAAAGTAATTTAAAATTTTTAAAAATTCATGTGAGTGAATATCTGCCTGTTAGTTAGACTACATACTCTATGTAAATTCCTATAAATAAAATATCTGCACTGAATCTTATATATAAATATTAATGGATATTATCAAATTAGCCTCCAAAATTTTTCTCAATTTCATGCAAATAGAAGACTTTCTTTTTTATTTCTGAATGCATTTATACATTATTTAAACTATTTCTAAGGCATATTAAAGCTTTAAAAATTAAATGAGCATAAAAGTTTTGCTTTATGTTTCAGTCCTTTTTCTTAATCTCTCTTTTCTAGTTCTGTTCTATTCATATTTCAGCACTATATTTTCCCTTTTTGTGCTTTTGTATGTGAGTTACTTTTTATCTAAAGCTACCTATCTTTGGTTTGTATTTCATTAATAATAAAATATGTATTTATATAGAAATTTATCATTTAGAAAAACATTTCACATTCATTCTCTTATTTGTCTTTGGGTCAAATTTCTTTCCCTCAATGAAAGAGCATTCCTGAGTATATATATAAAGGAACTGCTTACCACTTAGGTTTTTGTGTGTTCACTGATAATACTATAGTTGGCCTTGTAAGGAAATGGATTTCAGAATTTAGCTTACATCCAGAAAATAATATTTTTTCTAGCATAAGCCTGTAAAATAATTAAATATTCACCTCATAGCTTCTTATTACTTTTCCTTGAAAAGTAAAATCACTTGGAGTACTTATAATAAGTTCCAGCTTATTTTTAGTCATTCTTTGTGTTACATAATTGGAAAAACCCCTTGATAATTAATGTTCAGAACTCTGCCTCAGCTTATACAATTATTAGGCGAATATTCATTCATTCAGTGAAAAAAAGGTAAAATTCAATGATTTAATTATGGCTTCATGTTCTTACTCATGAGTATTTTTGTTACAATAAAAGGCAACAACTACAGGGTAAAATAGATAGTTTAAACTGTGACTTTCATATATATATGTTGTCTGTAATTTACATTCTAGAAACATTCAAAACTCTCACTTAGATGTGAGTAAACTACTTCTACCCAAAGGGAATGCACTTTAAGCTATTTGGGGCAATATGGGTGATAACTTTACCTTCTCTTTAATACATTCAGTACCCCTGAAACCAAATCTCCTGTGCAAAATAAATAAATAAAAAATAAAGAGGCAATGGAATTTGCCAAAAATGTGTGTCCACTAAGATGGAAGTTAGTACTCAATACTTTTGTAAAACTTATGAAATTCTTTTTACAAGTCATACCTTTTTAGCATATATAGAGTTGGATTTCAGAACTTTGATATATCTGTTTTAGGTCAAACTGAATGAACGAATCATAGCCACTTCACAAGGACTCCTTATCCGCTCTGTTCAGGATTCTGACCAAGGACTGTATCACTGCATTGCAACAGAAAACAGCTTCAAGCAGACCATAGCCAAAATCAACTTTAAAGTTTTAGATTCCGAAATGGTGGCAGTTGTTACAGACAAATGGTCTCCATGGACCTGGGCCAGCTCTGTAAGGGCTTTACCCTTCCATCCGAAGGACATCATGGGGGCTTTCAGCCACTCAGAAATGCAGATGATTAATCAGTACTGCAAAGACACTCGGCAGCAGCATCAACAGGGAGAAGAATCTCAGAAGATGAGAGGGGACTACGGCAAGTTAAAGGCTCTCATCAATAGCCGGAAAAGTAGAAATAGGAGGAATCAGCTGCCAGAGTCATAAATGGGGCTTATGCTTCCATTAATAAAGGTCTGTCTTCAGTGATCAAATTTTTAGCAAAGAATCCTGTGCTTTACCCGTGGGAAATTCCTGAAGAAGGTGGTTACTCACTGAGAAAGGTGAATGTTACATGAACTGAAATGAGTATGCATTTTTTTGAATGATACTGACAACCCTAGACATGTCATGGTCCTCGTGGTGCATAGAAAGATTTAACTTAACCTAGATTTTATTTATATCTTTATGTACCTTTTCTTCAAAATCATATGACGGCTATGAAACTAGAATTCTTACATCCCTTAATTGAATGAGGGCTATAACCTGTGATCTTTCATCCTTGCTTTAAAGATTTAGATTTCTAATTGACAGTCATCTCTACACAAAAACAAATGACAAGTTCACAATTTTTACATAGCAAAAGTGAAATAAATGCTTATAACAGAGTCAAAAGAAATGTAGAATAATAAATAAAGACAAGGAAGAGGGAATCTAAAAGTTGCATAAAACACTAGCAATTCATTAAAAGATAATATGGAGTTTGTATGCTTCCAGTGAAATATAGTATTAGTTATTTTTATGATGGCAAAAACTGTCAGTTGCTGATATCCATCACTGATCTCTGGTCCCTTGTTTCAGGAAGATAAAAGGAACCCTCACCATTAATATCTGACTGGAGTTATGTCAGTGAAGCTTTTAAGTTTATATTGTTATATAGTCATCTTCCCAACAAAAGCACTTTCCTCTTTGGAAGATATTTAAGTTATTTTAGACTCAGAGAATATAATCTTACACAGTTTAATCGATTAATATGTTTATTCTAATTTTGTAGTTTGCGTGGCAAGTTAAAAAATATAAGAAGAAAAATTTTTTGAAATGCCAAACTTGTATATGAGGTCTAAAACCATCAAAATGGGAGAAAAAGAAAAACAAGGTAAAAAAAGCAATTTTATTGACAGAAGTTTATTAAAAATATTACTAATTTTCAACTTCAGTAATTAATTTCATTGATTAACTTACTTTTGTTTACCAACTTCAGATACCATATTAATTTTTAAGTCACCAATTCTTTTTTTTAATGCTTTTTTGTATATGCTGGAGAGACACTCATCCTATGGAGAAGTGAAAAATTTCTAATTTGAATAAAATTAGACATACTTTATTTTAAAAGAATGTTGGTACATCATATTCACTGGTATATAAATACAAATGTGGTAAGTCTGTGATGAATAAAATATCTTCTTATTATATTCTTGGATCCTGTGTTTAGAGTAATTTAATATTCTTTTTTTATTCCAAATACCAATTAGATGGGAAAAGTATAAAATTTTCTTTGTATCCTCATATTTCTTTTAAAAATACAATTTTTGCTGTTTCATTTTACATTTAACAATTTCCATATTTCCAGGTACAAAGAGAAATTATATAGTATACCTAATCAAGATCTAATACAGAAGTTTTATTTGTAGTTAACAATCCATAAAGAAAGTAATCAAGATAAATATATTACTTTTCTAAGCACTACAGTATAATGTGTCAAGAACTAAAATCATTGTCAAAATGAATCTAATCACTTATCAAAATCTAAGAATATGAGTTATTATTTAAATGATAGATTATGATATTACAAGAGGAGGCCTCAATGAAGCAAAAGTACCACTACAAACACAGCATAAATAATGTTTCTTCAGAAATAAAGGTATTAATAAAAGTTATTGTTCCAAATGTGTATATGATTCTAAAGTAGCCTCTAAAGAAGTTTGTTGTACAAATAGCTCTTTATTTCCACTCTACACGCACAAATAGAAATGTGAATAAAGCTGAAACCATCTTCTGTGTTCATGGTCAATCTATTCTATGTACAGAGTTAAAAGTAAAATTGTTTTAGACTCAGAGGGTAAAGTAAATTATACAAGTCCCCTTGCTTCATGTAAACACAAACTGATAGACAATAAGGGTGTTTAGTTTTATAACATTATTTGTGCTATTTAATGCCTTCTGCTTTAAACATTATTACATTGTATATACTTTTATCACTTTACTTTTAAAATTATAGAGACCCTTCTTGAACAAAACTGCCAAATGTAAAGAAAATTTTCTTTCTCAAAAATATTTTTAACACATACTAAATGTTGGTGGTTGATTGGTTGATTTTACTTTGTGTAGTTTGACAATTCAATGACTTGATATGTTTTTCATTTGTATTGTATATAAAATTTCCTAGAAATGCACTTTTTTTCAAAGTGTAGGTTTGTGAATAGATTTTAGCATGATGCAACTGTCATTACAGTGAATGTTCACTTTGTGTAAGGAATGTAGTTAGCACAGTAATATTTAATTGGATATTGAAGAAATCATGTGCCTGGCAAAATAAAACATTGAATTCCCCAAAGATGTCTTTAATTTTCCTTTTTAATGTTGAGTTTATAATTTCTTGTTGATATGATAGAATCTGCTTACTCTTACAATTGTTCTTATTTTCCCCATTTATTGATTTCTGTGTTGTGAAAGTAATGCATCTGGATATTTCAAAATTCAAAATTTCCAGTAGGATATACTTGAAAACTTTCCTTGTACCTCTGTCTCTCATTTATGTAAGTCCTGCCCCAGAAGCACCCAGTATTGTCAGTTTTTGTGTATATCTCCATGATACATTATACACAGCAAGCAAATTCATATTTGTTTTCTTTTTAAGAAACGTTTTATATCCACTCACGTCTGTGGATAGTTATTCAGACTTATGTCTACAGTTGGGGGAAAAAAATGTATAATTTATAAATGCTTGGGTTTGGAGCCAGACTGAAGTCTTATCATGGGAAAATTGTTGAATCTCTTTCGTCCTCTGCCCAAATTAATACCCGTAAAGTGTTAGGGTAGAACTTATATAATAAGTGCTCAATAAATATCTTAATATTTTATTTATTTTGAAAGTACCCTATTGCTGCAACAGGAAGGAATATTTTAGTTGTGTCCTTTGGTAAGTTAAATGCCAGTGGTCTAGGCTGGGGAGCCCATAGTCAGTAGATCAGATGACACCTTACCAGGGTAAGGCTTTATATGAGTCTTTATAAAAGTGAGGAGAAGGAAGCCACAGGGAAAAGAACAACCGTAAATAAAAGTAATCTCCATAAATATTTCAACCTGATGATTTTGAACTACTCCCTAATTGCTTCATTTCTCAATATCTTGCTTATATTTGAATTTAATTTTTTTTTAAAAAAATAATGTATTTCTTATCGATTCAGTATTTTTCTGATGCTTTATATTTCATAACCAAGTTTTAAAAAAATAAGAGAATCACCATTTCCTGTATTTACTCTTCTGGCTAAAAAGAGAGACACGTCACAGCTTTGTTTTGAAGCACAGTCAAGTCCATTGAAAGCTTTAATCTAGACAAGTAAATAAACAGACTAAGTAAAATGGTTACTTAACCAGTGGCATTGAGAATTTCCTTGAATTTTATGCATGGTAACAAAACTCTGGAAGACTATTGTGAAAAATAACTTGCTTATAAGTGTTTATCCCCCTGTAATTTTATCCAATCACCTTTTGCACGTGAATACAAGCCCCTCTGCAAAGTTGAAACCAGTTGCAACAAATTTTGTGTATGTGCCATTCAGTGAACTTCATTGTCAATGAATTGTTTTTCCTAGTGGACCTCTGGTATATATTTCAATTTTTATAATTTCATAACTTTACTTTCTTGGTGCACAGATACTGAGAATTGGAAGAACTAGCTCCAAAATAAGAAAATGCCATCTTCACTGTACTGACTAATGCATTTGTCCATTTACCTCATAACACAATACTTTCCACTCAGGCTGAATTGTGTATTTCTCAGGGCTATTATGTTGCCACGCTTGAGTATTACTTAGATAAAGTGCTATTGAAGAACGAGATTATAACAAACACATTAAAACTCTTTATTCTATGTAAGGTTACCTCTCAAACCTCAAGTGCAAAAGTGGGGTGAATTATATTCCTTAAGTGATTTTTTGTTCTGAATTATTTATATAAAAATGTCATCCAAACATTTTATGAAATCAAAAGCATAATGACTTCTGCACGGCCACATGGATACGTGATGGAATTATTATAAAAATCAAAGCCATTCCTATTGTTTCTCTGAATATTTTTCAGTATACATACAGTCCTTGGCTCACAAGGGGGTACAATAAGATGAAAGTAATTTCCTACTTTCTTAGATCTTTTCAAAATGTCATTTTTACAATTCTATGTAGGAAAAGAAATTATAACCTCTTGTTTTATTATTTCCCCCTTTACTCATATATATGGGTTGAGGGGTGGAGAGGGTATGATTTATAATCAGCTTCCCATATCTGCTGTACCGTAGCTCATCAAACAAAGAACTTAGGACCTCCATAGTACCTTTGAGTTGAGAATTCACAGTTGTAAGCTGTGGTTTGATGTTGAGAGTCCACTTGACTCATGAATAAGTAAAGCAACCATTGGAAACAAAATAACTGAGGAGGTACTATCCAAGCCATATATGCCTGAGACACTCTCTGACTTCCCAGTGGTATTTGTACAGATGCAGATGTATGTGTGTTGTACCTACAGATTATGCACTTCGAGATCCACGAACCAGTTATATTAAGTTTTTTGTTATTTCAAAATGAATCTCAATTTCTGCTTCAAGTTACCATTCTAACTCCTCCACTAAAAATGATATAGCCTGGGAATGTTATGTTTCTTGATGAATTGCTGCTTTTTCTAAAATTGGAATTATAGTAATACCTTTCACATCCTGTAGTTGTGAGAATTAAATGAGTTAATACATGAGGAGTTCTTATGGTCTGACACATAGTAAAAGCTCAAGAAGTGTATGCTATTATTTTTTCCATCAGGAGAGCAAAACTATTTTAAGTATTTGAACTTTTGTCCCTCTTTTAACTCAGATTATATCTAAATGGTTCAACTGATATTTGATGTCATTTATCTGTATTAGGGTCTGTGGTGGCAGCATTTTTCTTTTCTTTTTTTAAATTTTTATGGGAGTATAGTTGTTGTTTGTTTGGTTTTTTTTTTTACAATGTTGTGTTAGTTCCTGCTGTATAGCAAGGTGAATCAGTTCTATGTATACACATATCCCCTCTTTTTTAGATATCCTTCCCCTTAGGTCACCATGGGGCACTGAGAAGAGTTCCCTGTACTATACAGTAGGTTCTCACTAGTTACGTGTTTTACACATAGTAGTGTATATATGTCAGCTGCAGTCTCCCAGTTCATCCCATCCTCTTCTTCCTACCTTAAGTTTGTTTCCATAAGTATCCATAAAGTTGTTCTCGACATCTGTCTCTATTTCTGCTTTGCAAATAAGATCATATGCATCATTTTTGTAGATTTCAATATTATACATTTAAGCAATATTTTGAATATAATATTGTAATATAAATAATATTATAGATTTGTGTTTCTCTTCCTGACTTACTTCACTCTTTATGAAAGTCTCTAGGTCTATCCGGGCTTCCCGGGTGGCTCAGCTGGCAAAGAATCCACCTGGAATGCAGGAGACCTGGGTTCAATCCCTGGGTTGAGAAGATCCCCCTGGAAAAGGGAAAGGCCACCCTCTCCAGTATTCTGGCCTGGAGAATTCCATAGACCGTATAGTCCATGTGGTTGCGAAGAGTCGGAGATGACTGAGCAACTTTCACTTTCTAAGTCTATCCACATCTCTGCAAATGGTACTGTTTTGTTCCTTTTTAAAAATGTGGAACACTTCATAAGTTTTCGTGTCATTTTCTATTTAACTTTTGCCAACAGTTCATAGCTGTTTTCTGCTTTGTCTCTTGCTGCTGAGATAGTCCTTTCAGAGCAGGTGAGCTTTCCACTACATCCAAACACACAGAGAAAGAGGAATTTTTCAGCTCTTCTTGTACTATTTTGGGAGATGAGCCAAAGTCCACTTACAGTTTTACTTACAGTAAAATCACTAGGAATTGTGTATGTGTGTGTTACTTTCCCTTACAGGATATTGTTCCTTCTCAGTACACAAACCTAGATGTGAGGAAGAAATAAGAACTCATAGCTCTGTTTGCTCACCATCTCTTCCCCTCAGCTCACCTTTCATTGCTGTGGCCGCTGACAACAAAGATGAATCATTAAATATTTCACATGAGCTTGACGAGGAGATTTCACCCTTTGACACACAAGTACCCTCTAATAGAAGTTTGAAAAGCTATGTAGCCCAGAGTACATTTCTACATTAACATCTCAATTGTTATTTTAAGTAGCTGAAAGGTTTCTAGTAAGATATGAATTTTGACATTTTAAAATGAAAGTTATATTACTTTTATTATAGCCTCAAACAACAAAAATAAAATCAAAACTTAAAATCTGGTACCCACCATTTTATTTTTAAATCATAAAGAACAAGCTGTTCTTTAACAGTCAGAAATTTTAAATGATTCCTATTTCTCCATATTTCTATTTTATTTGCTTCACACAATTTTATGCTATTATAACAAGGTTTATATTTTCAAAACTATTAATTACTGTTATCTAAATCTTATTTAAAGTATCACATGACCCTACAACTCTAAGTAATAATATTTTTCTTTTAGATTAGGTTAAAATTATAAACTGTTAAATTTGATCACAGAATACAAACCTATTCCAAATTTTGAAAATCACTAAACATAAAAATCACTAAAGAAATCTTGAATGAAGATATATATGAGATGAGTGTAGCAGCTTTTTCTTTCTGAATCATGTTGAATTCACATTGGCAAAGAAGGCAAACTATGTGTTAGGCAACTCACAGCATCAACAATTATAGTACCATTATATCCTCTTAAAGATAACCATTTACTGAGCATTTTTCTGAGAGAATTCCTATGAGCATAAAGGTGCACACTATACATAATTATCTGCTTTATTCATAGGATCTGCTGAAGGTATTGGTCTGATTTATAAATTGGCAAAACTGAGAATCTAGTGCATTTAGTTACTTGCCTTGAGTTAAATAATTCTCTAAAGAATACAAAGTATGAAGTGTAAAGAGTTTAGATCCAAACTTAAAGTATCTTCCATGTCTCATTACCTAGAATCTCACAAAGAAGTCTTTCCACTACAAAAACAATCATATACAACAGCCTTCATAGTGTAAATTATAGAACACTAGGTAATACTGAGCCCAGGCCATGGAGTCAGAATGCCTAGATTAGATATTCTAACTTACTACTACCTAACTTTACAGGTCTGAGATCATTATGATAATACCAGTCTCATGAGAAAGTCAAGATCAAGATACTTCATGTAAAGTGCTCAAAACTGACTTGATATAACATGAATACCAGGTAGTATTAACTATTTTACTACTATGTTTTGATACTGGGAATATCATCTATTAATTCTTTCACCAAATATTTATTGAGCACTTACTATATGTCTGGCAGTATTTTAGGCTTTGAAGGTATATCAGTCAGTCAGTTTAGAAGCTCAGTCATGTCCAACTCTGTGACACCATGGACTGCAGCATGCCAGGCTTCCCTGTCCATCACCAATTCCCGGAGCTTGCTCAAACTCATGTCCATCAAGTCAGTGATGCCATCCAACCATCCCATACTCTCTCATCCCCTTCTCCTCCTGCCTTCAGTCTTTCATAGCATCAAGGTCTTTTCCAGTGAGTCAGTTCTTCACATCAGGTGGCCAAAGTATTGGAGTTTCAGCTTCAGCATCAGTCCTTCCAATGAACACCCAGGACTGATCTCCTTTAGGATGGACTGGTTGTATCTCCTTGCAGTCTAAGGGACTCTCAAGAGTCTTCTCCGACACCACAGTTCAAAAGCATCAATTCTTTGGCGATCAGCTTTCTTTATAGGTCAACTCTCACATCCATACATGACTACTGGAGAAACCATAGCTTTAACTAGACGGACCTTTGTTGGCAAAGTAACGTCTCTGCTTTTTAATATGCTGTCTAGGTTGGTGGGCTGAAGTCCATGGGGTCGCTAAGGGTCGGATGCGACTGAGCGACTTCACTTTCACTTTTCACTTTCACACATTGGAGAAGGAAATGGCAACCCACTCCAGTGTTCTTGCCTGGAGAATCTCAGGGATGGGAGAGCTTTGTGGGCTTCCGTCTATGGGGTCACACAGAGTCGGACACGACTGAAGTGACTTAGCAGCAGCAGCAGCAGCAGGTTGGTCATAGCTTTTCTTCCAAGGAGCAAGTGTCTTAATTTCATGGCTGCAGTCACCATCTGCAGTGATTTTGGAGCCCAAGAAAATAAAATATCTGACTGTTTCCATTGTTTCCGCGTCTGTTTGCCATGAAGTGATGGGACTGGATACTATGATCTTAGTTTTTTGAATGTTGAGTTTTAAGCCAACTTTTTCACTCTTCTTTTTCACTTTCATCAAGAGGCTCTTTAGTTCTTCTTTGCTTTCTGCCATAAGTGTGGTGTCATTTGAAGTTATTGATATTTCTCCCAACAATCTTGATTCCAGCTTGTGCTTCATCCAGCCCAGCATTTCACATGATATACTCTGCATATAAGTTAAATAAGTAGGGTGACTATATACAGCCTTGACATACTCCTTTCCCAATTTGGAACCAGTCTGTTGACAAAGCAACATTCTTGTTGTTGTGATCTTTACTTCCTGGATGGAAACAACAAAACAGACACACAAATAATTATGTAAAACTTAGGCTGAGGTAAGTTCTATGAAGGAAATTAATAGTGAAAAAATAATGCAAAGATTAGGGGAAAGGAATATGTCAGGCTGAGCAAGAAGCCAGTAAAAGCTCTAGGGCAAAAACAATTCTGGCAGATTTGAGGAAGAAAATAAAACCTGAGTGGCTCGATCCAAGCGAAAGAAGAGGAGTCAAGCATTAGACTGTATCCCAAAGGCAGAGAAACCATGTCACATGGGGCCTGATGACCACAGGGAGTTTAGGTTTTATCATAAGAAATACAAAAGTCATGAAGGCAAGATGTTACATGAGTAATTTACATTCAATATAAAACATCTCTGGCTGTATTTCAGAGGACTTTTGAGAGCAAGGAATGCAAACAAAGAAAACACAAAGACCAATAGGAACCAAAGACATAAAAGAGCACATAACTGGTAGATTTAAATATTGACTTTCACTCAAAGAGATATATAAACAACTGGTAATAATTCCTCCTGGAGTGTACTTTTGAAAAAGAAGACAGGGGTGATATGAGACAGTATTCATGCCCTGAAGTTGAGGAAGAATTGTTGGGATGGTATGTCTCAAAATGGAAAACGGGACACCAAAAGAAGTCAAAGGTGGCTTATGGAGAGCCCTACAGTTGGTCCTGGAGCTAGAAAATGCAGAAACTGACAGAAAGAGGGATTTATTACTCAGACTGAGCGACTGGACTGAACTGAACTGAATATCCAGAAGAGGAAGTGGCTTAGGTTTCAATACTCAGAATTACAATAGTCATGGATAAAAATCCAAGAGCCATTAATGACAATATTGTGTGAATGTTTTAAGATTACCTGGGGTCACATGGTCAGTGGTTGTAAATAGCAGAAGATGCAAATAACCTTTATGGAAGAGAGTCCACAACAAATAACCTTCCTGAAGATATAGTTCAACATGACTGAGAGACCAACAGTTTGTAAAGACCAGCTGCCTTAATAACTCAGTTACTTAATACTGATTTTATTTACCGGGCAAATAATATAGTTTCATCCCACATTTAGAAACAAGCTGTCTAAGTGAGAGAGGACCATTTTGAGAATGGAGTGTGTGGTAAAATATCCTTTTTCAGAAGGGTGAAATTACAATGCAATTAATGTAGATTCTCAAATCTTTAATTAAGGCACCAGGGTCAGCATTGAAGCAATGATTCTGAAAATGTTACAGCTCCTCATAATCGACCCTTCCCCACCTCAGATGACTGTTTTCCTCTGCCATGTTAGAAAGGGAAATTAAGTGTTGTTAGAAAGATGGGTTCTGGACTGACTCCTTTGGGACAGCTTCTTTGGAAGCTGGCAATGAGGCTTAGAAAATGGAGGGGATTCAGGTGTGTTCGCAGGAACAGAATAATTATGGATATTTGAGGATAAAAATATTTATGGAAGATGAATTTGAGGAAAGAAAGAAGTAATAAGAGACATTTGTTTCTGAATAAAGAGCATTACCCTGCACCATCTCTACTACTGCCACCACTCAAACTACTAGCTGGGTCAAGAAAAAAATATTTATAGTCAGAGAACAGTAGAGGAAGTGCTTAACATTTTCTGAGATTACCAGAATTTGTTTTACTTTTTTAAAAAAGCTATCAAGAGAAGTCATAAAACCTTTTCTGCAGACTTCCTTACAACACTTTCATTCAGGAAAAAAAAAAAAAAAATTGCAACTCTGTGAGGCTTTCTTCCACTTTCCAAGGTTGGCTTATCCCTCGGTGCTGTTCCACATGGCTTATCCATCTGTGTTACAGCATTTAACCCATTTATTAAACTTTAATGTCTTATTTTTATCTCTTGCCAGCTACACTGTAGGCTTTTAATTTAATCATTTTTTATTCTTATTATCTAAGACATTGTTAACTACATAGTAGGTGCTTAATAAAAACAAAGGATCTTCCCTTTTGGATAGTACATAGTAAATCATTTTGAAATCTAATATATAATGAAGAGAGGATAAATGCTATATGCTGTAATACAGATTTCCGAATATGAAATGACTGGTTTGAAAATCCACTATGGTAACTAAACACTTAAACTTATGATCAATAATTTGAAATATACCATCTACCTCCATGTGAGAAATAAATAACCCCACCTCAATCCTAGAAAAGAAAGATAAGACAAATTTTAAATATGTAGTAATAAAAGATGACAAACAACAGTCAAATAATTTATATTACAAGGGCAACAAGAGGACATGATTAAAATAATCTACTTTGTTTTTGATCTATTAGTGTTCAATTAGCCATAAGTCCAATGTTTTCAGTAGTTCGTCTAATTTCCACAGCAGTAATGATTTGGTAGGCATTGTTATATGAATTTTATGGATGAAGAAACAAGCCCAGAGGTTCCACAGCTAGCAAGCATCTAGACTGGGATTGAAAATGACCTTCACTTTTTGCCCCATACCACTCAAGGAATAGGAGTGGAGAGAACAGAGGCTTCACTATATTAACCAGGGATGGCTCCAGGCTGCAACTAGATCTTCAAATGGACTGTGGTGAATAGAATTCACATGGGTTAATGTGGAGGAAGGACATTTCTGGAGCTTCAGAAGTGGGAAACCAAATAGATATGCAAAAAAGTATCCACTGATTGATTTTGAGAGTCAGAGGTATGGGAGAACAAAGATAAAGTTAGACATGTGCACAGGTGGAGTAAATGATGGAATAAACATGGTTTGCTCTCTGTTTTTGAGGATATATATTTAAGAAGGAAGAAATGAGGGGCAGACATTTACTTTGCTTGATGGATGGCTGCATGCCCTGGCTGCTTCTCAAAGGATAGTGTTAGAGATGGATACGCTTAACTTTCTACAAGAATAATTAATATTTATCATTTCTCAATAACTCAGTGGGCAAACTGAGGTTAGGTTTATATTGCTTAAGTGTGTCAAAATTAAGAAAGTCCTTGATATTAATATTTAGATGTGGATAAATTGAATAATTGCTGAATGAATTAGAATATTTCCTACCTTGTGCTTTATTTGGTTTTTTATATAAGAGAAATACTTCTACTGCTGCTACTACCACTGCTACTTATAATGACAATATAGCTAATGTCAATGGGATGCTCATTAACTTCCAGGTAGTGTTGCTTATATGCATTATTTTGTTTAATTCTGATCATCAAACCTAGGAATTACATACTACTATTATTTAGCTTCTAACAGATGATGAAACCAAGGCATAAATATATTAAGAAATTTAACATTAATAAGAGACTAAGTAGGGTATTCTAAACTATGAGACCCTGTTATATTATAATGTCATTCATGGGTACTCTGTCAGACTCAAAGTGACCTTTAATGTTGGTAACAAATTCTAATAGGAAGTATTAGACCAATATCTATTAATGAGGACTTCCAGCTTTATCTTCCTATTTATAGATATTTGTCTCTTTAGATAATAATTCTGAAGCATACCAGAATTTCTAGTAACTACCAATTGCACTAACAACAATTGTAGTGTCTCAGGACATCACTTTATCACAAGAAAACTCAACGATTAAGATTAGGTTAAAATAACACTTATATGTAGAATTATTTACAGTATTTCTGCACATTTTATTTGATAAAATCTTTCTGTCAAATTTGACAAATGTATGGCTCAAGAATTAAAAAAATCTAGGACAAGGGGAACACACTGTTGGGACACAATGAAGCAGATAGAGCCACAGAATAAATGTTCTTAGTGAATGGCTTTCAGATGAGAATACTCTGGGGTGAAATGTGTGAGGATAGGTGGAAAGGCCAAGGAGGTCCCAAGGGTTGTCACACACAACCATTTTACAGATGATAAAACTGAGATCTTTAAAGAGGTTGTGTATATTGTTACTAAGGCAGGTCTTTTATTTCTCAATGTAGGGTTTTTTCCATATTTATATGTGGCCTAGAGATGTGGCTGTATAGTGCAGAAAAGTACACATGAGACCAAAAAATTATTCTTTTTGGCTGTCAGCACCAAATAAGTAAAAATTTGAGTTTCTGGGATTCCAAATGATTGTCTGGATGCTGTTCAGTTGTGCTAACTAGACCAGATTTTTTGGGTTCATTCTCATTTGGCTTCGTTCAGCTACACATGGCCTCGGTGTAAAACAGGGCCAAAATGAAAGAATATGCTTTTCCTTAGTCCACATTTTCTACTTGGTGAAAAAATGAAGAGCTTCACCCTCAGGGTCACAATGACAACTTTCTCCACTTTTCTGAGCAGTAGTTGAAAATTATCTTGTCAGTATCATTGTCTGCTTTAACAGGTGCTGGAAGGGGGACAAGCAACCACAGGTGTAGGGCGTAGAAAAGTCATCTGAAAAAAATGTTCTTAAAAAGTCCAAGTTTCTCATTTGTTGTGTCTGTCCTTTGTAGACAAACCAGGGTACTATGACCTAACAACCCAGCTGATATGCCTCTGGCCCAAACCAACATCACCAGCCCAAGCCCGTTTCTTGTACAACCTCTCGTATACTTCCATCCCCTCGATTCCAGTGCTTCTCAAGCATTAATGAGTGTATGAATCACCTGAACCTTGTTAAGAGTTAGATTTTTCATTCAATAGGATTGTGCTGGAGGGCCACAATTCTAACCAACTGGTAGGAGAAGCCAGTGGCTACTGGTCTGCAGATCACACTTTTGAGTGGTAAGGCTCTATTTCTTTCATAATTGATAGTTGAAAGGATGAAGGTAGATTTTGGAGGAAGAGAAGAGACAGTTGATTTCTTTCTCCTTTTCCCACATGCTTCACAGTGGAACAATTGTTTCATTTCTTTGCCAGCCATGAGAAACAATCTTCAACTGGGACAGCTGAAGCAGACTTGAAGGTATACAATTTATCTTTGCATACAGTTACCTGTCTTTTTTGTAGTAATGTAGGGAGAACATTTCTCCAAGAAACTTTATTTATTTTTCATAGCAATAACTCATTAAATTAATGTGATTTTGTATGTTTATTTTAAAAACAAATGGGGACAAAGTTATTTTCACCAAGGCTTAATCTGAATTAGGATGGAATTAAAATCAGTGATGTTCTAGTCAAAGTTTTAACCAGCTCTCCAGAAGGAAAAAAGAAGAAATAAAGCACAGTCCTTGTGCTATGCTAGTTGCTCAGTCGTGTCCGACTCTTTGTGATTCCATGGACTGTAGCCCTCCAGGCTCCTCTGTCCCTGGGATTCTCCAGGCAAGAACACTGGAATGGGTTGCCATTTCCTTCTCCAACGCATGAAAATGAAAAGTGAAAGTGAAGACACTCAGTCGTGTCTGACTCTTAGCAACCCCATGGACCGCAGCCTACCAGGCTCCACCGTCCCTGCGATTCTCCAGGCAAGAACACTGGAGTGGGTTGCCATTTCCTTCTCCAAGGCATGAAAGTGAAAAGTGAAAGTCGCTCAGTCAAGTCCGACTCTTAGCGACCCCATGGACTGCAGCCTACCTGGCTCCTCCATCCATGGGATTTTCCAGGCAAGAGTACTGGAGTGGGGTGCCATTGCCTTCTCCGCAGAACTGGCATCAGTTCAGTTCAGTTCAGTCGCTCAGTCATGTCCGACTCTTTGCGACCCCATGAATCACAGCACGCCAGGCCTCCCTGTCCATCACCAACTCCCGGAGTTCACTCAAACTCCTGTCCACAGAGTCGGTGATGCCATCCAGCCATCTCATTCTCTGTCGTCCCCGTCTCCTCCCACCCCCAATCCCTCCTAGCATCAGACTCTTCTCCAGTGAGTCAATTCGTCGCCCGAGGTGTCCAAAGTATTGGAGTTTCAGCTTCAGCATCAGTCCAATGAACACCCAGGATTGATCTCCTTTAGAATGGACTGGTTGGATCTCCTTGCAGTCGAAGGGACTCTCAATAGTCTTCTTCAGCACCACAGTTCAAAAGCATCAATTCTTCGGCGATCAGCTTTGTTCACAGACCATAGGAGTCACTAAAATGCTCTCCAGAAGCAGAGAGTTGAAGCTACAAGGAAGGATGGCATAACTCAAGGAAAATTACAAAGGATAAAGAATGCTGATGATCATCTTCTGTAGAATTTTGTATCTATATTAAGTCTTATATTGAATTTATCTTTGTCTCAAAGTTAATTTTGGATTTGTTTCCCAGACATTAGATCATAAGTCATGTTCTAAATGTCTTTGGTCCTTTATAGTACATGATTTTTAAAAATAGATGTTGAACTACAAAAGAAGGGGAGCATAAAAATTGACTCCATTAAACTCTTTTTGAAGAAAGAAAAAGACAAAGTTTACAGATATAATTTTTACTGAAAAAAAAGAGGATTAATAGAGTAAATCTCTAAGGTGATCATCTGTGACTTTTAGGGAGAATAGACAGTATTTCCTAAGTTGTGGCTATTATAAGGAAATTTCTGAAACTAAATGTAATTTTACCTAAAGTTGTGAAGCAGCCTTCCAGCTTTAAGTTGGAAAAAAGGTGAATGATAGAATCCTGAGAGAGACACAAGGTAGTTAAGTGTTTGCGTATGACAAAAGAGGTTAAATTTAGTTGAGGAAGCAGAAAACAGAGAGGCAATGGAGCCTACACTGGAAGCTAAGGAACAGAATTATACAAGGATTTCTCTTCACATAATTTAAACTCTTAGACAATTAAAACAAAGAATCAAGAGACTGTGAAGAATTATTAAACAAGGTGGTATTTAAGTAGAACTCAGAGACATGCATACCTAAAAATATGGAAATAAATAGAAAGCTTCTGGGTAGTTTTAAAATGAAAGTACAAAACTTAAACTTATTAAACTTTCTAAAGCTAAATGTTTTATTGAACTGTAGACTTGTCAGTGATCTACCTATATATGTTTCCTACCTTCACACACACACACACGCACACACAGATGCTCTAATGCCTTATAATTTTAAGTGACTTCTTGAGAATGTTGAGACTTGACTGATTTATTACAAAAGATAACTGGAAATGTTAACTAATGTTGAGGTCAAGGCTATGATTAAAGAGCCTATTTGATAATAACCCTGGTTGTTTTATCACAATATCCAAGCAGTGCAGATGTCATTATTTTAGAATGTAAATTATAGCTTTGAATAATCTATTTTCTCTCATATTCAGCACCTCACTGATCAGCACAGGATACAAATGGAAAAATAGGTATAGTTTTTAGAAGTAAAAGTATTTGCACTGTTATTATCATTGTACTACACTTACAATTATATAGTTTAATGTATCTAACATCTGCTTCTCTAATAATAGTTATACAGAGGTACAGGTTTAGATCTGTCTTAAGAAAAGTGACTAAAATATTTTCTAAAATATTTTAATGAACGGATAATGACGCTCTCAATTTTATCGCTTGTGCAAATTTATCTTTGGAACTGTATTCAGATTACCCTCAAAAGTGCATTTAAGTATCAGATACCACCTAAATGTCAGAGGGAGAAAAACTAGATGACTCTTGGCAATCTGGAAGAGCAATGTTGTCAAAGGTCATCAACAAGTCTGACAAAATAGCCCTCATTAACAGTGTCTGTCAGCACCTCCATTTGGAAGTAATTTGGATATTTGCAGTGACCCCATCAGTTCTGATTGGCTGGGCAGTGACCTTGGCCAGGGTAAAACCTGCTCAGTGTAGCTCAGATAATGCACTATAAGTGGAATCCAGGATGACAGATGGCAGCGGGGTCAGTGAAGAGGAACTTGTCCATCACTGCTGTTGAAGATGAAGCCACTGCACAGAGTAGTTCAACTGACACAGGAACTGTGGTTTGCATATGCCACAAGAGATTGCCCAAGTTGCTTTATTTTTAAAGAAATGCTATAGTCTCATGATCTCAAGTACATGAGTCTGATGAATAAGTAGGCAAGAAAGCCTAGCTATTGGAGTTTAGCAATAGACTAATCCCAGGGACGGGGGAGCCTGGTAGGCTTCCGTCTATGGGGTCACACAGAGTCGGACACGACTGAAGTGACTTAGCAGCAGCAGCAGCAGACATTTCAAAACTTGGTCTTTGACTCAGTAACCAAGGTCTGAAAAGTCTTGCTGGCTGTATCTTTATTGTAGATAGCTTTCTGACCAAAAGCTAGTTCCTATGATATTTTTCTTCATTCTTAGTAACAAACTTGGTCAGTCAAGTGTAGTAACCGTATCCTTCTAGTGGACATATCCCTTCCTTTTACCTCCCTTACATGCCACAGAATCAATATGAAATATAACTTTGATATATTTGATATATATTTGATATATAGAGTATATTAAGCATTCCAAGTGTTAGACTAATGAGGCTATAAAAGCAATTATATTCTGGCAATAAGCTACCTTTGAAAAAACAATTTGGATCTGTTTTTGTAGTTTCAGTAGCATTTTTGGAAAAACTTGGAATGGATATGCTATTGAGTGACATGTAGCATAGCATTTTGATTCTGGGCTCTGAATCTCTATCATTCAAAAAACAAGACCCAAGGCTGATAGGCAAAGGACCTAATATAAGCACATGAACACCCAGGCAGTATGACATGATGAATCAGTAAGAAAATACACCCAACTTTCAACCACTCATGGGATATTTAACAATCTTGAAGAAAATCTTTTAAAGACCTTTTCTACACACTGGCTGCTGACCTCAGGAGTTTTTACTAAATCTTCATCATTGGCTTCTTCTTTGTAATGTTTTTGGACCAAACGGATAACCAGTCAACTCCAACCAAAAATGAATAAAAAACAAAAAGTAAATTTATTTCAAATAATAATAAAGTATTAAAACTCTAATAAAACTGATAGATACTATAGTTAATTTCCTGCCTTTTGGGTTACTCAATGTCCATATCTAGTATGTAGATGTGCCTCCCTGAATCCTGCTTAATAATTAAACATCGTGTCCCCTGTTTATCCTAGTTTAAAAAGGAGCTTGCTGTCAGGCAAAATACTATCCTGCCCACCCAGACCCTAATATATAGACATTTATGCTTTTGTTATCAATTTAATTTTTTCATTTGGTCATTTCATATATAACAGATAAAATCATCCAAATGGCTTTTAAGATAATGCATTATTTTCACTGAAACACTTTGCCTAACTGAATTTGAGATCCTCCCATTTGGGTAGAGCAGCTTTTATAAAAATTGCCTCAACCAGGCTCATTACAGCTAAATTTATACCACCTGCTTTAATGTGCTATTGCCATGACCGATAGAGGCTTCATTAAGTAATTAAGAAGCAAGACACATAGTGTCATTCGCTGTAACTGAATCTGCGGATTCAATCAATAACCACATGACAGTGCCTAGGACTACAGGATTAGGCAAAACCTGCTGAGGCAAGTCTTGGCTGGACCAAATGGGGGGTGAATTAATTTGCGACACCATTATGCAGTTTTCAGTCTCATTTTAATTGGTCATAAAACATAGTATAAACCACGTTGTTAACAAAACCATCCAAGACAGATTCTGCTTTGCCTTAGAAAAGATTCAAAACAGAGCTCAAGATAAAATCAAATAGCCAGTTGAGCCGAAAAAGAAAAGACATTAATCTTATCTGCTTTTCTAAGGCATGGTTTATCTCCTGAAGAAGAGCTGAACCTTGTGATTGCTGCAAGCTTTTTTATTTTCTGCAGACTAAAGAAGAAAAGAAATAAAAAATAGCCATTATTTAATAAGTGTAAACACAATGTATTTTATTTGCATTTTTATAGGTCTACTAGTGAAAGGGCTGGGCAGCTGTTGTTTGCTAAATTGTCATTTGTTGGGTTAAAAGTTCGTCCTACTCATCCAGAGTATGGTCACTGCTCAGGAATCAGATAACACACCAGAGCTGCATGTTATATGGATCATAGAATTTGTTTTGGATCAGTTTCCTTCCAGATGCTAAAATCTGGTGTATTTGTTAAGAATTGGCTTAAGCCTGGCTTCACTTGAGTTCAGCTAAAATAGACTAATTGAATGGGCCCCATCCCAACACACATGTCTCCTCCAAACTGAAGTGATTTAGAGTTTTGATGGCAGTTGGTGACCACTGGGTGGATTTTTATTCACTCTAGGCGGTCAGCAAGTAACCGTGTTTCCACCCTACAAGGAAACCTGAGGTGAATATTTCCCAGATGGCTTTTTCAGACAGAGGTCTGTTACAAAAGAAGAAACACTTTGACAAAATCCAAAGGGCAGCTCATATTTAAGAATTTTTGATTGACAAATTCAGGGACCTTTTCAAACTCTACAGTGTGCTTTTGGAACGTGTTTGGAATGTAAACACATACTCGAATTGCCCAGCTGCCACCTGGCTTAGAGTGTGACCTCTCATAGACTTTTCATATTTTCAAGCAAAAAAGGAGTCTTGGTGGTCATTGGGGTCAGAGTCTTCCTTTATAGAAAGGAAGAAAATGGGGACTAAGGTAAATTAAATCATTAGCTCACATGAACTTGTTTTCCGTCCAAGCCTCCACGTTCTGTCCTGTTCCAGAGGGCAGCCCGGGACCTGTGGCATAGGTGCACCTCAGCAGAAAGGCTCTTACTCATGGCATTCTCTCTCGCTCCCTTGTATATTCACTTCTGTCCCTTTCACTTCCCCTTCTTTTTCTTGCTTTCCCCTACATTACTCCTGTTCTCCACTCCTTATTTTGCCATTTCTCTTTTTACAACATCTCTGAATTCTAGCCCTAAGTTTAAATTAGAGTACCAATAAGAATAACCTTATGAAATAAAACATAAAAAGACCTACCAAATAACTGCTCATGTGATTTCTAATTTCTCACAAGTTTCAACTGAATATTGCTTATAGCATTTGTCTGAAAAAAAGGTACTATTTTTGACATTTGGGACTTGCTTGTTATATATTTAATTAAACTTTTCATGTATGAATGCAGAAGCAACGGCTTCAGATTATTTTGACTCCTTCCCAGGACCTAGTGCAGAGCAGACTATCTGATTATCCAAAGAGGTTGGTTTTCTATCTGGATCTTTTAGGTCAGTGCCTTTGATTTACGAAATGTGTCTAATCAATCAAATGGTTGCTTCAGTTCAGTTCAGTCGCTCAGTTGTGTCCGACTCTTTGCGACTCCATGAATCACAGCACGCCAGGCCTCCCTGTCCATTACCAACTCCCGGAGTTCACTCAAACTCATGTCCATAGAGTCGGTGATGCCATCCAGCCATTTCATTCTCTGTCATCCCCTTCTCCTCCTGCCCCCAATCCTTCCCAGCATCAGAGTCTTTTCCAGCGAGTCAACTGTTTGCATGAGGTGGCCAAAGTATTGGAGTTTCAGCTTTAGCATCAGTCCTTCCGATGAACACCCAGGATTGATCTCCTTTAGAATGGACTGGTTGAATCTCCTTGCAGTCCAAGGGACTCTCAAGAGTCTTCTCCAGCACCACAGTTCAAAGCACCAATTCTTTGGCGATCAGCTTTCTTCACAGTCCAACTCTCACATCCATACGTGACCACTGGAAAAACCATAGCCTTGACTAGATGGACCTTTGTTGGCAAAGTAATGTCTCTGCTTTTTAATGTGCTATCTAGGTTAGTCATAACTTTACAACTAGTTTTTTTCAGGGAGAACTTCCAAAATGCAGATTTATCTGTGTACCTTGAATAGGACTGGAATTTGAATGCCCTATTTCATAGTGGGATAATCATGGTAGCATTATAGAGTTTGAAGGATTTAACTTTCTTTCATAAATGAGAAGTTGTTTCAAAACTTTCATTAATTCTTTGTTTCTACTACACACACAGCCCTATACCACTATAGCTGGAGGACAAATGTACAAAAGAAATGAGTTCATTTTAATCATAAAAGTTTATTAACCTAATCTTTAGTGCTATACATTCAGAATTTCTGCAATAGCCACAACAAAGTGAGCGTTAGAAATACTATGTTAGAACTATAAAAATATGTCATAATTCTGATCATTAACCATAACAAAGTCTATAAGGAAATAGAGTAACCAAGGCAAAAATTATTCCTTGTGAAAGAGCAACAGAAAATTTTACAGAAGATACAAACAGGGAAATGTGGCACAAGAAATCCAAAGTTGACTCACAGAAGGTATGGTGGCCTGGAAAAGACAGGATGCTAGAGTGAAGCTGAGGCTCCGTGGAAGGAGGAACAGAGCACACTGCACAAGGCGTGACGGCTCATGAAGACGTAGCAACTGAACGACAAGACGAAGGAGCGAGTGGGTAGTGTCAAACAATCATCTCTGATAACTAACGCGGGTCACAGGGACATGAAGGTCAACGAGTGGCAAATTGGATGACACAATTTTTACCATAGAACTACATGAGTACCAGACATGAACTATTAAAAGTGTGTGTATTCAACTATGGCAAGATAGATTAAGGAGAGACTTTATGTTGTTCTCAGGGTGCTTGTTTCACTCTTACAAGCAGAAGAGTATGAAGGCCCTCATACTCCAAAGCAAATAACCAGGCATGGTACTCTCTTTCCCTACAGAGATTTGTGTGACTTGTTTGATAATCAAAATTGCCTTGGAAAAGTTAGCTCTTCATGATTCATTATGTGCTTTAGTGGGCTTCCCAGTAACTCAAAGGTAAAGAGTCTTCCTGCAACTCAGGAGTCGCAGGAGACACAGGTTTGATCCCTGGGTGGGGAAGATCCCCTGGAGGAGAGCATTGCAATGCACACCAGTATTCCTGCCTGGAGAATCCCATGGATTGCAGAGCCTGGCAGGCTACTGTCCATACGGTCATACAAAGTCAGACTCGACTGAAGCAACTTAGTATGCTCACACATGCTCTAATATTATATTAATTACCTATATAAATTAGAGAAGGAAATGGCAACCCAATCCAGTATTCTTGGCTGGAAATTTTCATGGAGGGAGGAACCTGACAGGCTGCAGTCCATGGGGTCACAAAGAGTTGGACACGACTGAGCATGCACACACCATTATATAAACTAACTTTCTTTCCTAACTAATTACATTTAAAAGTATGTTTAAGGTTTATATTTCTGTTAATTTACTTTTTCACAGTTTTATTGAGACTTAATTGATGTGTGTGTGTGTGTGTGTGTGTGTGTATGTTAGTCACTCAGTCATGTCCAACTCTTTGCAACCCCATGGAGCATAGCCCTCCAGGTTCATCTGTCCATGGAATTCTCCAGGCAAGAATACTGGAATGGGTTGCCATTTCCTTTTCCAGATAATCTTTCCTAGCCAGGGACTGAACCCAGGTCTCTTGCATTGCAGGCAGATTCTTTATAGTCTGAGCCACCAGGGAAACCCTTAATTGATCTATACCACTGTATAATTGCTATATGCGAAATGCTGTAAGGTGTACAACATAATGATTTGACTTGTATATATTGTGAAACGATTACCGAAATAAGTTTAACATCCATCATCTCATATACATATTTTAAAAATATGTTTTTTACCCTTATGATGGGAACTTTTAATATTTACTTCAACTTTGATATAGAATACAGCAATATATATATATATATATAATTGTAATCATGTTGCACATTATCTCTCTAGCACTTATCTATCTTATAACTATAAATTTGTACCCTTGACCACCATCAGCCAATTTCCCCTTCCTCAACACCTGACTCTAGTAACCACAGATCTGATCTTTTTTCATAGGTATTTTGTTTTTCTGTTTTTCTTTTTGGATGGAAAGTAGGCAAAGGAAGGAGTTACCATTGTCATTGGACGTGGTCTTGAACACCTTAAAGAGGGGTTGCTGCAACACAGTGTGGGAAGATGGGGGTATGTATATACTGATGTGGTTCCTTGGATCATCTTCTGGTATTTTCTTGAGAGTGGAGGGTTTCTAACTGGTAATTGCAGTAAACCCACTGGCAATATTGAAGCACATGAAAGTTCAAACCTTTAAGAAGCAAGTCATCTAGAGTGAAGTTCTAGCTAATGGTGAGAAAAATATAGAAATGATGACAGAAGAAGAAAATAACTATTGCCTATACCTTTTAAGATCATCGAAGAATTGATACTTTTGAACTGAGGTGCTGGAGAAGTCTCTTGAGAGTTCCTTGGACTGCAAGGAGATCCAACCAGTCCATTCTAAAGGAGATCAATCCTGGGTGTTCATTGGAAGGACTGATGCTAAAGCTGAAACTCCAATACTTTGGCCACCTCATGTGACGAGTTGACTCACTGGAAAAGACTCTGTTGCTGGGAAGGATTGGGGGTGGGAGGAGAAGGGGACGACAGAGAATGAGATGGCTGGATGGCATCACCGACTCTGTGGACATGAGACTGAGTGAACTCCGGGAGTTGGTGATGGACAGGGAGGCCTGGTGTGCTGTGATTCATGGGGTCGCAAAGAGTCGGACATGACTGAGTGACTGAACTGAACTGAACTGAACTGATACCTTTTAAACTAGTAAATTGTCTCAATAACTTTGTATAATAAGTCATTTTGTGTATCCTAGAAAAAATTTTTTTAAATAAATATATTATGGAGTGGTCAGCCAATATGAACATTCATACATAAAGTTATAGTGAGTGGGAGTGAGAGTTATTAAAAAGTAAAACATTGTTAAAATTAATTAGGTAATGTGCTGTGCTGTGCTTAGTCACTCAGTCGTGTCCAACTCTTTGCAACCCTATGGATTGTAGCCCGCCAGGCTCCGCTATCTATGGGATTCTCCAGGTAAGAATACTGGAGTGGGTTGCCATGCCCTCCTCCAGGGGATCTATCCAAACTTAAAGATTAATGAACAGAAGAGAGTTCACAGAAATAGATTTTAAATTATGTCAATTTATCATTGACAGAGGATGAGATGGTTGATGGCATCACCAACTCAATGAACATGAGTTTGAGTAACCTCTGGGAGTTGGTGATGGCAGGGAAGCCTGGCATCCTGAAGTCCATGGGGTCTCAAAGAGTCAGACATGACTGAGTGACTGAACTGAACTGAATTTACCGTAGGATAAAGGTACTTTATATAATTGGGGAAAAGATAGATTTTTTAGTAAGTGATGGTATAACAACTAAAATGGACCCATCCATCCTGCCTTTATATTTTTGAAATGCTAAAGAGATGTAAATGTAGGATATGAAATGATAAAATACTAAAGTAAAATATGAATTTATGTGAGGCTAGAAAAAAGGGCACAGGCATCATAAGTAAAAAACATAAAAGGTAAATTTATACAATAAAAATTATAACACAAATTATAAAAATAACTAAAAAAAATCTATAAACCAATTAAAATAAGCAAATGATATTAGCCAATCATCCACCAAAGATGGAAATATGAATGTCTTTCACATATGAAAAGATGCTCACCCTCACTCAAAAATTGAAATGCCATAATATTTAAATCTTAATTTATCTATCAAAACTTAAATTGTCTTATCTATTACAATGCTGTTTTCATAACAAAAGATTGAAAACAACTGTCCACCAATAAATTATAGTGATCTATATATACAGTGATAACTCTCTCTGCTGCTGCTGCTGCTAAGTTGCTTCAGTCGTGTCCAACTCTGTGCGACCCCATAGATGGCAGCCCACCAGGCTCCCCCATCCCTGGGATTCTCCAGGCAAGAACACTGGAGTGGGTTGCCATTTCCTTCTCCAATGCATGAAAGTGAAAAGTGAAAGTGAAGTCGCTCAGTCTTGTCCGACTCTTAGCAACCCCATGGACTGCAGCCTACCAGGCTCCTCCGTCCATGGGATTTTCCAGGCAAGAGTACTGGAGTGGGTTGCCACAGCCTTCTCCAACTCTCTCTATATATATATACAATGATAGCTCTATGTAATCAATGAAATCATTTCTAAGCTATGATACATTTTTAAAACTAAGGTTATGAACAAAGTATTTAAAAATCTGTAGATAAAACTGTCACATGTGTATAGTATATGTGTATGTGCTTATATATGCATAGATTTTCTAGAGATATATGTGCTATCTACAATCATGTTTATCTTGCAGGGGGAAGTAAAATGGAGACTGAGGGGAGATGATTATTTTCACTATAATCCCTTTCATATTGCTTGGAATTTTCAGGGCTGGCCACCTGATGGGCAGAGCCCTTATTGGTGGGCCTGATCAGTCAATCTGTGTGGAAAGATATGGCCTGAGATTGGTGCCTCTTGCGTGTTGCACCCCACATGCCTCTTGCCTCCCACTATCCTGGCCTTGCACACAATCAAGGGATCTTCAGGTCCAGTCACTTTACTGCACAACTCAGGACCAAGCAGCCTGATGGAGATGGATTGGCCTCTTAAAAGCATAACTGAGGTGCCAGCTTGTGGGCAAGGGGGCACCCAGAGAGAATGTAACCACCTTCCAGGGTATCATCTACACCTTCCAAGGTGTCATCTACAACTTTAATCAACTAGTATTCCATGGAGCTGTGTCCACAGTAGGGAGAATTCTGGAGCCTGGGAACCAAAGGGTTAAAGTAGGAGTGGCTCTGATTACAACAACTCTCAGTGATCCACTTTGAAGGAATTTGTGTTTTCCATCCATATAGTTGTAGATTCCACAGATCTAGAGGCTCTCGTTCCAGTATCAGTAGCACCGACTCCTGCTGCCACCTAAGATCCTCCTGCCACAAGGCCAGCAGGGAAAGAAAGGAGCCACCCTCCCAGCAGTGGTGATAGGTCCCATCTTCAGGGGGAGGCAGGACAGCTGTTACCCAATGCGGGAGGAATGAACATGTTTGGCCCTCAGTTGATCCACCAGGATGCCTGTGGCACCGCCATGCCTGGTGTCAATCGCCTAGAGATGGCACAGTAACCAGGGGCTCCAGCGCTTCAGGAATGATGGTGTAGCTCATATCCAGCCAGGCAAACAGCCTGGACGAGCAGAGGTATTGGCTGAGGGAAGCGGGAGTCTAGAATGGGTGGTAGAGAGAGAGATGTGAGTATCAGTTTTAGTTCTGAGATCAGAGTCAGCAACAGGGGCTGTAGTTCATCTTACCAGCCCTTCTCTCATAATTTTCCCCCCAGGAATCAGGCCAACCAGATTCCCCCGGCAAACTCTTTCCCTGATGGGGAGAAATTACCTGGAAAGCAAGTGGTTGTGAGTCCCTGGAGCAATGATGGAGCAGATACTGTGCTTTGACCCAGGTCCCTGCTGTAGGACCAGTCACTCCATTCTCAGCCAAGAGTCTCCATCCACATTGGCAGCTGTCCTCAGTTGCAGGGCACCACCATGCACAAGGCAGCCCAGCCCAGCAACTGTCTGATGTGGGGGCTTAGACGCCCAGCACCCTTGCTTCACTTGGAGGGATTCCAAGTGAGGGATCCCCCACAGGATCAACTGGGGCCTCAGCAGGAACCATTAGTACACTGTAGGTCACCTTCTCCATCTGCTCAATCCTGCCCCTTCACTTCTTTACTAGTGCATCTCCTGAGAGAACGTCCTCGAACCCCTTTAGTCCAGAATTCTCTGGTCACAGAATCTGTTTCCAGAGGCCCAGTGTGATTCCTGGGGTCTGAAGGCAGGCTGCTGCAGGAGGGGGAGCCGGAAGGGAAGAAGCACAGACAGCAACAGTGGCAACTCTTTCCATCAAGGAAACCAATATGGTGGGAGCTCCAAGAAGCAGGTGGGGTTGAGAGTTTTTCTTCTGTTGTTACTGGCTGTTTAAGATGGGAAAGACAAGTATGCTTCATTCTTGACAGAACAGAAAGGGAGAGGAGGAACATACAGTAAAGATTAGGAAAATCAACAATGAATTTGTGGAAGTGAAAAGGATGGGAATTAAAGGACTCAGTAGTAAGTGAAGAGTTAACCTTATAGTGTATGATATGACATAAATCTGACAGTTTTGCAAATGCTTAGTCACTCGTTTCAGTGATGTTGTTAGACTAGTTCTTTCTTTCCCCACTTGTACATGTTGCAACTTTTATCACAAATTCAGTTCAGTTCAGTTCAGTCGCTCAGTTGTGTCCGACTCTTGCAACCCCATGAACCACAGCACGCCAGGCCTCCCTGTCCATCATATATTCATGAGCATGTTTTAGACTCTTGTTTGATAATTGTATCTATTCCTCATCCAATATTGACAAAATTACTGTATTTTGATGACTGGTAGGATGAAACATTCCTCCTCACTACCCTCCATTGTTTAAATTTCAAAATTCATTTCATGTATGTCATGTGCTTTATTTTGCTTTTCAGAATTATATCTAGGCTGATAAATCTTTTTGTTGTTACCCAGAATTTTGCCATTACATTTTCAGTTTCTGTTTGTTGAGATGGGAAGGGCCTTAGATTTTATTGTATTGCTCTTTTAGATTTTAATAGACTTTTGTGTTTTATTCCTTTTTTGATTCTCTCATGGAATTTTTATGAGTTTTTGCATTTATTCATTTTCTTTAGTTTTTTTTTCCAGGTAGAAATTTTTTCTTTTTAATAATCTATATCTAATTTCTCTTGTGTTTTTCTTATTAATAGAACCTGCCATGTGTTCATCTGAGTGGAGATTTGAGTGCAGGAAGATTTGGGGGTCATTCTCTTGAAGGGTGAGTGAAGAGAAGGAAATACAATTAAGCAGATAGGACTTCCCTGATGATCCAGTGATTAAAAATTTGCCTGTCAATGCAGGGGACACGTGTTCTAGCTGTGGTCTGGGAAGATCCTACTTGCCACAGAGCAACTAAGCCTGGTCACCACAACTACTGAGTCTGTGCTCTGCTGCTACTGCTGCTGCTAAGTCACTTCAGTCGTGTCCGACTCTGTGCGACCCCATAGACGGAAGCCCACCAGGCTCCCCCGTCCCTGGGATTCTCCAGGCAAGAACACTGGAGTGGGTTGCCATTTCCTTCTCCAATGTGTGAAAGTGAAAAGTGAAAGTGAAGTCGCTCAGTCGTGTCCGACCCTTAGAGAACCCACGGACTGCAGCCCACCAGGCTCCTCCATCCATGGGATTTTCTAGGCAATCGTACTGGAGTGGCTTGCCATTGCCTTCTCCGTCTAGAGTCTGTGCTCTAGACCCCGCCAGTTGCAGCTTCTGAGCCTGCGTGCCTACAGCCTGAGCTCTGCAACAAGAGAAGCCAATGCAACGAGAAGCCTGAGCATGCTAACTAGAGAGCAACCCCCACTGGCCACAACTAGAAAAAGCCTGTGCATAGCAAGGAATAACCAGAGCAGCCAAAAATAAATAAGATTAGGAAGATAGAGAAGGTGGGTTTTATGCAACCACAATAAAGACCTTAGCAACCTACGTAGACCTCTAAAGTTTAGAAGATCATTCAGTTTTGGCAGGGACCCTAGATGTCCAGTCACTGCTGCTGCTGCTGCTGCTAAGTCGCTTCAGTCGTGTCCGACTCTGTGCGACCCCATAGACGGCAGCCCACCAGGCTCCTCCCTCCATGGGATTTTCCAGGCAAGAGTACTAGAGTGGGGTGCCATTGATACTGGCTATTCCTCAAGTAGAGCAGGGCCTGAGGACAGTGACTCACATCAAATGATGCAGTTCCTGAAGACAGCTGAGGGCTGCTGACTGGACGTCACTCCCAGCAACCCCCCGGCAGGGAGGAAGTAAGTGCGCCTGTCCCGAGGGGTATCTGGGTAGCACGTAGTAACATTCACTACACAAGTTCAATGAAAAAGGAGGTAATTTGTGTGTGTGTGTGTTGACCCACACTTTGTGTTATTATTATTATTTTTTAAATTATGTATTTGGCTAAGCGGGGTCTTAGCCACTACTGGGCGGATCTTCTGTCTTCCTTGCTGCATTCCGGATCTTCATTTGCAGATGTGAACTCTAGTTGCCACATGCGAGATCTAGTTCCCTGACCAGGGGCTGAATAGAACATGCCAATTGTATTCCAACTCCGCTGCATTGGGAGCCGGGAGTCTTAGTCACTGGACCATCGGGGAAGTCCCTGTGTTGTTTCCAATATGATCACTGACTTACCTAATCTGGGGACAGACTACTAATAAAACTTACCCGCCTATCTGCGTTACCTTTCGTGTTGGCAGTTAGCAGGATTTCCCCTCTGCTGCTTCCCACCCGCAGCCCCTCTCCACCCGGGCCGTGCTGCTGCTCCTCCCCCAGAGGCCTGAACTCCGTGGGCCAGAATCTCGCCCAGGAGGTTGGCGTCCAGGTTCCGGGAATTGGAAGCACCTTCTCCAGGCTTGAAACCAGCAGCGGCCACAATTTTCATGTTCTTCAGGCAGCAGGAGCAGAGGCCCGTGTTTCAGCAGAGAAAGTGCAGCGGCTTCTGGGCGTTTTCCTGTGAATCTTCTGCCTCAGTTTGCAGAGCACAGTTTAGCCCAGAGTTTCGCAAGGTATCAACATTCACCTGGGAGCCTGAAACAGTGCAAATTCTCAGAACTACTGCAGACCAACCCGTCAGAAGCTCTGGAGGTAAGGGTTTTCCTGAGTCCTCTGGTTGATTCTATAACCAGAGTTTAGAACTGCTGGAGCCTGGTTTAACACAACAGATCATGGTGTATTTTTCAAATTGGGTTGGTTTTCAGAATTACCAGAAAAGACGGAAAACTACAGATTCCTGGGTCCCATCACATATCTCCCAGTAAATAACACTCTACAGGAAAAGGCCCAGTAGTTCTGATTGTCAAGTGTAGAAACTGTGGTCTCACCAGTTTCTTGATTAAACAAGCATTCCCTTTTCCTGAGAGTTGCAAAGGTAAGGAAAAGCCATTATAGTTTAATAAAAAAGCTGTGACTTGTTTGGAAAAGTGTGCTCACTCAACATAACATCCCTTTTAAAAACTTGCAGTCTGCAGTTTTGTATTTCTCAGCACTAACCTGGGATGACTTCATCATAGTCACTTAAAATTGCATATACCTGGGCTCAATTCAGACTTATTGAACTTGATGTCAGGGCATGGGTCCTGTCCAACAAACACATCAGCACATGAAAGTTTCAGAGCCACCAGGCAAGTTTTCCCTAGTTTATTATAGACCACATGAAAAAGTGTCAACTAGATGTGCTATTTATACTACACGCAAATATGAGAAAAGGATACCTACAAAGAGGGCTGCCATTAGCTCTGAGTTTTAATCTCTTCATGGGTAGATGAGACTGTGGAAATAGATTATCTCTAGTTCCTCTTTCTTGTTCTAAAGTGTTTTGATTCAATTGTGTATTTATCAACCTGTACACATAGTCAATTCCAGGAACCATAAATCATGTTATATGGTTTTCCTTGGGCTTCCTGCTTGACCATATTATTTACTGTATTGACTAGAGGCAAGTATTTCAAATTTGTCGCTCTTCTTGGTGCAAAACAAAGGGGAAAGAGACAGGAGTGTCATAAATATTTAATTCGTCCTTTGATCCATTTCTTACATATTTATTGTTCCTTTTGTCTCAAAATATTCAAAATGATCATATTCTTGTACAGTCTTACAAGATAACTGAATTAGATTTTACTTCCAAATGAAAATATTAAGTACTTAAAACATCAAAAAATCAATATTATGCCAAGCTTTCTATTTTAATCTCAGCATCTGATTTTAGTCAAATACACCTTATTATAAAAATACAATTTATACTAATGTTCTTTTAATACCTAATGGATCTATATGTTTAACCATTCAGGCATTTTATGATTGTTTTTACTTAAATGTGTCTCCTTAGCTTATGAATAAATAATGATAAGCAATCTATACCCTTAAAGAGAAGCTGAACCTGTATTGAGAAGTGTTAATACCATGTCTTGCATTGGTGTTTAGTAAATGTTTCTTGAATGGTTATTAGTTACTGCACAAATTATTTCTGACAAAACAATGATTTTTCAAACTTCCTTTGCATGATATGAACTATAAACGGTAAATCCAACTATGGGCTTACAGATGCTTCATCTTCAGGTCTTTCTGTCTACAGTTTTAATGTATCTTAAAATAATTTCCTGTTGCCATGAAATTCTGGAACTGTTCTGGATAAATTAAGAGTTCTAAAGAGCATGGAAGTGACAACTCTGAGATTGCAGTAGAAACCACATAATTTCTTTTGTAATGGAGTTTTGGTGTGTTCAGGGGCCATCTTACTGAATGAAGGTGTATCAGGAAATCTTTGGGTAGAGGTACAGTCAAGCAAGCATCCAAAATTCATTAAAAGTTCTCATGTTCCATGGTTTAATCTGGAATAAGTTAATAAAAAGTGCTGTTTGTTGGCTTTTCCTGCCAGTTTTTAAGATTCTCCCCAAAGCTAATTTAACAGCCATTTACTTCTAGAATATTCCAGCCTGGTAAAGTGTTCTGAGTTAATGACAAAAAAGTCCAGAGCTATGGGTCACGGTCCAGTAAAGCCAAGTCTGTTTGCCTTCAGTGCTCAGTTCAGAATCTGTTTGTTGAGCCAGATTTTTTTTCTCCTAATTGGGAAAAAACCAGGCAGTTCCTTCACTTCAGAACAGCATCATTTCATTTGGATGGTTTTATTTTTATATTCATAGTTTTGGTGATGTTTGATACTGGTACATTTTTAGAAATAAAAGTCTGTGATGGTATGGTCTGGCTTTTGAGTATATTTCATTTTTTTATTGTTGAAAATAATACTGGTGTATAGTTTGTACAAAATATGCCAAGCATTTTAAAACATGTGATTTTTAAAAATTATTCAATATGAAAATTCCTTGCTATTCATAAGACTTGATTCACCAGTTGACATAAGAAAGTTTAATGTGCTAAGCAGAAAAAGTGTTACTAAGAATTTTGACACTGTGGAAGTCATTTCTTTTGAAATACTGAAAGTTATTTTATATGAAGAGCCATTAAATTCCTGACCTAAGTTATATTTGATTATACAGTAAAGGTAGGGTTTAACTTTTAATAAGAGCTTTGAAACGATTTGTGTACATTCGAGAAACACATCAGACTTGACTAAAATCAAAATTTCTTCGGTAATATTTTTCCGGAGAAAAACAATCTTTTTTAAACTAGCAAAGGTTCCTAAAGAATTGAAAAAACAATAGTATCACAAAAATAATAATGAATCAACGTGATCAGAGTTTGACTGAGTTATGAGATAGCTGACCAACCCCAGATGCTGGGTTTGTCATAAGTTGCAGACTCATTTTAGACAGAAACGTTGGTCAGTCATGATTATGGTGGGCAAGCTTTTTCTAAATCATGAACAACAATTCTCTCATTCTAAATTTTTTTAAAACAACATAACTTAAGTCAGTATAGACTGTATTTTGAGGAAATATGTCAAGGCTCTATTTACATCTCACATCTGTGATAAAATCCTACCATAGTTTCTTTCATTTTTGTTTCCATTTTGATGTTTTTACAGTACACAAGGTGTGAAACTAAAAAGAGTCTACGTATCTAAAGTAATAAAAGAATAAGAAAAGTCAGTTCCTCCAGTAAAAAAGATAAATCATTTTTAAAGTTCTCATTTCCAAATTGATTACCTTAGACTAGTGGTTCTCAAAGTCTGGTTTTTGGACGGACCAGCAGCAGTGCCTTAGTATCTGTTATACATGTAAGTTTCAGGTCCCACTCAGGCCTACTGAATCAGCAGCTCTGAGAGTTGGGGCCATCAGAGTCTTGACAAACTCTCCATGGACTTCTGAAGCCTACTAAAATTTGAGATCATCTGCCTTTGACTGTGAAGCCTAAATTAACAAGCTGAAATAGATAGGCCTGAATTTTTGCGTAGACTCATTGGTTCTTGTTGGATCTCAGCCCTCCCTGCTGATCCCTCATGGGGATGTTTCCAGGATCCCAACTCAGATAAGTTAAATCAGTATCTCTGTCTTAGCATCAGCATTTTAAAAGTTCTCTGGTGGTTCTGATGAGCTTCAGGATGGAGAGATGCTGTTGTAGGTCAGCCACTTACCACAGATTCAGACAGACTAACCTGTGGTTGTTCCTGTTGCCTTTTCTGTTGACCCTGCTTTTCTGTGTTACCGCACTGGCTGAAATACACAGAGCCAAAGAGGGTGTGATTTAGCTGCCAGAATAGCTTAGATATTACTTACTCTGATTTTGGAAAATTTTACATTCAATTTAAAAATCATCCCACTATTCCTTGGATTATTAAATAAACTCTATTACTGATATTTTGTCCTCTTCAGCTTATCCCTTTCTAATTCATTTTCACATTGTGTAGTCAGTGTTATCTTTTTTAAAAAAAAATTAGTGAAGTATAGTTGATGTAGTGTGTTAATTTCTGCTGTATAGCAAAGTGATTCATTTATATATATATGTTCCTTTTCATATTCTTTTCCATTATGATTCATCACAGAATATTGATTATAGTTCTCTGTGCTATACAATGAAGGGAACTATAACACAGGGAACTATAATCAATATTCTGTGATGTATCAATAGACCTTGTTTTATTCTATTCTCTGTATAATAGTTTGCATCTGCTAATCCCAAACACCCAGTCCTTCCTTCCCCTGCCTCCTTTCCCTTATGGCAACTGCAAGTCTGTTCTCTGTCTGTGAATCTGCTTCTGTTTCATAGATATGTTAATTTGTGTATTTAGATTCTACCTATAAGAAATATCATATGGTTTTTGTCTTTCTCTTTCTTACTTTTAATATGATGATCTCTAGGTCCATCCATGCTGCAAGTGGTGTATTTCAATAGCTCCCATTCCCATGGCTAAGTAATATGCCATTGAGTGTGTGTGTTTGTGTGTATATACACATATGTATACACCATGTATTCTTTGTCCATTCCTCTGTTGATAAAGATGTACACTGTTTCTAAGTCTTGTCAATTGTAAATAGTGTGGCTATGAATATAGGGATGCATGTATCTTTTTGAATTGCAGTTATGTCTGGGTATATGCCCGGGAGTGGGATTGCTGGATCCTGTGGCTACTCTATTTTTATCTTTAAAAAAAAATTATAATGCCCTATTTAAACTCATAACCACTTAACTTCAATAACATTCCTAAACTTTATACTCTCACTCCTTCCCCCTTCACAATTTAGGTTATTGATGTTACAGTTTACATAATTTTCATATCCAACCAATGGCAGATTATTGTAGTTATGGTTATTTTTACTGTATTTGTTTTTTAACTTAGAAAAAGTTGTAACTGATTTATACACCATCAGTACCATATTTAAGAGTTTAAATGTGACTATATATTTAGTATTGCTAATACGTTTTCTGCTGTCTTCTATGTTTTATGATGTTAATAAGACTTCTTTTATTTCCACTCAGAGAATCTTTAGCATTTCTTATCATGGTCTCTTTTAATTTTTGCTTGTTAAGTAAAGTCGTTTTCTTTCTTTGTTTCTGAAGAACTACTTTTCTGGGAATGGAATTCTTGGTTGGCAGGGTTTTGTCTGTGTGTTTTTTTCAACATTTTAAATATGTCATCCCCTTTTCTCCTGACTTGAAAAGTTCCTGTTGAGAAATCTGCTGAATGTCTTATGTTGGTTCCCTTGTATGTCCTCTCTAATCTCTTGTTGCTTTGAAAATCCTTTCTTTGTTTGTGCTTTTGATAATTCAATTATAATGTTTCTCAGCACAGCCCTGTCTAGGTTCAAACTCTTTGGGAGTTTTACAGGACTTTTTTATTGGGATTTCCATTTCTCTTTCCAAGTTTGGGAAGTTTTTAGTCCTTAATACTTTAAATAATACTTTTCCCCTCACCTCCTTCTGAAATTCCCACAGTTCAACTAGTTAGTTTTGTTCTGTTTTTTTTTTTTTTCCTGTTCCTTAAGTCCTGTAGGCTTTCTTTGTTCTTTTCTCATCCTTTTTTCCTTTTGCTTTTCTGACTCTGTAACATCAAATGTCTTGTCCTTGAGATTACTAATTCTTTTTTCTGCGTGATTGGGTCTGCTTTTGAAACTCTTTGTTGAATTCTTCAATTTAGTCATTGTAATTTTCAGCTTTAGGATTTCTGATTTTTTGTAAATGGTTTCTGTTTGCTGAACTTCATGTTTTGGTCATACACTGTTTTTCTAATTTGGCTTAGTTGCTGTGTACTCTTTTTAGTTCACTAGACTTCTTTAAGAGGATTATTCTGTGTTGTTCATCTAATAGTTTATAGATCTCCATGGCTTTAGGGTCAGTTATTGGAGCTTTATCAGTTTCCTTTGATAACGTCACATTTGCCTGATTTATTATCATTCTTTTGCATTTGTTTTGGCTGTGATGAGTCTTTGTTGCTTTCTCTCGTTGCTGAGGGTCGGGCTGCTCTACCTCGCAGCGCACTTGCTTTGCATTGTGGTGCTTTCTCTTGTTGTGGAGCACGGGCTCTAGGTGTGGACTGCGTGGTTGTGACAGGTGAGACACACGGGCTTAGCTGCTCCACAGCATGTGGGGTCTTCCCAGACTAAGGATCGAACTGGTGTCCCAAGCATATCAAGGCAGATTCTCAACCATGGGACCACCAGGGAAGCCCTTATTATAATTGTTGATTCCTTACTTGGGTATCTGTTCATTTGAGTCATCTGTCTTCTTTTGCAGATTTTATGATTTGGTTTCCTGGACATGTCTGATGGTAATGCCCTTGGACAGATGGGGCTTACTTTTGAGGTTTACTTTTGAGCAAGGCTGTTGCCCAAGCAATAAGCTTATGGGTTGAGGTGGGGGATGCTGCTTGTCGAGAATAGTTGGATAGGTCTGCTGACTTGGTTTCCAGTCCAGGTAATGCTATAGAATGGGCACCATGATTGCTTGCCTCTCTAGATAATCACATTTTTTTCTAGGTTGTCTAGGCTTACTAGATGATCAGACTTGGTGCTGTCCTAAGCCATTGGTAGGCCCCAGGGCATGGTGGGGGTTACTCAACATAATGGACCCCAGAGTGTGTTTACGTGGTTCTCTGTTTGGGGCACTCAAGTCAAGTAAGATTATGAACTGAGTTTCCTGGCCAGACAGGTCCAGGATTTTGTCCTGCAAACAGGGAAAGTGATGGGCTATACACTGTTCAGGTGCCTCTGTAAGCAGGGCTATTGGATGTGTTATGCGGTTTCCCATGTGCTCCTCATCAGATGAGTTGAAAACTGTATTTAGTGATAGCTGGGGCTATGCATTAGTTTCCCTGACTGGTCAGAATAGAGAAACAAGCTTCAAGCTCAACAAGACTCCTTGTGGCTTTGACTCAAGCCAACCCACTCCCCAAGTTCCTTGGCTGATGGGTGCACTGACTTTGCTTCAAGAACAATCAGCTCTGCTTACAGACTATGCCACTCAAGCGTTGCTGGAGTAGGTAGTTTCCATGTGTCCCCAGTTGTGCTTTCTGGTCAGGAGGGGCTGGGAGCTATATTCAGCAGTCGGTTGGACTAAGATTCAACTCCCCTGCCTGGGAAGGGGCAGGTCAGGATTGGCAAAGTTCTTTATTTGAGGACCTGAATCAGGTAGACCTTCACCCTGCTGAGTTCCCTGGTCAGACTGTACCATTGTCTTGGCTCTGCAGATAAATAAAGCTGCTGGTTGGGACTACACCATGGGCCCTGGAGGTAGGAACTTGATTTGCCACCATCGAAGTGCTAGTTACTGCAAGTCTGTCATGGCTTCTCCGAAGCAACCAAATTTCTAGTGGTCTAGTGCTGGCAATTCCCCCACGATTCTTAAGGGGCAGGATTGTAGGGAAAGCTCCCAGGAAGTAACTTGTCATTCTGAGGGAGCAGATGTCCACCCTAGGCTCTCTTTTCCAACTGGAGGAACCGTAGGTTTAGGGTGGCTCTCTTCGCATGTGCTGCTCCAGCCTAGGGGAGGGGCAGTGTGGTCAGTGTGCCGCCATTCCTCTTACTCTTCTGATGCGATCTGTGTGTGTGATGGTTACCTCAGCCTCATGTTCTAGGATTCTCTCAGTCGTGTCTTGTAAATGAATAGTTGTTAGTTCTTTTTATGAGGGGAAATAAAGTCAGGAAGGATTGATGTCATACTCATGGTGATATATGGCATATTTTACCATATTTTTCATAATTCATATTTTAATTTTCTCATAAATACATTGTATATAATTATTTATTAAATTGTGTATTATAACACTTATATTGTATAAATTGTGTGTGTTATGTAGTGAATATATGATATGGATATATTTATATGAGTTACATAAAGGATCTGTCAAATAGATTAATTTTAGTATATTATTATAGCTAATAATATTCACATCCTTGCTTCCATCAATTGTCTGGATAAGAAAACCACCCTCCATGATTGCTGAGCCTGAGAGCTTTCATTTCTTATCTCTTTGATATTATATCCTTTAAGTTTGAAATGAGAAAATTAGACCCTTTGCTTGCTGGGTTCTGAGAAACTACTGATGCTCTTGTCAGTCTGTAGCAGTAGATGCTGCTTTGAGGCACATTGTTAAATAACCACAGTGCTCAGATTGTAACAACTCAGTAGTATATGGATACCATGTCCTGAAATAGGGCAAACTGTAAGTCCCAAGATAACATTGTTCCTCAAATATCGGATGAGCAGAATACTCTCAAAATTATTTTTGAAAACTTGGCTAATAAGATGCCCTTCTTTCTAAGAATTCAAAACCTCTCCACACATAGATAGGAGTACCTGATATTCTGTTTCAGGACACAGCACACCACTGGGAGACAGGAAGGGCAGATTCTTCCTCAGCTTCTATCCTGCCACCACTCAGCCCCTTACCATAAGAATGGCAGTAGAATCTATTCGACTTTTGTGATTCTATAGGATGGCATCACCAACTTGATGGACATGAGTTTGAGTGAACTCCGGGAGTTGGTGATGGACAGGGAGGCCTGGCGTGCTGTGATTCATGGGGTCGCAAAGAGTCGGACACGACTGAGCGACTGAACTGAACTGAACTGAACTGAAGATGAGTCACCCTGCTTATTTAACTTATATGCAGAGTACATCATGAGGAACACTGGGCTGGAAGAAGCACAAGCTGGAGTCAAGATTGCTGGGAGAAATATCAATCACCTCAGATGTGCAGATGACACCACCCTTATGGCAGAAAGTGAAGAGGAACTCAAAAGCCTCTTGATGAAAGTAAAAGAGGAGAGTGAAAAGGTTGGCTTGAAGCTCAACATTCAGAAAACAAAGATCATGGCATCTGGTCCCATCACTTCATGGGGAAACAGTGGAAACAGTGTCAGACTTTTGTTGGGGGTCTCCAAAATCACTGTGGATGCTGATTGCAGCCATGAAATTAAAAGACGCTTACTCCAGGAGTTGGTGATGGACAGGGAGGCCTGGCGTGCTGTGATTTATGGGGTCGCAAAGAGTTGGACACGACTGAGCAACTGAACTGAACTGAACTGAAGATGAGTCATACTCAACTATGTTACCAAAAGAATGTAGTTTACCATGATCTCATATCGTGCTTTCTTTCTTTTTTTAATAGCAATTGTTGGTTTTTTTTTTTATTTTATTGGAGGCAAATTACCTTACATTAATATATTGGTTGGTTTTGCCATACGTTGACACGGATCCACCCTGGGTGTACCTATGTTCCCTTTCTTGAACCCCCCTCCCACCTCCTTCTTCCCCATATCCTCCCTCCAGGTCATCCCTGTGCACCAGCCCCAGGCATCCTGTATCATGCGTCGAACCTGGACTGGTGATTCATTTCACATATGATAATATACATGCTACAATGCCATTCTCCCAAATCATCCCACCTTCACCCTCTCCCTCAGAATCCCAAAGACTGTTCTATATACCTATGTCTCTTTTGCTGTCTCGTAGGTTACCATCTTTCTAAATTCCATATATATGCATTAGTAAAGTGTATTGATGTTTTTCTTTCTGGCTTACTTCACTCTGTATAATAGGCTCCAATTTCATCCACCTCATTAGAACTGATTCAAATGCATTCTTTTTGATGGCTGAAAAATACTCCATTGTGTATATGTACCAAAGCTTTCTTATCCATTTGTCTGCAGATGGGCATCTAGGTTGCTTCCATGTCCTGGCTATTATAAACAGTGCTGCAATGAACATTGGAGTACAGGCGTCTCTTTCAATTCTGGTTTCCTCAGTGTGTATCCCCAGGAGTGCGATTGCTGGATCATATGGCAGTTCTATTTCCAGTTTTTTGAGGAATCTCCACACTGTTCTCCATAGTGGCTGTACTAGTTTGCATTCCCACCAACAGTGCAAGAGGGTTCCATTATCTCCACACCCTCTCCAGCATTCATTGCATGTAGACTTTTGGATAGCAGCCATTCTGACAGGTGTGAAATGGTATCTCATTGTGGTTTTGATTTGCATTTCTCTGATGATGAGGGATGTTGAGCATTTTTTCATGTGTTTGTTAGCCATCTGTATGTCTTCTTTGGAGAAATGTCTGTTTAGTTCTTTGGCCCATTTTTTTATTGGGTAATTTATTCTTCAATATCCACAAATCAATCAATGTAATACACCACATTAACAAACTGAAAAATAAAAATCATATGATTATCTCAATAGATGCAGAGAAAGCCTTTAACAAAATTCAACATCCATTTATGATAAAAACCCTCAGGAAAGTGGGAATAGAAGGGACATATCTCAACATAATAAAAGTATATATGACAAACCCACAGCAAACATTATCCTCAATGGTGAAAAACTGAAAGCATTTCCCCTAAAGTCAGGAACAAGACAAGGGTGCCCACTCTCACCACTACTATTCAACATAGTTCTGGAAGTTTTGGCCACAGCAATCAGAGCAGAAAAATACATAAAAGGAATACAGATTGGAAAAGAAGAAGTAAAACGTTCATTGTTCGCTGATGACATGATCCTCTACACAGAAAACCCTAAAGACTCTACCAGAAAACTACTAGAGCTAATCAATGAATACAGTAAAGTTGCAGGATATAAAATCAACATACAGAAATACCTTGCATTCCTATACACTAATAATGAGAAAATAGAAAGAGAAATTAAGGAAACTATTCCATTCACTGTTGCAATGAGAAGAATTAAATACTTAGGAATATATCTTCCTAAAGAAACAAAAGACTTGTACATAGAAAACTATAAAGCATTAGTGAAAGTAATCAGAGCGGACACTGATAGATGGAGAAATATACCGTCTTCGTGGATTGGAAGAATAAATATTGTAAAAATGAGTATACTACCCAAAGTAATTTATACATTCAATGCAATCCCTATCTAGCTACCAACGATATTTTTCACAGAGCTAGAACAAATAATCTCACAATTTGTATAGAAATACAAAAAACCTCGAATAGCCAAAGCAATCTTGAAGAAGAAGAATGGAACTGGAGGAATTAACCTGCCAGACTTCAGGCTCTACTACAAAGCCACATTCATCAAGACAGTATGGTACTGGCATAAAGACAGAAATATGGATCAATGGAATAAAATAGAAAGCCCAGAGATAAATCCACACACCTATGGACATCTTATCTTTGACAAAGGAGGCAAGAATATAAAATGGAGAAAAGATAGTCTCTTTAACAAGTGGTGCTGGGAAAACTGGTCAGCCACTTGTAAAAGAATGAAACTAGAACACTTCCTAACACCATACACCAAAATAAACTCAAAATGGATTAGTGAGTTAAATGTAAGACCAGATTCTATAGAACTCCTAGAGAACATAGGCAAAACACTCTCCAACATAAATCACAGCAGGATCCTCCAAGACATACCTCCCAGAATATTGGAAATAAAAGCAAAAATAAACAAATGGGACCTAATGAAAATCAAAAGCTTCTGCACAGCAAAGGAAACTATAAGCAAGGTGAAAAGACAGCCTTCAGAATGGGAGAAAATAATAGCAAATGAAGCAACTGATAAAGGATTAATCTCCAATATATACAAGCAGCTCCTGCAGCTCAATTCATATCCTGCTTTCAACATCCTCAGCATACCAATTGTTTCTTGAAATACATACAGAAAATCTGGTCACTAGGTGGGAAATATCAGCTTTTTACTTTTATTTCTTAAAGGATATTATACCTCATTGAACATAACTTCTTTGTCAAATTTCCTGTTTATGTGGACTCATGATGGGCAATAAGTTGCTAAAGTGTGAGGTAGGGCCAAGGAGATGATAAACTTTGCTTTACTTTCAATTTGGATAGAACCTGCAAGTGGAAATTTATATTTGTGTGACTAGGTGATGATGCCCCTGGTGCCCACGATGTAATGCAGTCAGTAAACTACAGTTAACCCTTGAACAATGCATCACTTCAGTTCAGTTCAGTTCAGTCGCTCAGTCGTGTCCGACTCTTTGCGACCCCATGAATCACAGCACGCCAGGCCTCCCTTCCATCACTAACTCCCGGAGTTCACTCAAACTCCTTCCAAGGAGTAAGCGTCTTTTAATTTCACGGCTGCAATCAGCATCTGCAGTGATTTTAGAGCCCAAAAAATCACTTATGCATCACTTAGCAGTACCAATTCCCTGCACAGTAACAAGTCTATGACCTTACAGTCAGCCCTCCACATCTGCAATTCCACATCAGTTTATTCAACCAACCAACCTTGGATCATGTAGCACTGTTGTATATATTTTTAAAAATTTGTGTATAAATGAATGTGCCCAGTTCGAACCTGTGTTCAGGGGTCAACTGTACTTAGTTTCTCTATTCTGCAAGAAAAAACAAGAGCACCAGAGAGCAGTTCAGGTGATGGTTCTTGCCGGTGTTGGAGCTAAAGCAAATTCAAAACCATGGATGAATTGATAGCTCATGTGTGTGTATGCCCTGTGTGATACTGTCAGTAGTGATGCCCTTATAGGAGCATCTCTTCTTAGTCATGCTCTGTGGAATGCTAATCCTCCCCTTGCAAGTGGCTCCAGCAGGCAGTGCTGTACATTGCATTCCTGTCTTCTTAAGTATTCACACTGCACTAATATTTACTAACAGCTGAAGATATGCAGATGATACCACCCTTATGGCAGAAAGTGAAGAGGAACTAAAAGCCTCTTGATGAAAGTGAAAGGAGAGTGAAAAAGTTGGCTTAAAGCTCAACATTCAGAAAACTAAGATTATGGCATCTGGTCCCATCACTTCATGGGAAATAGATGGGGAAACAGTGGAAACAGTGTCAACTTTATTTTTTTGGGCTCCAAAATCACTGCGGATGGTGATTGCAGCCGTGAAATTAAAAGATGCTTACTCCTTGGAAGGAAAGTTATGACCAACCTAGGTAGCATATTAAAAAGCAGAGACATTGCTTTGCCAACAAAGGTCCGTCTAGTCAAGGCTATGGTTTTTCCAGTGGTCATGTATGGATGTGAGAGCTGGACTTTGAAGAAAGCTGATTGCCGAAGAATGGATGCTTTTGAACTTGGTGTTGGAGAAGACTCTTGAGAGTCCCTTGTACTGCAAGGAGATCCAGCCAGTCCATCCTAAAGGAAATAAGTCCTGAATATTCATTGGAAGGACTGATGCTGAAGCTGAAACTCCAATACTTTGGCCACCTCATACGAAGAGTTGACTCACTGGAAAAGACTCTGATGCTGGGAGGGATTGGGAGCTGGAGGAGAAGGGGACAATAGAGAATGAGATGGCTGGATGACATCACCGACTTGATGGACATGAGTTTGGGTGAACTCCAGGAGTTGGTGATGGACAGGGAGGCCTGGAGTGCTGTGATTCATGGGGTCGCAAAGAGTCGGACACGACTGAGCGACTGAACTGAACTGAGGGGTTCTGCCATAAAGCAACCTGATTAATTTGTGTGCTCCAACAGCTTTGCTCCGAGTTACTCTCACAGTCTGTTACTCGTTTTTATTTTTATTTTTTCCTTTGAGTACATAACGTTAACATTCTTAAGGAACAATATTCCAGGGTCATGTTTTGGAGGACTCTGCTCTTGACCATTGAAAAGTGAGTCATGTTCAAAGCAAAATAGGCCTTGTGGAAGTAGAAAGCTTCTATATTGCTTTATAGTGATTTTACCTTGGCTTTTAATCCTCTAACAAGACAGAATTCTTTAAGTTATAGTAAACATTTTTAACTTCATTGTGCAGTGGAGTAAAGAAGAAAATGGGAGTGTCCTAGTGCAATCGAATGAGGGATAAAAATTAGGAAATCTAAATCCTGGCTGTGTACTGAAGAAGGTTTAACCTTTGCCTGGGGATTAAGACTTGGTCAGCTGTCATGCTGGACATGCTTATTTCACTGCACTCCCCAGTTCATAGCTGAAAGCATGGTTAGGCTCGCCCAGATGTTAATCCCAGTTGGCAGTAAGAGATATCCAGGAATTCTGGGCCTGCCTCCTGATTCTCCAAGTCCCTGGGCCAGATGCAAGACCACAGGGGAGTAGTGACTCAACAAGATGAGGAAGAATTTGGCAGCATCACATGTAAGTCAGGAGGAGAAAGGGTTCCGGGTGGGTGTGCCTGACAACAAAATGTGCAGTGTGCTATGTGTGAGGGACTTTGTGGGAGCAGAGAGCCAGAGGGGACCCCCGGGACTCTGAGAGGCCAAACTGAGCCAATTACATATACAAGAGGACAGCTGGGTAACAGGGAGTTTTCAATTGTAGACTGGAGTTGCTTGGTAATAATAAATACAAATTTATAACAGACGTGACTGCAGCATTTATCACACTTCCAGCATTTGAAAATGCCTGCTAAAATGCATAAAAATTACAGTTCTGACCAGAAATAACTATTATTTGCATGTGGTATAGTTTTTAAAGTTGTAGCATCATGTAAAACTTCCCATTTTATCGTCATCTTGGCATGCAGTTAGAAAACTTCCTCATTCTAATTCTCCAGAATTATCTAGGCACTGAAGCTAAGTGATCACTTTTACATACCACCTTACCCCAGGCATTGCAGGGTCTAACCTCTGTTTGAGCATGGCTGGAAGAGAAAGGAGAAGGGTTTAGTAACAGCAGCCTCAGTTGGGTGAGCATGAAAGACACACATACAGGAGCATGTACTTCTATATTTGGGCTGAGTTGGACTTTATAAGCTTTGTAAAACTCATCAAGACAGTCTGCTTGCAGAGAAGATGACGTGCTCACTGAGTAATAGAGGGACAATTACGGATTTTATACATGTCACACATACTCCAGTATTCTTGCCTGCAGAATCCTCATGGACAGACGAGCCTGAAGGGCTACAGTCCATGGGGTTGCAAAGAGTCAGCCATGACTCAGTGACAAAATACACACATACATGTCACAACATTCTTGCTACCTTTTTAAAAATTTTTTGATTAATGTACATTCTGAGGTTAAGCTGCTCTTTTCCTCATCTAGAAGTCTTGAAAGAGTTACATACAGCTTTCTTATACTTCTAACACTTCTTTCACTCTTGGGCAGTCTGGTTTCCACCACCACCCTTCTGCCCCTGCTACCCTCCAAGGTTCAGCTTAAGCATGGATGCTGCTAATCACTGATGCTTCCTTCCCTTCCTAAAGCAGAATCTTATCCTGGCTTCCATGGTGGTTCTCCTTCTATAGTTCCTGGCGTCCCTGTTAGTGTCTTTGGAAAGGCTTCCTCTCCTAGCCAATCCTTTAAAATTAGTGTTTCTTGGGATTTAATTTAAGCTTTTCTATTTACTTTATGCACTTCTGTTCAATGAATTCATTCACTTCCATGGCTTTAATTAGAGCTCTGACTCCATCTCTTGAGTTCCACTTACATATTCCATATGCAGCTGTGAAAATCTCAGCACATCTACGGCTAAGCACGTCACTTCACCCCACCAACTTTTGTGTTGCCTGTGTCGGAGACTGGCATATCATGTTACCCGACCATTCAAGGTAAGTCTTCTTATAGCCCACAGATTAATCAACAGATCCTGTCAATTCCATCCCCTTAGTATGTCTTGACTTCCTTCCACATTCATTTCAAACTTGAACTAGCTTTGTTCAGATCACTAATATCTTTCACTGAGTTTGTTATATCATCCTTCAATTTATTCTCTACACAGTAGCTAGAATGATCTTCCTAAAATACTGTCTGGTCAAGTCACTTTCTTACCTAAAACCTTCAGTGGCTCTAATTTGCCCTGAGAATGTCCAGTACTCCTTAGCCTGCTTCACAGATTCTTAACTGTTCATCTCAGCCTAGTCTTGCCATTCCTTAACTTGCACTTGAAAAAAGCAGAGACATTAATTTACCAACAAAGATCTGTCTAGTCAAAGCTATGGTGTTTTCTGTAGTCATGTATGGATGTGAGAGTTGGACTGTAAAGAAAGCTGAGTGCTAAAGAATTGATGCTTTTGAACTGTGGTGTTAGAGAAGACTCTTGAGAGTCCCTTGTACTGCAAGGAGATCCAACCAGTCCATCCTAATGGAATAAGTCCTGAACATTCATTGGAAGGACTGATGCTGAAGCTGAAACTCCAATACCTTGGCCACCTAATGCGAAGAACCGACTCATTGGAAAAGACCCTGATGCTGGGGAAGATTGAAGGCAGGAGGAGAAGGGGACGACAGAGGATGAGATGGTTGGATGGCATCACTGATGTGATGGACATGAGTTTGAATAAGCTCCAGGAGTTGGTGATGGACAGGGAAGCCTGGCATGCTGCAGTCCATGGTGTCGCAAAGAGTTGGACACAACTGAGCAACTGAACTGAATTGAACTTGCACTTAAAACTGTAGGCACATGAAACTTGTTTTAGCTTCTCCCTTCTCTCTAAATGTTTTCATATAATATTAATGCTGCTTAGAATTTTGTTAAATTCTGTTTTGATTTTGTTAACAATTTGTTTTCTGATCCTTCCTGTTTTTTTTTTCCATTTCTCTCAGTCTGATTAACCGTACATAGCCTACTTAACCTGATTATAACAATGAACATTGTATTACAGTTTCCTATTTACCGATGTGTATCCCCACTAAATTGAAAGCTACTTAAGTTGATCTTTACAGTGGGATAAATGATGGACTCATTCACTACTATGGAGAATAAAAGGAAGGGATGGGATGGAAAAGGGTAGTTAGTTTAACACATTTCTATTTGCTTTCTTTAATCTCTTCATTTTGCATCTAGTGTATTTTCTCTGATTTTACATTTATATTAACTTCTCATTATATATAAAATTAAAAACTGCAATTTTTGTTGAAAAAATTATGAAGTTGAGCCTCAAAGACTACAAAAATAAGTAATAATTGTTTGGAATTGGATTTAAGAATTTCAAGGAGAAAGACAACAAGGAATTTACAGTATCGTGTGATGGCCTGATTTAAATTTGATTTAGCATTTTTTGGTAAGTCACAAGAAAAAAGTTAAAACTATCTAGGTCTCATAACAACAGGAAAAAATCTGTAAATATCCTTTAGAAAAAAATTTAAAAGAGGAAAATCAGTCAGTGAGTGTATTGATTGTTAGATCCCAAAGGATACCACTTCTGTTTTTCTTAATTAGGAAATAAAATAGAGAGTTCTTAATTTTTATAATTGTGGTATTAGTAAAATGTGCTAAGTCATTCCTCTTATTTTTCAGCTCAGTGTAACTCATATTCTTAAATCTTAAATGCCATAGCCTTGAAAAGTATTTTTGAACAAAGCATTGGTCACTTATTTACATGAGTTATTTCCTGCTGGGTTGCATTTGATCTTAATATGCTCAAATAAGCCATTTATCTCCTCAGACATTAAATTTCTTTTGTGTTTACATCTTATCTCACTAATTAGATAATTACTTCCTTGAAGGCTTCCTTATAATTCTCTCATTTTTCTCATAGCAAATAAGAACATAGCAGATGTTCAATAAATATGCTTTAATTGAGTACATTTGGATCTTTCTCTGTTTAATGTTTGCAATGTTAATCACCATCTGTGGCTGCATGTAATCATTTGTATATAATTATATCAAAAACAACATGCTACCTCTGATGATGCTCTCCTCTAGAACTGCCTCTTTAAAATTCACCCAGATTCATAGATCACCTTGGGTAAGACACCCTTGGGTAACACACACACACACACACACGCACGCACGCAGACACACACACACACACACACACACACACACACTCATCTTGCGGGGGATGAAGTTGGTGGGAATACTGATGTTGTTTTCTTTAGGAGTAATATATTGCTCCTTTCCCATCTGGTGGTGTCCTTAATTCCTCTCTTCCTACAAGTCTGTTTCTCAAGGTTACCTTACACACATGGGTTTAAATGTTTATCCTTTCAACAAACTTTTTTAAAATCTAAATTTTATATTGTCTACCCTCAGAGACTCTTACAGGGAACACAGACAGTTACACTCATTTGTGATAAATGGCGTATTTAAATGAAATGAAAGATTCTGGAAAGCACATAGAAATAGCGACCTTAAACCTGGGTGGGAGAAACAGGCAAGGAAACTACTGAAAATTCTTTTCTGCAGAAATAACTGGCAGAAGCCTGGAAGATGAATAAGAGTCACCAGTGTTCCGGTTTTCTATTACTGAATATCAAATCATACCTAGTGTAGTGGCGTGAAACAGCAATAATGGGTTGTTGTTATCATGGCTCTAGTGTGAGCCAGCCTGAGGCATTAGAATAGGATTTCTGTTGTGGACTGAATCTCTGTGTGCCCTCAAAATTCACATGTTGGAGCCTTACCTGACAACGTGGTAAGATTTGGAGATGGGGCCTTTGGGAGGTAACTAGGACCAGATAAGGCCATGAGCTCTCATTGTGAAGTGAGTGCCCTTATACCCAAGAGACACCCGAGAGCTGGCTCTCTCTCCCCGCACCGTGTGAGTACACAGCGGGAAGGTAGCTGTCTACTAACAGGAAATGGTTCTCTCACCAAAACCCAATGATGCCAATAGCCCGGTCTCAGACGTCCATCCTCCAGATTGCAAGCAAATTAATTTCTTCCTTTAAGCCACCTAGTCTGTGGTGTTTAGTTTCAGTGGCCTGAGCTGATTGAGCCAGGTCTGTTTTGTTGTTACAGTCAAATGGTGTTTGAAGCCCGGGTCATCCCCAAAGGCTCCTCTCCTGTGTTGGAGGGGGCTGAGGAGAGTCACACAGCTCAAGACTGGCAGCCCTGGGGCTTCATAGACATTTCTCTGTCCCTCTTTTCTCATTCTGATCTCTCCAATATTGTGGTTTCAGAGTAGCCAGCCTCAGTGTTCCTGCATCGTGGCCTAGTGCTCCAAAGGGATGTGCTGGAATAGGCAAAGCTAGGGAGAAGCTGATCAACTTGTAGGACTTGATCCTCTGCAGCCAATCAGCATTGCTTCTGCCATATTCTACTCGTTTGAAGTGAGTCCCTGAAGCCCAAACCGCTCACTGGGAAGAGAATTTGTCTCTGCCTCTTGATAGCAAGGAATTTGTGGGTATGTTAGTCACCATGCCCAGGGAAGAAGTATTTGTGTGCTTTGTGTGTATGCTGTGTAGATTTGTATGTGTGTGTGCTGATTAGGAGAGAAGAGGGAAGAGGAGGCTTGTTTGGTGAGAGAAGCATAACGCAAGACTGATCTTGGAGTACGTGTCGAGTTTTATCAAATTTTTTCTCAGAGTTCTTCATGCCACCATATCCAGTAGAATACATTTTAGTCTTTCTCTTCTTTGATAATCCTGACTTTTCCCACTCTCCAGGAAGAGTTCATCCTTTGCCTCTCGTTATGCCATAATTTCCCTGGCTTTTTTGTTTGCCTCTTCTTTGATGGCTCTTTCTCCACTAATAGGCCATATCCAGTCACTCACTGTTCCTGACATTTCTGTCTCCTACGTGTTGCTCAAATGTGTCTACTCCTCTCCATCCTAACTACCAGCTCTCTTAGTCCGTACCAATATGGTAGTTTCTTTTGTTCAACATGTATTTCCTGAGCAAAAATGAAGGAACTAAGAATGGCATGCAAAATGAAATGTGTGATTAGGGAAGACCTCTTGGAAAGGTGATTTTAAAGCAACAAGGTTTAATGGGTGAGGGGTTGAGTCTGGAACTGAGTGATGTAGGGAGAGAAAGAACAGCAGTAAGGTCGAGAGTTAAAGGTGGATGGGAGAGCGACCACCTGGGATCTGAAAGGGCAGGTCATGAATTTCAGTGTATGCTCTATAGGAGGGTTTCAGGCAGAGGAAGGGCATGGATCAACATTTTAACAGGGACACTCTGACTCCTTGGTTGAAAATACACTGGGTGGGGAGTGGGGAAAATGGCAGGAAGGGAAATGTCCTTCAGTTGAGAAAAGCAATGATTGCTTTGACCACTTACCTAAAATACTGCAGTAGCATATTCAAAAGCAGAGACATTACTTTGCCAACAAAGGTCCGTCTAGTCAAGGCTATGGTTTTTCCAGTAGTCATGGATGGATGTGAGAGCTGGGCTATAAAGAAAGCTGAGCGCTGAAGAACTGATGCCACCTAAGCTGAGAGTGGCAAGAAACAGATCATCCAAAATCAGGTGCTAATATATGCTTTTCAATTAAGGAACTCCAGAATGTGTGGCACAATTATTTACACAGACTGGGCAACACAATGGAGGAATGGTGATAAATACATATTCTATTAATAAACCACCGTTTCTCATGATGTACTCTGCATGTAAATTAAATAAGCAGGGTGACAATATTTAGCCTTGATGTACTCCTTTCCCAAATTGGAACCCGTCGTTCCATGTCCAGTTCTAACTGTTGCTTCCTGACCTGCATACAGATTTCTCAAGAAGCAGGTCAGGTGGTCTGGTATTCCCATATCTTTCAGAATTTTCCACAGTTTATTGTGATTCACACAGTCAAAGGCTTTGGCATAGTCAATAAAGCAGAAATAGATGTTGCTTTTTTGATGATCCAGTGGATGTTAGCAATTTGATCTGTGGTTCCTCTGCCTTTTCTAAAACCAGCTTGAACATCTGGAAGTTCATGGCTCACGTATTGCTGAGGCCTGGCTTGGAGAATTTTGAGCATTACTTTGCTACCATGCGAAATGAGTGTAATTGTGCAGTAGTTTGAGCATTCTTTGGCATTGCCTTTCTTTGGGATTGGAATGAAAACTGACCTTTTCCAGTCCTGTGGCCACTGCTGAGTTTTACAAATTTGCTGGCATATGAGCACTTTCACAGTATCATCTTTTAGGATTTGAGATAGCTCAACTGGAATTCCATCACCTCCACTAGCTTTGTTCCTAGTGATGTTTCCTAAGGCCCACTTGACTTCACATTCCAGGAAGTCTGGCTCTAGGTGAGTGACCATGCCATCATGATTATCTGTGTCATGAAGATCTTTTTTGTATAGTTCTGTGTGTTCTTGTATTCTTGCCACGTCTTCTTATTATCTTCTGCTTCTGTTAGGTCCATACAATTTCTGTCCTTTATTGAGCCATGAAATGTTCTCTAGGTATCTCTAATTTTCTTGAAGAGATCTCTAGTCTTTCCCATTCTATTGTTTTTTTTCTATTTCTTTGCACTGATCACTGAGGAAGGCTTTCTTATCTCTCCTTTCTGTTCTTTGGAACTCTGCATTCAAATGGGTATATTTTTCCTTTTCTTCTTTGCTTTTGGTTTCTCTTCTTTTCACAGCTATTTGTAAGGCCTCCTCAGACAGCCATTTTGCTTTTGCATTTCTTTTCCTTGGGGATGGTCTTGATCCCTGTCTCCTGTACAGTGTCACAAACCTCTGTCCATAGTTCATCAGGCACTCTGTCTCTCAGATCTAGTCCCTTAAATCTATTTCTCACTTCCATTGTATAATCATAAGGGATTTGATTTAGGTCATACCTGAATGGTCTAGTGGTTTTCCCCACTTTCTTCAATTAAAGTCTGAATTTGGCAGTAAGAAGTTCAATGATCTGAGCCACAGTCAGCTCCTGATCTTGTTTTTGCTGACTATATAGAGCTTCTCCATCTTTGGCTGCAAAGAATATAATTAATCTGATTTTGGTGTTGGCCATCTGGTGATGTCCACGTGTAGAGTCTTCTCTTGTATTGTTGGAAGAGGGTGTTTGCTATGACAGTTCATTCTCTTGGCAGAACTCTATTAGCCTTTGCCCTGATTCATTTTGTACTCCAAGGCCAAATTTGCCTGTTACTCCAGGTGTTTCTTGACTTTCTACTTTTGCATTCCAGTCCCCTATAATTAAAAGGATATTTTTTGGGGGTGTTAGTTCAAGAAGGCCTTGTAGGTCTTCATAGAACTGTTCAGCTTCTTCAGCATTACTGGTCGGGGCATAGACTTGGATTACTCTGATAGTGAATGGTTTGCCGTAGAAACGAACAGAGATCATTCTGTTGTTTTTGAGATTGCATCCAAGTACTGCATTTCAGACTCTTTTGCTGACTATGATGGCTACTCCATTTCTTCTAAGGGATTCCTGCCCACAGTAGTAGAGATAATGGTCATCTGAGTTACATTCACCCATTCCAGTCCATTTTAGTTTGCTGATTCCTAAATTGTCGACGTTCACTCTTGCCATCTCCTGTTTGACCACTTCCAATTTGCCTTGATTCATGGACCTAGCATTCCAGGTTCCTGTGAGTTATTGCTCTTTATAGCATAGGACCTTGCTTCTATCACCAGTCACATCCACAACTGGGTATTGTTTTTGCTTTGGCTCCATCCCTTCATTCTTTCTGGAGTTATCTATCCACTGATCTCCAATAGCATATTCGGCACCTACCCACCTGGGGAGTTCATCTTTCAGTGTCCTATCTTTTTGCCTTTTCATACTGCTCATGGGGTTCTCAAGGCAAGAATACTGAAGTGGTTTGCCACTCCCTTTGCCAGTGGACCACACTTTGTCAGGACTCTCCACCATGACCCGTCCATATTGGGTGGCACTACACAGCATGCCTTAGTTTCATTGAGTTAGACATGTGATCAGATTGGCTAGTTGTCTGTGATTGTGGTTGCAGTCTGTCTGCCCTCTGATGCCCTCTCTCAGTGCCTGCCATCTTAGTGGGGTTTCTCTTATCTTGGACGTGGGGTATCTCTTCACAGCTGGTCCAGCAAAGCGGAACCATTGCTCATTACCTCGGACGTGTGGTATCTCCTCTTGGCCACCGCTCCTGACCCTGGGTGTGGGGTATCTCCTCTCGGCTGCTCACTACTCCAGCGCCACGCAGCCACCCCTTTCCACTCCATATATTGAGTGAAAGAAATGAGCCATCTAAAAAATGAGCCTAATATTTTATTCAGCAGACATACTGAGGAAAAACAGCATCTCTGATGCTCTGAGGGACTGTTCTGAAGAGGTAAGGGAGGAGCTGGTGTACAGAGGAGTTTTTGCAACAGAAACCAGGTGGTTGAAATATCAAAAGATTATTGTTAATTAAAGAAAAAGAGATGTCTGAGGTTAATGAATTTAGCACTTCTCCACATGTGGAAGATGTAAGAGTCTGTGCTCATTGAAAGCTATGCTGTAATGTGGACCTTAACTATTTAAGGCTAATACCCTGAATCCCCTCCGGGTGCACTGTCCGGGGGCAGCTGTAGTAGCTGATGGTTTGATGGTGACAACATTCTTTGTTGCCTCATGTGGCAGGTGACATTCTTTGTCGGCAGTGCAATCTCTTGGTTATAATATCAGCTAACATTTGAGAGTCACTCCACAACCAGTTTTGTCCTACAGCACATAGAGGGCTAATTCCTGGACGAGGCAGAGATTCTTTCGATAGGCTACTCAGTGTGTTAATTTTTGCATTAGGCCCTGTTGATAATCTAAAATTCCGTGTTTCACCTGTTTGATTAGCCTGTGATAATCCAGGAGATGTTTCCCCCTATTGCTTCTTCCCATAATTAGAATTGGACTATTACAATTATTCTAAATGGAGTGATTTTTTAAATATATGTGCACATATATAATAGGCATATATATGTAAATAAATATATAAGTGAATATATATAAATTTACATATATGTAAATACATCAAATGCCTCAAGATTTTTGGTCAGCATTCATTTTGTTGGAGACCTGTTTACACAGTGGATAATGCAAGAGACAATCTTATAAAATAGACAAAATAAGTCATACAGCTAGTAACATTATTAAGATCATATACACCAGAGAAAGACAGAAAGCATGAACAATTGCATAACAAAGAGAACAAATCAAAACAATGATTAGTATAACTGATTGAGTCCTCAGGGGAGCCAGCTGGAGAAGCCAAATTCTGGAAGGATTAGGTAGGGAGAAAAAGACTAGATAAAGCCTTTGTTTACAATGTACACTTTATCAACTTTTTGATACATAACTTGTTGATAAAAAATTATGTATCAACCTGTACATACTCATGTGCACTCATGTAGCCTCTTTCAACTCACATCATTCCAAGCATAACCTTCCAATTTGTTGCTTCTCTGTCTAGTCATTTTGTCTCAGTTTCATAGCAAAAAGGCAGAAAGTTAATGAATTTGCTTAGACTAGTAAAAGAAGCTAGGATGGCTCAATCTATTTTTTTTTTTTTAGGGACATTAGAAATTATTTAAAATCTCAACCATTCTTCCTAATTCATCATGTTGTAATTCCTTTAAGAAGTGAAAAGTTTTGGAAGGAGTGTTTAATATAATCGAAATTTACTAGGCATTTATCATTCAGTGTAAATGCAGATCTGAGAGGTTGAATTTGATAGATTTGAAAAGAAAAAAGCTTGATTTTAGGGACATTACTAGAAATTGAGCGAGGCATGTGATCAGAGAGCAATCACAACAGATCTACTCTACCTCCTTCACAAATGAGGACAAGAGCTTATCCTGATGACATTAACAACTGAGAAGTTAAAGCCTTATTGTGAAAAACTATTAACAAAAAGGACAGAGGAAACGTTGTCATGATAGAACCCACATTTCAAAGAGCCTGTAAATTCCAGATAAATATTTCAATTATTTGAAATTTAGAGTTTACTCAGAAGCCTTACAGACTATACAGGGAAACCCACTCTTCTTACATAGAATGGATAGGTCACTTCTCAGTTCATGCACTTGGGTCACACATCACTGGACTTAGCCACAATATTTGTTGGAGGGTATTCTGAAGCATTGTGCTAACCTGCTACAAATCTGATAAGCATTCACTCTCACATATGGGATATCACAGTTGTCTTCATGTATTGCCTGCTGCAGTGAGACATTTGTTTCATGGTCCATGTAAACTCATACTGTGGTAATGAAGTCAAATCTGAACCAAGCTTTATTGTAAGGATGTATGGTTTGCTTATCAGAAGTGTGGGAAGGTTCCCCCTTCTCCAGGCCTTTGGTGATATTTATTGTCACTGAGAATTATAGTGTATATAGTAGGAATATAGTAGGAAATTCAGTTTATGTGTCAAATTAATGATTGTTTTATTTGGAATATAGTCCATTCACAATATTGTGTTTGTAGGTGTACTCAAACATGAGTCAGCTGTGCCTGTATGCTCAATCATGTCTGACTCTTTGCGACTTCATCAACTGTAACCCACCAGGCTTCTCTGTCCATGGGAGTTTTCAAACAAGAATACTGATGTGGGTTGCCGTTTCCTCCTCCAGGGGACCTTTCTGAACCAGGGATTGAACCTGCGTCTCCTGAATTGCCAGGCAGATTCTTTACCACCGAGCAACCTGGGAAGACCTTGATTCAGGTGTACATAGACCTGTATCTAGTGTTTTCCACAGGCCTCGCCCTGTAGGTTATTTCAGAGTGTTGAATAGGGTTCCCTGTTGTATACAGTAGGTCCTTGTGGGTGATCTCGTTTTCAACACCTGAGAGTGCATATGTTAATCCCAACCTACTGGTTTATTCCTCCCCCCAGTTTTTCTTCTTCACTATAAGTTGGTTTTATGTGTCTGGGAGTCTGTTGCTATTTTGTAAATGTGTACATGTGTATCCATTTTTAGATTCTACCTGTACATTATACTAAATGGTATTTGTCTTCCTCTATCTGACTTCCTTAGTCCCTTGGACTGCAAGGAGATCCAACCAGTCCATTCTAAAGGAGATCAATCCTGGGTGTTCATTGGAAAGACTGATGATGAAGCTGAAACTCCAATACTTTGGCCACCTCATGCGACGAGTTGACTCACTGGAAAAGACTCTGATGCTAGGAGGGATTGGGGGCGGGAGGAGACGGGGACGACAGAGAATGAGATGGCTGGATGGCATCACCGACTCGATGGACATGAGTTTGAGTGAACTCCGGGAGTTGGTGATGGACACGGAGGCCTGGCGTGCTGTGATTCATGGGGTCGCAAAGAGTCTGACACGACTGAGCGACTGAACTGAACTGAACTGATCTGACTTCCTTTACTTAGAAGGACCTAGTGATCATTATACTATGTTGCAGCAGATGGCATTATTTCAGTCTTTTTTTATGGCTGAGTAGAAATATCAATAAACTCAGATATGAAGATGACACCACCCTTATGGCAGAAAGTGAAGAGGAACTCAAAAGCCTCTTGACGAAAGTGAAAGGAGAGTGAAAAAGTTGGCCTGAAGCTCAACATACAGAAAAAAAAGATCATGGCATCTGGTCCCATCACTTCATGGGGAAACAGTGGAAACAGTGTCAGACTTTTGTTGGGGGGCTCCAAAATCACTGTGGATGCTGATTGCAGCCATGAAATTAAAAGATGCTTACTCCTTGGAAGGAAAGTTATGACCAACCTGAGATAGCATATTAAAAATCAGAGACATTACTTTGCCAACCAAGGTCCGTCTAGTCAAGGCGATGGTTTTTCCTGTGGTCATGTATGGATGTGAGAGTTGGACTGTGAAGAAAGCTGATTGCCAAAGAATTGATGCTTTTGAGCTGTGGTGTTCGAGAAGAGAGTCCCTTGGACTGCAAGGAGATCCAACCAGTCCATCCTAAAGGAGCTCAGTCCTGAGTGTTCATTGGAAGGACTGATACTAAAGCTGAAACTCCAATACTTTGGCCACCTCATGCGAAGAGTTGACTCACTGGAAAAGACTCTGATGCTGGGAGGGATTAGGGACAGGAGAAGAAGGGGACGACAGAGAATGAGATGGCTGGATGAAATCACCAATTCAATAGACATGAGTTTGAGTGAACTCCGGGAGTTGGTGATGGACAGGGAGGCCTGGCGTGCTGTGATTCATGGGGTCGCAAAGAGTCAGACACGACTGAGCGACTGAACTGAGCCGAACCTTTCCCGTCTGTGTGTGAATGTAGCAGAAATCTTTACCTTTTTATCTGTGGATGCACGTCATGGTTGCTTTGTGTCTGCATACTGTGAACAGTGCTGCATCGAACACTGGGGTCCGTGTGTCTTTTTCAAATTACAGTTCTTTCTGAGCAGAGAACCAAGACTGGAAGTACAAGATCATGTGGTAGCTCTGTCTTTAGGTTTTTAAGGAACATCCATGCCGTTCTCCACAGGGGCTGTTAGTAACTTAGATTCTCACCAGTGTCTTACGAGGTTTACATTTTCTTCAGTCCCTCTCCAGCACTTATTGTTTGTAGATTTCTGGTGATGGGCATTTTGACCACTGGGAGGTATACCTCTCTGTATTTTTTATTTTGATTCCTTTAATATTGAGTAATATTGACAATTTTACGTGTGTGTGTGTGTGTTTAAGCTATTTGAGTAAAAGTTACCTGTTGAAATTGGCTTTTTACATCATGCCTGTCTTGAATTCTTAAGCAATTACCTACCACAGCCATTTTTTGAGAGCAAGAGTTATTTACAGGCACACAACCTTATGAATAATATATACCCTAGGACATTTCTTAAGGGCAGGAGTCATTTATACAGGCCCACAGGCCTTGTGAGTATTAAGTGCCCATCAGAGCTAGTTCTGGTGGAGTTGTTAAAAGAAACGGCCACAAGGTGGCAGGATTTCTTCATTCCCCTCTCTGGTTATTGGAGCACCAGGCTTCCCTGGTGGCTCAGCTGGTAAAGAATTCGCCTGCAATGTGGGACACCTGGGTTCGATCCCTGAGTTGGGAAGATCCCTTGGAGAAGGGAAAGGCTGCCCACTCCAGTATTCTGCCCTGGAGAATTCCTTGGACTGTGTAGTTCATGGAGTCGCAGAGTCGGACATGACTGAGCGACTTTCGCAAAAGAACACAAAGAGAGCCTTAGTGGTGGTTTGTCCTGCTGCTGGCTTGTAAATGAGAGCGGAATGTGCCAGAACACACATGAAGGGCCGTGTGTCACTACTTCTATCCCATTAGTCTCCCCCAGACTGCCAGGATCAGCCCCACCCACTTCTACCTGCTGAGGATGATGATGTCTGGAAGAGGGTCACACTAAGAAAGGAGGCTGGAGTTGGGAATGCCAGCACCAGGGGATAAAGAGTGGAGACCGTTTCTCAGAGCTCTTTCAGGCCAAAGGAAGACACATTCTTTGGGTACATTAATCTTGGTTTAACTGGTGAGGGCCAAACCCGGTCTGGATATTGTGGTTTTGTCAAGAGGAAATAGGACAGGGCCATCTGGGGCTCATTTGCTGGGCATTTCCTTCTCAGCTTCATGAGCCTTGGCTAGTGCAGCCTTGGGTTTCAAGGCTGCTCAGTCCTCAAAGAAGTGAACTTAGCCCAGGTCACAGAGGGCTTCAGTTCAGTTCAGTTCAGTTCAGTCGCTCAGTCGTGTCCGACTCTCTGCGACCCCATGAATCACAGCACGCCAGGCCTCCCTGTCCATCACCAACTCCCAGAGTACACTCAAACTCATGTCCACAGAGTCGGTGATGCCATCCAGCCATCTCATTCTGATTGCAGCCATGAATTTAAAAGACACTTGCTCCTTGGAAGGAAAGTTATGACCAACCTTGATAGTATATTAAAAAGCAGAGACATTACTTTGCCAACCAAGGTCCGTCTGGTCAAGGCAATGGTTTTTCCCGTGGTCATGTATGGATGTGAGAGTTGGACTGTGAAGAAAGCTGATCGCCGAAGAATCGATGCTTTTGAACTGTGGTGCTGGAGAAGACTCTTGAGAGTCCCTTGGACTGCAAGGAGATCCAACCAGTCCATTCTAAAGGAGATCAATCCTGGATGTTCGTTGGAGGGACTGATGCTACAGCTGAAACTGCAATACTTTGGCCACCTCATGCGACGAGTTGACTCACTGGAAAAGACTCTGATGCTGGGAAAGGTTGGGGGCGGGAGGAGAAGGGGACGACGGAGAATGAGATGGCTGGATGGCATCACCGACTCTGTGGACATGAGGGCTTAGAGGAATAAAACAGGCATTTCATTTTACTAGTAAAATTAATCAGTAATTGTATTGGACTCCAGTTCATTTCCAGTGTTGTGTTTGTGGAAGGTTTATAGCAGTGAGGTTCAGGTATACACAGACCGATGTCTAGGCTTTTTCAGACTGTTGACTCTACAGCTTATTTCGGAGAGCTCAGTAGATTCCCCCTTTTGTACGGTCGGCCATTGCTGATGATGTCTTTTCTGTAGTAAGTGTGCATGTGTTAATCCCATCCCACTGATTTATTCCTCACCTCCAGAGGTTCCTCATCAGTGTCGCTATGTTGGTTTTCTAACTCTGTGATTCTCGTTCCGTTTTGTAAATGAGTTCATTTATGTTAATACTGTATAGATTCTGCCTATGCGTTCCTGATAAATCGCTTCAGTCGTGTCCAACTCTGCAACCCCGTGGACTGTAGCCTGTCGGGCTTCTCTGTCCATGGGTTTCTCCAGGCAAGAATACTGGAGTGGGTTGTCATGCCCTCCTCCAGTGGATCTTCCTGACCCAGGGATGATTGAATCCAAATCTTTTATATCTCCTGCCTTGGCAGGTGGGTTCTTTACCACTAGTGCCACCTGGGAAGCCCCTATTATACCCATAAATGATACCATAGGGTGTCTTTTTCTGTCTACCTTCCTTCACTTAGAAGGACCTAGTGATCATCCTACTGTGTTACAGCAAACGACATTATTTCAGATTTTTTTAAATGACTGAGTAACATTTCCTTGCCTGTGTATGAATGTACCAGAATTTCTTATCAGTTTGTGGTTGGACATTATTGTTGCTTCTGTGACTGGCATCCTGTGAACAGTGCTGTGCTGAGCAATGGGGTGCGTGTGTCTTTTCCAAATTATAGTTCTTTCCAAGTAGAGGCCCAAGAGTGGAAGTGCCAGATCATATGGTATCTGTCTAGGTTTTTAAGGAACCTCCATGCTGTTCTCCACAGGGGCTATTACTCATTTACGTTCTCACCAGTGTCTTTGGAGGGTTCCCTTTTCTCCAGGTCCTACTCAGCACTTACTGTTTGTAGACTTCTGATGATGGGCATTCTGACCAGTTGGAGGTGATCCCTCCCTCTATTTTTGATTTGCATTCCTTTTTTATTGAGTGGTATTTAGAATTTTTACATGGGTGTGTTTTTTTCAGTGGTTTGAGTAAAACTTTCCCATTGAAATTGGCTTTTTAAAATCCTGCCCTGTTTCTAATTCTTATGCAGTTTTCTGCCCCAGACCATTTCCTGATGGCTGGACTCATTTACAGGCCCACGGCTCACGTGAGCAGTGAGTGCCCGTCAGCATCAGCTCCAAAGCTGCTGTTGCAAGGCGGCGGGACGTCTTCCTTCCCACTCTGGTTATTGGAGCACCAGAGGCTGAGTGTAAGCTTCTGGCTTCTAAGTGAGAGTGGAAAATGCCACACACACTCAAGGGCTTATGTGTCATTACTTCTTCACCATTAGTCTCCTGCCAACTCCCAAGATAAATCTCAAATCTTTAAATCTACTTTGTTAATGATGCTGTGGTCTGAAAGCAGGCCAGCACTGAGTAAGCAAGGGCTAAGTGGGTATCCCACTACCCAGGGACAAGGAGATGAGGTCAGTTTTAAAGTTCTTTTAGGACCAAGGTCTGCTTTCTTTGGGTGCGTTAGTCTTTGTTGAGCTATAGAGCACCAACCTTGGTCTGAAGGTTGTGGTTTCATTCTGAGTGGGTAAAATCACAGGTCCATCTGGGGCTCATTTGATGGCACATCCTTCTCAGCTCCATTAACCCAGCACAGTGCATCCTTGGTCCCAAGGCTGCTTAGTCCTCAGAGAAGTGGTGTTAGCACAGGTCACCCAGGACTGGAAGGGAATAAAGTAGTCATTTCATTTTACTCGTGCAAGTAATCCTTAATTGTATTGGAGGATAGTTCATTTCCAAATGAACTCATTGCTTGTGGAAAGTGTACAGCAACACGGTTCAGGTATACATAGACCAATGTCTAGGCTTGTTCCAAGGCCTTGACACTGTAGCTTATTTTGGGGAGTTGAGTAAGTTTCCCAACTTTATGCAGTAGTCCCTTGTGAATGATTTGTTTTTCCAGAATGAGTGTGTATGTGTTAACCTTCTAATTTACTACTGAACTCTGTGTTTCACGGTCAGTGTCACTAACTTGGTTTTTGAAGTCTGTGAATCCCTTTCAGTTGTGTAAATGAGTTGATTTGTATCAGTTTTTTGACTCTGCGTATAAGTGATACCAGGTGATATTTGTCTCCGAGTTCTTCTGCTGAAGAAAGTACCTAGTGATCATCCTACTATGTTGCAGCAAATGACATTACATCAGACCTTTTAAAGGTTGCTCAGTTGTGTCTGACTCTTTGCAACCCCATGGACTCTTCAGTCCATGAAATTCTCTAGGCCCGAATACTGGCGTGGGTAGCCTTTCCCCTCTCCAGGGGATCTTCCCAACCCAGGGATCAAACCCAGGTCTGCTGCATTGCAGGTGGATTCTTTACCAGCTGAGCATCAGGGAAGCCCATCATTCCCTTGTCTGTATGTAAATATTCCAAAATGTCTTGTATTGTGGTTGGACACTATCATTACTTCTGTATCTTATGTCCTGTAACAGAGCATGTTGAACATTGGGGTGCACATGTCTTTATCAACTTATAGTTCTTTCTGGGTAGAGGCCCAGGAGTGAAAGTGCTAGATCATATGGTATCTCTGTCTTAGGTTTTTTAGGAACCTCCATGCTGTTCTCCACATTGGATGCTACTAATTTTAATTCTCACCCGTGTCCTTGTGGGTTTGCTTTTTTCGAGTCCCTGTCCAGCACTTACTGTTAGTAGACTTTTGATGATGGCAGTTCTGATCACTTGAGGTAATATTTCTGTGTATTTCTGATTTTCCTTTAACACAGTGATATTGAGAATTTTATGTGTGTATATGTGTTTGAAATCACTTTGTGAAAAACTGACCCATTGAAATTGACTTTTTAAATCCTTGCCTGTTTCGAATTGTTATGCAGTTACCTCCCGCATGACAATTCTTAAGGGCAGGAATCATTTACATGCCCTTGCAAGGCCTTGCAAGGTAGTAAGTGCCCATCAGTATCAGTTCTTAGCTGTTGTTTCTAGAACTGGCCACAGGGTGGCAGAATGTCTTTATTGCCTCTCTGGGCAATGGAGCTCCAGCAGCTGAGGGAAAGTCATGTTTCTGGCTTGTAATGGAGAGTAGAAAATGTCAGAACATGCAATCAGGGGTCATGTGTCATTATTTCTTCACCATTAGTCTTCCATAGGCCTCAGAACAAATCCCAACCCCTTCACATCTGCATTGCTAATGACGTCATGGTTTGCAGTGTGCCAACACTGAGTAAGCAAGAGGCATGTGGATACAGTGCCACTCAGTGTCAAGAAGGTAAGGTCAATTTAGAAAGTTCTTTTAGTCTCAACATGTAGACATTGTTGGGTGCATCTGTCTTTGTTTTAGCTATGGAGGACCGACCCTAGTCTGCAGATTGTAGTTTCATTCAGTATGGACAAATACATCGGGTACATCTGGGGTGCATTTGCTGGAACATCCTTCTCCCGACAGTGCATCCTTGGATCCCAAAGATGCTCAGTCCTCAGAGATGTGACCTTTGCCCACGTTACCCAGGACTGGGGAATATACTAGACATTTCATTTTACTTCTGCAATCGTTTGTTAATTGTACCGAGAGACTGGGAGTGTTCATCAGTTTCACACTCGTGTCTGACTCTTTACAGCTCCATGAACTGTACCCCGCAGCATCCTCTGTCCATGTAATTCTCCAGGCAAGGATACTGGAGTGGGTTGCCATTCCCCTCTTTTCCTGACCCAGGGATCAAACCTAGTCTCCTGCATTGCAGGGAGATTATTTCCCGACTGAGCCACCAGGGAAGCCCCCTCATGCTGGAGTACAGTACATTTCCACGTTGGGTTTGTCTTAGGTGCACAGCAATGCATTTCAGGTATACCAAGACCAATATCTAGGCTTATTCCAAGACCTTGACCCTGTAGCTTATTTCAGAGTGCTGAGTAGGTTTCCCCATTTTATGCAGTAAGCCCTTGTGGATGATCTGTTTTTCTTTAATGAATGTGTATGTGTTAATCAGCGAAGGAAGTGGCAACCCACTTCAGTATTGTTTCCTGGAGAAACCCATGGACAGAGGAACCTGGTGGCCTGCAATCCATGGGATCAAAAAGAGTGACACGACTGAGCACGCAGGCTCACATACCCCCTCTCCCAACCTACTCACGTATTCCTCACCACCAGTGCTGCCCCAGCCGTGTCACTAAGTTGCTTTTCAAAGTCTGTGAATCTCATTTTTGTAAATGGGTTCAGTTGTTTCAATTTTTAGATTCTCCCTGTAAATAATACCATGGTATATTTGTCTTATTCTTTTCTTTTTTAGCCTAAACACTGTTCAGTATTTATTGTATACCTTCATGGCCAAGTTCAGATCTACATAGCACTGGATGGAACATGGTACCTGACTTCAGTGAACATATATGTTAACAGGGAAGAGTGGAGACAATTATAGTCAAATAAATTAAACCATACATTTTGCTGGATGGTCTTTTTCTATCTGACTTCCTTCACTTAGAAAGAGCTACTGATCTCCCTACTGTGTTGTAGCAAACAGCATTATCTCAGACATTTTTTGTGGCTTAGTAAGATTTCCTTCTCTGTATATAAATGCACCAAAATTTATTATTGATTTATATAGGGATGGACATTATGTCAGTTCTGTATCTGTGTACTGTAAATAGTGCTGCATAAACATTGGGATACATGTGTCTTTTCCAAATTTACTTCTTTCCGGGTAGAGGTCCAAGAGTATAAGTGCCAGATCATATGGTATCTCTGTCTTGAGGTTTTTAAGGAACCTCCATGCTGTTCTTCACAGTGGCTGTTACTAATTTACATTCTCACCAGTGTCTTAGGAGGTTTCCTTTTTCTCCAGGGTCTCTCCAGCACTTACTGTTTGTAGACTTTTGATATGGCCATTCTGACCAGTTAAAGGTGATAATTCTATGAATTTTTGATTTGCATTCCTTTAATATTGAATGATATTGAGAAATTTTACATGTGGATTTTTTAAGCGTTTGAGTAAAGTTTACTCATTGAAATTTGCTTTTTATAATCCTGCCATATTTTGAATTCCTACCCGCTTACCTACCCCAGGCCATTACTTGAGGGGAGAGTCATTTCCAGGCTCGCAGGGTTTGGGAGTAATAAGTGCCCATCAGTTATCAGAAGTAAACTGTTATTACAAGAATGACCACAAGGTGGCAGGATATATTCATTCCCCACTGGTTATTAGAGCCCCATCGCCTGAGCGTATGTTGTGTTTCTGTATTGTAAGAGAGTGGAAAATGACAGAACACATACCCAAGGGCTTCTATCTCATTACTTCTTCGCCATTAGTCTCCTGCCGACCCCCAGGTCATATCCCAACCCCTTTAAATCTACATTGCTAATGATTAGTTGATCTGAAGATGGGCTGACGCTTAGGAAGCAAGGTGTAGGGAGGTAACCCACTCGCCGGTGGTTAGGAGATGAGATCAATTTTAAAAGCTCCTTTAGCCCCAAGATCTAGCATTTTTGGGTGCTTTAGTCTTTGTTTAGCTATGGAGGACTGACCCTGGTCTGGAGATTGTGGTTTCATTCAGAGTGGACAAACACCACATGTCTGTCTGGGCACATTTACTGGCACATGCTTCTCAGCTCTGTCAGCCAAGGACAGTGTATCCTTGTGTCCCAAGAATCCTCACTTCTCAGATAATTGATCTTAGTCCAGCTCACCCAGGGTTGAGGGGAATATAGTACAGATTTTACTTGTAAATTAATTGCTTAATTTCACTGGAGTATAGTTCATTTCCAATGTTGTGTTTGTTGAAGGTACACAGCAACGAGTTTCAGGTGCGCATAGACTAATATCCGGCTTTTTCTGAGGCCTTGATCCTAGAGCTTATTGCATTGTGTTGAGTATGTTTCCCCATTTTATACAGGTGGCCCTTGTGGATGATGTTTCGTATAATGAGTGTATATGTGTTAAGCTATGGATTTATTCTTCACCTCCCAGCAGTGTTTCCCCAGCAATGTCACTAAGATACAGTAAGAAGTCTATGAATCTTTTGGTTTTGTAATTGAGTTCATTTTTATCAATCTTTAAGTTCTCCCTATAAGTGATGATACCATATGGTATATATGCTTTTTCTACCTGACATCCTTCACTTAGAAAGACCTACTGATCATCCTACTGTGTTTCAGCAAATGGCTTTATTTCAAACATATTTTATGGCTGAGTAAGATTTCCTTGTCTGTATATAAATGTACCAAAATGTCTCATCCATTTATTGTGGTTAAACATTATGCTTGCTTCTGTGTCTTGCGGACTGTAAATAGGGCACTGTTGAACATTGGGGTGCATGTGTCTTTTCCAGATTATAGTTCTTGTCAGGTAGAGGCCTGAGAACGGAATGCCAGGTCATACATTTTTTTTGTCTTCAGGTTTTTAAGGAAACTCCATGCTGTTCTCCACAGTGGCTGTTACTAATTTACATTCTCACTAGTGTCTTATGAGGTTCCCTTTGCTCAGGCTCTCTCCAGCATTTATTTGTAGACTTTTGATGATTGCCATTTTGACCAGTTGGAGGTGATACTTCTGTGTATTTTGGGAAAGGTTGGGGGCGGGAGGAGAAGGGGACGACAGAGAATGAGATGGCTGGATGGCATCACTGACTCTGTGGACATGAGTTTGAGTGAACTCCGGGAGTTGGTGATGGACAGGGAGGCCTGGCGTGCTGTGATTCATGGGGTCGCGGAGAGTCGGACACGACTGAGCAACTGAACTGAACTGAATATTGTGTGATAGCGAGAATTTTTACATGGGTGTGGTTTTTCTTTTAACTGTTGAGTAAAATTTTCCCATTGAACTTGGCTTTTTAAAATCCTGCCTGCTTGGCAACCCACTCCAGTGTTCTTGCCTGGAGAATCCCAGGGACGGGGGAGCCTGGTGGACTGCCGTCAGTGGGGTCACACAGAGTCGGACACAACTGAAGTGACTTAGCATCAGCAGCAGCAGCTTTTGAAATCATACTCAGTTACTGGCCCCAAGCCATTTCTTAAGGGCTGGACTCATTTACAAGGTCATGTGAGTAGGAAGGGCCCATCAGCATCAGCACTAAAGTTGTTGTTACCAGAAATGGCCACAAGGTGGCAGGATACCTTCCTTCGCACGCTGGTTATTGAAGCACGTGAAGCTGAGTGTAAGTAGTGTTTCTGGCTTGTAATAGCGAGTGGAAAATGCCAGAACACACAACCAAGGGCTGGTATTTCATTACTTCTTCTCCATTAATCTCCCATTGACCCCCAGGATAAATCAAAACAAATCAAATCTACCTTGTTAATGCTGCTGTGGTCTGAAATTGGGCCGACACTGAGGAACAGGGTTAAGTGGATACCCCACTACCTGGGGATGAGGGGATGAAGTATGTTTTTAAAGCTATTTAGCCATGAGGTCTAGCGTTCTTTGACTGCATTAGTCTTTGTTTAGTTTGGAGGATCAACTTTGGTCTGGAGATTGTAGTTTCATTCAGAGCAGACAAAATACCACCCGTCCACCTGGGCTCATTTACTGGCATGTCCTTCTCAGCTCTGTCAGCCAAGGACAGTAAAGCTTCGGGTTCCAACATTGCTGAGGCCTCAGAGTGACCTTAGCTCAGGTCCCCCAGTGCTGAGGGGAACATAGTGGACATTTCACTTCAGCAATTAATCATTAATTATATTGGAGTATAACATCACTACGAACAAAGCTAGTGGAGGTGATGGAATTCCAGTTGAGCTATTTCAAATCTTGAAAGATGATGCTGTGAAAGTGTTGCACTCAATATGCCAGCAAATTTGGAAAACTCGGCAGTGGCCACAGGACTGGAAAAGGTCAGTCTTCATTCCAATCCCGAAGAAAGGCAATGCCAAAGAATGCTCAAACTACCGCACAATTGCACTCATCTCACACGCTAGTAAAGTCATGCTCAAAATTCTCCAAGCCAGGCTTCAGCAATACATGAACCATGAACTTCCAGATGTTCAAGCAGGTTTTAGAAAAGGCAGAGGCACCAGAGATCAAATTTCCAACATCCGCTGGATCATGGAGAAAGCAAGAGAGTTCCAGAAAACCATTTATTTCTGCTTCATTGACTATGCCAAAGCCTTTGACTGTGTGGATCACAATAAACTGTGGAACATTCTGAAAGAGATGGGAATCCCAGACCACCTGACCTGCCTCTTGAGAAACCTGTATGCAGGTCAGGAAGCAACAGTCAGAACTGGACATGGAACAACAGACCGATTCCAAATAGGAAAAGGAGTACGTCAAGGCTGTATATTGTCACCTTGCTTATTTAACTTATATGCAGAATACATCATGAGGAACGCTGGGCTGGAAGAAGCACAAGCTGGAATCAAGATTGCTGGGAGAAATATCAATAACCTCAGATATGCAGATGACACTACCCTTATGGCAGAAAGTGAAGAGGAACTCAAAAGCCTCTTGATGAAAGTGAAAGAGGAGAATGAAAAGGTTGGCTTGAAGCTCAACATTCAGAAAATAAAGATCATGGCATCTCGTCCCATCACTTCATGGGAAATAGATGGAAAACCGTTGGAGACAGTGTCAGACTTTATTTTTTTGGGCTCCAAAATCACTGCAGATGCTGATTGCAGCCATGAAATTAAAAGACGCTTACTCCTTGGAAGGAAAGTTATGATCAACCTTGATAGTATATTAAAAAGCAGAGACATTACTTTGCCAACCAAGGTCCGTCTAGTCAAGGCTATGGTTTTTCCCGTGGTCATGTATGGATGTGAGAGTTGGACTGTGAAGAAAGCTGATCGCCGAAGAATTGATGCTTTTGAGCTGTGGTGTTGGAGAAGACTCTTGAGAGTCCCTTGTACTGCAAGGAGATCCAACCAGTCCATTCTAAGAGAGATCAAACCTGGGTGTTCATTGGAAGGACTGATGCTAAAGCTGAACCTGCAATACTTTGGCCACCTCATGCGACAAGTTGACTCACTGGAAAAGACTGTGATGCTGGGAAAGGTTGGGGGCGGGAGGAGAAGGGGACGACAGAGAATGAGATGGCTGGATGGCATCACTGACTCTGTGGACATGAGTTTGAGTGAACTCCGGGAGTTGGTGATGGACAGGGAGGCCTGGTGTGCTGTGATTCTTGGGGTCGTGGAGAGTCGGACACGACTGAGTGACTGAAATGAACTGATAGTTCATTTCCAAGTTGTGTATGTTTTTCTGATGCAAGCAACAAATTTCAAGTATGTGTAGACCAGTGTCAAGGCTTTTTTGCACACCCTAACCCTCTAGCTTATTTCAGAGTGTTAAGTAGTTTTCCCCATTTTATATAGTAGGCCTTTGTGGATGTTCTGTTTTTCTATATGAGTGTGTTATGTGCTCATTGGAGGAGAAAATGGCTACCCACTCCAGTATTATTGCCTGGAGAATCCCATGGACAGAGGAGCTGGTAGGCTGCAGTCAATGGGGTTGCAGAGCTGAACACAGCTAAGTGAGCTCTCATGCACTTACACCTGTTAAGACCAACTTTCTTATTTATTCCTCACTTCTAGTGTTACCCCACCAGTGTCACTAAGTTGGGTTTTGAAGTCTGTGAGTCTCTTTCAGTTTTGTATCAGTTTAATATTTTCTCCATAGGTGATACTATAAGATATTTGTCTTTTTCTCTCTGACTTCCTTCAGTTAGAATGATCTAGTGGTCTTCCTAATATGTTGTACCAATTGGCATTATTTCAAACCTTTTTTATGACTGAGTAGCATTTCCTTGGTGTGGTTTGGACCTGTGGTGTTGGAGAAGACTCTTGAGAGTCCCTTGGACGGCAAGGAGATCCAACCAGTCCATCCTAAAGGAAATTAGCCTTGGATATTCATTGGAAGGACTGATGCTAAAGCTGAAACTCCAATACTTTGGCCACCTGAAGTGAAGAGCTGACTCATTGGAAAAGACCCTGATGCTGGGAGGGATTGAAGACAGGAGGAGAAGGGGACGACAGAGGATGAGATGGTTAGGTGGCATCACCGTCCTGATGAACATGAGTTTGAGCAAGCTCCGGGAATTGGTGATGGACAGGGAGGCCTGGCGTGTTGCAGTCCATGGTGTCACAAAGAGTCAGACACAACTGAGTGACTAAACTGAGTGAGCATTTCCTTGGCTTATATAAATGTACCAAAATTTCTTATCCATGCATCTGTGGATGTACAGTTTTTTCTGTATCTGTGTACTGAAAATAGTGCTGCACAAACATTGGGGTGCATGTGCCTTTTCCAAATTACAGTTCTTTCCAGGTAAAGGCCCACAAGTGCAAGTACCAGATCTTACAGTATCTCTGTCTTTAGGTTTTTAAGGAATCTCCATGCTGTTCTCCACAGTGGCTGTTACTAATTTACAGTCTCACCAGTGTCTGAAGAATGTTCTTTTTTTCTCCGGTTCCTCTCCAGCATTTATTGTTTGTGAAGTTTTGAAAATGACCATTATGACTGGTGGGAGGTTATACCTCCATGTATTTCAGATTTCCGTTTCTTTAGTAATGATTGATATGAGAGTTTCTACTTTTTTTTTTTTTAACGTGTTTGAGTAAAATTTTCCCACTGAAATTGGCTGTTTAAAGTCCTGCCTTGTTTGGAATTCTTACGGGATTACCTATTACAGGCCGTTAAAGAGGGCAGGTGTTATTTCCACGCCCACAGTCGTGAGTAACACGTGCTGTTTAGCATCAGTTCTAAAGCTGTTGTGACATGAAATGGTGAGAAGGCAGCCGCGCGTCTTCATTCCACACTCCGGTTATTTGAGGCTTAGTAAAAGTCCTGTTTCTGACTTGCAGAGAGTGATAAGTGCCAAACCACACACCCAAGGGCTTGTTTCTCATTCCTTCCCCACTATTAGCCTCCCGCTGACCCCCAGGACAAATCCCAGCCCCTTTGAATCTGCCCTGCTGCTGGGGTGTTCTGAAAGTGGGGTGGCACTGAGGAAGGATGGTGCCGGTGGCCACCCCATCACCTGGAGAGGAGGAGACCAGATCAGTTTTCAACACTCCTTCAGCCCAAGGTCAAGAATTCTTTGGGTTCATTTGTTTATTATTCCCTGATGGCTCATTGGTAAACGACTCCACGGGCAATGCAGGAGATGCAGGATGCACAGGTTTGATCCTTGAGTCTGGAAGATCCCCTGGAGAAGGAAATGGCAACCCACTCCAGTATTCTTGCCTGGAGAACCCCATGGATAGAGGAGCCTGGCAGGCTACAGTTCATGGGGTCTCAAAGAGTCGGACGTGACTGAGTGATTATGCGGGCAAATCCATATTTACATGTGGAGGGCTAACTCTGATCTCAGGACTGTGACTTCATTCAGAGTGGATAAATACCACAGGTTATTTGGGGTCATTTACTGGCACCTCCTCCTCAGCTCTGTCTGGACCTCTCCAAGACAGTGCTGTCTTGGATCCCTCAAGGGATGCCTCAAGGAGGTGACCTTAACCCAGAACACCCAGGCCTGAGGGAAATACAGTAGCTGTTTCTCATGTGAAATTTTATCATTGTTTCTATTGGAATATACTTCATTTCCAATGTTGTATTTTTTGAAGGTGCTCAATAACGAGCTTCAGGTATACACTGACCAATTTCTAGCCTTCTCCTGAGTCCTTAGCTCTGTTGGCTATTTCAGGGATTTGAGTGGGATTCCCCTTTGTGTGGTGTAGCCCCTTGTAAATGATGCGTTTTTTTGTACATGAGTGTGTTTATGTTAATCCCTACATCCTGATTTGTTCCTCACCCCCAAAATTCCCCTCAATTTTCCAAGTATGTGAATCTCTTTCATCTGTGTAAATGATTTCATTTTTATCAATTTTTAGATTCTCCCTATAATTAATACCATATGATATCTTTCTTCCTCTGAGTTTTTTAGTTCTTCCTTTAGAGGGGTCTAGTGATCATCCTACTATGTTGCTACAAATGGCATTATTTCAATCTCTTTTTGTGGTTTAGTAACAGTCCCTCATCTGTATAAATATACCACAATTTATTCATCCATTTATCAATGGATGGGCATTATGGTTGCTTCTGTGTCTTGTATACTGTAAATAGTGCTTTGTTGAACATTGGGTTGCATGTGACTTTTCAAAATTGTAGTTCTTTCTTGTAGAGTCCCCAAAGTGTAAATGCTGGATCATATTGTATCTCTATATTGAATCCTGAGAGAGTTTCCTTGTCTTCAGGCTCTCCCCAACTTTTACTGTTTGTAGACTTAAATGATGGTAATTCTCATCCATGAGCAATGATAGTGTAAGTGAAAGTCACTCAGCTGTGTCTGACTGTGACCCCTTGGACTATATAGTCCATGAAATTCTCCAGGCCAGAATACTGGAGTGGGTAGCCTTTCCCTTCTCCAGGGGATCTTCCCAACCCAGGTATCAAAACCCAAGTCTCCTGCATTGCAGGCAGATTCTTTACCAGCTGAGCCACAAGGGAAAGCCCAAGAATACTGGAGTGGGTAGCCTATCCCTTCTCGAGCAGATCTTCCCAGCCCAGGAATTGAACTGGGGTCTCCTGCATTGCAACAGATTCTTTACCAACTGAGCTACTAGGGAAGTGGTGATACCTTCTTGTATTTTTGATTTGTGTTTCTCTAATAGTAGTCTTCCCAGGTGGTGCTAATGGTAAAGATTCTGCTAACCAGTATAGGAGATGTAAGAGATTAAGGTTTGATCCTTGAGTCAGGAAGATCCCCTGGAGGAGGCAATGGCAACTTACTCCTTTATTCTTGCCTGGAGAATCCATGGACAGAGGAAGCTGGAGAGTTGTGGTCCATAGGGTCACAAAGAGTCAGGAAACATCTAAGGCGACTTAGCCCACCACATGCAATATTGAGTGATCTTTACATGTGTGATTTTTAAAAAAAATCCACTGGAATAAAACTTACCCAGTGAAATTGCCTTCTTGAAAACCTGCCCTGTTTCAAATTCTTATAGTTTTACCTGCCCCAGACCTTTTCTTGAGGACAACAGTAATTTCTAGGTCCTCAGGTCTTGTGAGGGATAAGTTTCCATCATCACAGGTTGCAAAGGTGTTGTTAGAGGGATGACCAGAAGGCAGCAGGATTTTTTCATTCCCCAACTCTGGTTATTAGAGCACCGGAGCCTTAGTGAAAGTCCTGTTTCTGGTTTGTCGATGAGAGTGTCATGTGGCAGAACATGTACACAAGCATTTGTATCTCATTATTTCTTCCTCATTAGCCCTCCCACCTGCAATGCCCAGGACAAATCCCCGCCCCTTCAAACCTTTGCTGTTGTTCAGTTGCATCTGACTCTGCAACCCAGTTGACTGTGGCACGCCGGGCTTCCCTGTCCTTCACCATCTCCCGGAGTTCACTCAAACTCATGTCCACTGAGTCGGTGATGCCATCCAGCCATCTCATCCTCTGTCGTCCCCTTCTCCTCCCGCCCTCAATCTTTCCCAGCATCAGGGTTTTTTCTAATGAGTCGACTCTTGGCATCAGGTGGCCAAAGGATTGGAGCTTCAGCTTTAGTCCTTCCAGTGAATATTTCAGTGAATGTTGTGGGTTGATTTCCTTTAGGATTGAAACCTTAAACCTACTGTGCTCCTGACTGGGGGGACAGGTGGTCCCTGATTGGGGCGACTCTAAAGAAAGAGACTAGAGGTGGGAACCCAACCATTGCGAGTTATGGAGTCCAGATAAATTTTCAAAGCTCAAAATTTGAGCCCAAAGGTTCCAGCATCCTTTGGGTCCATTATTCTTGTCTGTTCTGGACTGACCCTGGGGTGGAGATTGTCTGTTCATACAGAGGGACAAACATGACAGGTCCATGAGGGGCTCATTTGCTGGTACATCTTTCTCAGTTCCCTCAGCCCTAGGACAGGCCCCAAGGATGTGAACCCCAGATCAGGTCACCAAGGACTGAAGGTGATATAGTAGGAATTTCATTTTATTTACCAGATTAGTGGATATTTTTTATTGGAGTATAGTTCATTTCCTATGTTGGTTTCGTAGGTGTATAGCAGTGAGATTCAGATATTCATAGACCTAACATATAGTCTTTTTCAGAGGTTTTTCCCCTATAGGTTATTTCATACTGCTTAATAGGGTTCCCCATTATATACAGTCTTTGTGGATGATCTGTTTCTGTACATGGATATATATATGTTAATCCAAACCTCCTGATTTACTTTTCACCCCGACATTTCCACTTCAGTGTCTCTAAATTGGGTTTTCTAAGTCTGTGAGTCTGTTTCAGTTTTGTAAATGAGTTCATTTGTGTCAAATTTTAGATTCTACTTATGTGATAACACATGACATTTATCTTTTTCTCTCTTACCTGCACCACTTAGAAGGACTTAGCAATCATAATACTATATGGCTGCAAGTCATTATTTCATTCTTTTTCTCTGGTTGAGTAACATTCCCTTGTCTGTATATAAACTTACCACAACTCCTTTATCCATTCATCTCTGGTTAGACATTACAGTTACTTCACGGTTTTGGCTCTTGTAGACAGTGCTGCAGTGTACAATGGAATGCATGCATTTGTTTTTGTTTTGCTTCCAGATTACAGTTATTTTCAGGGTAGAGTTCTAAGAACTGGTGTGCTGGATCATACGGCATCCCTGTGTTTAGATTTTTATGGAACTTCCGCGCTGCTCTCCACAGCACTATTACCAATTTACATTTCCCCCAGTGGCCTAGAGGGTTCCCTTTTCTCCAGGCTCTCTCCAGCATTTGTTTTTAGTCTTTTGATGACAGTCATCTTGCCCATTGGGAGGTGATATCTCTTTGTAGTGTTGATATGCATTTCCCTAATTATGTGTGATGTTGATCATGTTTTCATTTGGTGTTTGGAAGTGCAGAGTCTTAATCATTAGACTTATGGGGAAGCCCCTGCCAATGTTTGCCAATGTATGTTAGTTGACTATCTTACAGGTATGCCTTTCCTCCCTGTGTTGTTTAGTCTTTTTTTTTTTTTTAATAAATCTCTAGTTCTGTAAGATCTTTTCTCATAGGTTCTGATCGTCTCACGGATGGTTTTTCTACAAACATTTGTGATTTTGGTTTTTCCTAGGGGCTATGAGCTCAGGGACCTTCTACTTTCTTGGACTTTCTCTCCTGAATAATTTCAGTCATATTATTTTCAAAATATAATCAATGTGATTCTGGTTTACCAACTTTTTTAGTGTATTTATGTAACAGTGTATGGTAATTATTTGCTCTTGTTTTTTTTAAAAAATAGTGTTTTCAAGATAAATAGCACTTAGTTTAGTTCAGTTGCTTCAGTTTATAGAAGAAGCAAATGAAATCCACTCAGAAAGTCATTGCCAGGACTAAGTTTCTGGGCTGGTCTGTTGTTCTTCAACCAGTTGTTCTTTCCCATTTACAATATGGACCCCAATCTGTCTGGATGACCATTTCCTAGAACCGCGTTCTACACAGTAGGTTGTTCTTCAAAAATATTTTTTTAGAAATACTGCATAACATAGCTTGTCCTTGGTAATTCTTGGGAAATCCTTATTAAAAAAATGAGACAATCTGTGTTGAGAAATCTAACTTCTCACCTCTGGACATGAAGCTGCGCAAACTCGAGGAGATAGTGAAGGAAATAGGGAGGCTGGTATGCTGTGGTTCATAGGGTCCAGTGTTTCTTAATGTAACCAAAGAATACTTCTATTCCATTAAAATATTGAGGGTAACAACACAGAAGTCTAATTTGGGAAAGCTAACATAAAGAAGTGTTCAGTGCTTCTATTCAGTAGGGCTGCTAAGTCACAGAGGGATTATGTATATTCCAGAGCTCCAGAGAAATGTGGACAATATAAAGCAATAAAGAAGAAACATGTTGGCTCAAAAAAGAAGCCACTTTACTCCTAAGTGACTGAATGGAAATAAATGAGGATGACACTCAACTTAAGCTCCAAATGCGAATAGATTAGGTAAGCAGGTGCCTAAAGCACCTGAACCTTAAGCTCTCAGTCATGAGAAAAATTTCCTGTTACATATAAAATTTTGAAGCAGATAAGCTAAGAGAAGTACAAGTGCACACACACAGAAATACATATGTGTGAACACACATGTATATATGTGTGCATGTGTTTACCTATGTCTGTGTATATATGTAAGAACATAAGAATTGTCTTATTCACAGAATGGTTTCTCAAACAAGGATATTTCCTGAATTTTATAAACAGAGATCAGAAAACCTAGTGGCTTAAAATTCGGTCAGAAAATATTTACAGAACACCTACAAAGTGCCAAATATTATTCCAGGATCATCAGATTCTAGTTCTCATTTCTCATTAAGCTTACATTACACTATGTGATAAAACACTTTTTGAAAAAAGTAAGTATAAAGAATTAAGTGAGAAAGTGGCTGAGTACTTCCTTCATATTGTGTAATCAGGGAAGACCTCTATGAGGACTTAGCATTTGCAATAAGCAGTGTGGCCCTCTAAAACTGCCTGTGCCCTAGTCCTGATAATCTGTGAATATCCTTCTCATATCACGTGCTTCAGACTTGGCAGCTGATGGGGCTGTGTTCCACAAGGTCACCCAGGAAGCCAAGCTGATGGGAGCCACCATCTCATCTGCATGTTGTCAGATATAGCAGCAGGTGAGTGCTCTGTCGCGCTTCTGAGGAAGACTTGCATACCACTTCCATCCAGTCCGCTAGAATTTATTGTATAACTGCTCCTAATTATAGGTGTCTGAGAGATTCAGGGGAGTGGACAGAATATTTGGAGCCACCACTATCTGTACCACAGCTAATAACACCCATTTTTAAAGCAAAATATCCATGGCATTAACAGATTCATCTATCATACAATTCAGGGGACACAAACTTTTGTTAGATGGTGAATAGAATTTGCACAGAATGTGAATATATTGAATATAAAGAAGTATTAAATTAATAGTAAGATATCTCACATGTAAGAGTAAAAGAATTTTAGAAAGTTACAGCAGGGAGTTAGGAATATTAGCACTTATGTACTTAGCTCTGAAGTCCAGGAATGTGTCATGTGGTACAAAAACTTAACAAAACAGTATAGTTACTACCTTGATCAGATGATTAAGGTTAGCATGTCAGTGAAAGCCACAGAATAGGGAAAACAACCATTTCAAATACTGAGCACTTTATACATACCTCTTTTTGCACTAAGTACTTTATATTCATGCATGTGCTGTGCTGTGCTTAGTCGCTCAGTTGTGTCCGACGCTTTGCACCCCCATGGACTGTTGCCCGCTATGAGCCTGGGATATGCCAGGTAAGAATACTGGAGTGGGTTGCCATGCCCTCCTCCAGGGGATCTTCTCAACCCAGGGATCGAACCCAACATTGCAGTTGGATACATTACCCTCTGAACCGCTAAGGAAGCCCGAGGGATAGGCTACTGGAGCAGGGAGCCTATCCCTCTCCAGGGGATCTTCCCAACCCAGGAACCAAACCAGGGTTTCCTGTATTGCAGGCATATTCTTTACCAGCTGAGCTACCAGGGAAGCCCATATTCATGCATAGATTAAATATAGTACAGTGTTTTTTAAGACAAAGAAATGAATTATGAGAGGCAAGCAAAATAGCAATAGCCAACAGTACTTTTTAAAAAACATACTCGGCATTCGTTATTCTTAAGTAGAAAAATCCACAGTCATAAAAGTTAAAGGAAACACTGAATAGTAATTTTTCCTCTTGGATATTTTTTATCACATTAAGAGCTCAGAGAAGCCTTCCAGAAGAAATCAGTTAGTGTCTTTTACCCAAGGTGATCAAGCTTTTTATCAGATAGGTTAAAAGAATAAAGAAAAATTAACCTGCCATACCTTGCTCAGCTTGGCATACAACTGAAAAACACAAAAAGAAACTTTTCTACCAGTTGGCTTTCAAAGTGGTCAATTCCTGAAATTCAGCCTTCCTCAGCTGTGATGGAAACCTATTATGTGCATACTTTGTTTGAATTTGTTGCATTTCCCTGTGAGATTTGAGATCAGGGGAAACTTGACAGCAGATAGGCTGATACTCATGCTTTTTACTAAGCTGTAACAAAGTCTTTTGTCTCTGTCCCAGGAGTTTCATGTGTCTCCTGCCAACGTATTAGCTTGTAAGTAACGTAAAGTCTAAAATACAATAGTGCAGCATAGTAATAATAAAATTTTTGCTATTTCCATAAGTTAGTTTCAGTACTTTTTCCTGGGCTAATAGTTTTGACAGAGGAGAAATAAGTTACTGGGCAGTCAATTCACAGATGCTCTATCAAAGTTGCAAGGTCTTTTCCTGTGTATGTGTCAGTATCACAATTTATTTTTAGGTTTTTATTTTTAATTAGAGTGTAGGTGATTAGCAACATGTAAGTTTCAAGTGTACAGCATAGTGATTCAGTTATAAATATAGATACATTTTTTTAAAAAGGTTCTTTTCCTAAATGAATGGTTACATGTTGTTGTCATCGAATGGGATCATATGGTAGCTCTGTTTTTAGTGTTTAATGAATCTTCATACTGTTGTCCAGAATAGCTGTATCAATATACATTCTCATGAACAGTGTGGGAGGGTTCCCTTTTCTCAGCACTAACTCCAGCATTTACTGTTTATAGATTTTTTGATGATGGCCATTTTGACGATGTGAGGTGATACCTCGTTGTAGTTTTGATTTGCATTTCTCCAGTAAATAGAGATGTTGAGCATCATATCATGTGCTTTTTGGCCAACTACATGTCTTCTTTAGAGAAGTATGTTTAGATGTTCTGCCCATATTTGATTGGATTGTTCATTTTTTGATGTTGAGCTACATGTGCTGTTTGTACATTTTGGATATTAATTCCTTGATAATTGCTTCATTTGCATGTATTTTCTCTCATTTTGTGAGTTGTCTTTTTATTTATGGTTTTCTTTGCTGTGAAAAGTCTAAAGTTTAATTAAGCCCCTTTTTTTCATTACTCTAGGAGGTGAATCCAAGAAGATTATTCTGTGATTTATGTCAAAGAGTGTTCTGCCTATGTTTTCCTCTAAGAGTTTTATAGTATTTGGTCTTACATTTAGGTCTTTTAGCCATTTTGAATATCTTTTTGTGTGTAGTGTTAGAGAATGATCTAATTTCATTCTTTTACATGTAGCTGTTCAGTTTTCCCAGCACCACTTATTGAAGAGACTGTCTTTTCTCCATTGCATATTCTTTCTTCCTTTGTCATAGATTAATTGACCATAGGTTCATGGGTTTATTTCTGGGCATTCTGTCCTCTTCTCATTTCATGGCTGCAGTCACCATCTGCAGTGATTTTTGGAGTCCAGGAAAATAAAGTCTGTCAGTTTCCATTGTTTCCCATTGTATTTGCTATGGAGTGATGGGACCCACTGCCATGATCTTGATTTTTCGAATGTAGAGTTTTAAGCCAGCTTTTTCACCCTCTGCTTTCATCTTCATCAAGAGGCTCTTTAGTTCCTCTTCGCTTTTTGCAAGGTGGTGTCATCTGCATATCTGAGGTTATTGACATTTCTCCCAGCAGTGTTGATTGCAGCTTGTGCTTCATGCACCCCAGCATTTTGCATGATATACTCTGCATATTAGTTAAATAAGTGGGTGACAATATACAGCCTTGATGTACTCCTTTCCCAGTTTGGAACCAGTCCATTGTTCATGTCTGGTTCTAACTGTTGCTTCTTGACCTGCATACAGGTTTCTCAGGAGGCAGGTAGGGTGCTCTGGTATCCCCATCTCTTGAAGAATTTTCTACAATTTGTGTGATTCACACACTCAAAGGCTTTAGCATAGTCAATGAGACAGAAGTAGATGTTTTTCTGGAATTCTCTTTTTCTCTGATCCAACGGATGTTGGCAATTTGATCTCTGGCTCCTCTGCCTTTTCTAAATCTAGCTTGTACATCTGAAAGTTCTCAGTTCACATGCTGTTGAAGCCTAGCTTGAAGTATTTTGAACATTACCTTGCTAGCATATGAAATGAATGCAGCTGTGCAGTAGTTTGAACATTCTTTGGCATTGCCCTTCTTTGGGATGGGAATGAAAACTGACCTTTTCCAGTCTTGTGGCCACTGCTGAGTTATCCAAATTTGCTGGCACATTGAATGCAGCAGTTTCACAGCATCATCTTTTAGGATTTGAAATAGTTCAGCTGGAATTCCATCACTTCCACTAGATTTGTTTGTGGTGATGCTTCCTAAGGCCTACTTGACTTCACATTCCAGTATGTCTGGCTCTAGGTGAGTGATCACAGCATCATGGATATCTGGGTCATTAAGATCTTTTGTGAGTAGTTCTTCTGTGTATTCTTCCCAACTCTTCTTAATCTCTTCTTCTTCTGTTAGGTCCATACCATTTCTATCCTTTATTGTGCCCATATTTGCAGAAAATGGCCCCTTGATATCTCTGATTTTCTTGAAGAGATCTCTAGTCCCTTATGATTATGCAGTGAAAGTGACAAATACATTCAAGGAATTAGATCTGATAGACGGAGTGCCTGAAGAACTATAGATGGAGGTTCATAACATTGTACAAGAGGTAGTGATCAAAACCATCCCCATGAAGAAGAAATGCAAAAAGGTAAAATGGTCGTCTGAGAAATCCTTACAAATAGCTGAGAAAAGAAGAGAATTGAAAGGCAAAGGAGAAAAGGAAAGACATACCTATCTGAATGCAGAGTTCCAAAAAATAGCAAGGAGAGATAGGAGAACCTTCCTAAGTGAACACTGCAGTTACTAATACTTTGTCCTATAATCTTCTTTGGGTAAAGCACAGAGTATGGTCTGTCTTCCCTTTCTGTGGAAAGCTATTTTAGGGGGAACTCGTACTCTCTGCTGTAAATGAACCCCTGCTAAGGAAAGCAGGATTACCTAACAATATGTATTCTAATAAAAAGAAAATGTCCTTTACAGTCTAGAACTTAAGTCCTGTTGCTGAAAAAGATGAAACCAAGTATCCTTTCCTTTTCTTCCAACTTGCTTTAAAAGTTAACTTAGAAAGGGAGTTCCCTGGTGTTTAAGAATCCACCTGCCTCTGCAGGGGACATGAGTTCGATCTCTGGTCTGGGAAGATTGTACATGCTGTGGGGCAACCAAGCCCATGAGCTGCAACTACTGAGCCAACACACAGCAACTACTGAAACATACATGCCCTGGAGCCCAAACTAGTGGAGAGCAGGGGCTACTAGTTGTGATATGTGGGCTTCTCCTTGTGGCCTTTCTTGCTGTAGACAAGCTCCGCAACAAGAGAAGGCAACGCAAGAAGCCCACACATAACAAGTTTAGCCCCGACTCACCACAACTAGAGAAAGCCTGTGGGCAGCAGTGAAGACCCACTGCAGCCAAAAAATAAATAAATGAATACATTTTTTGAAAAGGTCAGGAAATGCATTTTCAAAAGGAAAAGAAAATGAAAAACCTTATAAAAATTAATTTAGGAAAATGTGGTCAAATTTAATTTAGAAACAATGTTTCAGAAAGAAATACAGATGCAGTCTAGTCAAGGCTATGGTTTTTCCAGTGGTCATGTATGGATGTGAGAGCTGGACTGTGAAGAAAGCTGATCACCGAAGAATTGATGCTTTTGAACTGTGGTGTTGGAGAAGACTCTTGAGAGTCCCTTGGAGTGCAAGGAGATCCAACCAGTCCATTCTAAAGGAGATCGATCCTGGGTGTTCATTGGAAGGACTGATGCTAAAGTTGAAGCTCCAATATTTGGCCACCTCATGTGAAGAGTTGACTCACTGGAAAAGATTCCGATACTGGGAGGGATTGGGGGCAGGAGGAGAAGGGGACGACAGAGAATGAGATGGCTGGATGGCATCACCGACTCGATGGAAGTAAGTTTGAGTGAACTCCGGGAGTTGGTGATGGACAGGGAGGCCTGGCGTGCTGTGATTCATGGGGTTGCAAAGAGTCAGACACAACTGAGTGACTGAACTAAACTGAACTGAAAGAAAGAAAAATTCAAATAGACTGCTTCAGACAGAACATTAGACTAAATGTTTTATGATACAACAGGAACTAGACAAAGCACAGGAATAAGAAAGGGCATCTTTTAATGAATGAAACTAGTCTTCATGCAGTGACTGTAAAAGCAAGAAATATTACAATAAGTAACTATTAATGCACATTCTACTCATTGTACCCTTTCGGGCAATACTTTTTCTTTTCATTTACATCTCTTAACACTAGCACAGAATTCTTTTTATTTTTATTTATTTATATTTTGGCTGTGCTGGGTCTTCATTGCTCTGTGCAGGCTTTCTCTAATAGTGGTAAGCAGGGGCTACTTGTTGTGATACATGGGCTTCTCCTTGTGGCTTCTCTTGCTGCAGAGCATGGTCCTTAGGTGCATGGCATCGGTAATTGTAGTACTTGGGCTTAGCTGTCTTGCTGTATGTGGAATCTTCCTGAACCAGAGTTCAAACCTGGGTCCCCAGCATTGGTTGGTAGATTCTTAACCATTGGACCACCAGAGAATTCCTAGCACAGCATTCTGAAATTGCCAAGCATAAGTTGTATGCAGCTGAGTGAAAAGATCAAAATGTACTCAGTTTTCCAGAAGAGCTGATGAACATGGAAAATGACAAAATCCTTTTACATATCCATTTACATAATCATTGACAAAAATATAAGCATATATTATTAAAGAGAGTAGGATTACAAATAATTCCATAAAGAAAGAAACTGAAGAAATGTATAATAAATGGCTCAGAGGCCAAGCATTTGGTTACCATTCTTAAATGCCTTTCTAAATAGTTGATCCTCAGGAAATGCAATGTACCACCAGCCTTGGGGTCTGTGTTGTTGCAGGGACACTGATAAGGGTAATGACATTTCCTCTTTGAGGAAGGCAAGTGTTCAAGATCCAGGATTTGTTTAGGTTGTCCACTCCTCTGCCATATTTACCACCAGGGAACCAATTAGTAAATCAATACCAAATAAAAATAATTGTATCATGAATAAGTGAAGTCTGTAGAAACGTAATTCAATTGTGTGTGTATGTTGAATTTTAAAAGGTACCTATTTTTGTTCAAAGTGTGGATGGCATCTTAGTAATCCTTTAGAAATGTGCTTATGCTCAGTGCAAAACAGAAACAAAACAAAAAATGCCACTAGTTCTTCAACTATGAGATAAGGTGAGGTTGGAAAGATAAAGCATTTCAAATCTTCATTTTGTAGGTCGATATTAAGAATGGTCCTGACGTAGCTGATGCATGAATGTGAAGACTCATTTGCTCCCTGAAAAGAAGAAAGGTAAGAACTTAGTACTTATCAGAAAGTTGTAGAAAAAAAAGGTAATTCTGACATTCTTTATATTGAAGATGTCATATTTTCTTTTAATTAGCCCAGTTTCTCAAGCTCGAGAGAAACATTCTCTGATGCACTTCGTGGATAAGAGAATTATTTTCCCATTCCAGGGAACATGGAAGCCTCCTTTCCAGCACTCAAGAGCTATACACAGTCAGATAAGGAGGGTCACTCATTAAATCTGCTCTGCATGAGCATTTCCGCTCTTTGCTGTCCCTTCAGACCATCCTCTGTTTAGTGGTATATGTACTGCTACTTTCAAAAAGACTATTGGTTTATTCTCTCTGTGAGTAAAACCACGCGTTAGCTCTATCATCTTTGCTTTATTCCCTCCTGCACATCCATCTTCTTATTTTTCAGTTGTTTATAAATCTGCCCACAGACATAATTATTAAATATTCAACATGAGGCCTGTTTAAGGAAATCTATATCTGTGATTCTTCTAAATCTAGTAAATCAAATAATCTATAGAGAACAGTGTTCTCTGTTTGTAAAGGAAAAAAAAAAATTTGTCATAGTAGAAAGCTACTGCTCTTTACACAATCAGATGTTTAAGAAATATCAATATACATGTTGACAGTGACACGTTAGAGAATTCTCCATCTTTCACCTTAATTTAGCCACGTAGAGACCCAAGATACTGGATATTCAGGGTTCATTTAGTATTGATAAAATATATCATGTAACAGTTACAGGGAAGAATACAGAAGAATTTACAACTATTACAGTTAAATTTGAAAAGCATATTTTCCCACTAGAACAATTTTTTGTTGTAATATGGCTTTTAAGTGGATAATCTTTTCTGTCTATTGTATAAATGGTCACGGGTATTGCTTTGTTTAATCATAACTTATTTGTTACTTGACTAATGACAGGTCTTAAAGGTGATACACTATTTCCTTCATTACAATGTGAATATATTAGATTAGCATTTCGAATATTCTGTTCAGCTGGATTGTAGGCAGAAGTATTCAGTCTTTTTAGTGAATAAATATAGGCAGAAAGCATCAGAACAAAAGATTGAGTGGTCTTCCTAGGCCCAAGTTCTCATTCTTACATACAGAAAATACTGTTGCATGCCCTGTTTTACATTTTTTTAATAATTCATTTTGACTGATGTCACATTTGGAAAATAAACAGATTTGCACTGTTAAAATTTTCTGTAATGTCTCAAAAAGGTAGATTGAATGCTGGTGAATCCCTGGCTACTGGAAATATACAATTTTCTTAGAGATTAGTTGTGATAATTCATGTAAAATGGTTATAATTTTGGTGCATAATAGAAGGTCAGTCATCATCAGTGGCAGCTCCAGAATTTCTGAATAAGACAGCATACAGTTAACAATCTGACTGAAAGTAGAGTAAGAAGATTTGTTTTGAAGTTGTAATTTTTCATAGCAAGTATATTGCTTTTGATTGTATATAGTTTTTGATTTTCCTGGGAAGAAGGGTGGATGGAACCTAATGTAAGTGGAAAATCCTCCCGGCACCCTACCAGGCCATACCAATGCTGCCTATGATTATTAAAGGCTTCCATTTAGGGAAGATTGAGTTAGATGTTCCTCTATTTACAAGGGGGCAGAGGCACTAATAACTAAAACACGGGGACCTGAGCCATGTCTTCAATTTTGCTAAAACTCCTACTGTCCACATTTACCTGATTTTTCCTGTAAACTCTGAGTAATTTGGTTTTACTGTATTGACTTGTTTTTCTTCTATTTTTTATACTATTGTATTCAATTTTAGTTCATGAATTGTAATCATTCATCAAGGCTTCAACATTAAACATGTAGGGTACACAGTGTGATTTTGTACTGTGATTGTAGCATGTTTTTATGCTACAGTCCTTTATATTAATATGTTATCACCATCTTAAAATAGCATATTTATCCTCTTTTCTTACTATCATTTATTGAGTTTCTATTTCTCCTTAATTCCTAGCTTACTTAATAATCCTTTCTATTTTCTTTTCTCTTGTAAATTTCAGTCTCCCCAAATATCTACCATTTTCATTTATATATAAACTTTCCTAGTCTGTGTTTGTATTAATTATTTGTGATTTTAAAATAATTAGCTAGAAATTATCAAGAAATGAAAAGTTAGAACACATTTAGCTTTTGTGCAACATTTTAGCTTTTCAAAAGTGATGATTTCTTATTTTAGCCCATTCCTCTCAGAAGAACGACGTAATGTACTGATCTGCTTGGTATTACTAGGGTTTATTATTCATTCAGCCTTCATTTATGTTTTAATTTACATTCAGTTCAGTTCAGTCGCTCAGTTGTGTCTACTCTTTGCGACCCCATGAACTGCAGCACGCCAGGCCTTCCTGTCCATCACCAACTCCCGGAGTTCACTCAAACTCATGTGGATCGAGTCGGTGATGCCATCCAGCCATCTCATTCTCTGTCGTCCCCTTCTCCTCCTGCCCCCAATCCCTCCCAGAATCAGGGTCTTTTCCAATGAGTCAACTCTTCCCGTGAGGTGGCCAAAGTATTGGCGTTTCAGCCTCAGCATCAGTCCTTCCAGTGAACAACCAGGACTGACCTCCTTTAGGATGGACTAGTTGGATCCCCTTGCAGTCCAAGGACTCTCAAGAGTCTTCTCCAACACCACAGTTCAAAAGCATCAATTCTGCGGCGCTCAGCTTTCTTCACAGTCCAACTCTCACATCCATACATGACCACTAGAAAAGCATCTCAAAACTTCAAAGATATATTAAAAACAATCGTTGACTAGACAGATCCAGAAATATTTGTAGCCTAATTTATAACCTCTTTTTGATAAAATGAAAACAAGTAATATATAAACAATCACTGCAGATGCTGATTGCAGCCATGAAATTAAAAGACGCTTGCTCCTTGGAAGGAAAGTTATGACCAACCTTGATAGTATATTAAAAAGCAGAGACATTACTTTGCCAACCAAGGTCCGTCTAGTCAAGGCAATGGTTTTTCCCGTGGTCATGTATGGATGTGAGAGTTGGACTGTGAAGAAGGCTGATCGCCGAAGAATCGATGCTTTTGAACTGTGGTGTTGGAGAAGACTCTTGAGAGTCCCTTATACTGCAAGGAGATCCAACCAGTCCATTCTAAAGGAGATCAACCCTGGATGTTCATTGGAGGGACTGATGCTAAAGCTGAAACTGCAATACTTTGGCCACCTCATGCGACGAGTTGACTCACTGGAAAAGACTCTGATGCTGGGAAAGGTTGGGGGCGGGAGGAGAAGGGGACGACCGAGAATGAAATGGCTGGATGGCATCACCGACTCTGTGGACATGAATTTGAGTGTACTCCGGGGGTTGGTGATGGACAGGGAGGCCTGGCGTGCTGTGATTCATGGGGTTGCGGAGAGTCGGACACGACTGAGCGACTGAACTGAACTGAACTGAATATATAAACAAATGTTATAGAAGCTGTATATAATTTTTATTATATACTTACTTATTTAGCACATCACTTGGCATGCACAGTATGCAATCATAAAAGCAACAAACATCACTGTACCAGTACTCCATAAGGTTATTTGTATCAGGCGAAGGAGGTTTATTTTTCCAGTTACTTGATCTGTGAACATTGCTGCCTTCTCATCACCAATGGTGGCAGTCTGTAATAAAGTTAATAGTGTTTTGGGGGTAGTTTAGTGAAGCAAAATACTCAAAACCCTCAATTTATGTATCAGTTTTTTTCAAAACACTGCATAAATTTTATTTTTTTCTGTAGAACAAGCTAATGGAAGTCTCTTTGCATGTCAAAGAAGGTAATAAATGTCAAGTTGGAATATTTAGAGAAATGCAATCATTTCCCTTTAGACATGTTATATAGCATTCTTCAATACACTGACTTCTTTGTTCAATACAGTGGTCTTACAGAAATATTTTCCAATTTCCCAAAGAATGTTTCTTAGTAACAGAGGGAAATATCAAGGGTCAGCAGTTTTCTTCCTCTAAAGGCTTATACAATGCCTTTCCTAATTCTGTGGCTAATCCATTCCATGATTTTTACACTAAAAATATCTCATCAGGAGATAAACTGCCTACATTTACTATAATTTCATGTTTATAAACTTGATTGGCTTTTATTAACACTACAATATTCACACTGAGTTATTTGGAATTTTATGTTTACATGACTTCCCCATGACAAGCACTATGACAGGAGATAGTGTTTAATAGTTGCTTTATGGAAATAATCTTAAATGATAGGAAGTACTTTGTCTTTCTAAAATAAAAACACTGAAATCTAACATAATCCTGATATTTCTGCTTGGCTTAGTTCTCTCACTATAATTAATAATGTATAAACTTGCCCACATGAGTAATAGAAAGTCATACAACTTCGAATACTATGCATACTTATTCAGTTTTCAATGATCCAAGGTTTTTTCTATATACAAAGATGTTTGCTATTTTTAGTGACTAATAGATAAAAATACTAACTTCATTAAGCCAAAGAATAGGCACCAAATAGTTCTGCTGCAAATGCTTTAATGATCTGTAATATACATTGAAAATAATTATAAAATGTTAAATAATTATGAAAATAATTATATATTATACATGCATAACAAAATGTTAGTAATTATCTGTATACATGAATGTTCAGAAACTAGTTGCTCTTGTGTCTTGGTTAAATTCCTTGAGTTTTGTTCCATGTGATGAATCATTTAAATTTTAATGTCTGTTTCTGAGTTTTATAATCACTCTTATGAATCTTTCTAATATATATTTCTAATTAGATTCACTTTTTCTAATCGTTTATTTTCCCTTTCAACAAGTGATGCCCAGGAAACTGAGAGAGTCAATTCCTAGGCAGGTTGATAAGAAGTCTGGGGTCCTCAAGGAGAGAGAGGGGTCTGAAATTCTCAAGGAGGAGGAAAGGAGAAACTTTTTTCCCTCTATATTCCTTAGGATTATATAACAATAATGTAACCTGCTTGAGAAAAGTTTCTGGGAAAAAACCTTCTGGCTGATCCTATTATCATAAAATGTAAATTATGGGAGTGGGTCTAATAAGGTCTTTACAACCTCCAGACGTTGTTTTGATTCACTGTAATAACTAATTTAAAGTATGTAACTCCATTGCTAACACTAGTGATGGGGTACTCTTTCTGCCCCCTTCTGATGTCTATATCAGAAGCTTTCGCTACCTCTTTTCAGTTCAGTTCAGTTCAGTCGCTCAGTCATATCCGACTCTTTGAGACCCTGTGAATCACACCACGCCAGGCCTCCCTGTCCATCACCAACTCCTGGAGTTCTTTCAAACTCATGTCCATTGAGTCGGTGATGCCATTCAGCCCTCTCATTCTCTGTCATCTCCTTCTTCTCCTCCCCCAATCCCTCCCAGCATCAGAGTCTTTAACAATGAGTCAACTCTTCCCATGAGGTGGCCAAAGTATTGGTTTCAGCTTTAGCATCAGTCCTTCCAATGAACACCCAGGACTGATCTTCTTTAGAATGGACTGGTTGGCTGAGCAATCAAGCTGCGTCTCTGGCCCTGGATTAAATTATTCTCCTCAGGAGGCCAAGAATCCCGGTGTCTTTTGTGGTTCAGCAACAACCTTTCAAAACTAAACTTTGAATTCTGGAAACTATTGTCATAGAAATATTTGGACAGCTAGCTGAATGATCAATACCACCAACACTCATTCCAAAATGTGTGTAAATACCATTTCAATACAAACTAGATATAATTCTAAATTGCAAATGAAAGTTATTAGCACTTAACGATTTAATGAATTAAGCCAAAGAAGTTGAAATTTTATTTTATATGTTATTTCACCATTTTGGATTATTACTGCATGAGTTTATTCAAGAAAACTAAGAAGTGGCAAGAATACACAGAAGAACTATACAAAAAAGATCTTCACAACCCAGATAATCATGATGGTATGATCACACACCTAGAGCCAGACATACTGGAATGCGAATTCAAGTGGGCCTTAGGAAGCATCACTGTGTACAAAGCTAGTGGAGGTGATGGAATTCCAGTTGAGCTATTTGATATCCTAAACACCCTCTTCCAACAACACAAGAGAAGATCTACAAATGGATATCACCAGATGGTCAACACCGAAATCAGATTGATTATATTCTTTGCAGCCAAAGATGGAGAAGCTCTATACAATTAGCAAAAACAAGACCAGGAGCTGACTGTGGCTCAGATCATGAACTTCTTATTGCCAAATTCAGACTTAAATTGAAGAAAGCAGGAAAAACGACTAGATCATTCAGATATGACCTAAATCAAATCCCTTATGATTATGCAGTGGAAGTGAGAAATAGATTTAAGGGACTAGATCTGATAAAGTGCCTGATGAACTCTGGATGGAGATTCATGACATTGGACAGGAGACAGGGACCAAGACCATCTCCATGGAAAAGAAATGCAAATGAGCGAAATGGCTGTCCGAGGAGGCACATTGACTATGCCAAAGCCTTTGACTGTGTGGATCACAATAAACTGTGGAACATTCTGAAAGAGATGGGAATACCAGACCACCTGACCTGCCTGTTGAGAAACCTGTATGCAGGTCAGGAAGCAACACTCAGAACTGTACATGGAACAACAGACTGGTTCCAAATAGGAAAAGGAGTACGTCAAGGTTGTCTATTGTCACCCTGCTTATTTAACTTATATGCAGAGTGCATCATGAGGAACGCTGGGCTGGAAGAAGCACAAGCTGGAATCAAGATTGCCAGGAGAAATATCAATAACCTCAGATATGCAGATGACACCACCCTTATGGCAGAAAGTGAAGAGGAACTCAAAAGCCTCTTGGTGAAAGTGAAAGAGGAGAGTGAAAAGTTTGGCTTGAAGCTCAACATTCAGAAAACGAAGATCATGGCATCTGGTCCCATCACTTCATGGGAAATAGACGGGGAAACAGTGGAAAAAGTGGCTGATTTTATTTTGTTTGGGCTCCAGAATCACTGCAGATGCTGATTGCAGCCATGAAATTAAAAGACGCTTACTCCTTTGAAGGAAAGTTATGACCAACCAAGATAGCATATTAAAAAGCAGAGACATTACTTTGCCAACCAAGGTCTGTCTAGTCAAGGCTATGGTTTTTCCCGTGGTCATGTATGGATGTGAAAGTTGGACTGTGAAGAAAGCTGATCGCCGAAGAATTGATGCTTTTGAACTGTGGTGTTGGAGAAGACTCTTGAGAGTCCCTTGTACCGCAAGGCGATCCAACCAGTCCATTCTAAGGGAGGTCGATCCTGAGTGTTCACTGGAAGGACTGATGCTAAAGTTGAAACTCCAATATTTTGGCCACCTCATATGACGAGTTGACTCACTGGAAAAGAGTCTGATGCTAGGAGGGATTGGCGGTAGGAGGAGAAGGGGACGACAGAGAATGAGATGGCTGGATGGCATCACCGACACGATGGATATGAGTTTGAGTGAACTCTGGGAGTTGGTGATGGACAGGGAGGCCTGGCGTTCTGTGCTTCATGGGGTCGCAAAGAGTCGGACACGACTAAGCGACTGAACTGAACTGAACTGAAGAGATGATGCTGTGAAAGTGCTGCACTCAATATGCCAGCACATTGGAAAGCTCAGCAGTGGCCACAGGACTGGAAAAGGTCAATTTTCATTCCAATCCTAAAGAAAGGCAATGCCAAAGAATGCTCAAACTATGACACTATTGCACTCATCTCAGTTTGGTTCAGTTCAGTTCAGTCGCTCAGTCGTGTCCGACTCTCCGCGACCCCATGAATCACAGCATGCCAGGCCTCCCTGTCCATCACCAACTCCCGGAGTTCACTCAAACTCATGTCCATCGAGTCGGTGATGCCATCCAGCCATCTCATTCTCAGTAGTCCCATTCTCCTCCCGCCCCCAACCTTTCCCAGCATCAGAGTCTTTTCCAGTGAGTTAACTCGTCGCATGAGGTGGCCAAAGTATTGCAGTTTCAGCTCTAGCATCAGTCCTTCCAATGAACACCCAGGATCGACCTCCCTTAGAATGGACTGGTTGGATCTCCTTGAGGTACAAGGGACTCTCAAGAGTCTTCTCCAACACCACAGTTCAAAAGCATCAATTCTTCGGCGATCAGCTTTCTTCACAGTCCAACTCTCACATCCATACATGACCACGGGAAAAACCATAGCTTTGACTAGATGGACCTTTGTTGGCAAAGTAATGTCTCTGCTTTTTAATATATTATCAAGGTTGGTCATAACTTTCCTTCCAAGGAGTAGCGTCTTTTAATTTCATGGCTGCAATCAGCATCCGCAGTGATTTTGGAGCCCAAAAAAATAAAGTCTGACACTGTTTCCACTGTTTTTCCATCTATTTCCCATGAAGTGATGGGACCAGATGCCATGATCTTTGTTTTCTGAATGTTGAGCTTCAAGCCAACCTTTTCACTCTCCTCTTTCACTTTCATCAAGAGGCTTTTGAGTTCCTCTTCACTTTCTGCCATAAGGTTGATGTCATCTGCATATCTGAGATTATTGATATTTCTCCCAGCAATCTTGATTCCAGCTTGTGCTTTTTACAGCCCAGCGTTCCTCATGATGTACTCTGCATATAAGTTAAATAAGCACGGTGACAATATACAGCCTTGACACATTCCTTTTCCTATTTGGAACCAGTCTGTTGTTCCATGTACAGTTCTGACTGTTGCTTCCTGACCTGCATACAGGTTTCTCAAGAGCTAGGTCAGGTGGTCTGGTATTCCCATCTCTTTCAGGATTTTCCACAGTTTATTGTGATCCACACAGTCAAAGGCTTTGGCATAGTCAATGAAGCAGAAATAGATGCTCTTCTGGAACTCTCTTGCTTTCTCCATGATCCAGCGGATGTTGGCAATTTGATCTCTGGTGCTTCTGCCTTTTCTAAAACCTGCTTGAACATCTGCGAATTCACGGTTCACATATTGCTGAAGCCTGGCTTGGAGAATTTTGAGCATGACTTTACTAGCGTGTGAGATGAGTGCAATTGTGTGGTAGTTTGAGCATTCTTTGGCAATCCCTTTCTTTGGGATTGGAATGAAGACTGCACTCATCTCACATACTAGTAATGTTCAAAATTCTCCACGCCAGACTTCAGCAATACGTGAACTGTGAACTTCCAGATGTTCAAGCTGGTTTTAGAAAAGGCAGAGGAACCAGAGATCAAATTGCCAACATCCACTGGATCATAGAGAAAGCAAGAGAGTTCCAGAAAAACATCTATTTCTGCTTTATTGAAGGCCCAAACCTTTGACTGTGTGGATCATGACAAACTGTGGAACATTCTGAAAGAGATGGGAATACCAGACCACTTGACCTGCCTCTTGAGAAACCTGTATTCAGGTTAGGAAGCAACAGTTAGAACTGGACTTGTAACAACAGACTGGTCCCAAACTGGAAAAGGAGTACGTCAAAGCTGTATATTGTCACCCTGCTTATTTAACTTATATGCAGAGTACATCATGAGAAATGCTTGGCTGGAAGAAGCGCAGGCTGGAATCAAGATTGCCGGGAGAAATATCAATAACCTCAGATATGCAGATGACACCACCCTTATGGCAGAAAGTGAAGAGGAACTCAAAAGCCTCTTGATGAAAGTGAAAGGGGAGAGTGAAAAGGCTGGCTTTAAGCTCAACATTCAGAAAACAAAGATCATGGCATCTGGTCCCATCACTTCACGGGAAATAGATGGAAAAACAGTGGAAACAGTGTCAGACTTTATTTTTTTGGGCTCCAAAATCACTGCGGATGCTGATTGCAGCCATGAAATTAAAAGACGCTTACTCCTTAGAAGAAAATTTATGACAAACCTAGCATATTAAAAAGCAGAGACATTACTTTGCCAACAAAGTTCCATCTAATCAAAGCTATGGTTTTTCCAGTAGTCATGTATAGATGTGAGAGTAGGACTATAAAGAAAGGTGAGCACCAAAGAGTTGATGCCTTTGAACTTCGTGTTGGAGAAGATTATGGTGTTGGGAGTCCCTTGGACTGCAAGGAGATCGAATCTATCAATCTTAAAGGAAATCAGTCCTGAATATTCATTGTAAGGACTTATTCTGGAGCTGAAATTCCAATACTTTGGCAACCTGATGCGAAGAACTGACTCATTTGAAAAATCCCTGATGCTGGGAAAGATTGAAGGTGGGAGAATGGGAAGACAGGATGAGATGGGTGGATGGCATCACTGACTCAATGGACATGAGTTTGGTTATACTTAGGGAGTTGGTGATTGACAGGGAGGCCTGGCGTGCTGCAGTCCATGGGATTGCTAAGAGTTGGACATGACTGAGCAACTAAACTGATGGTGACAAAGAATACATTAATCCACAGCTTACAGTTTCTTCCTTCAGAAATTCTTGGACATAGGTCCTCAAATCATTTGATGGTCATACTTTTCTTTAGTAGCCTGTTTTGACATTCCTAAAAGGGCAGATATTCTAAAGTTATGTAGAAATTAGAAAACAATCTTATCTCTAAATCTTTAAGAGTATCAGTAAGAAAGCTGGTAGCAAGAGTTGAGCTGCAAACCTCTTACAGTGCCAACATGGAAGGATATAACCAAGCTTATACAATTTTTCATATCTCCTTTTACATTTTTTTCTGTGCATATATATTTTCCTCATACAAATTTATGCAGTCCATTCATTGGCTGTCTTCCTTGTCCAGCTACCTAAATTTCAGTAGACTTTCATTTCTATTTACCAACATTTTGCTTTATAGAGGTACAGGTAGATTTTTACTTTCATGACTCCTATTATTATCTGTGTTTGGTCAGTGCCTTGGGCTAAATAACTCTGATCATCTACATTACTTTAAAAAAACAGATTTTTTTTTTTTACATTGGAGTTTAATTGCTTTACAGTGTTGTGTTAGTTTCTTCTGTACCACAGCGGGCATCAGTTATAAGTATACATAAATCCCCTCCGTCTTCAGCCTCCCTGCCACCCCTCTACATCATCACTGAGCTGAACTCCCTGTGCTATACAGCAGCTTCCCACTACCTGTTTTACACATGGTCATGTATATATGTCAGTGCTGCTCTCTCAACTCATTCTACCCTCTCCTTCCCTCGCTGTGTCCACACATCCATTCTTGCATCCTCATCTCTATTCCAGCCCTGGAAATAGGTTCATGAGTCCCTTTTCATATAAATGTGTTAATGTATGATATTTTTCTGACTTAGAGAAGTTGAATTTTATATTCTTTGCCCTTCTTTCCATAGATATACTCTCATTCTTACAAGAAAATACTAAAAATCATAATGAAACTTGTTCAAGAGACTCACTCAATTCTTCTTGCTGGTGTAACCAGTATATTGATCTGCAGCCGTTTTGCAAACTGTAGAGTGAATCCAGTTATCTAAAGACAGAACAAACTAAATTAATTATCAGCTTCCTTTAAAAAAGTATTTTATAAATCCAAAATTTATTTTTACTGTTCCATAGAACCTAAGGTGAAACTCTACTACTTGAAATTTATTAAATAACTAATTGGACATATTGCATTGTGTACACATAATTATCCATAATTAAATTTTTTGTGTACACAAATGGTTGTATACGGATGTATATGCCCATGCATATACATGCACACAAAATTCCTTTGCCCATCCTAATGCCTAGACTTTATTTAAATTTATGATATTTATTTGAACTGGTTTTGAGGGATCCACAACATTACTGAAACCCAGAACTCATATACTGTCTATAAATCCTGAACTTTGCATGATTAAGTATATATCCATCAGAACCCATGTATCATCCGTATAATTATAATACTACTTATTATTCCTTAAACTGAAATGTGACTCCTAAAATTCTGGCATGTCATTTAAATTTTGAAAAGGAGAATATTAAAATAAATGAAAAGTTGAAAACTGTTACTCTATAGGAAATTTAATAGATTTTTCCCTACACTTAGTATAATGAATCTTATGTCAAATGCATATATACCTGTAAAATCTTTTAATTGCTTGTAATCTATAGTGCCCCTTCATGTGAACAGTACTTGCAGTTAAGCTATAAAATGAGCATAAAATCGTACTTTATACCAAATTGTTTTAAGTAGAATCGTTTCTATCATTGCTTCTCCTGACCCATGAACAATTAAAAAGGTGTATAAAATTCCACATGCTAAAAACTAAAACAGAATTACTTCATCTCATAAGCAACAATAGGAAAGAAATAAATGTAATTTTCATTGATATAAAAGTAAGTAATTTATCAAGATTGTGATATAAATATAACCAATAAGTGTGATTGAGAAAATGGAGAGAATTTAATTTTTCTTTCATTAAAAAAATAATGTTAAACCAAACAGGTCAATAATGTAGTTGCTTACAGGTTCAACATCTAAGTACGTGCTATGTTCTTCTTCATTTGGACTTAAGCCTTCAATAGGTTCTGCAATTTCTGGACTTGCATGTAGAAAATGAGGAAGTGAAATGTACACAGGTTTTCCTGCAAGCAAGTTTTAAAAGACAAATGGGATAAATACTTTTTCTTATTATACATGCCTCTCAGAAAAGATTTCCTTGAAGATAAAACTTTTTAAGTTAAAAATGAAATGTAAAGTTTGCTTTGAATACTAATTGGATGGTGAGGGTTAGAGACAGTTATAGCATCTAATCACTTTTGAACAAAAAAGAAATGTAACCAGTCATCCCTTCGGTGTTTATTTCCTATAAGTAAGGCTTAGCTTCTGAACTGAAGGCTTAGCTGGCCTTCCCTGGTAGCTCTATGGTAAAGAATCCACCTGCCAATACAGGAGATGCAGGTTTGATCGCTGGGTCAGGAAGATCCCCTGGAGAAGGAAATGGCAACCCACTCCATTTTCTTGACTGAGAAATTCCAAGAAAAAAGGAGTCTGGCGGGCTACAGTCCATGAGGTCGAAAAGAGGCAGATACGACTCAGCAACTAAGCAACAACAGCAAAGCTTAGCTGCTGAACACAAAGTTACAACCATATACCTTCATGTTGCAGGTAGTGGTGTGCCTATGGACTGATAATTTTTTAAAGAGATTCTTCTTTCTTCACACCTGCTGCTGCTGCTGCTAAGTCACTTCAGTCGTGTCCGACTCTGTGTGACCCCATAGACGGCAGCCCACCAGGCTCCCCCATCCCTGGGATTCTCCAGGCAAGAACACTGGAATGGGTTGCCATTTCCTTCTCCAATGTGTGAAAGTGAAAAGTGAAAGTGAAGTCGCTCAGTCGTGTCCGACCCTTAGCGACCCCACGGACTGCAGCCTACCAGGCTCCTCCATCCATGGGCTTTTCTAAAAGGCAAGAGTACTACTCCAATATGAAATAGGTGAGCAAAATATGATAAATTCCAAACTTTGAGTCAATTCTTGTTTTGGAGACTTCCTGAAATACACTATTTTTATTTACCATTTTCTAGGTTAGAAAAGTTAGAAAAATGTTAGATAAGTTGGGATGTGTAAAGTATTCTGGTAACTATTTTAATTTTATCCTAAATCTAAAAAGAGCACAGAGATTCTGTACAGCAGAGGACGCCATCAAAAATGAAAAGGCTACCTATGGGATGGGAAAAAATATTTTCAGAACTTGTATCCCATAAGTAACATCCAAAATATACAAGGAATTCACATAACTCAAAAAAATAATCAGTTAAAAAATGAGCAAAGGACCTTAAGATTTATTTTCCAAAGTAGCACAGAAAGATATCAGGGTGGTTTTACCTGATAACAACTAACTTTTGAAACAGTGAAAATCAGAACAAAAACAGCCTACCACCTTCTGCCATCGCTGCTTTCTCACTTTAAATTTCTTGCGGAAAGGAATCCTGGGTGAAGTTTACATTTTAAAGAATAATGCAAATTATGCCATGGATTGTGACAGTGAGAACCTGTAAACTTACCTCCTTTGCATTTGCCAATGTCTAGCACACCATATAAGGTACAATTCTTTGAGAAAAGTTTTTCTGTGCAGAAACAGTGGTTGTCTGGATTTTGAAGTGGCGATGCAAAAGCCAAGGACGGAAGAACAAATCTATACACAGGTATTCCTTTCAGATTCATTTCAGCTGAGAACACAGCATAGATAGACCTGAACACAGATACGAAAGAGCTTCATTCTGGTAAACTGAACTTCGTTCTGGAGATCCATTTTCTCTTATTTTAAAATTTATATCATTGCTTTAACTTAGGAAAATTATGTAAACTTGTTAGAATTCCTGCTTAATTCTCAGAAAAAAAATCTTGAGAGATTCTAAGGTATACCAGGACTCAATACTTGGATATTCTTACCTTTGTTTTCAAAAGCTTCTGAGATGAATTTTTGTTTGTGAACTGCAATAGAGTATTTATCCCTTGAGATGGGAATGTCCTATCACACAGATAGTGGAGCCTGGTGGGCTACAGAGCCACAGTCCACAGAGTCGGACATGATTCAGCAACTAACCACGTAGAGTATTTATACAGCAGACATTTCTCATAGTTCATTTCTTCTGTGGATTACTTATCGATGACTCTCTCAAATCCTTAATTTGTGCCCAATTTAAGTGAGATAAAAATAAAGTTTCATTCTTCCAAAACTGAATCATGGAGAGAAATTTTGCTTGGGTGTGTCCATGCTGGTCTTTAATATCTGCCTTCTACATGCCCATCGTTTACAGCTATCCACCATAACCTCAGCAATGTACTGGATCCCACTATATACTTTTTTTTTTTTTGATACCAGATGACCTTATTTGAAGAAATTCTGCTCTCTTCAATTTTACAGATAAAAAAAGATTCAGAGATCTTCAAAGCTTTCTTACACCACACAGAATTTAGAAACTAAAGGATTCAAGCATACCCAGTGCCCAGTGTGGGTGCTGATGCTCGTGTCATAGCTACTGCACCCTGACAGTTTGAATGGGTGCTGTGGTGTTAGTACAGCACATTAACATAGATCTGTGCCTGGAATATCATCATTTGAGACATTTTAAGAAAGATTGGGCATGTCTTTCTTGACTGTTATTAAGCATACTACTACTTCAGTAAAAGAGAGGGACAAACAGCTCTTGCTTGGAAACGACAAAGAAGAAAATGATTTCCATTATGCAAAATATCCTTCTACATCTTTCAGTTTTCAGGAATGTAATAAACACATTATGAATTCTATATTGTATTTATTCTTAATACATCAAAAAAATTCCTTAATTTTATTTTTCTAATGTACTATTATTGAGTGTGGTCTTCTTGATTTATCTTTTGTCACTTGGGGAAATAATTCTGACTTAGAGAAATGCAACAATGTCTTTATCTTACCTGCAAATGTCTGAGGAGAAGAATTGTAATACCCGGGTCTTCTCAATAAAAGGTGGAAATGAAGCTGCATCTGTTTAAAAGTTGGGCCAGTGGCAAGGGATTAGATGCAGTTTGTGTCTTAAATCAAGAAATCTTGATTCCAACATGCTTGATAGAAATATAATATGAACTGTAGCAATTGTACATGTAATTTTTTAAGCAGAAATTTATTTTTCTCATTCTTTTCTCTTTTATTAAATTTTATGTTGGATCATTTGATTAACCATGTTTTGTTAGTTTCAGGAGTATAGCAAAATGATTCAGTTATACATACACATGTATCTATTCTTTTTCAATTTCTTTTCCCATGTAGGATAAAAAAAGAATATTGAGTAGCATTCTTTGTGCTATACAGTAAGTCCTTGTGGGTTATCTGTTTTAAACATTAATATGTATATATGTCAATCCCATATTCCAAATCTATCTCCCCCTCCAACTTTTTCCTTCAGTCACTGCAGTTCATTGTCTTAAGTCTGTGAGTCTGTTTAGTAAGTTCATTTGTATCACTTTTTAAAAATTCTGCTTAAAAGCAATATCACATGATCCATGTCTTTCTCAGTCTGATTTACTTCACTTAGTATGATAATCTCCAGGTCCATTCATATTGCTGCAAATGGCATTATTTCATCCTTTTATAGCTGAGTAATACTGTTTCATATATGTGCCACATTTTCTTTATCTGTTGATGGACATTTAGGTTATTTCCATGTCTTGGCTATGGTAAGCAGCACTGCCATGAATCCTGGGCTGCATACAACCTTATGAACTACATTTTTTTCCAGATACGTGCCCAGGAGTGGGATTGCTAGATCATATGGTAGCTCTATTTTTAGTTTCTTAAGAAACCTCCATACTGTTCTCCATTGAGAATGTTACCAATTTAAATTCCTACCAACAGTATAGGAAGATTTCCTTTTCTGCACATACTCTCCAGCATTTATTGTTAGTGGATTTTGGGGTGATAGAGTCTGATCATTGTGAAGTGATTCCTCATTGTAGTTTTGACTTGCATTTCTCTAGTAAATAGTGATTTTGATCACATTTTTATGTACTTCTTGGCCATCTGTATGTCTTCTTTGGAGAAATGTCAACTTAGGTCTTTTGCCCATTTTTTTTTTTTTTTAACGTGTATAGAGATAGCATGAGCTGTTGCAAACTTTTGAAATTAATCCCTCATTGGTTGCATTGTTTGAAAATATTCTCCCAATGTGAGTTGTCTTTTAATTTTGTTTATGGTTTACTTTGCTGTGCAAAAGGTTTTGAGTTCAATTATGTCCTATTTGTTTATATTTCTTCCTATTTCTATTTCTCTAAGAGGTGGCTCAGTAAAGATACTGCAGTGATTTATATCACAGAGTGTTCTGCTTGTGTATTCCTCTAGGAGTTTTATAGTATTCAGTCTTTAGTTATTTAATTTAGTTATTTAATCTATTTTGAGTCTATTTGTGTATGGTGTTAAAGAATGTTCAATTTCATTTTTTTACATGCACTTGTCCCACTTTCTCAGCACCATTTGTTGAAGAGACTGTCTTTTCTCCATTGTACAGTCTTATCTACTTTGTTGTACATTAATTGACCATATGTGTGTGACCTGTTTCTGGGCTTTCTACCCTGTTCCAGTGATCTACATTTCTGTTTTGGTGACACTACCATACTGTTTTGGTGACTGTAACTTTGTAGTACAGTCTGAAGTCAGGGAGCTGTGATTCCTCCAACTTTGTTTTCTTTCTCAAGATTGCTTTGGCTATTCAAGGTCTTTTATGTCTCCATAAACATTTAAAATTTTTTGTTCTAATTCTGTGAAAAATGCCATTGGTAATTTGATAGGGATTTCATTGAGTCTTTAGATTACGTTGGATAATATAGTCATTTTAACAGTGTTGATCTTTGAATACAAGAATGTGATGTATCTTTCCATCTGTTTGTGTCATCTTTGATTTCTTTCATCATCATATAGTTTCAGAGTATAGGTCTTTTGTTTCCTTAGGCAAGTTTATTTCTAGGTGTTTTATTCTTTTTGATACAATGGCAAATGGGATTGTTTCTTTAATTTGTCTTTCTGATCTTTATTGTTAGTGTACAGAAATGGAATAGATTTCTGTGTAATAATTTTGTAATAATAATAATAATTACAAATTTACTTATCCTGCAACTTTACTGTGCTCATACACCCAGTTGTGTCTGACTCTTTGTGACCCCATGAACTGTAGACCACCAGGCTTCTCTGTCCATGTGATTCTCCTGGCAAGAATACTGGAGTGGGTTGCCATTTCCTTCTCCAGCAACTATATTACAGCTCTTCAAAAATGAATTCAGTGGTTTTCTGATAGCATCTTTAGGAATCTTTGTGTATAGTATCATGTCATCTTCAAGCAATGACAGTTTTACTTCTTTTCCAATGTAGATTCCTTTTATTTCTTTTTCTTCTCTGATTGCCATGACTAGTACTTCCAAAACTATGTTGAATAATAGTGGTGAGAGTCAACATCCTTTCTTGTTCCTGGTCTTAGAGGAAATGCTTTTATCTTTTAACTCTTGAATATGATGCTAACTATATTTTTGTCATATATGGCCTTTATTATGTTCAGATCAGTTCAGTTCAGTCGCTCAGTCATGTCCGACTCTCCGCGACCCCATGAATCACAGCACGCCAGGCCTCCCTGTCCATCACCAACTCCCGGAGTTCACTCAAACTCATGTCCACAGAGTTGGTGATGCCATCCAGCCATCTCATTCTTGGTCGTCCCCTTCTCCTCCCGCCCCCAACCTTTCCCAGCATCAGAGTCTTTTCCAGTGAGTCAACTCGTCGCATGAGGTGGCCAAAGTATTGGAGTTTCAGCTTTAGCATCAGTCCCTCCAATGAACACCCAGGATTGATCTCCTTTAGAATGGACTGGTTGAATCTCCTTGCAGTATAAGGGACTCTCAAGAGTCTTCTCCAACACCACAGTTAGGTCCCCTCTGTACCTACTTTCTAGAGTTTTTTTAAAATCTCAATGGATTTTGAGTTTTGTCAAGCTCTTTCTACCATCTATTGAGATGGTCATATAATTTTATTCTTTAATATTCTTTGTCATATATCACACAGATTGATGTCCAGATATTGCAGAATCCTTGTATCCATGGTATAAATCCCACCTTATCATGTTGTGTGATCCTTTAATGTATTGTTTGATTTGGTTTGCTAGTAGTTTGTTGAAATTTTTCTCATCTGTATTCATCAGTGACCCATGGTTTCCTTTTTTGTAGTATCTTTGTCTGGTTTTAGTATCAGGGTGATGGTATCCTCATAGAATGAGTTTGAGAATATTCCTTCTACAAATTTTTCAGTAGTCTCAGAAGGATAGGTTTAACACTTCTGTAAGTTTTCGGTAGAATATACCTGTGAAGCTATCTAGTCCTGGACATTTTTTGTTAGAAGTTTTTAAAGCACAGTTTCAATTTTATTGCTTGCGATTGGTATGTTCATATTTTCTACTTCTTCTTAGTTCATTCATGGGAGCGTATATGTTTCTAAGAATTGGTACATTTATTCCAGGTTTTCCATTTCATTGACTTACAGTTGCTTGTAGTTGTCCCTTATGATCCTTTGTATTTCTGTGGTGTTTGTTGTAACTTCTGTTCTTTTTCATTCTAATTTTATTGATTTGAACTCTCTCCCTTTTTCTTTCCTTGATGAGTTTGGCTAAAGGTTTATTCATTTTGATTTTTTTTAAATAACAAGCTTTTAGTTTTATTGATCTTTTCTATTTTTTTTTTTCTTTTTGATTCTACTCTGATTTTTATGATATGTTTTCTTCTACTAACTTTGGGTATTGTTTGTTCTTCTTTTTCTGTTGCTTTAAGGTGTAAGGTTAGGTTGTTTATTTGAAAATTTTCTTGCTTCCTGAGATAAGATTGTACTGCTATAAACTTTATTCTTACAACTGCTTTTGCTTCTTCCCATAAGTTTTGGATCATCATGCTTTTATTTTCATTTCTCTCTAGGTGCTTTCTTTTGTTATTATTCTTTGATTTATTCAGTGATCTATTGGTTTCTTGATAACATGTTGTTTACCTTCAGCCCATTTGTGTTTTTTCAGTGTTTTTCTTGTAGTTGAATTCTAATCTCATAGCATTGTGGTCAGAAAACATTCTTGATATGATTTCAGTTTTGTAAACTTATCAAGTCTCACTTTGTGGGCCCGCCTGTGATCAATCCTGGAGAATGTTCAATGTGAACTTGAAAGGAAGGTATATTCTGCTGCTTTTGGATGGAGTGCACTATAAATTAAGTCCATCTGGTCTTTCTTTTAAGGCCTGTGTTTCCTTTGGTCTTCTGTCTGGATGATCTGTCCATTGCTGAAAGCGGGATGTTAAAGTCCCCCAGTATTATTGTGTTACTGTTGATTTCTCTTTTTATGGCTGTTAGTATTTGATTTATATATTAGGATGCTCCTATTTTGGGTGCATGTACATTTGCAGCTATTACATCTTCCTCTTGGATTGATCCCTTGATCATTATGTAGTGTCCTTCTCTGTCTCTTGTGAAAGCCTTTATTTAAAGTCTATTTTATCTGATGAATGTTGCTACTGAAACTTTCTTCTGACTTCCATTTGCATGGAATACCTTTTTCCATCCTCTGACCTTCATTGTATATGTGTCCTTAGATATGAAGTGGATCTCCTGTAGACAGTATACATACAAGTCTTGCTTTTGTATCTATTTAGCTAGTCTATGTCTTTGGTTGGAGCATTTAATCCACTTACATTTAAGCTAATTAGCAATGTCTGTTCCTATTTCTATATTATTTGTTGGTTTGGATTTGTTTCTGTAGGTCTTTTTTCTTCCCTTTATCTTTTGTTCTGTTCTCTTGTGATTTGATGACGAGCTTCAGTGTTGAATTTTTCTTTTTTGTGTGTGTATCTACTGTAGATTTTCAGTTTGCTGTTCCCATGAGGATCTGATATAGCAGTTCATACATAAACAAGGTTTTTTTAAGCTGCTGATGTTTTAATTTCAAGTGCATTTCCAATATCCTGCATTTGTGCTCCCTTATTCTCACAGTTACTGGTTTTGATAGCATATTTTGCATATTTTTTGTGCAGATTATTTCCTTTCTTACCTTTTTTGCCTTTACTGGTAAGCTTTTCCATTCTTAATTTCTTTGTTTCTAGTAGTGAATTTCATTTAGGATTTGCTGCAGATCTGGTCTGGTGGTAATGAGTTCTCTGTAAAGCTTGATTTCTCTGTTGCAACTGAACGATAGTCTTCTTGGACAGGGTGTTCTTGGTTGTAGGTACAGAAGAACTGTACAAAAAAGATCTTCACGACCAAGATAGTCACGATAACGTGATCACTGACCTAGAGCCAGACATCTTGGAATGTGAAGTCAAGTGGGCCTTAGAAAGCATCACTACTAACAAAGCTAGTGGAGGTGATGGAATTCCAGTTGAGCTATTTCAAGTCTTGAAAGATGATGCTGTGAAAGTGCTGCACTCAATATGCCAGCAGATTTGGAAAACTCAGCGCTGGCCACAGGACTGGAAGAGGTCAGTCTTCATTCCAATCCCAAAGAAAGGCAATGCCAAAGAATGCTCAAACTACCGCACAATTGCACTCATCTCACATGTTAGTAAAGTCATGCTCAAAATTCTTCAAGCCAGGCTTCAGCAGTATATAAACCGTGAACTCCCAGATGTTCAAGCAGGTTTTAGAAAAGGCAGAGGCACCAGAGATCAAATTGCCAACATCCGCTGGATCATGGAGAAAGCAAGAGAGTTTCAGAAAAACATCTATTTCTGCTTCATTGACTATGCCAAAGCCTTTGACTGTGTCGATCACAATAAACTGTGGAACATTCTGAAAGAGATGGGAATCCCAGACCACCTGACCTGCCTCTTGAGAAACCTGTATGCAGGTCAGGAAGCAACAGTTAGAACTGGACATGGAACAATAGACTGGTTCCAAATAGGAAAAGGTGTATGTCAAGGTTGTATATTATCACCTTGCTTATTTAACTTATATGCAGAGTACATCATGAGGAACGCTGGGCTGGAAGAAGCACCAGCTGGAATCAAGATTGCCGGGAGAAATATCAATAACCTCAGATATGCAGATGACACTACCCTTATGGCAGAAAGTGAAGAGGAACTCAAAAGCCTCTTGATGAAAGTGAAAGAGGAGAGTGAAAAGGTTGGCTTGAAGCTCAGCATTCAGAAAACAAAAATCATGGCATCTGGTCCCATCACTTCATGGGAAATAGATGGGGAAACAGTGGAAACAGTGTCAGACTTTATTTTTTTGGGCTCCAAAATCACTGCAGATGCTGATTGCAGCCATGAAATTAAAAGACGCTTGCTCCTTGGAAGGAAAGTTATGACCAACCTTGATAGTATATTAAAAAGCAGAGACATTACTTTGCCAACCAAGGTCCGTCTAGTCAAGGCTATGGCTTTTCCCGTGGTCATGTATGGATGTGAGAGTTGGACTGTGAAGAAAGCTGATCGCCGAAGAATTGATGCTTTTGAACTGTGGTGTTGGAGAAGACTCTTGAGAGTCCCTTGTACCGCAAGGAGATCCAACCAGTTCATTCTAAGGGAGGTCGATCCTGGGTGTTCATTGGAAGGACTGATGCTAGAGCTGAAACTGCAATACTTTGGCCACCTCATGCGACGAGTTGACTCACTGGAAAAGACTCTGATGCTGGGAAAGGTTGGGGGCGGGAGGAGAAGGGGACGATGGAGAATGAGATGGCTGAATGGCATCACCGACTCTGTGGACAGGAGTTTGAGTGTACTCTGAGAGTTGGTGATGGACAGGGAGGCCTGGTGTGCTGTGATTCATGGGGTCGCGGAGAGTCGGACACGACTTAGCGACTGAACTGAACAGAACTGAACTGAGGTCCTTCCCTTTCATCACTTTGGATATATCATGCCACTCCCTTCTGGCCTGCTGAATTTCTGCTAAGAAATCAGATGATAATCTTATGGGAGTTACCCTGTATGTTATTTGTTGTTTTCCCCTACTTGCTTTTAATTTTTTTCTTTGCCTTTAATATTTGTCTATTAATTGGAGAAGGAAATGGCAACCCACTCCAGTGTTCTTGCCTGGAGAATCCCAGGGACGGGGGAGCCTGGTGGGCTTCCGTCTATGGGGTCACATAGAGTCGGACACGACTGAAGTGACTTAGCAGCAGCATTTAATTACTGTGTGTCTTGTCATATTCCTCCTTGGGTTTATCTTGCCTGAGACTCTCTGCACTTCCTGTACTATATGCACTGTTTTCTTTCCCATGTTAGGGAAAATTTTGGCAATTTACATTCATTTATCTCTCTCTTTTCCTTCAGAAACTCATATAAATGTGAATATTGGTGCATTTAACTTTGTCCCAGACTTTTAGACTCTCTTCATTTCTTTTTATTATTTTTTTTTTCTTTATTCTGTTCTACAGCATTGGTTTCCACCATTCTTTTAGTTCACTTAGCCATTCTTCTGCCTCAGTTATTTTGCTGTTGCTTGCTTCTAGTGGATTTTTCATTTCAGTTACTGAATTCTTCATCTCTTTTTGTTCTGTTTTTCTAGGTCTCTTAAACATTTCTTATATCTTCTCGATCTTTTTATGAGATCTTTTATCATCTTCACTTTCATTCCTCTGAATTCCTTTTTGGATAGATCACCTATCTCCATTTCAATAAGATGTTCTTCTAAGTTTTATCTTGTTCCATCATCTGGGACATATTCTTATGCAACCTCATTTTGTCTAATTTTCTGTGATTGTGATTTCTTTTCTGTAGGCTGTAGGATTGTAGTTCTTTTTGCTTCTGCTGTCTGTCCCCTGGGATAAGACTATCTGAGTCTGAGAGGCTTGCACAGGCTTCCTGGTGGGAGGATTTTGTTCCTGCCCACTGGCAGGTAGAGCTGGGTCTAGTCATTTTGGTGGGCAGGGCTGTACTCAGAAAGCCTATGTGCTGATGGATGGGGCTGTGTTCCTGCCTTGTTGGTTGTTTTGGATGAGGTATCCCAGCACTGGGGCCTACAGGATGTTGGGTGGGGCTAGATCTTGGGGCCGTTTCCTTGGGACCAGGAAATGGTATTCACCAGAACTTCCACTACTAGCTGTTGTTGTTGTTGTTTTCTAGTTTGTAGAAAATAATTATACCACCAGGCAGGTATGGAATTTGGTTTCATTGTGATTGTGACTTTGCCCCTCCTTCTGTCTTGTGATTTCTTCTTTGTCTGTGGATGTATTTTTTTTTTAGATGATTCTAGCATTTTGCTGATGTTGTTGTGGATGGTTGTTGAATAATTAGTTGTGATTTGGGTGTTTTTGAAAGAAGGGGTGAACTCACATTCTTCTGCCTTGCCATCTTACTGGGCAGTTGATTCAGAAATTTGTATACATGTGATTTTTAAATCCTCCAGTAGCCACATTTTAAAATGATAAAAGTATCAGTTATATTTAACCCAGTATATCTAAAATGACATAATTTTACACATAATATAAAATTAACAAAATCTCAAGATCCCATGTGTACTTATGGCATATTTTGGTTTGTACTAACCCTATTTCAAGTGATTAACACTGACAAGTGACTAGCTGCCACCTTATTCAACAAGTCTGTATACTGTACACATTCATTGGTATTCAATTTTGTATCAGATTTTACCACTGTTTAAAAATAAATGAAAGTGTTTTTTTTTTTTTAAATAGCCAAATCACCTGTTGTTAAAACTATGATTGTTTTCCTACCCTATCAGTAGAGTGGCAATTTCCTTACTTTGAGGTTCCTTTACATGTCCTTTTGGTAAATGTTGTTCTTACTTTTGATTGTGATTCATTACCTACCCTTATGGCTGATTAATATTTTTAAAATCATTTTTTGAAGTTCTCTCTCTTAGCAGGATTTCATGCAAATAGTTTGAAATTGTATACATCAAAACAAAAAAAGCATTTGTTGAGTTTATTGAACGCCTACAATGGTTATTATCCCTGGCACACATTGAATATAAGAAGAAATTCTAGATAATTTCCTCCATTTACTCCACAAATGAGTATCAGCAAAATGAGCCTCTGCTGAATGTGTTTGTTCAAAACAGTAAGACCCAGCCTTCAGTTATGAATACCACATTCTTTTTCTAGTAACAGCACCAACTTTGGAATCTCCTTACATTTCACTTAGAAAATCAGTAAACTCAATCCTGCCTTTAAGATTGGGCTATTGAAGATTAGCTTAAATGCCCAGATGGGTCTCTGACTGGGCATTGCCTACAACTGACTTCCCAATATCTTAAACATTAAAGGAGAAGAATACATTGAAAAGCTTTACATATCATCAAAGATTCTGTCATAATGATACCAGCAATTACCATGTGTCATCACCCTAGGATTTTGTCTTCTAGCAGGATCCCCCCTTTAAAAAAAAAATACATTCAAGTGTAAATCAGTATTTTAATTTTATACCTCTTTAAGCTTATTGGAAAAGGTATAGGAAGTACTTCTATCATGATAACAACACTGGAATCTTTTCTGTTTCTTTAGACTCTTTTCCTAGTGTGTAGCCAACAATCTGTCTCAAAGATATTCCATCAGAATCCTTGGTCTGCCCAGTATACCTCTACTCTTAGTATTTTTACTTCTGTTTTCCTCTTAGATACTTTTAACTTCATGATTTCTTCCCAGCTCTAGTTTAGAATGTTGATTTGTGCCTGTTTTTTCATGGTTAGTAACAATATCCAGTACAGGTATGTATTGGTTAACACATATGTAACCTTGTTTTTGTTGCTACTGTTGTTCTTTTCTCTGTAATTATGATCATCTTATTCAAAATAGATGGCTCCCCTTGCAAGGTTACTGATTCTTCTTCATATTGAAACCCCTACTTGGATATATGTTTTACCTTTTATAATTATGCTGATTGTTAAATTCTTTCAGTTTTAAATTATTATCTTTACAGTATGTACAATAGATATGAACAGTAACTACTAACTGCTTCTGTGACCAATAAGTCAGTTAATTAGTCTTTACAAAGCAAACATTTCCCTAGGAATGCAGTAATGGTTTATCCTTAGTGGTTAATCTTGAGACGTTCGATCAAATTAGTTACTAAGCCTGTATAGGAATAGAGACTCTGAATTATGTTGTATGGATACAAAGATAGGTAAAAGCATACCTATCCAGAACATTGTCGGTATGATGGCAGATTTGTGGGAGAAAGGAGGGGGTTTCATTGTGGTATTATTACAAAACAAATACTCTTACCTGTACCATTAATCATGTCACAATAACTTGCCCAATAGGAGAGATGCCTTAGGAGGAGAAAAAAAGGGAAAGGAAATGAACATTCGCATTTCAAGAGCACCATCTCATATTAATTTGTCCTTTATGGTTCAAATGATGGTGGTGGTGGTGGTTTAGTTGCTAAGTTGTGTCTGACTCTTACAGGAGTCTGTAGCCCATCAGGCTCTTTTGTCCATGGGATTGTCCAGGCACTGGAGTGAGTTACCATTTCCTTCTCCTGGCAATATTCCTGACCCAGGGCTTGAACTTGGGTCTCCTGCATTGCAGAGAGTTTCCTACATTGCAGGTGGATTCTTTACCGACTGAGCCACCAGGAAAGCTCTACTTCTGCTAAAGTAATAAACATTAATTAGACTAGTTGTGACAAATGCTAAATTTAAGAAATATTCTATATCATTTGGTCTATGTTTTGTTAGAAGTTTTCATCTTGCTGAGGTAAATGAAGTGCCTGATACCATTAAGTGGCCAGATTATAAAATAAAAACTGATAAATTTTGTTAGGAACAACTTGGAACAGACCGAGTTCTTAAACATTTTTTGAGAAATATTTATCAGAAATTTAGATCTCTGTTTAGGATTAAGTTTCGTCTTCCAGTGGGAGAAGTGGATTATTGCATTGAGTGTTCAACTGAATAGGAGGAAAATATTAAGTAGGTAACTGATGGAAACTCAGTATGAGGGAGAAGAGGGGAGTGTGGAGGAGCGAAGAAGCAGATGTTTGATCAGTAGGGACTGAAAATATAGATAACCAATTTATACTTTTCCCCTCTTTTAATTTTGCATGAACTGACATTAAAGTAGAATGGAGTTTATTAATTTATACTCTGGATTTTCATGAAATATACATATACATATATCTGGAAACAATAAAAACAATGGTACTGATTGTTTCTCTGCAGTCTCAGCCACTTTTTGGTGATAGAAAATGTGTTTTTCACCCTCCTAACATATCATACTATAAGATGTCAAGGCAAGCTGTTGCTTCTTTTTGAAACACAATAAGCTGTCAATCATGCTCAGTCTTGCCATGGTCAGTTAAATTAACCTTATCTTAACCTTAAACTCATGTGAAATTCTTATTTCAATCAGGAGCACTCAGTAACTCCTCAAAACCTCTCTGTAATATTGAAATTAAAGAAATGCTCACTGTACTCAATATATGAACACTGATATGATATCCCATAAAATGAGCATTTAGATGTATTTTTTCCTTCCATTAGATTTTCCTGTAAAAAAAAATGTGACTATGGACTCTAGATGAAAAAGGAATATGAGTAACTACTTAACTGTTTTATGCAAATTTTAGATAGGAACTCAGTGTGAGGTAATGCTTGCTTAATTAATACAAATATTTCATCTCTTGATTTTGATTATTCTTTGTCAGGAAATCACTGATCTAAAACTCATTTTAACTTTGAGGGGAAAAGTCTTTTTTTCCTTGGTATTTATTGGGGTTATTCCTATTTTAGACATACGACAGATTAGATATACTCCAGATAAGCAGGCAGGAGTTAGAGAAAAGTAGGAAATTGTGGCTATGTGAACATATCTCATTTTACTACTACTTCACAGAATATGTGCTCTTTATTTTCAAGTTCAATATGTCAGTTTTAGAACAGGAAATAATAATTCCATTTTTATAATGATAGGCTTTTTTAAAAAGCTGAGTTATTTTAAGAACGTTTGGAAGGGGAAAGTCATAAAAGTTGTGGCATGGATTCATTAAGCTTCCATCTTTATAGACATGTTTAGTCATGTCAATGGAATGAACAATATTTTTATTTTGTGCTCAGTAAAAAAAAAAATAAAACAGTATATTTTCCTAGCTCCTGAATGATGAGTTGACATATTGATATTCTTCCTTTAATTTGCTCTTATGTAATTGAAGTGTGCATGAAAACTCTGGTTATGCAACACAGATAAAAGGAGCCCCTTTAGATTTCTGTATATAAGAAACCTGTTCATAAAAGTGAACCCTCCAGTGGGACTGATACTCAGCAGCTATGTACCAGTGTGACCAGTCATCCCAACTAAAAGGTTAATGCCTGGTAGACCATAGATTGGTGCCTGTGCCTTACCAGTTGGCAAATAAGTTTATTGCCTGCCTTAAAGCATCCTAGTCACACACACACACACACAACAAAACTTACTTTGCCTGTGTACTT